>NC_030677.2:177310371-177945371 GCF_000004195.4 Xenopus tropicalis | reverse complement strand
TGCAATAGCACGAAATCTTAACAGAATTAAAAAGAAAAAACCATAAACAATGCATTTGCGCATTTTCCCACACTTACAGAAAATCTAAATTATTACAGGTATGGGATCTGTCATCTGGAAACTCCTTATCCAAAAGCTCCAAATTACAGAAAGCCAGTCTTCCATAGACTCAATTTTAACCAAATAATTTAGATTTTTAAAACGGATTTCCTTTTTCACTGTAATAATAAAACAGAACCTTGTAATTGATCCCAACTAAGATATAATTAATCTTTATTGGAGGCAAATTAATGTTTTATTGATTTTTTTAGTAGACTTGAGGTATGAAGATCCAAATGACGGCAAGATCCCTTATCCGGAATGCCCTTGGTCCCGAGCATTCTGGATAATGGGTCCTATACCTGTATATGAAAATTATATAATAAATATTGTATATTAAGTAGGGGTGCACAGATTTGACCAAATCAATTCCAACCCCATAAAGTTATGTGACTTATGTAACTTCCAGTATTACACAAATGAGTACAGAATGCTTTCTAGAAGACAGAGGATGGAATCCCCCCATTACCGGACTTAATCTTAAAATGGAAACCATAGGCTTTTTGCATTGATTAGGACCCCCAATAAAGTCAATGGATTAAATGATCACTTTCTAGAATGAGCAAAGATGGTACTGTGATGTAAGAGAGGCAACTCATGTAGTGGTATATTCCATTATCATGCATGAGTCTGTTTGGGTTTTGTCTTCTAAAAATTCAAATTGTTACATCATGCTTGAGCAACTAAATCCTGTTTTCTTCAAGTCTCAAAATGAGTTATTCCACTATACAACTATACAAGTACATTAACTTTAGAGGTGACTTACAGCAACCCAATAAAATATATACAATCTGCCAGTAAGTGCAAATGTTCAATTTTTATTTACCATCTATGCAATTTCTACCCTTAGCTCCAAAGTAAATCCCCAAACAGTTGCCAAAACTTCATGTGTCATCCACAGAACGCAATTTCCTTGGGAAGATTTTTTTATTTTTTTTATTTCTAGATTAAGGTTAACAGATCATTTGACAAAAAAATCCCACTTCCAACAAGTGCAGCAGGGCACAATGAATGCAGTCTTTAGCCTTGGATTTCCTATAAAAGTTTCCAATTTTTGACTTTAAGTAACCTTAATCTACACAATCCTAAATGAAAAGTTGTGGAAGTCAGGGTGCTGTCTACTGGTCCCTATGTAAGCGCTCAATATCCTGACTTCTTAAGTGTTCTTAGTAAGTGTGCCCAGACAGGCTAGGTGGATTGGAAAAAAGTGCCATGCATAGGAAAATGAGTCCTAAGGTTGGCACACCAATGAGTTAAAAAAGAGACAAGGCGGTATCACTTTTAGTGCCCTCTAAAGTGATCATACCTACCTGTTATCTGTAGTAGGGTTGCAACATCTGCAGTTGGTATTTTTAAACTACAACTTCTTGCAATTGTTTTATAGCGTTATAAACATTTCCAGTGTAAAAATCATAATGCATTTGATTAAGTAATATGCCCAAGCCAAACTGTGATATGACCCTCCCAGTACCCAGCCCATGCTAACCCCACTCCTTTCTTAGGGTGAAGACACACGGAACTAATAGCAGAAGCTACTTGTCACGGCTACAAAAATAGACAATGCGATCGTTTACCGATAATTGTTTCTACATGTGTTTTAGCAGAGGCAGTTCTCAGTATTGTCTATGGCAGGGCATTTTCTGGCGTTTAGTAGCTGTGGCAAGTAGTTGCTACTTAGTAGCCCTTTATGTATTTACCCTTTAGGACAAATCAGTTTTTGTTGCAGCAATTTTAGTAATGTCTATATTAAGATATAGAAAAGAAAAGGATATCACATGGACACCCCAAAATGCAGAAATGTATTCATACAAACATTTTAAAGTTGCTCCATATACCAACCCACATTACAAATTTAACATCTTATGCATGTTGAACATTTTATTAATTGCATTTTTTAATTATTAAAAATGAGGAAGGTATTATGTATCATAGTTATCAGTAATTGTGAGCTTAAAATCTGTTGGATGGCCACTCATGGGTGCACTCATGCATCTTGCAACTGAGGCTTAGACATGAGTCCGTCTGCGGTTTTTAATTAAGAGGATCATTAATTTTGCTGAGACCTGTGAAACTACCACATACAATAGTGGAGTTGAACTTTAGGCACGACTGTATCCGTACTGAGACATGTGAAAGTCTTTGTCTTTATAAGTATGATGACACCAGGATCATCAGGATCCAATGAACCTGTCTATATGATTGTGGTTGTGAAAGGAAATCTGAGCACAGGGAGGATGATGGGGAGAGATTACATGCTCGGTGCCTAAATTCCAAAAGCCTTATTGCCGAAAACAGCAAGGTGAATAAATGAGTTTAGAGGAACTGTATAGTTCAAGGGATAGGTCAGTGGCACATGGAGAGATGGGTGGTCAAAATACACGGCTTTAGTTTACATTTCTTATTACGGTCACACGTGGTATAATTACAGATATAAGGAACCCAAATGCTGCCAAAAATGTGGATGTGAGGTTTTTTAACTGCAAAGAAATGCTTTTGTTTTAGCACTGTGACAATAAAAGTTGGTCTTTCAAATGTCAGATTGCCTGTACTGCAAATGGATTGATGGAACATGACATGTATGCGCCCAATTTCATATCATTTTAAAGGAATATTTAGTTGTAGTCAAGCACTTTTTTTCTCTTTTTGCTGACAAGTAATGGCTGGATATTTTATCTAGAGAACTGGTCAGCTCCAGAGACTTGGATGGTAGATGGCACATGGATGCTTCTAGAAGCCGGACAACACTTTAGTGTGCCGCTCTTTGATAACGGGGTGGTACCAATGGCTGTAATCCTAGCACCTATATCTGCACAACAGTGACCCTCCTTCCATATAGTACAGCAGTAATTTCCAGCCCGGTCCATAAAATTACATAAGATAAACACTTATAAACCTTTAACAGTAATAATGGCACACCAGTGATTTCCAGGCACAACAGAGACACCCAGACTAACACTAACCAATCAGCGATTTGCCATTATGCTTACACCATTAAACCATTACTTGTAAAAAATAGTTATACTCTCATGAAATTTGTTTGTAAATGTTTTCTTGTGACAATTGGCCTCTCCTAATTAATATATTCTAGTGTGAAATATGACAGTGGTTACTATCTTAACCTACTTTACATTGAAGACATGGATCTACTGCATTCAAAGATGACTTTATTGGTCAGCTCCTTCCACTGCACCTAGAGGATGTGCCCAGTATCTGGATAATACATGTGCTTGCATATTTATGTTCCTTAATGCAATTCTGAAACTGAAACACATTATCATTCACATTACCCTGCCAGGTCCATAAATACCTGAACTACATGAAATAGCCTGAAGGAGCCTTTAGAGCATGTATGTTAGAAGTGATATTGAGGATACCATGTCAATTTATGCAAGGAAGCTGGCAATCCTTTACCAGATCCGAGTACAGTGAAATGAGAGAGGCCAGCTGAGATGCTGTTCAGCTTTTGAATGAGGGAGGAGGTAGGAAGTGGTGCATTTACCAAATATTATTATGAAAGTGTTTGATGTCATCTATATAATAGTCACCTTGACTAGGAAATTACTAGCACAATATATTTAAACAAGTCAGTTTAAATATTATGCTCAAAGCAATTTATCTATGCTTTCTCCTATTAATACTCTGATTAGAAATAACGATTTATTTTCTTGAGCTAAAAAGTTGAATACACAGTGAATAATTTTACTTTGAAATTGAATCTTACTTAAAATCATAACAGTATAAATAACAATATAAATAATTTTGTTCCCCTAGGTGCCTGCTTGGTACCTAAGGTTTTCCAGATAAGGGATCTTTCTGCAATTTGGATAACCAAACCTTACTTTGGCTAAAATCATTTAACATTAAATAAACCCAAAATAATTTTTTTGTCTCCATTAAAGATTAAATAAATCTTAATTAGGATCAAGTACAAGGTACTTTTTTATTATTACAGAAAAAAAGGAAATAATGTATTTAAAATTAGAATTATTTGCTTAAAAGTGGACTCAAGGTTCGATGGCCTTCCTGTATAAGGAATCCTGTACATGTGACGTTAAACCAATTTTCATATGTGCATGGCAAGTCGAATTTTTTTTTTAATTGCTGCAGCAGCAAAGGGGTTAAAATTCAAAAAGAATATCTCCAAGGCAAATTGGGATTCCCCAATCTGTATAAATTATTTCCTGAAGTATTTTCAGGCCTTAATGAAGAAGTGCCCTACAAAGAAAGGGTTAAATTGCACTTTGTCTCTACACAGACGCTGGCAGAATGCAAAGCAAAATTCTTTGGGTTCTGTACGTCTGATCTCAGAAAACCTTCAAAATCTAGCCTTGATCTCGGCAAACACGGCAGAGCACAGCGTTATTTATGCATTCATTTATCTTTTCATCAAGGGCGGCTTATGTGGTCTTTACTGACTTTGGTATCTCATCATCGCTGTCGCATTGTATGCACTTGTAACGGGGATAATGGATCTCTGCTTACAATGCCTACAAACTCAGCTCAGAGCCTCGTAAAGCAAATGGCCATAAATGCCCCCATCGTGGCCCGAATCTTGATGAATAAAAATGAAGATCTTGTCAAATAATAAAGTGACAGGTTTATTTACAGAGCAGGAGAGAGTGCAAATGGAGTGGAGTTGCTTCTCCAGTCTGTATGAATGCTGCCATCTATCTTCGGCTCAGCAGAAAGCATTGCTAATTTATAAAGCTCAACAAACACCCAATCATGCTTGGTTTTGTAAATATCAGAGGAATGGAATGGATGATAAAGGCAATGTGAAATTAGACACATGCAGTTGTTTTCAAAGCACCCACCAAAAAAAAAAAAAGTAGGAAAAAAAAATGTTTCAACAAAGCAAATGTCTTATCAAACAGCAATACAGGGCCTGGAGCAGTTGTCTGTGCTCTTGCCAGTTGTCATGCTTAAATTCTGCTGCCCCGTGGTTCTAAGCTTTGACACGGAGATCTGCTCGGCCACAAGAGATAATTATTTCAACCTCAGGGCCACAAGGAGTGAAGTTTTGATCATAATATGTAGGCATTTTTCTTTCTTTTTTTTCTTCCCTGATGGTTCCAAATAGATTTTGCCACAAGAAATTGCATGATAACATGGAACAAAACATTTTTTTTTCTGTCTGCTATTTGGTACAGGTTACAATAGCGGTCACAATCTAAAGCTAAATTTAAATAATTCACATTTATTACCTTTCATACAGCCAGGTGACTTTAACCAAGTCACATTCAACTTAAAAACCAGTTATATGGTATGATAGATGGGGGTTCCTAGTACTGCATTCTGAACAGTTCTATTTTTATTTAAAATTGTAAAGTTCTATTTTTTTTTTTTAATTTACAGTGTGCTGTAAAAGTCTTATGTATTTCCCCAATGACTTTCTGGTCATGTTCACCATTAAAAAAATGCTTCTTTACAAAACTCAAAACAATTCAAAACTCCACATAGCTTTCAGCAGAAGCAAGGCAGAGTCAGCATTTTAACCAAGAAAACACCTAATTCACGGGGGGGGGCAAAATATTAGGCACCCCCAGTGAATGAAATCACCAAGTGCATTTCTTTGGCAAAACAATGTGCCAGCATGGGGAACTTCCAAAAGCAGCACCACCTAGACTATGGGGCAGATTTATCAAAGTGTGAAAGTAGAGCTCACTGCATAAAAATTCATCCACTTTTTATTTATTATTTGGGATTTTTAGAAGTGTATTTATCAATGGGTGAAACAGAAAATAGCAGTGGAGAGAATGGGTGAATTTTCTGTAGAGAGCCCTAATTTCACACTTAAATCTGCCCTTTAGACTGAAATTATGTGAAAATTACTACTGCGCTTTCATATGTCTAATTCTTCGCAAGGGACGATGGAGAGTGATGGAGAAGATGATGGTGCTGCACTGGGGGTGCTGCCTGGGGAAAAAAACTATTTCATTCACTGAGAAGTGCCCAACATATTGGTACCCCACAGTAAATTTAGGTTTTGTTGTTCTTTATGTGTATTACTTGGATTGATATTTTAAAACAGAATGCTGCAGAAATCTGAACATTAACTTGTTCTTTGCAAACTCCAAGAAGCATGAAGCACTGTTCAATGAGTTTGGAGACATTTACTGGATCTTGAGCAGATAAGATGATCCTATACACCTCAGGATTCATTGTGCAACTGCCATTAGCTGTTCCATCATCAATGGAGATGTGTGCCAGTACCTGTGGCAGCCATACATGACTAGGCCTTAACATCCCCACCGCCATGTTTAACAGATGAGCTGCTATGCTTTGGATCTTGGGCAGTTCCTTTTAATTGCCATCATTTTGATACAGGTTAATCTTGGTCTTGTCTGTGCTTAACATCTTTTCCCAAAATCCTGCGGGCTCTTTTAAGTACTTTTTCGCAAACTATAATCTGACCATTTTGTGGCTAACTAGTGGTTTGCATCTTGCAGTGTAGCCTCTGTATTTCTGTTCATAAAGTCTTCTGCAGATAGTAGTCTCTGACAAAGACACATCTGCCTCCTGGGGAGAGTTTCTGATCTGTTGAGGATCTTAATTTAAAATAGTGAGTCTTCTGTCATCAGCAGAGGAGGTCTTTCTAGGCCAACCAGTCCCTTTCGATTACAGAGCTCACCAGTGCATTCTTTCTTCTTAATGATATTCCAGACAGTTGATTTGGGTAATCCTTGGTTTTTCAGCATCATAATAGCTTCCTTGACTTTCATTGGCACAGCTTTTCTCCTCATGTTGAACAATGGCAACTACAGACTCCAAAAGGCAGAAGCAGCCTTAGTATTGTATTCCTGCACTAATGAATCAATGCAACACACCCAAGTCACAAACACCTTTAAGGCAATTGTCCCAAACATTTTGTGCCCTGAAATGAGGGGTCTATGTAAAAAAAGCATGGTCATTTCAACATGGTGAAAATGAAACGTATGCAAATAACTTTAAATTACAGTCTGGAATGTGCACTTTAATCATGTCTCGGTTTTGTTTGGTTTAAATGTTTACACCGAGAGAAAAATGTGTCTTTGCCCCAAACATTATGGAGAGCACTGTACATATTTTGGAAGTTTCTACCTATACAGTGCCTTCCATAGGTATTTATCCCCCTCGGCCTTTCCCACAATTTGTTGTGTTAGGGCTATGTCACATTTTTGTTGTTTTTTTTCTGATGTTGAAAAAAATGCCAGTAAGCTCCAATCCACTCTACAAATGGGGTTGGTTTTGGCACAAAAAAACGCCAGTGTACAGTTTCCAGCAGAAATCCTCCCTGTGTGCACAGTGACAGGTATGTGACATTGGTATTACTGCTTAAAAGAGAAGTAAAAAATATACATTACAGCTAGAAATTCTGCGTTATATATAATGGACTTACTGTATCAAACCAAAGAGTCAACAACCCTTTAACAGAAATAATCCAGGCTTCTCCATCTTATGATGTTAGGGGGTCATCAAAAATATCAGAAAGTAAAGTTTGTTTAGGAAGCTGAAGCTACAGGAAAGATTTTTTTATGAATTCTGATGCATCCTATTAGGGATGCAAGGATATAGTTTGGGATTTGGCTGTATCTAAGCCTCTTTCAGGAAGATTCGGGCTGAACCAAATCCTTAAAATGTGATTTTCGGTAAAATGTACAAGGAAATCTGTAATTTTCAGTGTAATATGCATTTGGTTCTTTTTTGGCCCTTCCTTACCATAATTTGTATATATGCAAGTCAGGGTTCTGATTCATTTTTGGCTTATGCTGAATACTTCACATAAGATTTGGGATTCGGCCAAATTCCAAAAGAGTGGATTCGCTGCATCTCTATGCAATTCATTACCGATCATCCTTTTATTTTGAATTTTATACTGCATCTAAACTCTCTAAAAAGTAAAGAGAAAAAGTTTTCTCAAATTATATATATATATATATATATATATATATATATATATATATATATATATATATATATATATATAATCTTTTATAATAAACATTTGTCTTTGTGATGGTAAGCCAAGACCAACAGATTGCAATTAAAAAGGTTCAGTGAACTATGACCATACTCTTTCCCAAGCAGTGAAAGAACAAGGCTGAAGGCAGAGTACACCTTGGCCATATCTAGAGTGATTACAAATAGAAAAACACACACAGTCTCCTGGGTAATCCAGAAAAGGGAAGGGAAACCATTGGAAAAAACACACATGTGGAACTGAAGCACCTGTAGCACAGTACAAAGGCAATTGAGGGACTGGGTTTAAAAAAAACTTAAAGAGCCAATTGCTAATGAAAAGCAATGCACAAAGGGTTAAGGAATTAGTTTCACTGCTATCTGTAATAGATTCCCAGTTATCAGGAACATTCCCACACTGTAGAGCAGACGACATCTTTGTTCCAGCAGCTGACACTTCTTCTTGAGTTGGTACCTGTGTCAGAAGCACGACATAGAGCAGAAATAGCATCCGCGGCGGAGCACATTCACAAATGAACATTGCCGGCTAAGGCTGCCAATAAATTATTTATTTCAACTCATTACCATTGACCTTTCAGAAATTTACATGTTGCCTCATTTCCCTTACCCCGCATTTGAGATAATCATGCCCTCAGTTACTAGAGTATAAATAATATATATATCCAGTCCTCCCATGTGGCTCTTTGTTTGTGCAGCAGGGTCCTCAGATAAACAATCAAATAAGCAGAGCCATGCTAGTTCCACAGGATATCTCATACAATGGCAAGAAAAAATATGAACCATTCCTATACTGTATGTACTTTTGCCATCTATAACTATTCTTATTAATAATAAAAATTCACTTTCAACCCATTCATCACCAGATCACTTCATTTGTGTTAACTGCAGCTTTTCGAGCACATTTTATGCGCTTTCAATTAGGGGGTATTTCCTAGGGGGCAACATTTAGTTTAAGTCAAAAATCTATATATGGGTGTTATATATGAGTGCTCAGGACCACTTGTGCTTCCTAAATCTGCTCACATTTGTGGGTAATTCCACTTTTGTAACAAAATACATATCTCTAATAATATAGAGAAATGTAAATGTAAAATATATGATTAAAGATCATTTATCAAACACATGACAATGTTAAGGGTGCAAACATGAGGGCCCACAGATGCGGGTCCTTGCACCCCAGAATGCATTCTGCATAAACACAGATGTGTTTACATTTGGCAGCGTTGTGTTCAGGGGCAGCAAACTGACCTGTCCCCCCACCAATCTCAAAAATTGTACCTCATTTCATCATTGCTTCTTAGGTGCATCTTTTATATGAACCCTCAGATCTCTCAAGCTTATCCATACTAGATATGTATAGCTGTAATGAAGTTTCTGAGCTAATAAACAGCCCAATACCAAATTTTAAAGCACTGCACAAAAATAAGCTTTAGCTGGTAAGGCCAAAAAAAAGGCCAATATCACTCTACTTTAAAATTTATTGAAACTTATGAAATTTCTGAATATTGCCTAAAAAGTTTGTAGTTTACAGTATCCAACCTCCTACTGTACATAATATAACACATAACAAATTTTAATGTCAGGAGGCTTCTCAACATAGTATTAGCAAAGTATATGGCACGCAGATACCCTAAAATAAAAATAGTACAGAAATGATTATGGGAAAAGTAATTAAAAACCAAGGAGAACAAAATAAAATCATTAAATACATACATACATACATAAAAAACATTATATTCAAAAAGATCATAGCACCAACTGTGAAAAAACAAAACTTATAAATTCTATATACAACCCTTAAAGGAGAAAGAAACCCATTTACACAACCAGGATCCCTTGCTGAGGGATTTTTTCCCTCTAAATCAGGATAACAGGCAGAGTAATGAAGTGGCACTGGCATCAAACATGCTTGGCCATTTGATGCCCTCTCCCAGGCTCTCTGGCATTCCGAGGTACTGGTGATACACAGTTGGGCCATATATAGATTTAGTGGTCGGGGTAGTTTAGTGATTTGGGGTTTATTTTGGGTTTTCCACATATGGCATGGGGCTAGTACAGTAATATACTGCCTAAAGACATAGGGGTTTATGGTGGGATGTAAGTGTGGGCTAGATAATTAACCTACCTCTTTGCCTATTCATGAAAGATATACTATATGATCATTTACAACTTAAAAACAATGCCAGATATTTAAATTTAGTTTTCATTTAGAACTTTAGAGCTTAAAAACTCTGTATTTAAACATATATATATATATATATGTACACACTTTTTATAGGAAATGTAAACCCTTGAAACAAATTTATTTAAAACTGCTCAGACTGCTCTTGGGAGCGCTTTTGCATTTTACATTAACTTGTGTTTTTTTCTAGTTATCAGTGTTCAGATAGTATATTGAATTTGAACCAACAGTGCCACCTGCTGTTCATTTTGGCTGACCGGAGACAGTCGGCAGAAAACTTAGTGAGAAAAGGAAAGTCTGGCGGACAATTTTCTGCCTTAAATCTTCACTGTGTGTCCAGTGACAAATGGATTCCATTATGAGCCTGTCATTAAACCAGAAAGAAAGAAGATCAAGTGGATGCTTATACTGACCACATAAGCCTAGAAAGCCAAAGACACTGGGGGGTGACAATTTGTTAGCCCCCACCCCCAAATTGACTCCAGTCACTTACCTCTTTTTAAAAAAACCATAATGGCCCAAGAATTGCTTTCAACAGGGGAGAAATCTGGGCTTGTGTGGTCAGTATCATCATCACCATAAGACTTTATAGGCAGCTTCAGGCAATGATTATATACAGCATCCCAGTTCAATTGATGGTTTAGCACTGAATTCAATTTTCTTTTTGTGTTTGCTTTTACGCTTAGCAAGCGTCATTTACTACAACACAAAAAAATAAAATCTAGAACTGCTACCTGAAAGCATACAGAGTCTGTGTATAAACACATCTGCTGCAGAATATGGCACTGAAAGAAAACAAGGCACAAGAAATCTATATACTGTTCCAAAGATCTCAATACAAAATAGGGGAGGGGAAAAAAGAAAGGCAATCTGAGTTGCAGAGATTCATAAATAATTTCAAGGTTCTTAAAACCAGTGGGTGATATCAATGTTGTGCTTAGTTCACAGCCATGCAGTTTAGGTTCTCCTGTTACCTTTTAAATGCAGTGGTTTAGGGCTGGATTTACAATGAGGAGGAAGAAGCTTCAGCTACAGGTTCCTCTCTATAAGCATACAAAAACATTTAAAGGGATAGTCACGGGTTCCACAGGTACAGGAACGTGTCACTATACCTACATAATCCCTAGTGCCGCTATTCTCATAGGCTAGAGCACAAATGTAGATCCTCTTTTTTTTGCTTTTGGAAAACAGTGAAGCTGTATGTCTATGAAGATTCTCATTCATCCAGGTCATGATATACAGTATCTAGTAGAATTAAGTCTAAAACAACTGGACTTTTCTGAGTTTTTTCTTGAAAACGTTTCACCACTCATCCGAGTGGCTTCTTCAGTTCAAATGACTGGTAGGGAATTCCCCGGTATTTAAACTCTTGATGGTAGTAGAGTCACAGACATCCAATCACAATGGTTCCATTGAACTTGTTCAGTTAGGTGTTAGCTGAAACTGACAGGTGTAAGAAGGTATGATCCAATCACAATGGTACCAAGATTCAGTGAAGCTGTCAAAATTAACCAATCAATACTTATTGGCGTTAATGGCAAATCATGCAATTTAGCACCCATGTTTATAAGCCCCAAAACCCTCAGTATACTTTGCAGTGAGCAGAGAATAAGGATGAATGGTGACACATGGAGAATAGGTATATAAGGACTGCTGTGTTCTTCTTTGCTGATATTTTAATTAGATTATTAATACTTAAAAATAACCAGAAGTCAGAAAATCATCATCCCATTTTGTCATGTTGGCGGAAAAAAACCAAAATGGCAATAATGGTCTCTGAGAAGAGCTGAGGACAACTGGGGGTCAATTACCATTTCTGTACTTTCCACAAAGCATTCTGCCTTACTTGTATTGGTGAGGGTCTGCATCAGGTAGGCATTCTGCACACACCCTCTATCTATTACATCATTCAGAAGCACGCATTAGGGAGATTCAGAAGGTCAGGGCAGGCGGTAAAGACAGGGCTTGGCTGTGCCTCCTAATTCTGCACTCTGCTTCTCACACTGCATTTTCAATCCGGCATGAGAAGCAGAGAGAAGCTCCCTTGGGATCTGGGTGTAAAATAAATTACTTCTAATTTCTGTACTTAAGGCACATGCAAGTATTACGTGCAAAAAAGCCCTGTGCATTTTTTTTGCCCTACAAGCCATTAGCAGGGTGCTTGATCCAGACACTTTCCAAACAATTTTAGCCATTTTGTCTTGTGTACTTTTCCCTGGGAAAAATTTGCAAATATAAAAATCATAAAACACTCCAAATCCTATGAGCCTGTATTATGGACAACTATTAGGTTATGGCACTCGGAGGGCATACTATCTTTACAGCAACAATGTATTTTCTTTTATTGGTGCTAGAGTAGTGTTCTTACCTAAGATATGTCTGGCCAGCTCGCTGTGCTTGGGCATAATCAGAATTCTGTATGATACCGGGCTCCCAGCAGGTTGGCACATTCTTTTTAGCACTGAGTATATAAGCAATGCTGTTTATTTACACCTGTTGGATCTTTAGGGCAAAAAGCTAGAATAAGCAAACTGGTGCAAAGAGAATAAACAACAACAAAAATATCCACCTCAACTGTAAAATTGCTTAGGGAACCAGAGAGTTTTTAATGCCCTCTTTAAGCATGAAGCAAACAACTGACTTTGCTTCTGATCTGAGTTAGTATGACCAAGCTTAAATTCCATCTAACTCAATTGAGAACCATATGTTCTTTCAGAGCTGATTTATCAAATATCGAACTGAGGAATCCTGACGGATTCCCAGCAGTTTGATATTATCTCCATTTATCAGTGTCCATTTTCCTGGCAGTCAGGAATGTTTTTAATGAACTGACATATTTCTAAAGTTGATGCCTGCATCAGTTTATCAAAATGTGCTCAACTGCTGGGGGTGAAACTAGGAGTAGTCAGCAGAGAGAGCTGCCTAGGGTGTAAAGTGTAAAGGGGGACAATTAGGTGAGAAAAGGAATGAGTGACAAGCTTCGGGAAGGGGGTAAGTAATGGTGGGGGGTGTTGGAGGGTAACAGGGGGAGCTGTGCCAAGTACCATTGCCTGGTGTGCAAACACTACTTGAATGGCTCAGCCAATGTTTCAGTCTTCATTTGAAACCTTTTTCAAGATGCACAGCTTTTTCCCTTCACCATACTTAAAATACCCAACACCACATATAGGATGTCATCAATGCGCGCAAATACAGCTTTCTTCTGACCGAATCCGAAATTGTGGATTTGGTGCATCCCTACAATAGACCTAGGCCTTTTGCCTATAAAGGTGTGTGGGTGCTACTAGTCTTTAGAGAGCTTGATGAGTCTTTTGGTTGTCCTGATGTTGTTAAAGTTGCCTCTATATTGTGGCTCTCCCTTTTATTTACACGCATGTTTAACACAATGACTCGAGGGGTTGGCAAACAATATCTTGTTTGTGTGTTTTGATTTTTTCATCTTTAGGATGTTCGCATAATATATATATATATATATATATATATATATATATGTTATTACACAAACACCAAACTCTTACAACCTGATTTCAATTAATGCTTAGAAAAAAAGTCTAGCTTCTACGAAAAAGAGAGACACAGACAGATGAGCTTACTACACATTAAAAGCAATTTAAGTTAATATCACATATCCACACAGAACACTTTATATTCACAAGTTGAGTGCTAGAAACACTAATACTGAAAGGAAAATGATTTCTTCCTCAACACTTCCCAAAGCCGGACTGCAGGTGTAAATTGAAAAAGAAATCTAAAGTCAGTATTACTGGTAAAGACTCATAGTTAGGTCAAGGCCGTTAAGCTATTAAATCGCAAATAGAGGTGTATTATTGCAATGCATATAAAAAAGGGAAAAAAAACATGTTATAAAGAAGTTGGCTTTACGAAGTCTGATTCCAGGGTGCCACAGGCAGGATTAATGTGCCAATATGGATTCTATTAGCACTTCCAGCGTAACAAGCCTGAAAAGCATAGCGGAATAAAATGCATATATGAACAACGAATCAGACATCCTCTTCCAAACTGGTTCATTATACACTGAATACATATAGACATACTTATGCATCTTAAATGGGAAGTTCACCCTAAATATAACCTTTAGAAAGATGCAGACGACTGTATTACGAGGCAGTTTGCAACCATGTCCCAGTTTCATGTTCTGTGGTTTTTAGATTCCTCTGTATTGTCCTGCAGCTTATACTAGAGATACAGAATCTTTATTTCTGCAACAATAAGGGGCACATTTACTAATCCACGAACGTCCGAAAAGCATCCGAATGCGTTTTTTTCGTTATGATCGTTTTCTTTCGCATTGTCGCGAAATAATCGTACTGTCGTGCCGAGTACGAAAGTTTCGGATTCATTCAAGCTTCAGTATCGTGACTTTCCTTGGGCCAGGTTGGAGCTGCAGAGTGCCATTGAGCCCTATGGGAGACTTTCCTTGGGCCGGGTTGGAGCTGCAGAGTGCCATTGAGCCCTATGGGAGACTTTCCTTGGGCCAGGTTGGAGCTGCAGAGTGCCATTGAGCCCTATGGGAGACTTTCCTTGGGCCAGGTTGGGGCTGCAGAGTGCCATTGAGCCCTATGGGAGACTTTCCTTGGGCCAGGTTGGAGCTGCAGAGTGCCATTGAGCCCTATGGGAGACTTTCCTTGGGCCAGGTTGGAGCTGCAGAGTGCCATTGAGCCCTATGGGAGGCTTACAAAATCATGCAAAGTCGCAAAGGTTTGCCTGCCGTTTCCGAGCACTCAATACGAAAAAGTCGCGACAATTCGCGAAAAAGTCGTAACGGTGACAAAAAAGTAGCGACAATTCGCGGAAAAGTCGCAACGGCGACGAAAAAAATCGCAAAAAATACGAACAAGTCGCAGAATGTTCGTTTCCAATCCGATTTTTCAGATTTGTAGTCTTACATTAGTAAATGTGCCCCTAAGACAGTATATTGTACCACATGGTAACTAACATAGCAAAAAACCCACATTGATAGCAAATCATTCCAATTGGCTTTTGAAGAGTTTTTAAATATTTTTAGAAAACTTTCCAAATTATGAAAAACCTCTCATCCAGTAAACCCCAGGTCCCAGACATTAAAGATGCCTGTGCTATACTGCTAGGGTCTTTTCCCAATCTATCCAAAAACAAAAAATTTGCCTCCCAATTAATTCCAAATCGGTAACCACTGATCATAGAAATTACCAAGAAAAGCCAAATATAATTCAAATCTTTTAGCAACGTCCCATTTAGAAAAGGTAACTTAAAGATCAATCATCCTTATATATTTGTAGATTTAAGCAAAATGTTTATATATATTTTTTTCCTTTAAAGGGGAAACTATACCCCCAAACCATGCAGGTCTCTATAAACAAGCTCATATGTAAAACCCTGCTTCATCTAAATAAACCATTTTCATAAAGATATATGTTTTTAGTAGTATGTGCCTCTGGGTACTCCTAAATAGAAAATTGCCATTTTAAGAATTAAGGGCCATTCCAATGGGTTCATAGGATTCACAGTGCACACAAACAGGGTAGTTTTGCCACCAAAATGCAGCTTAGTAAGCTACTGTTTTACTACAACAGAAAAAATCAAATAATTAAAAAAAATAAATAAATAATAATAATTTTGGACTCTATGAGAGATGCTGTAAGGAACCTGTTATCCAGCTTTCTGCATAGCATGTTTCCAGATAAGGGATACCATATCTGTATTTACTAAGCATGGTCAAGTACCACTGACAGAGAATTCAGCCAAAGAGCAATGAGAAAAAAGAGAATAATTTTATACATCTAAATCTTTACTACAGTAAATATCCCTTTCTAATCTTAAATACATACAGTTCATGAAGGCATGGATAAACCTGTTCCCATCCAAGCACCTGCTCTAAAATAAAATGTAATATAGATGGGTAAAGGCAGCCACGCTGGAGTCTAAACACATATATATTCCCCTTAATGTTCAAGATGTGAGGCTTCTAATTATGGAAAGAATGATAGTCTCACTGCATTTCATTTTTTTTCCTTCATTGTCCTAGCTCCCCTTTGATCTCCTTCACTACTGAGCTGAGAGTTAAGTATCCCGGGTGGTCCAACATCAGGTCTTGGTGATCTGACTCTCTCTATTGGTTGCCTTCAAGGGCTTCCTATCATCAGCGTTCTGACAACTTTATTAGCTCAGTCAGATAGTACTAACATCTCCTTCGCTCCTATACCATTCTCAAACAATCACACTTTTGTAGTTGACTAAGAACAAATAACGATATGAGCTCTTTAGATGTTATGCTCAATAATAAGGTCGAAATGAGGAGAAATTTCACATTACGCCTAAGTCAGGACTTGGTTTTCATGTTCTTGCTCAAAAAAAAAATCAATCCTGGATTGATTTTTGTGTATATATTGTTATTGTCAGAGGATTAATTGATGAATTTTTCATTTGATGAGTCAGGTGGAATAGGCTCCTAGGCACAAAGTGAGAGGAATTCTAATTTGCTCTGTTTTCTGTATCATTCGGGGATTTTGTCTGGTTTGATGTTTCATTAGACTTGTAATTTATTGCCACTAAAGAGCACACGGAAAAGTGGGGATGAGAATATTCGACAGTCAAAAACAGTGTTTGCTTTTATTTCTTATAGCTGAAAACAGAAATTGAAAAATGACTTATATCAGCTGGTACTTATCCACAACAAAATACATGTATGGAATCTATTATCCAGAATGCAGGGAACCAGATAGGGGAATTTCCCAAAATTTGGAAGACTGTGGGGTTGATTCACTAAAGGGCGATAACGCTTATCGCATGCTTTTTTGCATTAAAAAGCATGCGATAGTTAAGTCCTGATTCATCAAAGTCATTTTGCAACGCATTATTTACCTCGCAACGCATGATTCACAAACACATATGAAGCGTTAAACACACAAAATATTAGTCTGTGCCAATATTAACACCTACTTGGGGCAGGCGGTACTTAAAGAAAATTGTGGTTCATTAACTTTTGGCAACACAATGTGGACATTGCAGTGGGATTTTTTCAAGTATGTGTTGGCCCTAGAGAAATGCAGCCTCCAGTTTTCAGGGAAATGGTCATTTTCAGAAAAGTAGTTTTCCGAAAGTAATGGTTACGTGTGTAAAATCGTGCGCTAATACAGCAAGCGGCGAAATATATTGCGCGCAGCGGGAATTAGCGCAAGAAAACCGCTCATCGCGAGTTAAATAATAAAAAGACCATTGTGTCTTAATTATGACGCCTGTCCTTTTAGTGAATCGAGCATTAAGTTCCAAAAAATAAGAAACAATGAAATTTTTAACACATGCTATAAATAGCGCTTGTTGTATCGCCCTATAGTCAATCAACCCCTGCATCTGTTAAAAAAAACACATTAAATAAACCAAGTAGGATTGCTTTGCCACCAATATGAATCTATGAAGGTCAGTTACCCTCAAGGTTAAGGTACTGTTGTATTATAGAAAAAAGGACATAAAAATTGAATTATTTGTTCTGTGCTTAACTTGTTTTGGTTTACTTTCCCACATTATAATGGTTTTATGATATCCCACAAAACAGTAGGGGAGCAATCTTTGAGGTTTGAACTCCAAAAAGCTATTATATTTAAAACAGGCTTCTTCTCATCTTGGAGCAATTCAACCTAGTCCTCTACTGCAGTCAGGTCTGGATTTGGATCAAAGGTATGGAACCTGTTATCCAGAATGCTCAGGACCTGGGATTTTCCGGATAAGGGATTTTTCCGTAATTTGGATCTCCATAACTTAAGTCTGCTAAAATTATTTAAATATTAAATATACCCAATAGACTTGTTTTGCCTCCAATAAGAATTAATCATATCTTAGTTGGGATCAAATACAAGGTACTGTTTTATAATAACAAAGAAAAGGGAAATCATTTTTAAAAATTAGAATTATTTGCTTATAATGGAGTCTATGGGAGATGGATTCCCATAATTTGGAACTTTCTGGATAAGGGATCCCATACCTGTACTAAGAGACCCAAACAGCCCCCTTACAGGCCCACTAGTCTATGGAATATTACAACAACACCTCTGGCATTTGCCAGAATCCACAGTTTGCCAATCTGAGCCTGCCTGCAATTAATTCTGTGTCCAACCCAGAACTGCCAAACTTGTCTCAGTTCTATTCATACTGGGAAGATATTGCATATCCATATGCTCCTGTCTTGAACATACAAGAGAACTGGTTATAACAGAGATTATGTTTCCATTATACTAGTTCTCCTAAATGTGCTAAAATGTTCGTTCTAAATGCTTTGCATGTACTTTCCTTATGGGCCTAACAGTTCTGAATATTTGTAAGAGACTAATGTGATTCAACTTGAAATGTGATTCAGATATCTAATGTCTATGTTCCATTAGCGCCTGTCAGCGCTACAAAGTGTTGGTGGAAAATGGTCAACTGTTCTGCGATAAGGGAATGTTTTCTGTCAGGTGAGAACGATGAAACTACCAAGATTATCAAGTCACAAAATGTCAGATTTGCACTGCTGACACGTGTAAACATTCAGTAAGTGCTTTTGAAAGATTTGCAACTAGCGGAATATTATGTGTACAGTGACTGTTTAAAAGGGAACTCAATAAAATGTATTTTTTTACCTTATGAAATTCTAAGCCACTGCTCAATATACAGAGATTAAAATGTGTCAGTAATTAGTAGATGTAATTGCAATCAAACACAGTTTTTGTTTGTCCCCTGGTTGTGAAACATTGTAGCAGAATTCATGTCTCCTCCAGCTACTTGCATGCTTCTGCATAGGGAATGCCCAGCTGGCTATTTTGTTTCAAGAGTCAGAATAAATAACATACAAAAAATGAATTGCAATTACATTTAATAATCTATGTGAGTGACGTTCCTCTTTCAATATAAAATTATGGTATATATTATAAACTCTAACTTTTAACCATTGAAAAAAATGCTTCCAAATATCCCATAGGAATGATCAGAAAGTGGGTGAATTTAAAGGCGGTGACCTGTAAACCCACATTTTGGTAAGTCTACCCATTAGAGGCATATTTATTATAGTGATTGGTTGCTCATAGCAACCAAAAAAACCTTGTGACTGTTCAAAACTACCCGCTGATTGGTTGCTATGGGCAACATCACCAGTGATATTGGCTTACAGACTAAAATAAATATGCCCATTAAGGTATGGAGATCCAAATTACAGAAATACCTCTAATCTGGATAACCTCAAACCTGTTTAAAGGAGAAGGAAAGGCAAAGTCACTTGGGGGTGCCAAAATGTTAGGCACTCCCAAGTGACTTTAACCACTTACCTTGTACCCCGGGCTGGTGCCCCTGTTTGCAGAAAACAGCACCAGCCCACGGTACCTGGAGTGGATCGCTTCCTCCTTCCGGCTTCCGTTTGCTGAAATGCCAGCGGTCGGCGCATGCGCAGTAGAGTGAAAAGCTGACTTTAATGTTTAAGTTCCACTATTCACTCTACTGTGCATGAGTGCGCAGCGAAAAACAAAGGAGGAAGCACTGCAGCTACCCCGGGCTGGTGCTCTTCTCTCTGTACAGGGGCACCAGCCCGGGGTACAAGGTAGGCGGTTAAAGTCACTTGGGGGTGCCTAACATTGTGGCACCCCCAAGTGACTTTTACTTTCTTTCTCCTTTAAAGAAATGCAAGGTCTCCAGTACTAATTATATAAAATGCGGTTCACGCATCACATCAGTAAATAGAAGCAGTGTGAATTAAACAATAATGCACTGAAAACATAATCTTTAGTGTAAAAAAAAAGCCAAGTCTAAGATTTGCATATTGCTGACATAAAATTCTTGCATTAATCTAACATATCAAAATAAAGATCTGATCCGCCTATTTACATCATAAAATTACATGCAGTTTTTTATATGAGTATTTGAAGTCCTACATTCCAAAAGGGCTCAAGATATTCAGCTTTATTTTTGTTACCAAAAGAATAAAACTGCCCTTTCTCATAAGGGGTACTAAAAAAAGAAACTTCCGAAACCTCTAGGCAGAAAAAGAAAACAAATAAAGATTTTTTTTGGAGACAGTTAGGAAATGTGTTAGACTTATTATGTTAAAAGTACTGATCTGGTACAAATGATCCTTTCTATCCTTTAGCTCCACAACCAGAATATAATATGGGAGGTACTGATGGAAGCCTTTTAACTGGGATTAGCTGTATACCTTTTCCCTCTTCTGTATCCTTCCAATTGATTTCAGAATGTCAGCTGGGCTACCTGCTGCCCCTGAGAAAAGCTAGTAACTGATAAAGATGCTTAGTATAAGCAGGGGGCTAAGGATAACATATCTCATACTAGGACACACACAGACCTGGAACTGTAATACCACAGAGCAAGCAGTGCGGGGAAGCATCAGGACAAGAGACCTCAGATATCTAATGCAAACACTGGAAGCCTGCAAGGTACACTTTGGGGCTGATTTCTCAATGTTTGAATGAAAAAAATTGCTTGATTAAAACTATGTTTTTGCGCTGAATTCCAATTAGAGTTATCAAAACCAAATGTTTTATATTTATTAAGGACAATAAAATCAAATAAGTTGAAGGTAAAGCTTTGGTATCTAAAAGCTTGCAAGTTCATGTATAAATCATGTAGAAGCCAATGGTAGTTGTCCTTGGCAAAATTTTGGCAATTTTTAAAAAATATTTTCAAATTATTTGGAGCACCGTATACCAATTGAAAATGATGAGTAGAATATGAAGAAATGCATTTGAAAAGGAAAGGTATAAACTAAGTAAGCTTTATCAGAAATGTCTATGTAAATACAGCCATAAGCACTCACAGAAACGCTGCACTGACTTCTCTGTGAAAAGATTTATTGTGTCTGTAATTCCTGTGCCAGAGACATCCAGCTCTCTCCTGCTCCCCCCTCCCTCAAGAATGCTAAGAACTCACCCCCCCTTAGGAATGTGTGATTTGATCCAATCAGCAGGAAGCTGACTCATAGGGGCACATTTACTTACCCACGAACGTTCCGACTGCGTCCGAATGCGTTTTTTTCGTAATGATCGGTATTTTGTGATTTTTCGGAAAATTGTCGCGACTTTTTTGTAGCCATTACGAATGTTTCGCAAAATGACTTTTTCGTAGCCGTTACGAATTGCGCAAAAAGTCGTGACTTTTTCGCAGCTTTCGCGCCAAGTACGAAAGATTCGGATTCATTCAAGCTTCAGTATGGTGACTTTTCTTGGGCCAGGTTGGAGCTGCAGGGTGCCATTGAGTCCTATGGGAGACTTTCCTTGGGCCGGGTTGGAGCTGCAGAGTGCCATTGAGTCCTATGGGAGACTTTCCTTGGGCCAGGTTGGAGCTGCAGAGTGCCATTGAGTCCTATGGGAGACTTTCCTTGGGCCGGGTTGGAGCTGCAGAGTGCCATTGAGCCCTATGGGAGACTTTCCTTGGGCCAGGTTGGAGCTGCAGAGTGTCATTGAGTCCTATGGGAGACTTTCCTTGGGCCGGGTTGGAGCTGCAGAGTGCCATTGAGCCCTATGGGAGACTTTCCTTGGGCCGGGTTGGTGCTGCAGAGTGCCATTGAGCCCTATGGGAGACTTTCCTTGGGCCAGGTTGGAGCTGCAGAGTGCCATTGAGCCCTATGGGAGACTTTCCTTGGGCAGGGTTGGAGCTGCAGAGTGCCATTGAGCCCTATGGGAGACTTTCCTTGGGCCAGGTTGGAGCTGCAGAGTGCCATTGAGCCCTATGGGAGACTTTCCTTGGGCCAGGTTGGAGCTGCAGAGTGCCATTGAGTCCTATGGGAGGCTTCCAAAATCATGCTAAGTCTGAAAGTTTCGCCCGCCGCTTACGAGCGCTCAATACGAAAAAGTCGCAACAAGATACGAGCGAATCGTAATGGCTACGAAAAACTCGTTACTTTTCGCGCAAGTCGTAATGGTTACGAAAAACTCGCGACAATTTCCGAAAAGTCGTAAAGGCGACGAAAAAAATCGCAAAAAATACGAAAAAGTCGCAAAATGTTCGTTTTCCAATTGGAATTTTTCCAATTCGGATTCGAATTCGTGTCTTAGTAAATCAGCCCCATAGTCTAACTAACTGAGCATGTTCAGTGCAGGAGCGAGGCATTATGGGAACTTTCTTTACACTTTTTTTTTTTTACACTTTCTTCCTGTTTGTCTTCTGATTATCTGAACAGGAGAAATATGGGGAGACTTAAGGGCACTATTGAGACAACTGAAGGTATGCCTGAAGCTTGAGATTAACTCTTTATTAGCCTTTCCTTCTCCTTTAAGCCTGTTTAGATATTTTACCCTTAAGGGACTGTTTAGAAGAAGTGAACAACACAGAAACTGCTTCTGATATTTTAAGTGGTTTGCGTTCCAATGTGGAACGCATGCAGAAAACATACAAGCAGAGGATGGGTGAGAGCTGTTTGGTGTGGGCTGTAAGTTGGGCGGTGCAGGGGGATGCCCCAAAAACAAAATTCGAGACCCAAAAGATGTTTCTATCTGTACAATAAACTGCTTTATTTAATTAACTTGTATAATTTTTTTTTTCAATCGCCAATTCATTTTTTTACGCAATATTAATATAATGTTTAACCTTTTAATGACTATTTATTGTTAATATATAGCGAGTAGACTGTTTTTTAAGTTATGTCATTTATTAAACATTGCTAGATTTACTTCTTGGTTATTCTCTAAATCTACAGATTTGAACCACTAGTAAGTTTTAATGTAAAGTAAATGAAGCGTAAACTTTTTTCTGAGCAGGCGTTTTCTTTCATACAGTAACAAAACTTAACGAATGGGGATTTTCCAAGATGACTGCTTCATCATTTGCACATACACGCAGGCTCACACATCATCAAACTGCTCTGTTTGTTGGGTAATACTGTCACTCACTACTACAAATCAGTTTGACATTTTTCATATAACTATTCCTTCCCTTTCACAGCCATTCTAAACCACTATATTGCCTTCCTCTAGATCAACATGTACAGGGATTTGTGCAGATTGAACCTGATGGCCTTCCTATAAATCATGTTCCTGTATTTCTCGTTTCTGCAGATAACTTAATCTTTAATAGTACCTAACCTAACTTGCCTAAAACCAACTAGCATGGTAAGGATTACCAACAACTTATGCTCCATTACTTTATAACATATTAAAAGACTAAATAGCATATACAAAAAAACCAAAACATTTTATATACTCAAATCCTACAGCTCTGGATGAACCTGACCTTGCTAAAACTGTATGGATCTGGATAAACCTGATTTAAATCCTACAGATCTGGATGAAACTAAAGGCGGCTATACACGGGCAGATTTTAGCTGCCAATGCGGGTCCCTTCAGATCAATTTAGCAGCTTATCTGCCCATATATGGGTCCCTTAGACTGGCCTTCCCAATCAATATCTGGACAAAAATTGACCAGATGTCGATCAGGCAGGCTTGATTTTCTGTCAGATGAAGGGCCCCATTGGCTCACTGATCCAGTCCTCACTCCGACTTTTCCTATCCCCTTTACTGCAATGCGATTGTTTGGCCCTGGATATTGATGCTTTCAGATTTATCAGACTATTTTTTTTCAGACTAAGATTTTGTCCGATATGTTAATTCCCATATTAGCAATTTGCAGTGGTGTTAGAGCTCAATGATGATTGTGGGCTCCAACACCCTACATTCTGACAAATGTAAACATTCTTCTGCTTAGATAAATGTGTCAGTTCATTTAATAATTTCATAAAAAGTCTGGGGCCTTTTACTGACAGTCAGAAATGTGTTTAGTAACATAAAAAATACTAAACATTGGAAATCCTTTGCCAGTTTAACTTTTAGAATTTCTGCCGCTTTGTTATTGGCATATGCCACTGCTGGTAAGCTAGAATAAAAAGAATTCCTTTGTCCCAATAGAGAATAGGACACATTGAAGTTCGCTTTTTTTCAGGTTCTGTACCCTTTAAAGAAGCAGTTTCCTAATAAGCCGAATCTTTGTAACCAGAAATTATAGCTCATGCTTCTACATTGACCTTTCGGTTGAAGCTGAATTAGATATTAAATCTAAAGTTCATTATTAGCACAGAGTTAGTTTAATAAGAGGTTATGACTAAAAGCCTTAAAGTTACATTTTGGCATCGCTTTGGATCACAGAAACCTCAAAAAATTCAAAGATTCTATTAATTTGCCTAAGGATTCAAAAATGCAAAAGTGGGAACAGAAGAAAGCATGTTTTATTGGCAAAAACTGACGTTTTTCCCAGTAAGTTTATAGTTAAAGTGAACACATAATTCATGCCTAAATTCTACCTGCTATGCAATCTAAATGATAAGGGAACCCTGGAAATGGCAAAATACTGCCTTTAGTACATGCAATGGTTTAGTATATTCATAGCCATATTACTGAGTAAGCAAGGAAATATGGCTAGATTGCTGACATCTGCTGGCTTATTTAAGATATGACTATAAAGAATATCTAAATATTACACTTATTATATAAGAGCAAGTTTAAAACAAGTGACTGCTATGTATAAATGACACTTTATAGGAGAAAGAAAAGTAAAAACTAAGTAAGCTTTATCAGAAAGGTCTATGTAAATACAGCCGTTAGCACTTACAGTAGCAGAGTCCTCTATCAAAAGAAACACAGGATTTCTTCTCTCTTTTTTTGTAAACATGATGTTCCAGTGTCTGGCTTCCTCTCCCAGAAACAGCCTTAATTCCCTGTGGCCAGAGTCTGCCCAGTTCTCTCCTCTCTCACCTCTCTTGCTCCCCCTCCCATGAAAATGCTAAGAACTCCCTCCCCCCTCCCTTAGGAATGTGTGATCTTAGCTACTTTAAGCTACTTAAAATGGCAGCTGCTGTCTAAGGCAAACGGAGAAAGCTTCTAAAGCTGTTTACTCAGGTATGATAATGGTTTCTGCAGAATAAATATATTGTTCTAGGGGGCACTAATGTGGCAAACCTATTGGCACCACAGATAACACAAAATAATTGGCTATGTTCAGAGAAATATATGTGTTATATTTATTTAAGACAATGCTGAGGATTGCACTGAGTCCGGGATGCTGTCTGTTCTAGTCTTAAACTAGGCACATGATACTCTAACTTTATTCATTTGTCAGTTGCCCATACACCCCACAGTGTTAATTTAAATAGCAGGCTGAAAACTGTATCCAGAGAAAGGATTACCATCAGTCAGCTTTGGGTTGGTGGATAATCTCCAATAGGAGGCATTAGTAGACCAGGTTGTGTACATGGATATGGGGGTTGCAGGTTAAGGAGATTTATTACAGACTGTCAAAATTATTTCACTACAGAGCCGCAGTTGGACCAGTTGGACAAATTAGTCAATATCATAGTGATTACCCAACCAATGCAGTCTATGCAACATCAACTCTATTTCTCTATTAGTGTTTAACGTATTTATAGTAGATACGGGGTTAAGATAAACATAATTCTTTAAAAAACACTGCTGTTAGAATGGGTTTCCCAATATATATTTGTTAAGTAGATAACAGGGTGAAGATATACATTTACATATGTTGCTTGTTTCTGAATCTGACACCTCCCTCAAAGTATTTGCTCTAGCTAAAATAAAGACACCAGACGCATCCTATTAATTATACCAAGGGCTGTGGGCATCCTTAGTCATTGGCACTGGCCCTGTTGCAATAATTTACTTTGCTGCCAAGTTTAACTTGCAAATGAAGCCAGTAAGTCTGCACGCCATCAGGATACCTGCAGCTTAAATATGCACTGATGTCTTCATGAACCCATATAGTAGTGCTTCATACAGGGCAGCACTTACCCCTGCCAAAAGTAGGTGGTACACCCAGCACGTTAACACTCAGCTTATGCCAAGGTCACAGCTTCATTCTAGTAACAGAAAATAAATCTAGTAGAGAAAGTCCTGTTTTGTTCTGTGTGTACCCTGCAGGAGTGGGCAGGATATCATGCTCAAACGCCCTGTGCTTGTAATTATTTACAAAAAAAAAAAAAAAAAACAACATTCTGTGTTTTTAGGGGTGGAGAAGAAGCCTTTACAACTAAATCAGTTCAATTAAATCATTCTGTTAAGATCATATCCACCTAAACTAAAAATATATTTTTTAATCCTCTACAAGATGGAAACTTAATATTTTAATGTAGTAAAATGAAACTCCAGCATGATCTGAAGACAACACATCCCAGCCCTGATAGGAGCAACGCAGCCCAAGAATCCAACTACCCAATTGTCATGCTGTTACAGAAGAGCTCTGATCAAGATAAAAAGAACTTGCCAGCCCCCATATGGTTAAATAGGCCTTTTTATAAGGCAAGCTAATTATTCCCAGCAGTAGGAGAATCCCTGCCAAGTTTTATTGTGGAGCAATAAAGCCTAGTGCTGCTATGTATCAGAATTAAACTCTATGTACAAAAAGGAAACTCTGAAATTTACTTTCTAGGTAAACTTAACCAGTTATGCACCTAATTGTAATAATTGTCTTTTATGTGTCTTCTACCAGCACTAACTTTATAACTGCAGCTACTACAACTGCTACTAATTGGCTTCTGACAAGGCCGACCCTGGTGTATGGAAGCATTTTTGGGTTCCTGTAGTAAAGAAATTAGATTGGAAACACCTTAGGGTCAGATACAGATGAGAACATCAAGGTAAAAAAATAGCTGGAAAAAATCTAATTGTTTAGCCGAGACTTAAGTGCAGTAAAACACACATCATGGTACAACAGGAAATATGACATTTGCTCATTAGAACAATTGTACAATAATATTATTTTTGAAATGTGCTACAAATGTGTTTGAAGAGAAATTAAAAAATGTTCATTTGACTCAAACTAGTACAATTATGGGATCTGTTATCTGAAAACTCATCATCCAAAAAGTTCCAAATTATGGAACTCCATTATAGGAGAATAATTCAAATTTGTCCTTTTTTCTCTGTAACAATAAAACAGTACCTTGTATTTGATCCTAAGATATAATTAATCCTTTTTGGAGGCAAAACAATCCTATTGGGTTTATTTAAGGTTTAATTTTTTTTGTAACACACATTAGTTATGGACAATCATATAAAGGAAAGACCCCTTATCTGGAAATCCCCAGGTTCAGAGCATTCTGGATAATAGGTCCCATATCTGTATGTCTAAAGAATTTGATTCATGGGACAAAAAAGTCCCTACACCTTTCCTGTTGCATATATCACAGAAAAACAAAATAAAAAATAGAAAAACTTACTGTAATAAAACCTTAAACAGCATTTATTTGGCACGGCGTGAAAGCACTCAATTCAGTGCATCATGTCATATATTTCCAACGTATTTTTTACTAGTGACTTATCTTTTTTAAGAACATAACCCACTAACATAAGGAATTGTTCTACATTAAACCCCCTTTTTTTTAATACAGAAGTAATTAAAAATTTGAAGGCAAAGGCTCAAAGTTGTAATAAATTTAAAGGATTTTACATTTTTCTGCCAGTCTATGATGAGTGGGAATGATGGATTAAGCCCGCAGCTCAGACTCCAGCAAGCCTAATATTCCAACTAAGTAGCTGCCATTATTTATTGTTAAATGGCCAGCTTTGGTAGTGATCTACATTGCCTTTTGTAATCATACTGCAGGATGCCCAAACATTAATATATAGGCTTATAAAGATAACTTCACTGAGGGAAGCACAAGCTGTACCAACTTGCTTATACAGTTAGTATATTGGCACATTACAGGACACACATACATTTCCTAAGGAAAAAAATAACAAGGAACTTATCTTTTTAACCCTAGAATTTATTTTAATTTTGTAGAAACTGAATTTCAGGAAATTCATGCTGCATGACATGTAGGTATCACTGATATTTAAGTGGCAAAAGACTCAAGGCCAAGTCCTGAATTAAGTAATCGTGAATAAGCGAGATAAATAACGATGCAAGAGACATGGCAAGTCTGTATAATAAGGGTGAAGACACACAGAGCTACTAGTAGCAGCTACTTGTCACGGCTACAGAAATAGACAATGCTGATCATTTACTGATAATTGTCTCTACATTTGTTTTAGCAGAGGTCATTCTCAGTATTGTCTATGGCAGGGTATTTTCTGGAGTTCAGTAGTTTGAAAAAGTAGCTGCTACTAGTAGCTCTGTGTGTCTTCACCCTTAAGAGTATAATATATAGTTAATTAAACGATTGCAAGTTCCTTGAGTCGAGCTAAAGGGCAAGGGCACACAGGGTGGATAGTCAGCCAGCAGATAAGCACAGACGCTTCTAGTTGTGCCTACACCCAGCACTGAATCCATGTGGCAGCAGGCAAACGCAGTTGATATCCGCCAACAGATTCCAAGTCTTGCGTTTCTTGATGGATATCAGGGCAGATACAATGGTTTTGGGTGCGTTGAATCTGGATTCTGTTTTTTAAAGGAAAAGGAAAGGCTAAGTCACTTGGAGGTGCCAAAATGTTAGGCACCCCCCAAGTGACTTAAATCGCTTACCTTGTACCCCGGGCTGGTGCCCCTGTCAGAAGAAAACCACAGCCTGGGGTACCTGCAGCGATGCGCTTCCTTCTTCCGCAGCGAATTCCCTGGTTTAATAAGCCCTATGCAGACTATTATGCCACTTCCTCTACTTACATATCTAAAGCCTGCTTATCTATATGGACCCTGGTGGCACCAGATCGGCATGGAGTCCATGGCAGCACCCTGATACTGTGCAGCCAATTTACGCTGTAGTAAGTTTACTTAGTTATGTAACAAAATTAGGAACACTACCAAAATATCTACTGAGAAGGAGCAGTAACTGCATTTATTCTAAATACAATCCAGATAAAATCAGTGCAGCCCAGCAACCTGCATTTATTAGTAGCTATTTATTTTTCAAAAGATCAGTTGCCCTGGTAGAGGGGAGAAGGTGGTGCTTGAACACTTTGGGGTAGTGCAGAAGGTGATGGGTTAATAATGTAACCTGTAACTGTACAGTTGCTTCATTTGGCGATCAGTATGGCACTTATTGTGCTTTGAAAATAAGAAAAATAAATATTTTAAAGGGCTTTAAATAATCTTTTCTACATCTGATACCGTAAACCAATATGTACAGGAGGGACAGAAATTGTGCAACAATATAAAACATATTAAAATAGGTTTATTTACAAAATAGGCAAAACATCAACCTGATTTGCATATCTATTCTAAAACCTGCTTCCCATGAAGCCACATTTTCCGATGGCAAACGAAGCTGCAGCAAATTGCTGTGGATGGGTGATAATGAAAAAGCAACACAATTTAATAATCCTAAAAACTTATTCACTGGCCTAGAGATTCCTCAAAGGGGAAAAACATGCCTGAATTTCGCTATTCAGTGCCACAGGCAGCGTGTGAGAGAAACTAAACAAGAACGTCCCAGTGGGAGACAAATTGCCTACAGCTGTTAATGACCTTACATACCTTGCTGGTGAATTTCTGATGTAATAATTTGCTTTTTTTTTTTTTTTTTAACAGAATGGATGTCTTAGTTTAAGAAGAAATGCTTGATGTTACAAACACCATGATCAAAACATCAAAAAACTTATGGCGCTCGTGATCATCAATTCATCAGCTATAATGATGGAAAAAGGTGTTCTCTTATTCCCTACAGAAGTTCAGTTAATTGTTTAATATATTCAAGCTTAAGACTGCGCTAATGAATCACAGGGCTTATTTTCCACCAGGTTAACAACACAGTAGTAAATACTCAATATTGCAAAGCAGGAGCAATTCAGACTTCAAGGCAAGAGACAAAAACAGAGAATTACAAGGAGAAGAAGTGCTTGCATTTGATCTCAGTACACAGCACAGAGGGGGAGAGAATTGCCGAAACAAAAAAACTCTGGAGCCTAAGCCTAATAATTCTTAGCTAGAGCATTGGGAACCTCAGCCAGCTGTGTCGCAAAGAAAAAGCAGAAACTATTTAAAGGGACCCATGCACAATATAGAAATGGAGAGATATACTATAAAATATATATTCATTTTATCACTTATTTATTCTTTGGCCTTGTTATCTTTGTAGGATGCTTAGATTTTGCATGATCATAGAATTCTCCTTTGCATATGACTATTAGAATCCTACTCTGGTGCCTTTTAAATTTTACACCTTAAACACTAGCCAACCACATAGGGACAACTGACCCATCACAGAGAATTAAACAAAACAGGTAGAGCTGTCCTATGAACATGTAGGGTGTGCCAGGCATAAACATGGAAGATATGCTATCTTTAACCCTTCCAAATCAAATTCAGTTCGGTATTCAGCCAAATCTTTTACAAAAGATTCGGCTGAATCCGAAAATAGTGGATTTGGTGCATCCCTAAAATGAAGATAGCCCACATACAACTAGGGTTGCCAGTTTTTCTGCAAAAAAATACTAGCTTTTCTATATTTATCTTTCTTTCCTTTTAATAACAGTGGCCTTAAGCATCATTTTTAACATCCAGACCAATAATATATCAACCAGGTGGCAACCGACCATACAGCAGTAATCCATACATCTGTGCCCGTAGGTGGTATGACCAGCCTCCTAAACTTTGTCAGATGCCCATGCTGTATCCCTTCTGGGCCATGACTGAATAATAGCAATTACACATGTGCCCCTGGCATGTCAGAAGACTACAATATGGAGGCAGACAGGTATAGGAGGGGCAAGGGTCTGTATCAGCCATCATAGAGGCATAATATTTTAACAAACTTTTTTGCCTTTTATTTGCTACTTTATCATTAATCAAGGTTTTTTTGTGGCAAAAATGATGAATTGGAATTTCCAAAATTAAAAATTAATTTTGCAAACTTGAAAACTAGATTAAAACAATTATTAATCGCCTTACTTTAACACTCTGCCCCTTTCCATGTCTTCAGAGAATGTAGGGCTATTGGAGTCAGACGGCATAAATTTAACAGTATGTACTGCACTGTAACCTAGATTCATAACTGAACCAAACATTCAAAAACTACTATGAAAACTACAATTCCAGTATTTCAAATGAATGGTAATTAATAGGATTATCTAAATTTATAAATATCAATCATCCCATACTCCATGAAATAAGTACACAGAACTATGAATGTAAATAACATGGCTTTAAAGTGATGTTAAAGTACCAGTTTAGGGATTACAAACACAAATAAACCTGATTTTGAAGGTGTCGTTTTTAGACATTCATATTTCTTAAATTTCATTGATATTCTGGCCGGATACAAACACCAATGCTTTTGACATGCTTTGAAAATTCGACACCTCTTTCTCCTGAAGGTCTCCAGAGCCCCAGCTAGGCATCCAGCTCTCTGAATGGATCGTCAGATGCATGTAATAGAGGAATGTTAAGTCCATTTTACCCAGGCAGAAATGTCTCTTTTTGGCTGAGCTAAATTTAATTATTCATAGTTATTTTACTTTGGAGCGTGTGTACTTGGAGTAGATATTACGAGATCGCTTCGTATAAATGTTAGATATGCTGCGTAGGATTTAAAGATTGCTGTGTGCTCTAGTTGCAAAGCTGGATGACCTCTTCAACTTCCATGCACTTCTTTTGGCTGCACAGCTATATTTCTAAATATTCCCTGGTGTGCTCAGCAAAACTAGGCAGTACATATGAAGGCTGCAATCCAGAAGAGCTATCAGAGATTCTGCTTTCTAATCCTGTGTACGGAGAGGAGCTAACACTTCAAATCAGTAATTGGTTTTTCCGACCTGCAAGTGGGCTCTGCGGATCAATTATGACAGGGCCACAAGGTACTGATACATCTGCCACCATGCAACAACCTGGCATGTCTTCTGTCAAGAGTTGAAATCATAAAGGAATAAGCTGTCGTTACCAGTCTCTTATTGAACACTGGAGCTGTCAACCTATTGTTTGGCTTTCCCCCTGTAAGGGGTTGGTGTGGGCTAACAAAACCTGTCAGTTTTAAATAAGCTTTTAACCTTTCCAAATCTTTCTTTTCTTTTTTTTCTTCACTCTTTTTGAGTGAGTCTTCAATACAAAAGATTACATTTCACGTAAGCAATTAACAAAATTGTTAACAATGGAATATGAGATGTTGAATTTCAAGGCAATAAAAATGTCTTTTTCCTCTTTAATTTCTTTCTAAGAAAAAATAAGTTCTAATAGCTTAAAGAGTATCTACATCATCCAATTTAGAGCTTTCCCAAAAGTTCATTTATTTTCTCTATAGGCAAAAATGCTAATAATTCAAATACATGATTGTACAGGTATGGGACCTGTTATCCAGAATGCTCTAGACCTGAGGTTTTCCAGATAAGGGGTCTTTCCATAATTTGGATCTCAGTGCTTTAAGCCTACTAAAAAAGATTTAAACTTGAAATAAACCTAATAGGATTGTTTTGCCCCCAGTAAGGATAAATTATATCTTAGTTGGGATCAAGTACAAGGCACTGTTTTATTATTAAACTGATGCCTCAAAGGAGTGTATCTCTCCATTAAATACAGAAAGGCTGCTCAAGCTGTTAAACAAAAGAAGGACACCAAGAATAAAGTGCAGGTAAAAGGATACATTTTTTTAAATCTCTTTTCTGCTTCATGAAATATTGCATTATCCAAGGTTTGGCATCAGAAACCACGTTTATCCTTGGGGGCCCAATACAGTTAATCATTTCAGACACCAGGGAAAATACTGGACAGTACAAAACGACATTGCTGTGAATGGCGGGATCCCCCTACCACTGGGGTACCCCTAATGGCTGCCCTGCTAAAAAGATGAACTACTTGCTAAAATAATACCAATTATGTACAGTAGAACCCCCTTTTTACAGTTTCCTTGAGTTGACTGTTTTTTCACATTTTTTTACTCCCTAAAATCCCTGTTCTACAGTAATATTTGTTATACCTGGTTGTTGAAAGGGCAGTGGCAGCTAAAACAATGCTATTTATCCACTTAATTAATTAAAATTATTTTGGCAAACCCCACAATACTTAGTTTATGACCTCTTTCCAAAATTCAAAGTAGGTCCTAACCTTAATTAGTTTTTTTTTTTATGCATATGTTATCTAATAATCCACAAGAAACTCAGCAAGGAGGCTTCTAGGTCAACAATGACATTTTCCCCTAAATAACACAGATTTTCACTGCTTAACAAGCAGCGTTATAGAAAAGCACATGACTTATAAGCAAAGCCACATATTATTGCAAGCAAACAGCCCACGTCAACCTCCTTTAATGAGGACTTACTTTCATTGCTCTTTTGATATAAGGTATCTGTGAACCGCTGTTCAGATCTTCATTTATTATAAGTCTCCGTGCCCACTGTCCAGCTCGCACAACACCGCTTCCATGTATTAAAACTAACATTTTGTCTGGATTCGTCATTGCATCTTTGCTCATAAAAATAAAACTCCTTGGCTCGCTGTCAGTAGCATCTACCTGAAAAGGAATGCAGAGAAACATGTTTAGAAAACCACGCATTTTATAAAATAAATTCACAACACAGTAGGGTATATTGTATTTGCATGTACAGTAACAGACTATGTTGATAAAATCGGCATAAAGTATCTCAGTATTTCATTCCTCCCTTCAAAACAGCACTTTTGTTTCTGATAGAATACTTTCTCCCACCTCTGTTTGTAACCAACAACCCAGTGAATGGTAAGGAAAACATATCTTGTCTAGAGTTAGGGCAGTTCCATGATAAAACATGAAAGATGCCACAAGGGTGGTAAAATAGAACAGGTGAATGGACTTGGGGCACCTCCCGACTTACGAATGTTTTTTCCTTTATAAATCCCAGATCACTACATCCCACATAATTATGCCAGATAATCACACGCTAAAAAAAGAAGTTCTGGACTACTTACTACAATTCCTGCACCCTAACATCTGCAGTTAGCGACGTAAGTTGTGATTTTTTTAATGAAATCCAGATTTCAGTTTTACATATTCCCTTGTGTTACCTTTATTTAAAAAAAAAAGTGTTATATTTAAAGCCAAATGTGTTAAATTTGGCTTTGCTTACTTAAAAAGGTAAAGATAAAACCAGTTAAGAATCTAAAATGATTGATTATAGGTTATTAGTAATATTCCTCGGCACATATTCTCCCTGGTATAAATAAATCAGTAACTCAGTCATGCTGCTTGGTACTTGGGTATTCATTCCATTTAACTGATCATAAAAATCAGCACCTGGTACAAGTCCCTTAACCTAAAAATATTTACTAAGGCTATTGAGAGACAGGGCTGATCTTGGTTTGCGGAAAAACACAAGTTAAAAATCAGCCTCTAGAGTCAGCGCGGGCACACACAGTGGATTTTGGTACAGAAACATGCGAGTGTGCATTTCTGCAACAAAATCCATTGCATGTGCTTGCACCCAGGCCGACACAAATGTTCTGGGTGCAGGCATGGTAGAGGGATGATGCCAGCATAGCCATGAGTGGCACAAAGCCTGAATACACTCAAATACAGGATTATGTAATATAAGGCACAACGTTTGCTACAGTTCTTGTCATTGGATACTATGGATTATTGCACCTGGGCAAACATGGTGCCTCTTATTACTTATGGGTTTACTTTTGCTATATGGGATTCATAGCATTCATTTATTTTTAAAAATCCAAATGAAGTTAAAGCTTACAAAGCTCTTTAATAAAAATCTTCATACAAAAATAAAATAAGACTGGTGATAACACATGTTTATTAAACATCCACTACAATTTGGTTAACTTATTATTGTAACGGTTGTTTCCCAATAGAAAACTGCATGACGCCTCTCATAAACCAATGGTACTGCCTCAAACGTTTTAATGTGAATGTACTATTACCTTGAGTTTACTATTTAGAAATACAATGCCCATATAAAAAAAATAGCTCAAAAAGAGAAAAGATATTCTGGGATCCTCTCTTTGAAAGCCCTAATTAAAACCTCACACTGCAGCACTTTGTCTTCTTTCTGTGGTAATTCATTAAAATGAGCTTTCATTGAGTCATGTCCACAAAGGTCAGACCTGAGCACAACCTTGCACTATTGACAAAACAACCAATAATACATTTAGTTTCAAAAGTAGCTCAACTTATAAAACAATTGCCACAGCATGATAGGTGTTAACAACCCATCACTTTATTCCCTTAAATAATACAAAAAATAACTTAGCAACAGAAAGAACATTTCAACAAGAGACGAATGTGCCATAAAAAGTATTGCTTTTGTCTCCAGCCAGTAAGGGTAAGTCTCACATTTCACACAGTTACTAAATGTGCAAGGGTATTTATTATTGCTATAAGCATTAGGAGCTGCTTAGAAATGAGCAGATTTAGCTATTGTTACCTTCCTACAATGAAATGACAGGATTAGCACAGACAATATATTAAAGGTAAATTAATAACCCAAGAAGACAAAATTTGGTAACAAAACATCTCATAGGAAACATTTTTAAATTCTTCTATATTTGTGCATTATCTTCTGTTTATTGCATCTGAAATCTTTGCAAATGCCTACAATATGCTACAAGTGTTTTGATTCTGATTATATCTTGTCAGTTTTTGTGAGTCCAGTTATAAACCAACATCTTGTTGGGTCTCTTTTCCATTGTTGGTCAATGGCTTTATGCCTGCTTCTCCCTGTGTCTCTGTCGGTTTTAACTTTGCCAATCCAATGCATAGAATTTTTTTAAAAATGTTTTTTATATTATATGACAAAGTTATGAATAGTGAGGGAAGATAACAATAAGGTGGCCACTATGCTTAGAAAATGTGGCAACCCCACTGTAAGACTAGTATGGTTTTGCTGTGTCTCAGTCCCAAGATGTTTCACAATGTTTTCACACACAGACCAACGGGCACACATACATGTTAGGTCACATCAGCCAATGAATGGATGAAGTTCTGTCCTTTATTCCCACACTTCTTCCTGTAACAGAGCTGCATTATTTCCTGTCAGGTGATCTCTGAGGGAGCACACAGCCCAGCACAAAATGGTGGCTCAAGGGAAAATATGTAAAAGGGCAATATTTACTGATACGTATATTCCAGTTTGGTGAGATACTTTACTAGGTTACTTAATATGATAGAACTTATCTGTTGGTTAAGTATTCATTCTGGGGGTATAGTTTTCCTATAAGTAGCCTATTGGTTTTACACCTGAATTTAGGTATTTACTAAAATATATGCTTAAGTGTGCACCAGTGGAATTATAAATAGCAATAATTAGCAGTTAGTTGTGATAAGACAACTTCCAGCTAGAAAAGGAAAGGAAAGTTTTGACTGGATGATTTTAGCAATTTTGTCATTAAGACCCACAGTTCTAAGCTGGGTAGCAAAGAGATGTGTTATGCCAAGGAAATTAATATTTAAAAAAAAAAATGTGAGTTGTTCTGTTAACTAGAGGAAACATGATCAGCATTCTCAGTATACTGGATGAATAAAAAAATAAATATAATACACATTCTTTTGGAGGGATTAGTTGAAGATTTATCAGAGGCAACTTATTTTCCCGTGTTCCACCAACCTAACACATTCTCAATACAACATAATCATCAATTAACTTGGAGTTCTAAAGGTTGTTTTATGGAAAAGGTCTGGTTAGTATCTATATTATGCCTCATTAGCTTAAATTAAATTCGATTACATATATGACCCAGTTGAAAAATGCATGCTCTGTAGTCAATTCACAGAACTCTATTAGCCTTTCATGTTAGAAGGATAGGAGACAGCACTCACTTAAATACAATATGAAATGTAAAGCTTGCCTGGCTATCACTGCTTTGTGTAAAGATATAGCAAGAGAGATAAAGAAACACATCTATGAGAGATTATTTTCTTCTTTAATATATTAACACAAACAATAATAAAACATACAAATAAGAACAAGATCCATAGAGAAAATATTCATTACAATCCTACATTTTTTTTTAACAAATATACCCTGATCTAAGCCTACCAATTCAATAATTACTGTTCTGCTGAAAAGGCATTAGATTGTTTAAGCTTTGATCTTCTCCTCTTATTAGTATAATGGGTTATAAATCAACCATCCATCTTTGTATGATGCCAGGAGTGTAAGAAACCTTTCATGAATGGCCACAAATTACTGGAAACATAAAAAGGAGTTAAAGATGTCCAGCCGGGCATTTGATTATCATATAAGTCCTACAAAGGACGCTTCGAAAACCTTCACACACGCAACAAAGACACATTTACATTTATATAGCACCTTGCATTTATCCATTTTTCCTTATTGCTTGTAAAACAGGCAACACAGATGCTTTGTAATCATGTGTTCTCACGTGTATGCAGTGTTTTGATAAACAGGTTTCATTTATATAAGAAAACAACTATCTATAACACTTTAGCCAAAACAGGTGTTGCTTCGCCACATTTTTGGTACAAAATACATAGAACTTTTCTTACAAAATGTTAAAAAATGAGCGAAATGGCGAAAAAATTGTTGCGCATGTAAAAACATTTAATGCGCACAATAATATTTTGACACACCCAAAAAATGGGTTTGGTGCATCCCTAATACATATACACACACACACAAACATATCTATGAAAGATTTTGGCTCCTGCTTGGGGACTTTTCAAGGAACCTGGAAAAAGGCCCCCAAGAACATTGGTGAAATTTAATAAAGGACAAGAACAGGGATTTGGTGTGTGGACCACCTTCATTGTATGTATTATAATCTTGTGGTTCCAGCTTAAAGGGAGGGTGCCCCTGTTTAGTGATGTAATTTCAGTCACATGACTCACTGAAACTTATGTATTATAATTAATAATAATCATGGAACTCCTTGGTGACATATAATATCCTTATATTTTAAAATAGGGGGTATTTTATTTACTATGTAAATGGTGCTTAGTGATGTAATGAGTTATAATGAGTGTTTGTATGTAAGTTCTGTGACTCATTGAAACCTGTGTATTACAATAAATAATGTAACCCCTTATTGTATATATAAGGACATAGGTCACTCTGGTTCTATAACCTGTATAAGCACTTGCCCTTCTTTCTCACATCTTTACATGGTTGTGGAACTCCTTGATGACTTATAACATCATTATATTTTGCAATAGGGGGTACATCCTTCAATATATATTTTTTGATATAGGAAAAATGTATTAATGTATTTAGAAGCTCTTTATTTTGTAAACAGATAAATAAAGCTAAAAGTTACACCTAAGGACCCGGCCCTAAAGTGAAAGAGCATAAATATATATTAAACAATGCTTGGCACCCAAAATACGTAAAACTGTCTGGCAACAATGGATGATGAAACTGCCACTCACTACACATTCCGGCCTTGTGTTTTACTAGTATTTCCATTCATGATTTATGATTTTTAGGTTGCTAACCCACCACAAGCTGTAAAGATAAACCCATACAATTGTCCTACCTATTCAATTTTGTTCATAAGTTTCAAAGACTTGCCCCTCCCAGCATGGTTATTATAGGTACTGCTTTGATTTAATAAAGCATTTTCTTATGACACTGCGCAGAAATAATCTTCCACAGCCATTATAGGCTTACAAATCTGTTTAATGCACTTTGCTATTATTCTCTGAGATAGTGACCTTACATAGTTGCTGTCAAGATGAAAATATGCCTGAATAGCCTCATTTCCATAAAAATGAAGAATTATCTTTACAAATAGCTGAAAATGAACAAGGACGATCAACAAAATTACCACATTTTTTTCTAGAATAAAAGTTATAATTGTTCCAATGTACATTTGAAAACATAGTTACTGAACACAGAGCAACTAAATGTATATCTGTAAGAACTATACATCTCTACTAGGAAATAAGAGCAAAATAAAACTATAAAGAGTACTGAATTAAAATGAAAATCATGTGTCTGTGAAAGTAGAAGAATCTCCACCTAGAAAGTTAAAGAGTATTGAATATTTTGAAGTAAACCTTTGACTTGAGAACTAGTGTTCCATATAAAAGACCACTTGCTCATGAAAGCCATATGGAATTTTAAACTTCCTAATTTAAATTGCAATGCTTCTGCGTAACATAAATCATTCATATAAGATAGGACATCACCCATGGAATGAGAAGATGATTGAATCCGTATGAAAACCGCTTTACACACCGCAGCTAATGTTATCTGAAGAGATTTTGAAGCATGAGACAATTAAAATTTGTTTTTAGGGTCAACTTTTCGGATGGGTTTCTCATTGACACCCAACAATGCCACTTATGGAAGAACATTGATTCTTATTATGTTTTGATTTCAAAACAACCTTGATAGTTAGGGCAGGCTGAATTGTTGGAAGAAATTGAGCTTTACACAGTAAAACTTCTATATACTAGATGCATTAGTTTGAAATATTGATTCCTCAATTCTTTAGGAAAAATTAGGCTATTATGGGAGTGCCACGAATCCTGAATATTTAAAGCCCAGTGATGCAAATGGTTGTTGACTGATGGTAGGTGCTCCTGTACTGGTAACAACTTTAATAAGATTCTTTTTCGTGTATGTAGCCTTCCCTGATCTCCGGCTCAACACTTGACACTTGAAAAATTTGCTGTTGGTCTTTAGCCTGCCTGCCCTGCCTGTTCCATGTATAAACCTTGCCTGCCCTGCCTGTTCCATGTATAAACCTTGCCTGCCCTGCCTGTTCCATGTATAAACCTTGCCTGCCCTGCCTGTTCCATGTATAAACCTTGCCTGCCCTGCCTGTTCCATGTATAAACCTTGCCTGCCCTGCCTGTTCCATGTATAAACCTTGCCTGCCCTGCCTGTTCCATGTATAAACCTTGCCTGCTCTGCCTGTTCCATGTATAAACCTTGCCTGCCCTGCCTGTTCCATGTATAAACCTTGCCTGCCCTGCCTGTTCCATGTATAAACCTTGCCTGCTCTGCCTGTTCCATGTATAAACCTTGCCTGCCCTGCCTGTTCCATGTATAAACCTTGCCTGCCCTGCCTGTTCCATGTATAAACCTTGCCTGCTCTGCCTGTTCCATGTATAAACCTTGCCTGCCCTGCCTGTTCCATGTATAAACCTTGCCTGCCCTGCCTGTTCCATGTATAAACCTTGCCTGCCCTGCCTGTTCCATGTATAAACCTTGCCTGCTCTGCCTGTTCCATGTATAAACCTTTCCTGCCCTGCCTGTTCCATGTATGAACCTTGCCTGCCTTGTCTAACCTGCCTGTGCCCTAATAACGTGTAAGCCTTCTTTCCAGTACCGGTCCTGCCCGTGCCCCAGTTTCTGTTTCCTGCTCCTTTGCGCATTCTTATTTAGATAAATAAGCATGTGCTTAATGCAGTATTTACGGAAATGTATCCAGATGTTACAATACAATGAATTGATTTGTTTGCCTCCTGCTAAATAAATATAAACTAATTAACATTTAGGAGGAAACATTCAAGTATAACAATGCTTTCATTCTACCTTAACAATAAATGCCAAATGTATATCATGTACCTGTCTTGTATAAAGGTATGTCATGTACCTATCTTCTATAAAGAATATGCACACATTTATAAATGTCCAGTAGAGTAAACTTGAGGCCTGTACCACTTTTTATTGTAGCTGCACATGAAATATAGTGGATATATAAGAGTAACAGGTAGTAACAGGTCCTTGAGAAAGTTACTAGGAGATTCTCTAGAGCACAGTAAAATGTATATAAAGACATAACAAATACAAACAAGGATAGAAACAAGGGGGTGGTTCACCTTTAAGTTAACATTTAGTATGTTATGGAATGCCCTACTCCTAGCAACTTTGCAATTGGTTTTCACTATTTATTTTTTATAGTTTTTATCTTTTGCCTTTCTCTTCTGCCTCTTTGAAGCTTTGCAGGCCCTCTACTATTCATATTCCCATCTCTTGTTTAAATCACTGCCTGGTTGCTAGGGTAAATAAGACCCTAGCAACAAGATAGCTGCTAAAATCCCAGGTGGAGAGCTGTTGAACAAAAAGCTAAATAGCTGAAAAACCATTTAGAAAAAAAGTGGAGACTAGTTGCAAATTGTCTCCGCCAATAATCAAGCAATATAAATATAGTAATAACATTCCTTAAGCCTGCCTCCACAGAGAACAAATGGCATTTGAATAATATTTAAAGATTGGGGGGAAAAACATAGCATGCCTACTTCCCACAACCTCATGGCGCCACCATGTGGATCCCCATATATGTTGTTGAACATAGTGTAACCTAGCAACTAAATAAACAAACATCAAACAAAGCAAGTTAATGCAATAGGTATTGTGGACCATATGGATAAATTAAAAACTAGAAGATAAGCCATGAAGCTTAGCATAGCAAGTTTAACGCCATTTCAAAGATATAACCTATAACTCAAGCCAAAACTAAATGCTAAAATAATAAGGTACTCACTTCAAATCATAATTATTAAAATGGTATAAGTCTTAATCCTTATTTAGTCAATTAAGCCACGTTGTCTTCAATCTGTGGACTGAATTCACCTCTTTTCTTTATACCCAACACTTTACTGCTACCTCTTATGGGGGCTGGTACCTCAAGTATATGAAATTGGATGAGTATCCGTACAACAGAATTACTTACCGGCAAATATACTTTCTCTAGTTCACAGTCCTTCTCCAGCAATTCATAGACATGCTTTGTGATAATCTGAAACAGAGCAGACATAATTCAGTAGCACATAAAATAAAACAGTGCTATAACCGCATAAGCTATGCTTGCAACATATTGCACATGAGATCGCAAACATTAAACTAGAAAAGTAAGTTTGAGAACAAACTTCATGTTGGGTTGAAAAACATGAAGTCACTGAATGGACACAGTTATATAGTAAAAAACACTGTGCAAAGTTTGGGGACCCTGGTTTTAATAGTGTCTGAATGGCAGCAATTTAAATTTCCCCAACGAGTGACATCTGATTGGCGGTTGGTGGCTCCACCCCCTTTTTCTAACCTGGAACTGCAGTTACCCAGCAGTTAAAATTTAAACCAATAAAAGTCAATAGGTGAATTGTGATTGGTGGTTTTGACCTCGTTCCCTTTTTTTAACCTTGAGTCGAAGTCACCCAGTGACAAACAGTAGGCACCCTGGCATAAATAGTGTGAGAATGACAGCATTTTAAATTTAAGCCAATAAAATTCAATGGATGAAATCTGATTGGCTGTTAGTGGCCCAACCCACTTTTCCTATTTTTGAACTGCAGTCCCCCAGTGACCAACTTTGCAAAGTTTGGGGACTCAGGCATAAAAATTGTGAGACTGACAGCATTTTACACTTCACCATTGAAATTAAATAGGTGAAATGTGATTGCCTGTTGGTGGCTCCGCCCACTTTTTTCTAACTTTGAACGGCAAATACCCAGTGACAAACTCTGGAAAGTTTAACAACCCTGGAATTAATATTTAAATAATGTCATCAGTTTAAATATAAACCAATGAAATCTAATGGGTGGAAATGGATTGGCTGTTGGTGGCTCCACGCACTTTTTAAAACCTAAAAATGCAGTCCCCTAGTGGCCCTGGTGTGAGAATGGCAGCAGGTTGAATTTCCCCATTGAAAGTCAATAGGTAAACTCTAATTGACTGTTGGTGGCTCCGCCCACTTTTTCTAACCTTTAACTGTTACCTGGTGCCTAAGTCTGCAAAGTTTGGGGACCCCGGTGTTATTACTGTGAGACTGGCAGCAGGTTGAATTTCCTTCAAATCAATAGATAAAATCTGATTGGCTGTACACAGCTCCGCCCACTTTTGGGCATCCAGCAATCATCATATTTTCATTCAGGCTGACCCCATGACTATGTGATTCAAGTTTGGGGAGTGTAGCCTCAAAGCTGTAAGATTGGCAGCAGTTTCAATTTCCCCATTAAAGTCAATGGGTGAAACTTGATTGGCTGTTGTTGGCACCTCCCACTTTGGGGTCATCCAACAAATGTTGCTGTTTCATTCGGGGTGACCCCATTATTATGTTATTCAAGTTTGGGGGCTGTAGTTTCAAAGCTGTAAGAATGGCAGCAGTTTGAAAATATTCCCTGTCAAAGTCAATGGGAAAATTGGGGGGTTCGGAGTGGCGCCACAAAAAGACGGGGGGCCAGATCGCTTAGAAAAGCACAAGCAACCTGCTCCGCTATAGGGCGAAGAAGTGTGGGGAGTTTGGGTGCTGTACCCCTAAAACTATAGGAGGAGTAGCGTTTAGAAAATGGGGGGCGCTAAGAAGAAGAAGAAACGGAAGAATTAGCCAAAGCGGCTGAACAGTCTGTGGGGTTTCAACCCAACACAATAACTATTAAAGCACTAATAATGTTTAACAAATTGATATTGGAAAGTTGCTTTGAATTATGTTTTCTTTTATGAGGCAAAAAAATATTTTTGGGGTTGACATGTCCTTTATGAAAATATATGAATGTAAATTTCTCAAAAAAAGTATTATATGAACTCCAAAAATATAGATAAATTAGGTAAATTTTGTTGCATGTTGAAATTTCATATTGCAAAACAACCCATATGATAAAAAGGGCCCACTGACTTCAATGTATCTTTTTGTTTTGCAAAACATTCACTCGAGCCAGTATAGTCCTCCACGACCATGGAGATTATTCATACTGGCTCCCATTCACACAAGCCAGTATAGTCCTCCACGACCATGGAGATTATTCATACTGGCTTATCATTCACTCACACATTCACACACTAAGGGAAGGGGGAACCTATCTGTATGTTTTTGGAGTGTGGGAGGAAACCGGAGAACCCGGAGGAAACCCACGCAGACACGGGGAGAACATACACTTAAACTCCTTACAGACGGTGCCCTGGCCAGGATTGAACTCGCGACCAGTGCTTCTGTAAGGCAGCAGTGCTACTCACTGCGCCACCGTGCTGCCCAGTTAACTGACTGCCCATATAGTAATCTTGTCTTTTACAGCTCATGATGTCATCAGTGCAGCTTTCAGATAGGGCTACTTGTTCTATGGAGCAACACTGGGGCTGACAGTATCCCAAAATGCAGCCTTTTCTCCTCGTATCATATTCCCCCTTCCTTTAACTGTATAATGTCACATATACAATTGGTTTACAATGTGTTTTACTGTTTTAATGAGGGCTGGGCAAGTCCTTTCCCTCTCCCACAAGAAACAGCCATAACTGTAAGTGACAAACAGAACTGTGCAGTAGCAGCAGCCCAAGTGTGTGTTTAGTGGCGCTGCCCCAAACTGGAAGGTTATACTGTGCCCCAATATCAGCAGTTGTCTCATTCCCAGCACTTTTATTTCCACGAAGCTTCTACTGTGTAACAGTCTCCATTAAAGCACTAGCTGTTGGATACTATGGTACGGCCCTCCTCCTGCCAGCAACAACTCCCTTCAACCTTATATTATACATTGGGGGGGAAAAAACATGACGATTCCTGTCCCAATGCGTCTTGCCCTTTGCAAGATGCCCCCTAAGACCTGATAGTGCCAGACATGATGGGTCTCATCAAAGGCTATTATAATGTGAAAGTTATTTGATCAAATATCCCTGGGTGGTCAGACTGATGTTAGAGGGGTTTCAGCCATTTCCAGATCTCTATAATAACTAAAAATACTGAGACGGTTTGCCAGTGAGATGGGCAACATATGTTCTGTTCACATGAGCAGGTGTAAAGGGGCTGCATCTGGGCAAACTGATGGGCTGTAGTTACGATTAAACTAATTAAGAGGAGTTTGTTCTGTTTGCCTCATTTTTTTTTTTTATTTGTCCACAACCAGCAGGTGTGTTTCCTGCGACATGCAAATATTTCATTCATTCATTTGCACTTTTTTTGACAACTTTTCTACCCCCTACAGATCTGGCAAATGACTTTTCTTCTTGAAGTCATTGGCCCATCTAGTCATTGGCTGGTCAATGTATGTTAAATACTTATCATACCCTGGACATCTGTGTACAATATAAAATAAATGGAAGGATGCCACATATGTAAAAAAAATCATTTTTTTTTGCCCAGTAGCAGTAACCCATAGCAACCACTAAGATGTTTGCTTTTAAATAGGTGACCAGCAAATTCTAAATGCTGATTGGCTGCTATGGGTGATTGCTCCTGGGCAAACTTAGTCAATTTTTTTTTACATAGCCCCCAGTGTTCTGTCTATTAATGCTCTAAATCAAAATCACTACTGCTTCTAATCCATGCTGTGTGGTGCATTTACTCTGAAGCATTACCTTGCAAACACTACTAATCTTTGTGGCATAGCAAGTTCTTAGTTGATTTATTGTAGAGGATTTAATAAGAAAGTCAGGGACTCTAGTGCAATACTGTAGTAGGTAGAACGGTAGTTTTTAAGGGAATCTGGCATGGGAAAACACACAGATTTCAATGCAGGATTATGCAGGAGAAGCCCTATTAACTGATGCTTTTTGAAACACATATTAAGCATGTTGAACTGGCCAGTGGGTTAGTGTGTAACCAGATAAACACTTCTGTGGACTTTGCCAGTTGTTATTCATAAAGCATGGCCATCAAACTGGGGAGAGAAAGAGAGCTAATAGGATCCATATTTTCTTTTCTGAAGCCAGAACTTAGAAGCAGATTCAAAAAGCAATGCAGCCTAGTTCTTCTCTTTGTCTCTCTAGTTAGAAAGTATTTTCTGCCCCTTACCCTGACCCTTTGTCTCCACTGTACTTTGAGGACAATGTTTCTGGCTATTGGGTTTGACATCTAGAAACAGACATTACTTTTACATTACATGAATTGTTACTAATGCACTTTAAAACACATTGTAGTGGGCACCCAGCAAGCTACAGTACAGGAGTATACATCTCTATTCAATAGATCAATTAAAGACTAAGCTCTCCCCTGGCTTCCCCTACCTTATCCCCACTTCCCCTGCCATCCAGGATAAAATTCAAACTCATGACTCTCACATTCAAAGCAGTTCATAAATCTGCCCCACCCTACATCTCTAAACTATCTCTAGATACCAACCGACCCGCTTGTTATGCTCCTCTACTGACCTGCTCAGTGCCAGACTGGCCACCAGGATACCAGGAAATCTCCCAGTGGGCCCAGGTGTCAGTGGGCCCTCCTGCCCTTTACCAAATGGCCTGCTATATGGTCTTTACCTATTTCTAAATGGAAATGAAGAGGAGAAATAGATGGAAGAATAGATGCTAGCATGTACAAATAAAAGAGAATAGGAGAATAAAGAGGTTGGATGAGGAAAGGAGGAAAAATAGTTTGGAGAGGGGGCCTATGATATAAGGTTTTCTGGTGGCCCCTGGGGTCCCAGTCCAACACTGCTAAGGTGCAAGGAGAGTAAAATCCTGACACTTACTGGCACACTAAGGGGAACCTGCAGTTGGTGCAACCTTTCCTGTACTTTTTCCAACCATGCATCCCAGGGGGTCTCTCTCTCTCTCTCCCTGCTGCCAGATCTGGGCATGCTCTCTCCTTGCCTTATTGCCTTCACTTCCTGTTTCCCATCTCTCCTTGCAAAGTCACATGGTATCAGCCTTACTGTTTCCAGATTGTCTAAGGCTGCCCATCTGCAGGCTGGGGGTGACATTTGCACAGTCCTCATTTGCCTGCCTATTACAGTATTATACATATGTACCTCTAGTCTACTCAACTAATCGAATACACAGTTTTACAATTTTACCTTCAATGTTGCAAATAATGTATATATATTAAGATAATACCCATATTTATAGTTTTATACAATTTTCCAACCCTTACTTGGCTCTCCATGGCTTCAATGACATTTTAGAGTTTAGGCCATACCCCCATGCTTGCTTTGTGCAACACCCCAAAAGCACTTTATAGGGGGATAAGAAAGGCTGAGGCAAGCCTGACAATAATGAATGTTTTGGCAAGACTGAAACTGCAGTCTAAGCCAGTTGGGAAATCACAGTAAGTTAAGACAAGTATACATTTGCTATCATTAATTAATGCAATGGGAAAATCAGAAGTGGTTTTCAAAGTCAATGTTTCAACGAAACATAACTGTATTTACAATTAAGCCTACATTATGTACATGAGCCCACTATATATCCTTATAAAGCTGAAAATTTCCTGTCTATGAATTAGACATTAAGGTTCATGTACTTTCAATTAAATTAGGGTATCTGTTAGCCCAAAAGAAATGAAGTCTTTTGACCCATAGTTACATAGGGTTGAAAAAAGACCAGAGTCCATCAAGTTCAACCTTTCCAAGTAAACCCAGCACACACAAACCCATACTGACCTATCTATCCACTCACATACAGACCCATACTGACCTATCTATCCACTCACATACAGACCCATACTGACCTATCTATCCACTCACATACAGACCCATACTGACCTATCTATACACACACATACAGACCCATACTGACCTATCTATCCACTCACATACAGACCCATACTGACCTATCTATCCACTCACATACAGACCCATACTGACCTATCTATCCACTCACATACAGACCCATACTGACCTATCTATCCACTCACATACAGACCCATACTGACCTATCTATCCACTCACATACAGACCCACACTGACCTATCTATCCACTCACATACAGACCCACACTGACCTATCTATCCACTCACATACAGACCCACACTGACCTATCTATCCACTCACATACAGACCCATACTGACCTATCTATCCACTCACATACAGACCCACACTGACCTATCTATCCACTCACATACAGACCCATACTGACCTATCTATCCACACACATACAGACCCATACTGACCTATCTATCCACACACATACAGACCCATACTGACCTATCTATACACTCACATACAGACCCATACTGACCTATCTATACACTCACACACAAACCCATACTGACCTATCTATCCACTCACATACAGACCCATACTGACCTATCTATACACTCACATACAGACCCATACTGACCTATCTATACACTCACATACAGACCCACACTGACCTATCTATACACTCACATACAGACCCACACTGACCTATCTATCCACTCACATACAGACCCATACTGACCTATCTATCCACTCACATACAGACCCATACTGACCTATCTATCCACTCACATACAGACCCATACTGACCTATCTATCCACTCACATACAGACCCATACTGACCTATCTATCCATTCACATACAGACCCATACTGACCTATCTATACACTCACATACAGACCCATACTGACCTATCTATATACTCACATACAGACCCATACTAACCTATCTATACACTCACATACAGACCCATACTGACCTATCTATACACTCACATACAGACCCATACTGACCTATCTATACACTCACATACAGACCCATACTGACCTATCTATCCACTCACATACAGACCCATACTGACCTATCTATCCATTCACATACAGACCCATACTGACCTATCTATACACTCACATACAGACCCATACTGACCTATCTATATACTCACATACAGACCCATACTAACCTATCTATACACTCACATACAGACCCATACTGACCTATCTATACACTCACATACAGACCCATACTGACCTATCTATACACTCACATACAGACCCATACTGATTTTCCCATTGCATTAATTAATGATAGCAAATGTATACTTGTCTTAACTTACTGTGATTTCCCAACTGGCTTAGACTGCAGTTTCAGTCTTGCCAAAACATTCATTATTGTCAGGCTTACCTTAGCCTTTCTTATCCCCCTATAAAGTGCTTTTGGGGACCCTGATGTTATTACTGTGAGAATGGCAGCAGGTTGAATTTCCTTCAAATCAATAGATAAATTCCGATTGGCTGTTCACAGCTCCGCCCACTTTTGGGCATCCAGCAATCATCATATTTTCATTCAGGCTGACCCCATGACTGTGTGATTCAAGTTTGGGGATTGTCGCCTCAAAGCTGTAAGATTGGCAGCAGTTTCAATTTCCCCATTAAAGTCAATGGGTGAAACTTGATTGGCTGTTGTTGGCCCTTCCCACTTTGGGGTAATCCAACAAATGTCGCTGTTTCATTCGGGGTGACCCCATGATTATGTTATTCAAGTTTGGGGCTTCAAAGCTGTAAGAATGGCAGCAGTTTGAAAATCTTCCCTGTCAAAGTCAATGGGAAAATTGGGGGGTTCGGAGCGGCGCCACAAAAAGACGGGGGGGCCGGATCGATTAGAAAAGCACAAGCAACCTGCTCCGCGAAGAAGTGTGGGGAGTTTGGGTGTTGTACCCCTAAAACTGTAGGAGTAGCGTTTAGAAAATGGGGGGCGCTAAGAATAAGAAGAAGAAGAAGAGGAAGAAGAAGCGGAAGAATAAGCCAAAGTTGAAGAACAGTATGTTGGGGATTTCAACCCAACATAATAAATCAGATCTTACACCACTGTTCACAATAAGCTCTGGCTGAGGCCTGCATAACAAGGTATATTGTGCAAAGGTTCTGTTAGTAACAAAAAGATAAATAAATCACCACTTCCTAAAAAGCCAGTAATTTGGTGCTATGATTGCCTTTAGCAAACCTAAAGCTTGTGTCTGTTCATGTAGCACCTATAATAAAGGGTAATGGTACACAGAGTGGGTGGAACAAAGCCCTATGGGCCAGTAGCCTTCTTCTTAATAAAATGGCCAGGAAATGCATTTGTTTGGTTTCTCTCCTTTTTACTAATGCTAGCCAAAGCTTAAATTCAGGTGATTATGGAGACAGATATGGGAAAACAAGCATAATAGCAGGCCAGCATCAATATATCTTGCAAATAGGAAACTGATGTTAATATTAAAGGTATGGCATCTCTTATCCAAATTACAAAAACATGCCTTATCTGGAAAACCCCCAAGTCTGAATAGATTCTATACCTGCAATGAGCAAATAAATGTTCCTCAAAATATTCTTTAAGAAATTACATGTAGAAGATGATTTTAATTATTCACCCTCCCCCAACAATGATAACATGCTTTTTAACATTGGTGTAGACATGATCCACTGCAGGCGCTATCTTGCCATCAATTTGTCCTCTACTTTCTGTCTGCTGCTATTGTGCACTTCCAAAAACTGCAACCCATTAACCCCCAATGTAGCCACAACATGTAATACACTGTTTAGAAACTGTGTATCACATGCCTACTTGCTTTTTTCTTCTCTTGCTTTTTCAGTGCACGGTATCTATTCTGCATAGTGCAAGTAGAACATGGCAGAAGAGGGACTCAATGAAGATGATCACAGTGATTGGCTGGTATAAAATCAGCACGGGCGGCTCTGGGTTCCCAGATAGTGTTCACTACTTTCTCATGGGGGCACCTTCTGGAGAGTCAACACTTATGTGTGTGCAAACCCACATGGGAAGGGCTCTCATTATTAGTTTGTCTGTAAGTCAATCACAATATCCCTACGTTTATAAATAAATGTAATAATAATGCGCTGGCACTTCCTGTGCTTGCCTCTTGTCTATGACTAGTCATTCAGAAGGACAAACAAAAACAACTGACATTTCTAAAGTGCCAAGAATGTTTTATGGTTCTCTTTATAAGGATTTTTCTAGTTTTATTTTCATTTAATTGCAACTGCTAAACATTTTTCTCTTTATAACCTTTCCAAAGAGTCTGGAAATAAAGAGGGAGCAAACGCATACAAACTGTCAGATTATTTTCTCTTTCAGAACTTCAAATATGTTCCAAATAAATCCCAGTTACGCCAAACAAGTGAACAGATCCTAACTGCTTCTGGATGCACTTATACACTATCATATTAATACAGGATAAACTAGAGTGTAACTTAATAAAATGTCTTTAAATACAATTTCTATTCTTGCCAGGGTTGTTGGCTTCAGTAGAGAGAATAAAAAGCTGCCATTTTTCCAGTTAGCAAGCAGCTTTTGACTGGCTATTAAGAAGGATTAAAAGTAATTGTACAAAACTGGTTAAATATAGTGTATAATTATAGCAAACTATATTTGAAGTGAAACTAGAATCTGTAGCACAGACCAAAACGTAATGACAACGTTGTGACAATGACCAGACTGATATTTAACTTGAAGGAACAAATATCCCACAGGCCAAATGTAAAGGGCCAGCTTAAAGATCTTTGTTTTCATCTGATTTATGCATAATATAGAAAACCTGGGGTGAACCTAGGTAATTTACTACCTATATTTTTTGTTTGTTTCAACCCAATCTGTGCAGTGCTGAGTGCAGTTAATATTCTATTTCTAGTATTGAATATTTAAGAGCTAATCTTGGTACCAGATATATCAGCCATAAAAACTAAAATATGAAGTTTAATATTCTGACTTCCTCATATTTGTTACAGAAGGTTATTTAGAATGACACCAGTAGCTAAAAAGAGGTGAATGTATAGGCCTTATTAGGCACAAAAAAACATATATATGTCCTTTCACGCACACAATTGCTTACAAAGAGAAAGGAAGAAACTTCACCTTTTTTTTTGCTAAGCCTATTATATTATATTGGGGGTAAGGCAAAAAGTCTGGAACTCATCTATAATTGAAATGCAAGTGAACCAACATCTCTCATTGATATAAAAGATTAATTTTAATGATAGAATGTTTAATTTGAGTACCTCGGGAAATGCCAAGAAAAGTTAAGGGAGACATTCAGTGGAACCTCACCTATTTCAGTAAATGTCAGCAACTGTGAGGATGGCTTTAATGACTGGAACATATAATATGCTTTCTGTAATGATATCAATAAGCCTTGCAGGGACTTTGTGAGATTATGGTCTTTAGCAAAGCTTGCAAAACTTTCACAAATCAAAAAAAAAAAAAAAAAAGAGCAAAGTCTGCAAACAAAAGTAAACCATAAAAAGTCAATACCAAAGAAATGGTTATGCTATTAAAAAACAGAACATGTCCCCCCAGATTAGAGTAACTGTAAGAAATGCAGAATGAGAAGTCTTATATATGTTTTTTTAGCCTTATGCTACAGGTAAAAACCTTAACACTGAATGCATCCCTCTTAGCTGGAACCCAGTCATGTGACTCTGGCACAGCCTATTAGACAGTAGCACTGTCAGGTTGGTTGTGGAAATTAGTGCTCCCATTGTCTGCCAGCACTGAAGGGTGTCATAGTCAATAAATGTTCTATGCAAATTAAAGGAGAAGGAAAGGCAAAGTCACTTGGGTGTGCCAAAATGTTAGGCACCTCCAAGTGACTTCAATAGCCTACCTTTTACCCCGGGCTGGTGCCCCTGTTAGGAGAGAACAACACCAGCCCGGGGGAAACCTGGAGCACTTCCTCCTTCCTATATCAGTGAATAGTGGAACTTTAACAGAGAAGTCGGCTTTTCACTCTACTGCACATGCGCCTGTGCGAAACGCAGGCAGAAGGAGAAAGCGCATCGCTCCAGGTACCCCGGGCTGGTGCTGTTTTCTCCTAACAAGGGAGGCAAGCGATTAAAGTCACTTGGGGGTACCTAACATTTTAGCACCCCAAGTGACTTAGCCTTTCCTTCTCCTTTAATGGAATCAGCTACTGGTTCAGACAGGAGATAGGACAACTGTGGTCAAAGATCAAAACATCACATGTCCCAGAATTAAATTCTTTTTTTGTGCTGACTGCCTTCATATTATTATCCTACAGCACTTTACAGAGATTCTACATCATTCCTGTCAGTCCCTGCACCAGTACAGCTTACAATCTAACGTCCCTATCACATTCAAGCACACTATGGTCAATACTATCAGGGGTCACTTAATTTCACACGCATGTATGGCTTTCACCTGCAGAGAGTGCATTACATAGGCTGAGGAATTTTAGCTTACTTACAAAATTAGAAAAAACTTATATTGGCTTGGTAGATCTGGGTGAGGTTAGAGGAAGCAGTCACCGCTAAACCAGAAAGAAGTCATGTTCCTCCCATGGCAGTGGCTCCAAAGCAGCACAGAGATGATACAGCTCAGCTTGGCATGTTTGGTGGTAAAGTGGGAACACTGCAGCTCAAACTGAATGAACTACTGATTGATGAACTGCCTACAATCTTGAGGGTTCCAGTCAGTCAAGGAATACTGTCATGGGAAAATATGTTTTTTTTTTCCCCCAAAACACATTAGTTAATAGAGATTCTCCAGTAGAATTCTGCACTGAAATATGTTTTTCAAACACAAACAGATTCTTTTATGTTTAATTTTGAAATTTCACACAGGGCTAGCCATATTCTTTATTTCCCAGGGTGCCACAGCCATGTGACTTGTGCTCTGATAAACTTCAGTCACACATTACTGCTGTGCTGCAAGTTCGAGTGATATCTCTCCCCTCCCAGCAGCCGATCAGCAGAACAATGGGAAGGGGGCAAGATAGCATTTCCAAGTATCAGAATAGCACTCAATAGTAAAAAATCCAAGTCCGGCTTGGGACTCCTCCAGTTACATGGGAGTAGGAGAAACAATAGGTTACCTGAAAGCAGTTCTAATGTGTAGCGCTGGCTCCTTCTGAAAGCTCAGACTCAGGCCCAATGCACTAAGATGGCACCTACCCACCAATATTACAGCTAAAAAATACATTTGTTGTTCAAGAATAACATTTTAAATGGTAGAGTGAATTATATATTATGTAAACAGTGTAATTTAGAAATAAAAATTACACCACAAAAATCATGACAGTATCCCTTTAAGGATGAAATTTTGTAAAGTAGTTGATGCAACTCTGTAGCAAGTGATAAATTCATTAATTTCAATAGTAATTTTCATGCTACTTGGTTTAAATTGCTGCTCAGTAATTTCAAAAAGTATATATTAAGGTGGCAAAAATGTACTTGAAGTCTCCACAAAGATTTTAGCTGGCAGAATACTAATTTTCAGACATGTAAAAGTAACAATCTTTGGCTTTATGGCCTGTTTATGAAGAAGGATTTATAACAACATTTCAGAAGCATTTTAGAACATAACTGTGTTGCCAGACTTCATTGTTCGGGGAGAAAAATCCATTGATTTTTAGTTTTTTTCCTTTAGTTGAAGTTTGTCCTTGGTGGTGTTTTGTTTTACTTCTTTGTTCCAGTCATTTTCTCCTACTATATGTAACATTTTGTTAAATAAAATCATGCCTAAAGGACACTGGCAGCTTAGACGTCCTCTAGCTAAGTAGCCTTCAGAGGAACAACAAAGAATCCTACAGCTTTGAGTGTGAAGGAGCCCTGGGACTTTATGGAATCTGTTAGTAGGTGGGGAAAGTTACGTTCTTGTCCTTAATAAACAGCTACACAATAAAAAGGATTTTCTCTGTATATGGCAAAGTTTAAGACTCTGGCTACAAAGCTGCACTATGCTTAGATTATTCTTGGATTTTTAGGCGATAAGTCTCCAGTGTTATGAACTGTGAGCTTGGCAGAGATGTATAAAACCCAAACTGCACTAAAACAAGAAAAGTTAGTATTTTTTTTTAATATATATTTTTTAAGGGGGGAGCAGTGAAGTCACCCTCTCTGTCTACACAGCAGACAGTGTATGTATTATGAAATGCTTTTTTCTTTCCTTTAATTGTTCATTAAAATGAAAATATAAGTACAACCAGTAGGAAGGGTTTACCAAAGTGCAACACTAAAGTAAATATGCAACAATTGCTTTTGTGAGCATTTTTGCCACCTTCTATCCGTTTTTAGTTATTTAGATGCTTATTGCTTCTGTCTAAAAGACATAACAGAATTCTCCAATGAGAAGCTGCTTTGTATACGCACGGTTCCTGCACCCAAAGCCCTAAATTCATTTTGGGGATAATCTGGGGGTCAACCCAATCACTTAGAAACCAGGACTGTACCTCTCCAAGGGCTTCATAACGCTTTTGGTTCCATCTGTGTAAATCTTCCCGATAATTGAAGACAAATGGATCTCCGGTCTGAATGTGTCTTAGTTGTCCCACTACAAGAAGCACAAATATACTTTTATTTGAGTGATTACATCCCCTAATACTAATGCTTAAAATAAAACAACTTAGAAAGCTATTGTGTACAAAATGCACATAAATGCAAATAATCCTTTATATTTAAATTGAGCCAAATTTGACATTTATTTAGGTAACTAACAATACTGATATTTCATGATCACCGTGTTATCCACATGGGATAAATCCTAGAGAGAACAATTCTTCTCTTTTAAAATTCAGGATAAATGGCAAGGTGAGAATTATTTAATAATGTGCATATTCCTTTGTCAAACACTATGGCATATGTTATATTACTTACATTCGTTAAAGGCATAGTTAAATCCTTCCAATGTATCAGGAAACTCAAGTGGTGGCTCATCCTTTTTCATCAGTTCATCCAAATCTATTCTTGAAAGCAGATCTGAGTGCACAAAAACAAGGATGCAACATTAAAGGAGTAGGAAAGGAAAAACTAAGTAAGTTTTATCAGAAAGGTCTATGTAAATACAGCCATAAGCACTTACAGAAATGCTGCACTGAGCCCTCTATCAAAAGAAACACAGGATTTCTTGTCTAGATAGTGACTATCTATGGAATCTTACATTCGTCAGAATCCACAAATTGCAAGTTCAGGCTGGTACATAACCCCAAAGTTTAACGTGTAGTCATTCTAGCCTACTACTTTGTTAGTCTTTGGTGTCTCAATACAAAATTAATTACACTCACATTACTGGAAAGTTTTAAACGGGATCTGCAATCCAGAAAGCAACATATTAAGGGGAGGCCATCTCCCTTAGATTCAAATAATTCAGATTTTTTTTTTAAATCATTTTCTTTTTCTCTGTAACAATAGAACAGTACCTTGCACTTGATCTCCACTAAAACATAAAAATCCTTATTTGAGGCAAAAACACCCCTATTGGGTTTAACTACTGTTTAAATTATTTTTTAGTAGACTTAAAGGAACAGTAACACCAAAAAAATTAAAGAGTTTTAAAGTAAATTAAATATAATGTACTGTTGCCTTGCACTGGTAAAAGTTGTGTGTTTGCTACAGTAACTCTACTATAGTTAATATAAATAAGCTGCTGTGTAGCCATGGGGGCAGCCATTCAAGCTGGAAAAAAGGAGAAAAGGCACAGGTTACATAGCAGATAACAGATAAGCTCTGTAGAATACAATAGTGTTTTATCTGTTATCTGATAAGTGCCTGTGCCTTTTCTCCTTTGAATGGCTGCCCCCATGGCTACACAGCTGCTTAATTATATAAACCATAGTAGTGTTTCTGAGGCAAACACACCAGTTGTACCAGTGCAGGGCAGCGGTACATTATATTGGAATTTCTTTTATACACTTGAATTTTTTGGTGTTACTGTTCCTTTAAGGTATGGAGATCCAAAGTACAGAAAGATCTCTTATCTGGAGAACTCCAGTTCCCAAGCATTCTGGATAACAGATCCCATACCAAGTCCCGGACTGGAATTCAAAGTAGGCTCTGGCATTTGAAGTACACAGAGGCCCGAAACAGCTGGGCACCAATGTATTAGGGGGCACTGCTACTGGGCACCAGTGTATTAGGGGGAGCACTGCTGCTGGGCACCAATGTATCAGGGGGGCACTGCTACTGGGCACCAATGTATTAGGGGGCACTGCTACTGGGCACCAATGTATCAGGGGGGCACAGCTGCCGGGCAGCAATGTATAAGGGGGGCACTGCTGGCCACCAGTGTATTAGGGGGCACACTGGCCACCAATGTATTAGGTTGTTTTGAACTGTAGGGGCCATGACCACCAATGTTTTATTATTTATAACTGCAGGGGCCCTGGCCACCAATGTTTTATTATTAATGAGCTGTAGGGGCCCGGGTCACCAGTCCCAACTCTTTGGAACAATCATTTTTTTTTTCTTTAGAAATGTGCAATGAGCTTCCAAAATATGTTTATCACGAGGCATGTCTGTGTGTCCTTTGTACTGATGGGATGGGCCATTGGGGGAGGGGGCGTGGAGGGGGGCCCAGAAAATGTTGTTGTGAGGGGCCCCGTGATTTCTGATGGCGGCCCTGCCTAACCATACCTGTAAACACTGTTTTAATAGCTTAAAGCTAGTGTTATTTTTTACGGAAGCATCAACAAACCTTAGAATTAACTGAAGCCACCAAGTATTACTGAGTACTTTCTGAGGGTTTCAGTTCAGAAAAGGCCAATGAATCATCAAAATCCAAACAAGATTACACCACATTTGTACTGATTAGGTTGAGAAATGTACATCAGAATCTGAGAGAGAGAGAGCTGCACTTGACCCATTGAACTTACTAAATCCTACTTAGTCGTACAATGGTTGTAGTGATAACTACATTGTGAGCAGATTAGTCTCTGCAGGTTCATCTGATTGACTTCTATCTTGGTACTGCACATTTTTGCAGCCTCGTGTAATTAAATGCATAGCAGAACCTAGACTAGAAATCATTTCTGCAATATAGTTTGCAGAGAATCACAGCATCTTTTTAACACAGGAGTCACCTTGTCTTTTGCAGATTAGTATGTAACTCACGAGATGCGAGGAGAAAATGAGCACAAAACCTTCAGAGAAATCCAACACTTTTAACTATATCACTAGGTTATATTATATACACGGAAGGGGTTAACGGGTCATTTGAGGGTGACTAAAGATGAGCCAATCAGGGATTCCTTTATTCAGTTCTACTACTGCATGTGGATTTTTAAAGAGATCTGCCTCCCAAAACTCGAATTCTGAGCAACTCTTCCATATAAATTGCAATGGCTTTCTAGCCATTTGCAAATGTAATTGCTATTGAAAGCAGCGTCTGGCTGTTTACATTCTCTGCACTCCTTGCTCTGACTTCTGAAACAATGTTGCATGCCAGCTGATTCATACATCTGAAGAAAACTGTATTTTTGAAGTCAGGAACAAACACTGCTTTTACCTTCAATTAGATTTAAAGTAACTTTAAATTTTATTTTTTTTTTGGAAAGTTGCTTAGAATAACATTTTCTTTTACAATGCCAAATGTTGTTTGTGAAGGGAACACAACCCATCTCCTGTGTTAAGCCCTAATTCAATGCTATAATATATGGAATTTAATCTCATAAAGCACTCTATCTATGCTCATCCTTGGAACCAGCAAAGCCTTCAGAGCCTTTTTAGAACGTAAACAAATGTTTTTATTTCCTATCCTATTTCCACTGCCCATTTAATGCAAGTCCCTTATTGAGTCACCTCATTGGCTAACATAGTAAGTCTGAGAGAGTCACAAATGCTCCAAGTAATGGAGGACCCTAAATTTGTATGAAGTGGGTTTCCTTTTGCAAACCAATTCACTTACATAGACAATAGTTTTTGGCCAAAACAAGGGCCATTTTAATAAATGGGCAAAAAGAGCATTTGCCCAGGGCCCACTATCAGACCTTTCATCTGCTGTAACTTGACTAAATTGACAGAACCCTCATTAAAAAAATGGAAGAACTCTACATCAAAACAATTTTTAATTTATATCCTTTATTATTTTACTTGAACTTTTTTTTTTAACAAATGTTTCTATGGGATCTCTCCAAAAAAAAGTTGCTATCTTTAGCGGAGACTTTTTTCTTAGAGGTGTCAAATTCTTTAATTATCGATTTTTCACTCCCATAGTGGTTGGTTATGGTCTATGTTTCATACACACCTATTCTTGCCTGTCTGATTATACAGGTATGGGACCTGTTATCAAGAATGCCTGGGACCTGGGGTTTTCCGGATAAGGGGCCTTTTTGTAATTCGGATCTCCTACCTTAAGTTTGCTAAAAAAGTTATTTAAACAGTAATTAAATCCACTAGGATTGTTTTGGCTCCAATAAGGATTAATTATATCTTAGTTGGAATCAGTACAAGGCACTGTTTTATTATTACAGAGAAAAAAGAAACCCTTTTTAAAAATGTGAATTATTTGATTAAAATGCAGTCTATGGGAGATGGCCTTTCCGTAATTTGGAACTTTCTGGATAGTGGGTTTCCGGATAAGGGGTCCGATATCTGTACTCAACATTTGCAAAACTTTCCTACTTTCCTACAAAAAACTCCCTACAAAAAGTATCACTGAATGAAGGTGTGTACAAGGTGAAGTGCAGCCATTTTGTCTCTATTTTAAAAGTCAGCTAATGTGCAAAGTGCCAGGGTTTTTGTTTTATTTTTAAATTTGCTGCATCATGGTAGATGAGCTGAAGCTTATATATATTTTTTTAAATTTATAGTATACTAGATCCTGCTGGAATAGCAAATATGCAATTCATTCTCCCTGCACTGATTCCGGCAAAGTATATTTGTTTGCTTTTCTCGCCCACAGGGGAGCACAATTTCCCAAGAGTCACATAGTGCACCATAGGCAATCACCCTAGAGAGACAACTCTGGATGGAGTTATAAAAGGTTAAATTTGCTTCCCTTATATCATGTATTTTCACACTCTTACTCCATGATTAAGTAAAAGATCCCACAATATATGTATATTTGCTCCATAATCCTTTATTTCTGATGTTTTGGAAATAATTTTCTCTTTAGCCTACAAACTGTATGAAACAGGTATCCTCACCTCTACTCCGTCTTTACCCCTACACCCTGGCTTTGCTAGCAGGTGCTATGGAACAGTGCCCCAAATAAATTATCCAATTGCTGTCCAACACTTTTTACTTAGTGCCCTCACTTTGACTCGTGGAGTATGGTGGACAACAACTCTGGCCACAAAAAGTCCTGTCACTATTCCTATTCCCAACACTCTAGATAAATTCAAGAAGATCCATTAAAAATGTGCATTATGTGTGTTTGTAACTGATTCCATTAGAGAATGTTTCTATCCAGAAGGAAGCCTTAATTAGGTGGCACTCAGTAGAGGTTAGAGTTTATTTCTCCTCTATGATCAACCTCTTTTGAAACTCTGCAAATGGTATCTTATGTGCAGCACAGCTTATGAATTCATCATAATGACAATTACAGAGTTCACCTACTTACCAACAGCGACCAACTAGTAAGTTTAACAGAACATCACCTTGGTGTCTATATTGATTTTGTCCTTTCACAATACAGGGGCAGACACAAGTCCTTTATTTGAATAAACTTGCCACTCAAGACTTTCATTCTTGTGTGCTCGGTTACATGCCAAAATACTTACACTTAATTAGAGACAAGTGCATTACAGCCATGATCCACTGCCTCCTCAGTTACATCTTTAAAGGACATGTCAACCCCCCAACCAAAAATTTTAGCAGAGAAAAGCCTCACAGCACTATTTAAATACCTGCCACTCCTGTCCCTCAGAAGCAAACACTGAAGCTGCAGCGATCCCTTGGAGTTTCTCTCACTGCAGAGCTGGATAACTCCCTCTCCCCCCTCCCTTCAGAATCTCCTTGTCTGCCTGGCGTGGTGCACATGCCCGGTTCCAAGCCATTTTAATGAGCATGCTCACTTGAGCTATACTAACTCTACCTTTGTAAACAAGAGCTCTCTGCTCCCTCTCTTGGAAGACAATCTTCTGACTGCAGGCAGGAAAGTTTAACCTTTTCACCGCTGAATCTGATCTGCAGGTATTTTATAAGTGAGTCTTGCAAGCATAAACAGTGTTTGCTGAAATACTTAAGCAATGTACACTTCATTCCTGTTTAATTTTATTGTTGTTTAATTCCCTAACAGTTTCATTTTAAGGAAAAAGCTGTCTGTACAACTTTGTTTAAAAAAAGCAGAAGCTTGAAAAAAAAAATCCTTGAAGAGGTCAGGCGCACGCTCTCAATGATGTCACCGGCAAAATGGCCGCGGGGTGACACACAAAACAGAGCAGAAAAGAATGCGGTGGTGCAGGCTGTAGGAGGAGATTGAGGGAGCGGCACTTATGCGGTTTAAGTGGGGGTAAGGCACCCTATCTATTAGAAGTGAAATTAAAATTAGGGTTGAAATCTCCTTTAAGAGAAAATGTCACAGAACAGTACTCAAGAGTCCTATTTAATTCCAAACATTTCAAATTCAGCTGACCACCCTACTGTTTCACAATCGGGTTCACAAAAATCTCCCTTATTATAATCTGAGCAATATGTTGGGATCAGGGACTCTATTCCATTATTCCAGTTTAAATCAGAAGTTTGTGATTGGAGAGATCAGTAGCATAAATAATTAATCCAGGCCCCCAAGCTCAGTAGTGTGAACATTGACCACAGCAGGTCACATAAAGAGGCTTTTAAAGCTTTAGGGCTCTGGCACATGGGGAGATTAGTCGCCCGCGACAAAACTCCCTGTTCGCGGGCAACTAATCTCCCCTGATTGCCATCCCACCGGACAAAAATGTAAATCGCCGGTGGGATGGCATACGCGGCGCCGGCGCGATTTTTGGGGGAGATTAGTCACCCGAGACACAGGAGATTTGTCGCGGGTGACTAATCTCCCCGTGTGCCAGAGCCCTTAAAGTTTAAATAGGAACTCAGTCAAAGAGCTGTATACTGCCCATGCTTAATTAATTTCCAGGAGGCAGCAAGCATGCACAATAGACAGCTCTTTGACCAATTTCCTATTCAAACTAGGAAAGCTCAGTATACAAAAGGGGGCGGGGGCTTTATACTAGATAAGGAAGTAACAGATTTGAGATAACGTTTTTAGCTTCTGTGCTAGAAAAGACATTAGATTCAATGTAGTGGAGAAAGGCATGTCATTTTAGGGGCTGTGTGGGGTCTGTTTTTAGTGAAAAGGCTTACTCTGCTCAGTAAAGCACATTTCTTAAACCTTTTTTTAGAGCATTTTAGATCATTAAATACTATTACATACTATATACATGCTATTTTAGCTTTACAGAAAATTGCAATTCCTTTCCAAAAAAAAAGTTCTATTTATTACCAGTTCTTGTTATTGATTCAGAAATGGCTGCAATGGAAATTCTCCAGGAACATGCTACAACGGGTTTATGGGAGCTCTAGGCTAGATAATTAACCTGTACAACTTAGGCAAGAACACTTACCCTTTAAGGCAGTTGTCTTCTCCTTCTCCTCTGGAGCTCCAACTTGCTGAATCTGTGCCATGTTTAGCCAAACAAGTGGTAACACTATAGAAAAGAAGAAAACAAACATCAGTCTTCCAAAAAATTGGCCTGAAATAAAGATCAGAGATTTCTTCTTCTTAAAGGAGACATATTGGATAAATGGGAAAAAAAAACAAATTTTGTACACAATTATGAATAAAATATGGTGCTGATTTTGCTTTGGGCTAACATTGAATACAGTCTGTAAAAATGGCCCCTTTATTAAAGATCCCTATAGATCCTATCAGTTCTTTGTCCCTGTTTCAAATAAAGGGCGGGTGTGTCCGAACAGTCCCTGCCAGAAGCACAGTAGGAGGGGGATAGCCAATCACAGCCCTGCACACAAGCAAAGACAGGCATCAGTTCCCTATTAGGTCAGCCTATAAATGAGCTGGTTTCTGCAATATATTTTTACAGAGACCTACATTGTTCAGGGGTACAGTTTTCCTTTAAATGCATAAGGTGCCATCTCCGCATGATTACGTGTAAATATTTTTCTCATAGTGATTTACACATGAAAGGTGTTTGATATGAAACAAATTTAATGGAACCAGACTGGTGCATAGAGTGTCATAGCGCTAATGGGTTAATTGACTAAAATTAGACGCAAATTGTCCAAATCCTTTCACACAAACTTGTCTTTTTTTACACTCAAACAATATGAAACAGATATCAGGATAGGCAAGACACAGCTAGCTAAAGGCTAAATCAGAAGAGGGAATTTGCTGTGTTAAGAATTGCCAGAATGGCGGCTAGATTTCTAAGGTTAGGTGTTGCTATATAAGTACAAATTGTGTATACCCCTAAAGCAGAGGTTAACAGACATTTTAGGTTTGTGCCCCTTACCCCCCCCTTCCTTGGTGTAGATTAATTTGCCCATAGCTTGTAAAAATATAAAGAACCTACCTGACAGGCAGGGCAACATCTACACATTTACACACATCTACACATACCAAGATGAAAGAAGACCAACAACAAGAGTTAAACAGGGTGAGGTGAAAACAACAATAGGTGAATCACATCACTAAAATACCCTCACTGACCCAATTGCTCTATTCATTAAGTTTTCTACTGTACAGCACTGCATGCACAAGTAGCTCTATATAAATACAAATATACATAGAAACTTATTATGAGCGACTAATAGATATAGGGGAACACAGAAAAGATCAAGGGATGAGCTTCAGTAAAAGACGTCCACTGTGGCAAACAGAAATTAAAGTGGACCAGAGAAATTGGGGGAATAGGGGAAAAACTGGTAGAAAGGGTAGACAAACAAATCAGTATCAGTGCGAAGGTATTTTGTTGCAAATATAATAAAGGTGAGGTGAGAGATATAAATTCTCTGCGAAAACTCCACATTTTCACAAGGTGCAAAACACATAGGAAGGGGGTAAAAGTGACTAATAAAGACTTCCATCATAGAAGCAACGCACTTACATTTTAAAAAGAAATGAATAAAAGAATAATTTTCATCCAAACTAAAGGATTTGTATGGTTAAGATTCAAGGAGCATCAATAAGACATTAAAATCTGAAGGACCCATGTGCACTCATAAGAAAATTCATATTGCTGGCTTGAATTGCACTGTAATATGTTGATTACATGCTTTTCTCTTGACTGGGAACAGACAGAAAAATTAGACCTATGAAAAGCCCTCAGGAGACAGAATACCTTCCTGATTGAGGGGGAAGTTGTAAAAATCAAGAAAATGATTTGTGATAATGGTAAAATAGAATGGGAATGATGGCACTCTAAATTTAGCGTTCTTCGTAAACTCATGCATGTGTCCTTTCAACAAAGCCATGCTTTGTACAAGTTCCTTATCTCAGCCCTTATATAATATATTTTAACATGCTAGTTAATGCGTTTGCTCCCTGTTTCCCTAATGAGTATGCAGAGTGCAAAACCCCATGATAGGTGCTTCTTCTCAATAAAACGCCAAAAGTGTCAGCTAAGGGATAATGATGAAGGAACCAGGTTTACTAATTTAAGAATAAAGGGTCTAAATCACTTAAGTTTAGTTGCCAATAATTAACCAGCAATTAGATGAACAGGCTGCTACAAGTTGCAAAGACCTGATTGGCTCTTCATGCAATTAAGCACTTATGTCAGTAATATCAGCCTTTTCATATCACAAACATGGGGGCATTATTAGCAAAATCAACTTTCACACAACTAGTTATAGACGACAACATGAACACGAGAAATATTTTTAATGTTTAATATTTGTAGGGTGATCATATGGGTATTGACTATACTGCAAGGAAATCTCTGTGGGCTTTTCCCAATATTGTGTTTTTCATTCAATAATATTAGAAGCAGTGAGTAAGTTTTGACCACCAATGTTCTCGGCTGTAGGGCAGCAGCAATCAACATGGCCCATGTACCATTACCATTAAATACAAAGTCCGACTTACTATCTATGTGACATAATGGGAAATTTGCCTTCCTATGTGGCCCTAGTCTTCTAGACTAAACTATCTTTCACGCATAATGAGCCTCACACTTTAATTACTAGCATCCAATGCTTTATAAGGTAATGGGACTGCCTTAGTATATTTAATATTTTACTGCATATTCCAGTCGAAAAGGGCACTTGCACAGATATATTTAATTTTGTGAATGGGAAATAAACATAACTGTGTGTTGGTTGCCTTGCCGTGGGTACTTTAACTTGGTCCCTTTTATTGTTACTGTTGCAACAAAATAAAACAGGAGATGGATTTGACATAGATATACCTATGCTCAATCGGCCATCCAATGAATACAAATTTCAAATGAACATAAACTATAGTGTTTAGCCAACCAATTAATCCATTGCTGCATATGGAGATATTTAAAAATGGATATTTAAGGTGTAATTTGTTTTAACAGTTTAACATATTTTCCTTTATATCTTGAATACTGTGGTAGTTATGACAAGAATAGGTTGAGAAGATTACCTTAATTATAAAGTTTATGGTTAAAAATGGCCAAAGTTAGAATACGTTGAAGATGGTTCTATTCCACTGACACAGAATTCCCTATGTTCCTTCAACAAATGGAAGGAAAAAAATGCAAGCTGTGGCTCAATACCAGCTGGCTGAGCATGTGAGAGCAGCAAAAAATCTGTCAAGTCCCACCAGACCTGGGAAATACACAAGGTCCTCATCAGTAAATTTTACATTGACTGAACATGTCTGTCACTATATCTAAGTCAGTCTGTCACATTATTGTGTCTGGCTCTCATTGAGTAACTAAGCATTCTCAGCTTGCCTTCTACTTTCAGTATGTGACTGTCTCTGATGTACGTTATTCTACTTGTCTATCAATGTATGGGTTTTTTGAAAGGGGCAATGATGCAGAGCAATCGACTGAGGGGGACAAAAGCATAAAATGGTGATGTGTATAAAACTAAATCCTTGGGGGGAAGCCATTTAGCAGAAAAGATCCTGACAATATGCAATTCAATATTCTGGATAAAATGACCAGCATCTTGTCAGATGTTTAAAGAATATACCATAATATTAAAAAATGGTAAAGAGGTCACTGCTTGCATAGAGCCAATCCACAAGCAAAAATCAAAAGCAACCAAAGGTCATTATAACTATGTACGGTGTCGTACAATTAGAACAATCGCAATTTGTCTAATTTAAAAGGGGTCCTCCACCCAAAAACATTTTAAAATTATTGCTATTGAAAGCAGTATCTTTAAAACCACTGAGAATGTGTAATTAAAGTATAGTAGAAAGCTGGATAGCATTATATTTTGCTTTCATCCAAGCAAAAATGGTTTGGGGTGGAGAACCCTTTAATGTGGTTTGATACTTACCAGTTTGTATGGTTATTATTCAAGAGGATTCGGTTTGACAGGCATTTGGCTGAAACCTGTAGAAAAAAGGAGGCGTTTGGCCAAATACCAAACTACATAATAGAATGCATCCCTAGAAAAATATGTATCTCTATGCTACTCTGTAAATAGCCAAGCATTGCATATTAATACTACATTATTGCTCCTGAAACCCTATGGTTTTAAATCTGTGGGGTGAGCCATAACATAAGCAGCCAATGCATGCAACTTGAAGATAAAAAGAGGCAAAACAGATGTTAACTTAAGAATCTCCAAATAGTGTCTTAGTGTTCTGAATGCCATGGGGCAGAGCAGGAGCGAATCTAAGCAACTCTGCTCCCTGACTGCCTTACAGGCAATAACTTCTGCTATCCAGACATTATGGTGGTTATGTGATATAAGGTGCAATATTTGGTATAATTTTTATCAACTATAAGCAAAAATCTTATTGGTTACTATGGAGGAGGATTTGGCCTAGAGGTTAATTGATCAGATTAATGTCAGATCTCATGCTAGTGATCCTGGTTCAATTCCCTTTGGCAACTCCATGTGACCCTGGACAAGATACAAAGGGATGGATTTATCAAAGGTTGTATTATTTTTTTTCTCACGCTAAGACACAATTTTTTTAGTTTATATAAAATTTTCACCATTTAATATGAGTCAAATCCACAAAAAAACACAAATGTAAAAATATGGCATCTAAAAGCTGTTATGGTCATGTAGAAGTCAATCGAGGCAATTTTTTTTTGACGAGAAGGCATTTGACTGCTTGCCTTGGTCAAACCCTTCTTATACTTCTAACGCATATAACTTTTAGAGGCCCCTTTACCGTAGCCATCAAAGTACCTATCATAAGCCCTCCAGAAACCTAACTCTTTCAGGTGTAAAGGGAAGGTTGATAGTGATCGACAATGGGACTAGACAAGGCTGGCCCCTATCTCCCCTGCTATATACTTTAACCATAGTACCATATTAAAAAGAATCAATATATCATCCACCAGATCAAAAAAAATTGCCTAATAAATGGTCAACTTAATAACTTTTAGGTTTTGGACATATAGTGGCCATAAAGATGAGTATATTACCAACATTTCTCTGCCTGCTTGTATCCTCCCCATGCAACTTCCAACCAACTTATTCGTCAATCTCCAAACAAGAACAAACATACACAAATTAATCATGGCTATCAAACAACATAGGTGCCATAGATCAATTCTGACACCAACATTGATTTAAGGAGGTCTGGAAGTTTCCTCTTTTCAAAAGTCCTCACCTGGTCTGGTTTTGTTCCCCAAACAGCGTGGGCCAAAATAGAAAAGGTTTAGGACCCCCAACACGTGTGAGAGGGCTAATTAGAAATTCAGCAAATACTCAGTCCCTCCTAGAAACAATACTTAGACCTTCTAAGACTATAATAAATATCTGGCACAAATTGCAAGGTATCAAACTCATCTTCATCAAAATCCATTGTTTCCATGAGGTTATGCATATTTCCTTCAACCAAAGTGGGGTGGTTAAGACATATGATCTCATTGCAGCCATCACACTTCAACCACTTAGCTATAAAGAATTACAACCCTTGGGCTGAGATTAAGTTTTATAAATCTGTACAAGACAGACACTTCCTGACTCATTTGAATCTTCCCTGGCAAACACTCAGATATGGGCTTTTCAAAAGCTAGCACTAAAAGTTGGCCTCAACTATTAAATCACCCAGAAAACAAAATGCCCAGAACCAAACCACTGCCCTAAGAGGCAAAGCTGCTCTACTGGCAAAAGGATATGTCCCACAGCAAAGAGGCAACACCAGAAGTGCAGGCTAGTGCAGATGTGGATTATGTTAGTGCAGGATTATGTTAGTGAAGGTGTGGATTATGTTAGTGCAGGATTATGTTAGTGCAGGTGTGGACTATGTTATTGCAGGTGTGGATTATGTTAGTGCAGGTGTGGACTATGTTAGTGCAGGCGTGGATTATGTTAGTGCAGGATTATGTTAGCGCAGGTGTGGACTATGTTATTGCAGGTTTGGATTATGTTAGTGCAGGTGTGGATTATGTTAGTGCAGGTGTGGATTATGTTAGTGCAGGTGTGGATTATGTTAGTGCAGGTGTGGATTATGTTAGTGCAGGTGTAGATTATGTTAGTGCAGAATTATGTTAGTGCAGGTGTGGATTATGTTAGTGCAGGTGTGGATTATGTTAGTGCAGGTGTAGATTATGTTAGTGCAGAATTATGTTAGTGCAGGTGTGGATTATGTTAGTGCAGGTGTAGATTATGTTAGTGCAGGTGTAGATTATGTTAGTGCAGGTGTAGATTATGTTAGTGCAGGTGTAGATTATGTTAGTGCAGGTGTGGATTATGTTAGTGCAGGTGTAGATTATGTTAGTGCAGGTGTGGATTATTCTGACACATATTAGGGACAAGTGAGGTTTGAATTTCTTTTCTTTTATTTTTCTAACTGCTAAATCACCAGTTGTTCTCTGAATGCTGCTTATTCACAATCACCTACAGAAGGGAAGTGCAAAAAGGTACATATGCAAGTAATTAAATCATCATGACCGTTGCTGCCCCCTGCCTTTGGAAATGCCAGTGGATGGTGTGAGCTATGTGCAGCAATTCTTTTCTTTTTACATCGCTTAATCAGTCTGTGAAATAAACCCCCCTAACGCTGCCTTCGACATAATATATTCCATACAAGTGGCAGGTGCACCCAGCAATGCAGAACTCCCCCTCTTGTCTTCAGCACTATTTCATTAGGCAAGTTGATCATTCACACAATCAGGACAATCAGCTAAACTCTGCAAGAAATCCTACACAGAATTCAATGCTGAGGGATTACACGTTTCCAAATTACTGTCACAGCAGGGTTGCTTTATAAAAATAGGTGCCGGCACAAAACATACCTCCCACTATGAACCTAAAAACCCAATTACAAAAATAAAGCACAGCATGCGTAAAAATACTTTCCAAACATTCACAAGGCATTGCAGGGGTCCTATATTTTGTAAACTGCACAGTACTTAAGTACAGATGTTTATATCTTTTGTGCATCACAAAATAAACATAATACAGCCAACCATGCAATAAAATACTTTCAGCAATCTGCAGATTATGTCGGAAGAAGGCACAACTGAAATCCAAAATCACAAGACTATAATTTGAAGACTGCCAGGCTGGCCTGTGTTACATGCTCACCTACAAAGTTTTTAAAGATAATACAAACAAAACAGTTCTACCTAATAATTCAATACTGTTACATAGTGCTATTAAACTCCATAAGCAAAGAAATATGTTTTGATCAAGTTTATGCCCTTGCTTTAGAAACATTAAAGGGCACATTTGATAAAACACAAACTGGGGAGTCCTAAAGGATTCTCAGCAATTTTATTTTTTTCCCATGTTACTAAATAAATGTATTCCTGACTTACTCGTGAATATTCTCCTGAATCATTCCAGCATTCAAAAATGTAAATCAGCCCCTAAAATTTAGTCACTCAGTACAGCCACAGTGAGTTTAGGGCTGTGACAGACGGGGACCGCAATTTGCTGAAGTCACAGAAGTTGCCTTGAGAGGAAACTTTCGCGACTTAGGCAAATTGCCGCATATGTATGCTATCGCACTGGCGATTTACATTCTAGCTGGTGGGATGGCATTTCTGGGAGATTTGTCGCGCGGCGACTAATCTCCCTGTATGTCACAGCCCTTACACTAACCATGTCAAGGTGAATCTCTTGAAACATTTTAACTTCATATGAAGCTATGCTTCTCTTTATATAGTTCCAGATAACCCTTTCCCTAACAAAGTAACTAGTAACAATGTCTACATTTTTACATTTAATCCAAATAAATGCTAAATGCCCGCTGCTTAGCAACATATGGTTCCACAGTGGCTGCTGACTGATACAACATGGACACAATTATCCAGACACATTTGAAGCCAAAGACGCTTAACATCCTTTCTAAAATTATGTCCTCACATTATTTTAAAGGAAAACTATACCCCCACTCAACGTAGGTCTCTATAAAAGTGGATCATATAAAACACGTTGTATGTGAAACCCTGCTTTATCTAAATAAAACCATTTTCATAAAAAAAGTTTTGTGTAGTATGTGCCACTGGGTACTCCTAAATAGAAAATTGGCATATAGAGTACTAAGGGCCGCCCCCTGGGATCATACGATTCACAGTGCGCATAAACAAGCCAAGGGCACACAGACATGCTAGGCCCCAGCAGCCAATTAATGGACACTTCTTCCTGTTATAGAATTGCATTATTTCCTGTCAGGTGATCTCTGAGGGAACACACAGCCCAACACTAAATGGTGGCTCAAGGGCAATATTTACTCTGGTGTCAGGAGAACGCTACCTATCTATGTGGCAACTGTAAAGCTTGGTTTTACTCATTTAGTCTCGGGCCCCTAGTTCCAGCATATGCCAACCTTAATGCTACTATGAACTTGACATTCTTGATAATTTTGCACTTTACTTTATAGGGTTGGTTCACCTTTACTGTAACTTTTAGGATTACACAGATACTGTTATTCTGAAACAATTTGCTATTGATCTTAATTTTTTATCTTTGTGGTTTATCAGTTATTTATCTTTTTGTTTGCCAGTTCTCCACTTTGGTATTTCAGCAGCTATCTGGTTGCTAGGGTCTTATGTACCCTAGCAAGCAGGTTGTGATTTGAATGAGAGAGTGGAATCTGAATAGGCAAAGGACTAAGTACGAAGATAAGAAATAAAAAGTAACAATAACAATAAAATTGTAGACTCACAGAACAACAGTCTGCCGGGGTCAGTGACCCCCATATGAAAGCAAGAAAAAATGCTGAAAAAGGAAGGCAAATATTAAAAAAATAAAGAAAAATAAACAATAAAGGCAAAGTTGTTACAAATAGGACATTCTATAACATATTAAATGTTTAACCAGGAGCAGAATAACTTCACTGGCCTGCACCGAACACTGACCTTAAAGGAGAAGGAAAGGTAAAAACTAAGTAAGCTTTACCAGATCCATGTAAATACAGCCATAAGCACTTCTGCTGCTGTGAATCCCCAGTAAAAATAAACACCATATTTCTTCCCTTCTATTCTGTACACATGATCTTCTGTGTCAGACTACATTCTCTCAGAAAAATCATTCAGGGCACAACACAAGCCTTTTCAGTTTCCAATCTGAGCTGAGAGCTGTTCCCTGCTTGCACGCGCTGATAAGAAGTGAAGTCAGACAAAGCTAAAATGGCAGCTGCTACCTTAAAAAAACAGAGAAAGTTTTCTAGGCAGTTTACTCTGGTATGGTAAAGCTATCTGCAGAATATATATAGCATTCTAGCTTGCACTATTATGAGTAATCTATTGGCAATAAATTCCTTCTCCTTTAACCCAATGCAATACCTGTGGGATAACTTGGACGATGAACCGTGGCCAAGGCCCAACTACCCAACCTCAATGCTTTTGAGGCTGAATTTCAGCAAATCCCAACAACAATGCTCCAACATGTAGCAGAAAGCCTTTGTGGAAGAGTAGAAGCTGTATTAATAGCAAAAAGAAAGGAACATCGCCATATGAATACCCATAACAAATTATCAGGACAGTGTTATCCATGCTTTGCAGCCCCAAGGATCAGTTGACAGGCTAGGCTGAGGAGTGCCATGATGGGATGATCTAATAGCATGTGTTTATTCCAAAAGACTTTGGGCAGATGACTGGGCAGGTGTCTTACCAATGTACAGCAAAAGAACTGCATTCCCTACTGCTGTTTAAAACAACTCTATGATATCATTGTTATGGGAAATTTCCAGTTGTCCACTGTTTCTGCCCTTTTACAGTAGTCTGCCCCTGGTAATGTAGTACAGGTATGGGACCTGTTATCCAGAATGCTTGGGACCTAGGGTTTTTCGGATAATGGATCACTTTCTGTACTTTGGATATCCATACCTTAAGATTACTAAAAAAATCATATAAACATTAATTCAAATGAATAGGATTGTTTAGCATCCAAAAAGTATTAATTATATCTCAGTCCCGATCAAGTATAAAGTACTGTTTTATTATTACAAAGAAAAAGGGAATCATTTTTATTTAAAAAAAAAAAAAATCAAGTTTTTAAAAAAGACTCTATGGGAGATGTCCTTGCCATAATTCAGAGTCCATGCAGTGATTTCCACTACAAAATTGTCTGTTTTTAAGATCACAGCCATATATTGGCTTTCGGCCTTGTTCATTGTACAAGTATGGGACCTATTATCCAGAATGCTTGGGACCTGGGGTTTTCTAGATAAGGGATCTTTCTGTAATTTGGATCTCCATACCTTAAATCTGCTAAAAAAAATATTTTTAAACATTAAATATTGGGTTTGCCACCAATAAGAATTATTTATATATTGGGATCAAGTACAAAGTATTGTTTTATTATTACAGAGAAAATGGAAATATTTTTTAAAAATGTGAATTATATCCTTAAAATGAAGGCTATGGGAGATGGCCTTTCCGTAATTTGGAACTTTCTGGATAACAGGTTTCCGGGAAATGGGTCCCTTACCTCTTATTGTTATTCATCCTGCAAATAAAATGCTAGTTGGGGGTAATCCTTATCACTGATTTCCTAAATGATTGCTTATTGATCATAACGTAAGCTTTACTTACATCTGTAACAAAGCAACTGTTTCAACTGTTATCATTAACCTTTATCTACATAACACTGCCACATTTACCCACCACTTTAGAGATTTTGCTTCAACTATATTTACCCCTGCCCCAGTGGAGCTTACAATCTAAAGTCCTTATCACATTTAGTTTCATTAAAGTCAATTAACCGGTTACTCCTTGTAGAAATTGCTAACAGAGCTATTGTATGAGACAGAGGAACATAAATTATTTTTTTTAGTTTGCCAAGTCATTCGTTTTGTGAAAGTGAACTGCCCCTTTTTAAAAAAAAAAAAATATATATTGTAATTAACATTTGTGTTAAAATACTGTGGTCTACACACTAAGTTAAAGGTAAACTACCCCTTCAAGAAAAGAATCCCTTTTTAGGCCTAACCTCTAATAGTTACACAAATCACAATCCAAATGTCCATTATCAAGAGACAGCTATAAAAGTTTCTCTCTCAAGCTAACAGCACAACAAGCAATAAAGAAAAATGTCTGTTTTCTGCAGTCGAAGGACCCCTCTAATAATTTTAAAAAATAGTGCAGTAGCAGTTTGTTCCCCTTAGAGATGATAAAAGTAAGTAAAAGCTATGTCCTCTGGCAACAAAGGGTCAAAGTGGACTCTACCAACAGAACCTTTTCAGGTATATTGTGTCAATTTTACGTGATATCCGACCCAGCTGCCCTCTAACTCACATTAATAACAAAGATGAGTCTCTTCCTAGAGCGAAGGGACCTCTACAGCAGTTTGATATGATCAGAGGGCAGCGGAGATGGGAAATCAGGGTTAGCAAATTTCATTACTGTTGGAATCCAATAAAATGATTCAGGTTCTCGATGTTCAACAGAAATAGACCAAGGCAACATATCCCATCTGAAATCCCTATTCTACTCATTGATGGAATCTAAAGTAAGAAAGATGAATTGTTTCTCAAGGCAAAAAACACATCAGACCTCAGAATCCCACTGAAATTGCAACTTGCAGTTATTTATCAGGACAAACTGTGGTTCTTGAGGATATTTTAATGTGAAAATATTTATCATTTATGATTAATATCTTACTGTATTGTACAACTGAACTATTACACACATGGGAGGGTGTTTCCATTCATTTATTTGTTCATTTAAACATAGAATTTGCTCAATAGTGAGGTTCTTCACACAACAGCACATAAATTCAAATAGGACAAGTACACATGGGGGTATTCGGTTTCCCAAATGAGTGATACCCTGATGAATGTGTACTAATAAGGTTAACATAAGGAATGACCCAAATCCAGTGTTAATTTTGGGTATAAACTGAATACCAAGACTTTTGATGACATTTGGATTGTTTGTTTTAGTAAAAATGAATCAATACCCTCAATATCTTCTGACTAGTACCAGATACAAGGCTGGGCTTTGGGAAAATGCCACTGTAATTCCAAACAAAATGCCATATGGGGGGGGGGGGGGGCAGCCAGACTGATTACTTTTTTTTTTTTTATAAATGTTCATAAAACACATATTACAAGTACTTGACAATATTAAACCCTAGGGGACACATTTACTAATCCACGAATCCGAATGGGAAAAATTCGGATTGGAAACGAACATTTTGTGACTTTTTCGTATTTTTTGCGATTTTTTCATCGCAGTTACGACTTTTTCGTAAATTGACGCAACTTTTTTGTGGCCGTTATGACTTGCGTGAATTTTTGTGACTTTTTCGGAGCCGTTACGATTTGCTCGTATATTGTCTCGACTTTTTCGTATTGAGCGCATGTAAACGGTGGGCAAAACTTTCAGACCAAGGAAAGTCTCCCATAGGGCTCAATGGAACTCTGCAGCTCCAACCTGGCCCAAGGAAAGTCTCCCATAGGGCTCAATGGCACTCTGCAGCTCCAACCTGGCCCAAGGAAAGTCTCCCATAGGGCTCAATGGCACTCTGCAGCTCCAACCCGGCCCAAGGAAAGTCTCCCATAGGGCTCAATGGCACTCTGCAGCTCCAACCTGGCCCAAGGAAAGTCTCCCATAGGGCTCAATGGCACTCTGCAGCTCCAACCTGGCCCAAGGAAAGTCTCCCATAGGGCTCAATGGCACTCTGCAGCTCCAACCTGGCCCAAGGAAAGTCACAATACTGAAGCTTGAATGAATCCGAAACTTTCGTACTCGGCGATGGCTACGAAAAAGTTGCGACAATTCGCGCAAGTCGTAACGATACGAAAAAGTTGCGACAATTTACGAAAAAAATCGCAAAATACCGATCATTATGAAAAAACCGCATTCGGACGCTTTTCGGACGTTCGTGGATTAGTAAATGTGCCCCTAGGTATATGGTAAAGGAAACTATAAGTATAGGACCCGTTATCCAGAAAGTTTCAAATTATGGGAAAGCCATCTCCCATAGACTCCATTTTTCTCTGTAATAATAAAACAGCACCTAGAACTTGATGCCAACTAAAATATAATATAATTGATCCATAATGCATGCAGAACATTAGTATTGGGTTTGAGCCGTTTAGCTAATATATATATATATATATATATATATATATATATATATATCAGTCACAGATGTAGGCACTCACAATAATAATAGTGACTATGTGCTGGGTGCAGTCCTCAAAATTTGTTAGGTAGGTACTTGGACAAACGGACTGCTTCTCACAGGTCTTATGAAGAATAGTGAAATTTACTGAAATATGACAAGATTAACGTTTCGGCTGTTGCACCAGCCTTTCTCAAAGTTACGAATCAAACAAACAATCATCCCAAAATACTGTGTGTGGCAGGAAACAGAAGTGTGACGTGGAAACATGACGTACTGTATACCATCCGTGACTACCCAAGGTAAGTATCAACAAAAAAGGTAACATGGTAAAAATAAAAAGTAAAAGCAGAACATAATATAACATTACTTCACCTACACCAGTGTAACACCTAAGAAATAAAAATAATATATATAGAACAGAATGGAGCACACCCATCACCAAAATACAGTAACAGCCCTGGGTGCAGGTAAAAAAAATAGACATATAGAGAAAGAGTACCGCATACACAGGGACTTGGTGCAAAACAATAAACTTTTTTTCTTTTGCACCAAGTCCCTGAGTGTGCGGTACTCTTTCTCTATATGTCTATTTTTTGACTTGCACACTCAAAAAATATATAATAATAAAATATATATATGCACAATGCTCCTCCTCAGCTCCTATCACAAGCACAAAACCTGCCCTAGGATAGAAGCTGGTTCATTTGAGAGGGGCAAGTTAGACTAAAATTAGCCAAGGGAGGTACATGCAGTAGACAGTACAAATAAAAGCAGAAAATCCAAAGTCGGGCAGGCATAAAAAATCATGCCAAGGCCAAGGCGGGTAGGGGTCAAATTAAGTCAGGAATATGTGACTCACAAGAGAAAACATAGAACTAGTCAGACCAGGATAGCCTTTTTTCAAGGTCAACTTCATAATCAAGAATCCCAAAATATGTGGGCTTGGGTGTGACAAGATACATGGCTTCAATAAGTATGCCCTACTTCAAACAAGGACAATGATGCTGGTGCAAAGGCACATCAGGTAGGCAAGAATTGCACTGAGAAGTGCCAATATGCAAGGTTCTGGCTCTGGTATGGTTCCTTACAGCAAAATAGTTTGAGGCTATTTGACCATTCATGATACTATTAAGTATACGACCAAAGTAATTTAACATAACAGGAAGACACAGTTTTCTTATTTGCCAGTCTAAACACTGCTGAAGACCTAACTGTGTAAGCAAATACATTTCTGAGAATTGGGGTTTCCTCTAGCCCAATAACAAAATGTACAACAAATCACAGAAACAGGATAGTGGCATGAAAAAATAAATTATATATCAATCCCAATGAAAAAAGCCCACTTTTTTATTTGCTGTTACTTGTCCTTTAGGTACAAACTCCTTAAAAAAAACTAACAAAAGGATGAGCCAGGGTCAGACTTTCAGCTAGCATAGATGGGTTTGTGTATTAAGCTGACAAAACACTGAAAGATTTGGTTTGGTTGAGCCATTTAGCTAATTTTGACCATTCTTTCCTCCGTTAATGATTATTAGCATCATTCTAATAGCTGTCTGCAGGGATCATTTACCATTCTCAGGGGCCTACGGCTAATAAATAGTTCCCCTTAGGGCCCAGGCACTGAGAACTTGCACCACTGGCAATAGCAAGTTCAGGACTAGACACCTAGAGCAATGTGCTGACCACAGCACTGTTAGTTGCAAGGAAGCCCTATACATAATGCAGTCCACTAGTATGATGCATGTATTGTGCAAATCATAGGCATAATGGGTATATCATGCATTATTGGGGGCATTTTGGAGGGCACTTGCATGCCTCCCACCTATTGCTTCCTCTGGATTCTTCACTTCTGAATGCAGAGAGTGTTGCACTCGGACTGAGGGGCTTGAGAACTAAAAAGTGGCAACTAAGGGAGGAAGAAATGGGAACAGGGCACTCAGAGACTGGCTATTGTATTTGTTTTATACTGCTATTGTAGTTTGCACAAGATTTACCTGACTCAGGTTCTATTTACATTAGATTTATACAAAAATTTGCAGATGAGCAATGTGTGCCTCATTCTTTTTATGTGCTTGTATCTAAATAGAATGTAACACTATGTCAAACAGGGGTCACTGAGGGGCTTTAGGTAAAGGTGGGGCTATTAGAGCACTTCTGTCTGTGATAATACCCATCCCGCACAATAGGGCAACAGTGTCTTAGGGACATAGTTGCATTGCTAAGAGTTTGGCATAGGGGGCAGGACTTAGACTTGGAGAGAAATTGGTGGATTCCTCCATTGCCAACAGGCCCTTTGCCAGGGATGGGCTGCACCTCAGTTATAATGGCACAGCTGTTGGGGTTTTTGGGGGGGAAGTTAATTAGATATTGGGGGAGCAGTGAGATATTTTATGGATAAAGGTTGTGGGCATAATGGGGTGCATAGGGACACCATACATGGCAGGAAGGATCAGAAGACGTCCCTATACAATACTTACACAGGTACCACTACTACCTGTATGTTTATAAATGCAAGAAGCTTAGCTAGGGGACTGGGGAGAGTGGATTATATGATGTCACTGCCATTGTGAAACATAAAAAAGTCTCCCCCAAACATCTGGTTTTGACAATTTATTCCCAATATGAAGGTGTCCGGCCAGCCCACCCACACACACAATGTATCCAATAAATAAGACCAATAAAACATTTACCTTTACATATAATAAAGCACTTGATCTCCAATTTCATAATCCCTAAAAAGTCCAAAGTTTATAGGCAGCAGTCATAACTGCAAGCCTGACAGGAGCATAGTGCGGAGTATTAACAGGGCAATGGTATAAAGAGTGTTACTGCATACCGCCCAGCACTGCCACTCTGTGCGGGACAGTTGCCGATGCTCATAACCCAGCCCGCACTCCCGGATCGCTCTTTAAATGTCCCGCAACGCCTTTTAAATGTTCAGCTCCTGGGCTCCAGCCGGCCAGCGCTCCCACAGTGGCGTCACACTCTCGCGAGATGATACTGGGGCGTCATGGAACGTAGGTGCGTCGTGACGTCTCACGTAGCTGCTGGCAGGGGTGTGAGGGCAGCGTAGTTGCACAGGCATACTCTGTTAGTAACACGCCGTGCTGGCTGAGAGCGGGCTCACCGAGAGTTTTCTCTTCTCACAGCTTATATTTTTGTCAGTAAATTAAAAATAAAACATTTATGGTTTTTTGGTGATGCCTGCAAGCAAAATCTGCTACCGGCAAACTAATGTTTATTGTGATTGTCCGACTGCTTGAGTTCCTACTTGTGTCGGGAGTGTATGTATGTATGTATAACTTTATTTATAAAGCGCCACAAGGGTACGCAGCGCTGTACAGTCTTACAGAATACAAAATTACACACAGGGAGGACAAGTGATATAATAAATAAATAAAATAAATATATATATATAAGTGGTATGAGACACAGTAGGAAGGAGGTCCCTGCCCCGTAGAGCTTACAATCTAAGTGGTTGGGTAACATACAGGCCCAAAGCGGAAGGTAAGAGTGCATCAGGTATGGGCATTTGCCATTAAGCGCAGGACTAGGCAAAATAATGTCTTAGTGCTCCAGAAGGTAACAGCTGAGTTTTATCTTAAAGAGAGTGGGTGAGTTTTCCCTACGGAGGGATTCAGGGATAGAGTTCCAGAGGGAAGGAGCAGCGAGATAGAAAGGTTTAATACGAGAGAGCGCAGTGGGTGTGGATGGAGTAAAGAGACGGAGGCTCTGAGAGGAGCGGAGCAGACGACCAGGAACATGTAGGGAGACCAGTGAAGAAATGTAGTGAGGAGCAGAGGAGTGAAGGGCTTTGAATGTCAGCAGAAGGATTTTGTAAGCTATCCTTTGCTTAACAGGCAGCCATGCTAGTGAGCTTAATTGAGGCTGAGCAGGATCCCTCTTAGGATCCTATATAAAGCAGCAGTACCAGCAATTCTTACTGCTCAAGTGTTTTTCCCAGTGGCTTTTTGTGCAAACACACTAATATAGGAAAAGGCATTGAGCAAAAGTAATTTTTTAATTTTTTTTTTACTCTTTTTTCTGATTAAAGGAGTGGTTCACCTTTAGCTTTTAGTATGTTATAGAATGAACAATTCTAAGCAACTTTTCAATTAGTCTTCATAAATTTTTGTTTATAGTTTTTTCATTATCTGCCCTCTTTAAACTCTTTGTAGCTTTCAAGTGGGGGTCGCTAACCCCAGCAGCCAAAAATGATTGCTCTGTGAGGCTGAAGTTTTATTATTGTTACTTTTTAGAACTTTTTTTTCTATTCAGTCCCTCTCCTATTTCTATATCACTCATTAAATCCACTCTGGTTGCTAAGGGGTAATTTGAACCCTAGCAACCAGATAACATAATTCCAAACTGAAAAGTCGCTAAACAATTATTGAAATAGTTTAAAAAAAACTACAAATGAAAAATGAAGATAAATTGCAAATTTTCTCAGACTATTACACTCTACATCATACTAATAGTTAAATCAGAGGTTAACAACCCCTTTAAAGGTGGCCATACATGGTCAAATTTAAGCTGCCGATTTGGGTCCTTTAGATTACAGTTTAAAAATTCCATACTGGGAGTTCTCCCAGTATAAGCTCTAAGAAAGTAAGCTTTTCAGACGTAGAGAATAATATGTTTGGAGCAGGACACTATAATACACATATCATTTATTTGACTTTGACCCTTAATCATTGCAGGATATTGGCATGGGAAAAGTTAATTTAAATACATTACAAAATTAGGCTGAATGTTTAGATAGATTTTAAGAGGTGCTGGAAAGAGAATTAAGAGAGCTAGTGGCTAGTACTACATCAAGGTATAGAAAAAAAACAAAAAAACTTGAATTGGAAAGAGAAAGTAGCCTTAAGGTCCCCAATCCAACAGGAAATTAAACCTGCCTGATGGAGATCTGCCCAATTTTAGGCTAGACATCACTTAGGTGTGCCTGTCAGGGTGCCCATACACCGGGCAGATAAGCTGCTGAATCCATCTGTAGTACCTGAAGGCCACCTTTATAGCAGTGGAGAACCGATAATAGAATTGTCATTAGAAGTGCTGATAAAGATGGATGTGGTGTTAAACTGGAATGATTATGAGCAGAAGGCACTTGGCCAATTAAAAGATCTGGACATGTATCAGGTCTTGAAAACAGTCCCCAAAAAAAGCAGCAGCTTTTATTTTCTTTGGAGGAATTTTTTTTTTTTTTTTAAAGGAGTGTTTAGCAAGAGGATTATGGACTATTTGTCCCCAACCCACCAATTATATCCATATTATCACCCAAGCAAAGTTTATAAAGGAGGGAATCTACCAGCAGGGTTCCCCATAGTATTCACAGGCTTTCTAAATTATTGATACATATCTGCAACCTCACTCTGAGACTAAACAATAAAAGGATGATGATATATGGGGTACAGGGGATATTGTTTCCTTGTACTCCAGTATTTTGCATGCATATGGCATGAAAGCTCAGCAATATCATCTGGGCTCATAAAGCCAATTCTCTGAGACTACTAAAGTATTCATTTTGGATTCTATTCATTATCTTCTTACTCAAAATTATTTTATGTTTAAAGGTGGGACCTTTCAGACCTTCATCAATCTATATATGGGTTGGTGGGGGGAGTCCTGCATCTTCTAGAGCAGTTATCCCCAACCAGTGGCTTGTGAGCAACATGTTGCTCACCACCCTTACTGATGTTGCTCCCATTGGCCTCAAATTAGGTGCCCATTTATACATTTCTGGCTTGGAGGCAAGTTTTGGAAGAAGAGCCTCCTACAGGCTGGCAGTCCAGATGGGGATACCAAATAGCCAATCACAGCTGTTATTTGGCTCACCAACACTTTTTACCTCTAAGTGTGGTTTATGAGTAAAAAAGTTTGGGGATCCCTGTGTTAGACATATTGTTTTGTATAATAGGTTCATTGATAATTTGATTTTTATATGTCAGGGGGGCACTTTACAATTTAGGTACAGTTTAGGGGATCTTGAATGGAATTTGAAATTCACTTGTGAATTTAATGGAATAGTATGCATTACCTGGATTTACAGTTATATATACAGAATGATATATTGAAAAAAATATGTGCAGGTAATACATTGTTGGGAGCAGACATATGTCTTGATTAGCTGACTGGCCCCAAAAGAAGAAGTTAGGGAGAAATGTCCCAGGGTTTGACTCTACATATAGCAGTGCATATCATCACATTAGAAAGATCATAGTAAGGAATGTACTTACGTTATATAATGATCAAAAATTGTATGAGATTATAAATAGGCACTGAAAAAGGGTTGAGGTCAATTGGATTTTTATCTTGGACACAAGATATCCTGAGGGACTGAATTCCATATTGTTATGTTTGAAATGAACCTGTGTGAATCTGTATGTGAATAAATACATATGTTCTGCCCTGAAGTGTACAACTTTAATGTTCTGTAGTGGGGAAGTTCAGAGGTATTGTGAAAACTTCTAGGGGCGGGGGCTCTGCCCTTTTACTCTAGAACTATGGTGGTTTGATACATTGGCACACTGTTACCGTGGGCCTTGTGTTCCTCACCAGTGGAGTTGGAATTGTAGGATTAAGTCCCCATATGTGACAAATCTACATTCAGACCACTGCAGGAGGGTGGTGAGTGCTGATGTGTTTATTTTCTTGCAAAAACTGTATTAGGCACATTAAGCAACGTGCCCAGGGTATAAGTACACCCATATTTGTGCAGCAGGAGTCCGTTAGCATTAGAAGCTATAACTGACAGGCTGAGAAGGGACAGTCAGGTTGGCAAAACAATCAGGTTTAGGAACTTCTAGTAACAATTCAAGTACCAACAGCAAAAAACGATCAGCATGAAATATAGGTAACCTCTAATGTACATTCATATTTTGAAAACTATTTTTCATGTCAGTATCACTTTAAATAAATATAAATCCTAGGAATGTAGAGTGGATATGCACGCTGCTCCCTTAGTTGCAAAGCAGAATTGTATCTACTTTAGTACCACTAATAAAACTTTCCTTTATTATCTGCCTTTCCACCTCAAACTTTCAGATTTGGAATTCTCTAAATATTTTAATAGAAGATTTGCTTTCTCTGGGGGATGTAATGGGGCATATTTACTAAAGTGTGAGTTTTCTCCCCATCTAACTTGACCACAGTTCCCCACAATTAGCCAGGCGTATTTTCACATCTCATATTTACTAAAGATCATAAATACGCTTTTGCAAGAGAAATGTGTCAAATTTTCTCCTGGCATAAATTCTACTACAATTGTTGTAGGGTATAGTCTCTAGAGAATTTTCCCCATGTACAAACTACATATGTGGAATATTAGCATTGAGGAGGTGACATAGATAATAAGATGCAAAAATGGCTGCTTTATCTTTATAATGGCCTGAACATGGAGAATTTCTTCCTGCTGAAAATTCTTGTGCCTTTAGTAAATTGGTGAATATTTCCTGGAGAAATGTCTGTAATTCCCAAGGCCAACAGATGAGCACCTTGAAAGAAAAAGCCAAATCATTTTGAAATACTTGATGCAGTTGCAGTTAGAGCTAATTGCTGATTGGTTGTTAAAGGAGACATATCCTATAAAAATTATGAATGTACCAGTGAATTATACTCCTCTAGATATAGAAGGATTGTGCTTTAAAAAGTTGTGTTTCAGACTGATTTATTGAGAAATTCCACAAAAACCCCACTAGCCCCGCCCATCTGTGCCACTTCCTGCTGGCTGAATTCTCTGGATGAGCTGGGGAGCTGGCGGCCCTCCGTACCCTGCACTGTAGGATAGGAACCAATCAGCAGCTAGGCTGACCTGATAGGGAACTGAAGCCTGTCTTTGCTTGTGTGAGTGCAGGGCTGTGATTGGCTCTCCCTCTCCTACTGTGCTTCTGGCAGGGACTGTTAGGACACGCCCACTCTTCATTTCACACTGGAGGGAAAAATGATACGATCTATAGGGAGCTCCAATAAAGGGGCCATTTTTACAGATAGGATTAATTTTTAGCACAAAGTGAAACCTACACTATATATTATTCATAATTGCCTACAAAATTAGGGTTTTCCCATTTATCTAATATGTCTCCTTTAAAGGTTTTGTTTTTCTCCCTGTCATTATAAAGTATCTGGTTATTAAGCAGTTAAGAGTTATGAATATAGCAGTGTTATCCTACTTGATTAAATAATGTACTGTATACTTTTTGTCATTTAATGTAATGACAGCGTGGAAACAGCGTTGTAATAACAATTCTTTCTTAGCATACGGTTTGACAATAACATCTCAGTCTGAAATGTAACAGTCACTTCCTCACGTTAGGCACTAACTCCCATCACGCGGAAGAGTCATTAGCACACTTTCAGGACTTTACATTGGTCACTTTAAATGATCAGAGCCAGAACACAGAAGCAAATAGATAAATGTTTTGTTCCCTGCATCTGATTCTATCATGTGACGGGCACTTTGAAAAGCAGATTCCGGTAGCAAAGTCAAATGCAGAATGCTTTTCACTATTCCTCATTTTGCTTCTAAATCTAAGACCTGTCAGTGTATTTTGAATCTGAAACCTATGAAATGTGCCTGTCACTTGTCAGATTAAGAAGTCAAGATCAATTGTAAGAGGCGACAGAAAACGGGAAATAAGCTGTGACTGTTACTTTAATGCCGGTATCAGACTAACGCAGATATCTAATTCAGCTGTTCAAATCAGTTAGCGGCCAGAAATTGGATTTGACGCTGATGGTGTCCAAAAAAAAAAAAGAAACTGCATTAGCGAGTGGACGCTGTGCTGTGCTCTCCTTCAAATGTACAAAAGCTTTGGATAATGACCATATAGAGGATCCTAGTGTAACCTAAGGTCTAATGGCCGGGGAAATGCTACATGAACCTGGGTAATATCTAATGTGTGGCTCTAGCATCACTGGCACTGCTTACTATGCATTAATATGATTTCATTGCACTGTGTCTGTATTTACTGGTGACACAAACATATGTGTAGGTAGCAGAACGCAGTGGTCTTGGACACACTTCTAGAGTCCTGTGCAGGTCTGGTTGGGCAGACCAATGGTAAATGCCCCCAATTGAAAATGGGGTAATAAAGGCAATTACAAAGGCACACAGATGGCATTCTCTTCTTTACAAAATTTTGCCCAAAGTCTCTAATAGACTATAGTCTAGTGCAGTGCTGTCCAACTTCTGTTGTACCGAGGGCCGGAATTTTTCCGACCTACGTGGTGGAGGGCCGATAATGGAAGCCAGTTTTGACCACTCCCCTTTTTGAAACCGCACCCACTTGAAACCACACCCATGTTATCACATGACCATACCCATATTAATGGTTGTAGTACAGCAAAAACCTTCCATACTCTGCCTGCCCTACCCTGCCTGTGTGCCATACTCTGCCTACCCTACCCTGCCTTTGTGTGTGCCATACTCTGCCTGTCCTACCCTGCCTTTGTGTGTGCCATACTCTGCCTTCCCTACCCTGCCTGAGTGTGCCATACTCTGCCTGCCCTACCCTGCCTGTGTGCCATACTTTCACTGTGTGTGCCATTCTTGGCTGGTTTGTGCCATACTTGGCCTGTGTGTGCCATACTCTGCCTGCCATACCCTGCCTGTGTGTGCCATACTCTGCCTTCCCTACCCTGCCTGTGTGTGCCATACTTTCACTGTGTGTGCCATTCTTGGCTGGTTTGTGCCAAACTTGGCCTGTGTGTGCCATACTCTGCTTGCCCTACTCTGCCTGTGTGTGCCATACTCTGCCTTCCCTACCCTGCCTGCGTGTGCCATACTTTCACTGTGTGTGCCATTCTTGGCTGGTTTGTGCCAAACTTGGTCTGTGTGTGCCATACTCTGCCTGCCCTACTCTGCCTGTGTGTGCCATACTCTGCCTTCCCTACCCTGCCTGTGTGTGCCATACTCTGCTTGCCCTATGCTGCCTGTATGGCACACACAGGCAGCATACAGTGACACAATGCTGGCACTGCTCCTACAGTCTGCACAATAACTATATATTAAAAAACCTTTTAATTGCAGTACCACCTCAGTATATGTTCTTTTTGTAGTGTGCAGGGATTATTTGGGGGTTTCTACTGCTCCTGAGGTGTGAACACGGGAACAATGTGGGTGATTACAGCCTGGGCCTGAGGTGTGAACACTGCAGGGGGTGAACAATGCAGAGATTAAAAGGTGTGAACAGTACAGGGGATTACATATTTAAACAATACAGCCTGATTACAGCCTGAATCTGAGGTGAGAACCATGCAGGGGGGGCAGTTAATCACAGTACTGATACAATTTAAAGCTTACACAAGAGTAAGCCATCAAAGCAGCCAGACAGGTGGGGGGCCACACAGAGGGGGGTCGCGGGCCGCCAGTTGGACAGCACTGGTCTAGTGGATTAAACTGTGAGAGTGGTTTTGAGGTGGCCAATCTATTGGCCAGTCAGGGTGAGAACACTTGTTTCAAGATCAGTTGTCCCACTGCCTAGTGGCACAATATACTATCTGTATAGACTAATAGACTGGATAAATTACTGTGTACACTTGCTACTGAAATCACACAGTACCATCTGTATATAGTATTCTCTGCCTGGTAGGAAGGAACTGTATGCTTCCCTATGCTGTTATAAACCCCGTCAGTAGGTAAAGAAGAAGAAATGTCCACTATTTTGTCTCAGCCCAAGCAGCATCCCTGCTGTCACTCAATCCTCTCCCAGCTTGATAGATCTAGGAGTACATAAAGCTATTCCAACTAGACTTCCTGCTGATGTAACTCTATACGCAAGCGAGAGGTATACATCAAATGTTCATATGATATACTGTAGTTGGATGAATGTACAATTAATCTCCTTGCACTGAGCTGTATCTTCTTCACAAAGTGACTTTACCCCAAGGCATGAGTACAAAGCTAATATGGGGCAGAGGCCTATTTCTGTAGCCATTTAGTGAATAGGGCACTGTTGCTGACTATGCCTTTACTATGCATTTCATGACATACTGCCCCCTGGTTAAATAGTTCTTAGATTTGCATTAAGAGGAACATAAAAGGAATTTACCTTAAGGTGATTTGTGTTAGCACCTCATATATCCTACAGTGAATGAGGATTCACCACACAATTACCAATGGATAAATGCACGGGTACATGTGTACGTATTCATGCAGTAATTGCAGTTTTGCTTTTATAATTCAGATGAGAATATGAATAGGTTTATTCTTTAAGGAGGACAAGAAAAGAGCTACTGAGCAGGGAAAGGTGGAATCATACGGCGGCTGTTCCAACCACAGGCAGATCACTACTGTAAGGGCTGATGGGGTGTTCTGAATATTAAAAACAGTTTTTCTTTCAGCCTTTATTATGTTAGGGCCAATGTGGCTGATATCTGCTTGGGAAAATGGCACAGTTCCATGGTCTATTACAACCAGGGGGAATCTAAACAGTTATTCCTTAAGGTCAAAGCAGTCCTGTATTTTTCGCATGCAGCTGCCTTAAGGTGCTGGAAAAGCCTGCTTTACAGTATGTGCAGATTTTCCAAGGCCTCTAGTACAGTGTTTTTCAACCTTTTTTGGGCAAAGGCACACTTGTTTTATGAAAAAAATCACGAGGCACACCACCATTAGAAAATGTTAAAAAATTTAACTCTGTGCCCAGCAGCAGTGCCCCCCTAGTACACTGGTGCCCAGCAGAAGTGCCCCCCTAGTACATTGGTGCCAAGAGCAGTGCCCCCCTAGTACATTGGTGCCCAGCAGCAGTGCCCCCCTAGTACATTGGTGCCAAGAGCAGTGCCCCCCTAGTACACTGGTGCCCAGCAGCAGTGCCCCCCTAGTACATTGGTGCCAAGAGCAGTGCCCCCCTAGTACATTGGTGCCCAGCAGCAGTGCCCCCTAGTACATTGGTGCCAAGAGCAGTGCCCCCCTAGTACATTGGTGCCCAGCAGCAGTGCCCCCCAGTACATTGGTGCCAAGAGCCAGCCCCCCTAGTACATTGGTGCCCAGCAGCAGTGCCCCCATAAGTCAGTGTGCCCCGTGGCCCCCCCTAATACATTGGTGCCCAGCAGCATTTTACTCTTCGGCGGCTTCAGCAGCATCTTCCCCTCACGCGCGCCGCCTCTGCACTTCTGCCTACACGCAACCGCACACAGGCCCTTTTATAACGTTGCGCCCCGTGCGTACTGACGTCACCCGTACACACGGGGCGCAACCAATGACAGGGCCCGGATTTTTTTTTGAAAGTAAAAATTGCGGCCTTGCCTACGGCACACCAGGCAAGAAAACGCTGCTCTAGTACTCAGCCAGCACCATGGGGGTAATGAGCATTAAACACACATACCCAGGGCTCCATGTCCCAGACTGCCATGTGGGTTAATTGCTTTATCTAGCACTTCATCTGTATATTAAAATTAATCAGCTCCATGGTGAATGTGATACGGGTATGGGATCTATTATCCAGAATGCCTGGGACCTGAGGTTTTCCAGATAAGGGATCTTTTTGTACTTTGGATCACCATACTTTAGGTCTGCTAAAATCATTTAAATATACCCAATAATTTTGCCACCAGTATGGATTCATGCAGCTTAGTTAAATACAAGTTTTTGTCTCCAATAAGGGTTAATGATATCTTTATTATTATTACAGAGAAAAAAGGAAATGTTACAAATTAGAATTTTTTGCTTATAATGGGCTCTGTGGGAGCTTTCTTTTAAAGTAGAAGGATAGGCATTATGGAATTTTATTGGCAATAAATTAGTCACAATAGTGCAAGCTAGAACGCTATATTTATTTTGCAGTATGGTTTATGTCTGTTCAAGATAGCAGCTACCATTTTAGCTTCCATGCTGCAGCTCTAGCTGCTGGTAGCTAGGATTGCACAGCACATTTGTGAGGGAAAGCAAATTCTTATTGGAGGGTGAGTGGGAGCAGGAGAAGGGAGAGGGAGAGAGGAGCAAACTGAGCAGACTTGTGCCTCTGCCCTGTATTTTTCTGTGAGGAAGTCTGATACCGAAGAACATGTTTACAAAAAAGAAAATATATCTTGTGTTTTTTTTGATAGAGGACTCAGTGCAGCTTTTCTGTAAGTGCTTATGGCACATAGACCTTTCAGCTTACTTAGTTTTTACTTAGTCTTTCCTTTAAAGCAGATTATCTTCAAAAGCAAAAACCTACCCTTCCCCATACCCTGTGATTTGAGGTATTTCTGAACTGGAGACAAGCATGAATACAACTTGTGACTTATATATGAAAGAATAACAGTAAAAAAAGGACTTCTTACCTGGATCCTCAGCATCTCTTATACATTGGAAATGGAGCCGTATGTGATTGGATCCCCCTCTCGCTCCTCTTCAGTGAGATCTAAGAAATGAATAGAGCATGGGGGGCAGGAGTCTTCTAAATAACATATGATTTTGTTTGTTTTCTGGTACTCTGGTACTTTGTACTTTCTGGTACATTTACCTCACATGTGTGAGAATCATAAGTGTCATAAAAACATGTTAGACCTCAGACTAAATTCAACATTCAATACAACAGCTCTCAATGTACTTATTACAATTACTCCAAAACAACGTATGCAAGATGCATTCCATTTATATTATTTTCAAGAAACAGGAAAGACAGGAATGCAACCAGGGCACATATAGAACTCTCTGTGACACCACATACATAGGATATTGGGTATAATGCAGTGTATGCAGCTCCTCACCTGGCACTCAAACTTCTTTTAGCATCTTAGACAGGTTTGGTATTGTGTGTTTCCCAAGCAAAATTGGTTTGCTGTGGATTGTTCAGCAGAGGCATCATCTTGGAGAAAGCCCTGTCGCTAGCCCTGGCCCTGAGTACTGTGTCATGGTGGGGGGGGGGGTCCTTTCTCCTGTCCAACAGTGGAGGCTTCAGGGGGCCCTCTGGGTTGCTTGTTAGGTGGGTACTTTTTGTTCTGGCTAGGACTAGCTGTGTAAAACACAGGTCATCTTGGAACAGTTTTTTCTTATTTGCTTAATACTTTTAAATATTAATTTACAAACATTTTAAATTATGTTTACATGATAGAATATCCAGACTAATGGTAGAAAGTCTAGTGTAAGGATAGAATGTGCAGAGTAATGATAGAATATCCAGAGTAAGCCTTACACAGAGCCTGGCAATGTTATAAAAAGAATGAGAAAAACAATTTGTGAATCACTATGGCATTCACAATATGGTAATAAATCATTCTAATCACAATTATAAGCTTAGTTGCACTCCATTTTCCTAGATTTTATGTGACTATATGCCAAATGTTTCTATAATATCACCTAGGCAGCACATTTTGTTGTATTTACCAGCTCTCCGAAGCACAGGGATCTACCTGACTATCCTCACATGACTACTACTAGGTTTCCAAGTATTTGGGGGGGGGGGGGGGAGAGGATTTTGTGACAGGTATTAGTGTTCTCCATGGCAGAAATAACAGGAAGTGCAGTTGCTACATTTATTGGCGGATTGAATAATATTCTAATTTAAATTGTATTTAATCTTGATTATGAAATTCCATTGGGTTCCTTTTCTCGATCACTTGCACATGAATCAATTGTCGAAACCTGATCACAAAGAAAATCATTGCTTCCATTCATTTTTACAGATTCAACTGAAAAAACTCTAAAAATGAAATTGCTGGAATGTTAAATAACTGCATCCCAATCTCTCGACGTATAAAAGCTTGACAGGTTTTACCTACTGTAGTTTTTCCATTTGAAGTTTTAGATATTTTTCTCATGAATGAAAAAAGGCGATCTGGAATTAATAATAATTAATTTGCCTATAGTTCTTATGACAATACACAGTCAGGCGGAGACAGCACATTCCACAAACACCACATAGTACATTCAGATTTAAAAACTGGCCCACTTTAAAAGAAAACTATACCCCGAACACTGTAGGTCTTTATAAAAAATATATTGCATAAAACAGCTGAGCTGTAAAACTATCATAGAAATAAACTTTTTCATAAAAAATATACTTTTGCAGCAGTATGTGCCATTGGGTACTCCTAAATAGAAACTTGCCATTTTAAGAATTAAGGGCCGCCCCCTGAGCACACAAACAAGCCAAGGCACATACATGCTAGGCCCCATCAGCCAATTAATGGACAGAGTTCTGCCTTTTACTCCCACACTTCTTCCTGTTATAGTTAAAGCTGCATTATTTCCTGTCAGCTGATCTCTGAGGGAGCACACAGACCATCACTAAATGGTGGCTCAAGGGAAAATACGTACAAGGGCAATATTTCCTGATATATATTCCAGTTTGGTGAGATACTTTAATACACTAGGTAATATGATATAAACAATCTGTTGGTTAAGTCATTATCTAGGGACAAACATTTCAAAGCTCTATTTTGGGCCATTACCAGGCTGCAAATGGAGACTGCCCATCACAGTATGCCTTTGCAGCACCTTTTTCATACTAGCTAAACACAAAAATCTAACAACTATCTGGTTGCCTTCTTTTTGCAACAAAAAGTACTAAATAATGAAACCCAGTGTAACAGTCTGAGCCCACCTTACTCGCCCCCATGTGCAGGACTCTACATGCAGAAATATCCAACCCTCAACCCCTCAGATGTGTCAAACTACAACAGACATTTAGGAGAGGGGGTTACCAGGGGTTGTATTACAAGATTAAGGGGGGAACAGGTTGGACATCCTTCACTTAACAAAAGATAACATGAAAAGCCATGGTTCAGCAACAGTTGCAGGGCCATTGTTTGCCTGATTTTAATGAAGCTGCTTCTTGTAATAGACTCAAAAAGTATTTTTATTGAATTTCTTGATATCTTCTCATAGTAAAAAGATGAAAGTAAAAGACAAAAAAATTGATTTCTGTGAACTACAGTCCCATTGTGCTCAGTCCCATTTTGTCCCCATCCCAGGTAGTGAGTTATAATATCCCTAAAGCTTTGCTATTCCACAAAGGAAAACAGCAATGTTGTCAGTGAATTTCAGAGGATGTGTTGGTATTTAAAGTCATCTGTTTCAGTTGTGCCAGCAGCATCTTCTCCTCTTCGGAAATATTTTCGTCTTTGGTCTCCCACCTGTTTCATAAAACAAATACAATAAACATAAATGAATCTGCTCCTTTCTATCTGTTCAATGTGCACTTCCCAAACAAGCAACAATGTGTCATGTGGTACCCATAGAAATGTGTCATTTACTGTAACATGGGGGAATTTGGAACATAGCTAATAATGATGTTACATTTCTATTTTCCCTAATGCATTATCCTCGGGATTTTAGGGAAAGACGAAATGAAGAATGTACCCCGGGCCAATGCACCTGCAACTGCAGGGTCTGCTTCCTCTATAGTTATACCACTGGGCTGCACCTATTGTCTTGTATTTCCTCTATAGACTTTTTAAAATCATTTAGAAACCCAAGAATCACTAGTTGCATCTAAGTATCAAGGAGACTATCTCTACGAAACCTTTTATCAGAGGTTGTCTCAGTCTCGTATGATTAAGTGCCCTGTGCAGGAAACGCGTAAGGCTATGTCTACTGATGGTCCACAATAAAGTTTGCAATTCTTTGACACAAGCTTGTTCGTGGGATCCATGAGTGCCTGCTTTTTTGGTTGTAGCCTCATTCTAGTAATCAGAGAAGAGGATATAAATCGCCAAGAGAGTCGGGAGTTGAAAAGAGAGAGGGAAAGGCATAGATATGGGACTGAGTACTGCTGCCTGTGGGGGTGAATACCTTACCATATACCTTACTGTCACTGATATTTATGAAAGTACTCCTGTCACATTATGTTTCATTTATTTCTAGTTTATTTCAAAGCCTTATTAAGGTCATTACGCAATAAACATGAAATCCATAGCAGACAGATGTTGCAAGTGACTCCACTTTACATCTTATATGTCCATGATAAATTCTTTACAGATTTGGTTGAATCAGATGATTTTAATCCCAAAATAACTCTGTGCTATCTGCTCACTAACAGGGATCATGCAATGTAACAATGGCAGCAGGTGCTCCAAATCCAAGCAGTCAGTTTGTGATTTACATAGAGGAACATTCATGGACTAAATGTCTCCGTTACAGTGTCGTCTCCTGGACAGTAACCTCTTGGGTGATATTATCTGAACACTGAGAAGACCTAATTGCATTCCATATTTCAATATTATTTTATTTCTGAGAGACTTCTGTTACAACATGAGAAATGGCCTTGTTATTTTTTTATTGAATCAGCTTGTTCTACCCATGACCTATGGGGACCATCAAGCTGTCAGCAGGAAACTGGGTACAAGACATAAGCTGGGTGTGATACAAATGCTGGTAAAATGTATATACTGGCTACAAGAAAGGTCAGTTTATACTAAGGGCAGGATCCCAGAGATGGTTATACTAAGGGCAGGATCCCAGAGATGGTTATACTAAGGGCAGGATCCCAGAGATGGTTATACCAAGGGCAGGATCCCAGAGATGGTTATACTAAGGGCAGGATCCCAGAGATGGTTATACTAAGGGCAGGATCCCAGAGATGGTTATACTAAGGGCAGGATCCCAGAGATGGTTATACTAAGGGCAGGATCCCAGAGATGGTTATACTAAGGGCAGGATCCCAGAGATGGTTATACTAAGGGCAGGATCCCAGAGATGGTTATACTAAGGGCAGGATCCCAGAGATGGTTATACTAAGGGCAGGATCCCAGAGATGGTTATACTAAGGGCAGGATCCCAGAGACCCTAGGAAAGAATATCCAAAATCTGGTCTGGAAGATTACAGATAAAAATTTGCAAGAGCACAGCCGCACTTGCAGTCGTAAATGAGCCCTATAAAGTTAACCTTTGGTGTGTGTATAGCATGTGGTACCTATAAAGGGAAAGTGTACTAGAGCTTGCCTAGCTTATTAAATTACTTGGTTTGCCATTTTGATTCTTCCTTTAGAAGTCTCAGCAGATGAAATTTTGTGTTGAAAACTTTGTCAGTTGCAGTTAATTCTACCTGTGCATTAACCACAATCATGCAGGGCCACAGCCTATGAGTTCAGCTGCAGACAAAATGACATAGCTGGAAGGGCACTGGGCCTTGTCTTTCATAGAACGTATTCAGGCCCTGGCATGTCAGATTGGCTATGGTGCCTCCACGTTGGTGCCCACCTCTATGTTGGTGGGTAGGCTCAAGGTGGCAGAGGCAAGATTTAATAGCCTCATGGCCGCTGTTCCATACTTTAAACCAGACAAATGGACTTGCACTTCTGCCTCTGCTCATAATGAGAACAGGGTGAATCTTGGTCTGTAGAAAGTCTGTGTCTGTCTGTTCAGACAGCTGCAGAGGGAGCTACTCTCAACAGTAAGAACCAAATGGCAGTTCTAGCTAGATCTGAGATATATCATGCTGACAGGCTGTGTTCCGCAGCTTGTCAGCATGTGTGAGAAAGGTGAATCATTTATCTGCTCTGTCTGGGGGGAACTAGAACTCTCTGATGCAGTGCTTCAGATACTTTGACTAGAAAGGTTCATGCAGGGTTTCAGCTGCTTGTGTTGTGGCTCCAGTTTTGTACCTTAAATGGAATTTCAGCTGTACAATGCCTGCACTCTTTGGGCATATACACAAGGGATATTCTCACATGCACTGAATGTGAGCTGAGCTGCACTGAGGCTTTTTACATTAACAGGAAATCTACCACTTCTAGGGATCAGTCCATAGACTCACTGCAGCCCCCTCAGTCTGGGTCTATATGTACTGCTAATCTATAATTCTACTGTAGTACACAACTATTCATATCATTGTAACGGACTAAGAAAGAAAAAAAAAATCCATCCTAAACACTTATTTATAGCATCAGCAAACTATTTCTGCCTTCCCTATATCGCTAATAACAGATGCAGGGCAAGAATGAGCTGATCCACTGGCTTATGTTGGCTCCTATGTGTGCATTAGAAGGCACTGTATTGTCCTGGGTCCATATAAGTTTTCATGCTAAAATAATCCATGTGTACCACAAGGGTGACGCATTACCTTTCGGTGCAGAGACATGAGCTAGCAATGGCCAGTGGATCTTCTGATTCTCCACTTGCATTTATTCTCAGACCATGAATCAGCCCAGTTTGGCCATAGCCTTATACTCAGTTATATTACTCAGACATAAAACTTATATAAGGTAAAAAGTATAACAAACATGAATACTGTGCCACAATAATATTACCCAGCTTGCCAATGAGAAAGCTGCCAATGTACAGTATAGGAGGCTGTGGCATGCCCCAGTTGTAGTCAGGGGGCTTAATTTGAAGTTACCGGTTCCACGAATTCCACGAACAACACATATTTTTTGCACCCCCACTTGTCCGATCTGAACTGCTCCCAACCCACAAGCATGTGCTTATATATCACGGGACAGGGAAATTAGATTTTATTTCTCCTGCCCCCCCCCCTCATTCACAACCAAGTCTTCTCCTTGTATAGTTACCCCACTTGCTGTTGTGCTGCCATGTCTCCCACACTCCTCAGCAAGCAACCAATAAAACCCAACCCCCTCTACAAAAGAGAATAAATAATTCATGGGAAATAAAAAAGGAATTAGAAATGAAAAATGAAAAATGAACGAAACATTTCAAGAAAGATATTAATACATACAATTTAAAAAGTAATTGTCCCTTTAATCTTAAATTCCAGTTATAAGTGAATTTGGGATGGAACATCTACTGTCTGCATAAAGGAATCTCAGTATTACTTCATTGCTATGTATTTGCATACTAAAGATGTAAAGGGTAACAATGGGAACAATTATCTCGCCGGCTCTCCGTTTTACTGGATTACTTAGGATTACTCAATGTCATCAGATATCATTCTGGATGCAATTTGTAAAACAGTGTGATAAATAGCAGGGAATTATATTGTTCAGGTAGAGATAAAACAGCCAGTTAATAGTTCATTTCCCGAGCGTTTCAGCCGTGCCCCGAAACCATTTAACAAAGTCAGTCTTTACATCAAGCCTGTGAAATGCTAAGATGTTCCACTTTCATATTGAAATCATAGAGAGATCACATTTCGGCAAGCTGAGCGCGGCACCTTGTTCGCTGGCAGAAAATGCAATTTGTAAAGCGAAAACAATCAAAAGGTTGGGAAAAGATGATACTGTTGTTGGCCATATGGCATTATCAGATTGTGGATTTCTGAGAGCTTATGTCATTACCTCAGGCATGTATTTATCAGGGCGCCTGAGAGAGGGTGCTGCTGCTGCGGCTGCTGAAAGAGGCATCTAATTGCACCGCCGGTGTATAATATTACTTACCTATTTGTTATCTTCTCTCTCAACAATACTTGGGAAAACAGCTTGTCATATTTATGACACCATCTGATAGGGATTTAGCTGCCGGGAAGCCAAAGGGATCCCACTGCAATACCAGTTTTGCTTGCATCAAGTGGATAACAACATAATTATAACTGTTTTAATGATGAGACTTTAGTTACATATTGCTGAACGATGGGAAAAGCCTTTATTTTAGCATGAAGTGTAGAATGAAATATTATTCAGCTTTCAAATAATATCCATTGGAACCATGTAATATTCATAGAAATTTGGCTTATGGGCAGTTTGAATATTTCATAAAATGTCTTGCAGTGTTCCCCTATGGTTGCAGCTAAGCTATAGCCTGAATGTATAGTGTCACCATACAAAGACAAGAGGCCTTCTGCACTCACTCATATTAATATTTATATGACACTGAGACATTCTGTGCATTAAGCTATTAAAAATGCCCTACCCTTTAAAGATATTCTGTTACTGGAAAACATATTTCTTTCAAAGTGATTCAGTTAATGGCGCTTCTGCGGCAGAATCCATTTTTCAAAAGAGCAAACAGATTTTTTTTTACATTTAATTTTGAAATCTGACATGGGGCTAGACATATTCTTACTTTCCCAGGGTGCCACAGCCATGTGACCCGTGCTTTGATAAAATTTCGTCACACTTTACTGCTGAGCTGCAATTTGGGGTGATATCACCCCCCTTTTTCCCTCAACAGCCGATCAGCAGAACAATGGGAAGGTAAAGAAAACAGCTCCATGACACCTGTATTGCTAAAAATGTTCCCATACCCCAACTATTGGTAGATTAAAGAATAGCATTCAATAGTAAAAATCCAAGTCCAGTTTGGGACTCCTCCAGTTACATGGGAGTAGGAGAAACAATAGGTTACCTGAAAGCAGTTCTAATGTGTAGCGCTGGCTCCTTCTGAAAGCTCAGACTCAGGCACAATGCACTGAGATGGTGCCTACACACCAGTATTACAGCTAAAAAAAATACATTTGTTGGTTCGAGAATAACATTTTAAATGTTAGAGTGAATTATTTGCTACATATACAGTGTAATTTATAAATAAAAAGAATACAATAAATATCCTGACAGAATCCCTTTAAATAAAACAGTTATTAGTTAATGGTAAGCACAACTATGCTACAGTTTATACAGGGGCAGTTGCCAGCTCCATGTTGTACCTCCCATCATTCTCAGCTGCAGTTGGGTGATCCCAGTGGGGCCAATAAAATGGACAACCATTTGGGAGTTTTAACCTTGGCAGAAAATTGCAGGTAACACTTAGTCCCTCCCTGTGATATATAAAATGTATAATGAAGCAGTAGAATTCCTAATGAATCGGGTTAAAGTGAGTGTAGGACTGCCCAGAATGGGGATGACTTAGTAGCCAGCTCGAATATATTGCAATATATGGACAAACAATCCCTGCTTTATTTAAAAGGGACCTGTCACCCTAAGAAATAACTCCAAATTATTTTCTATATTGTTAGTTGAGCAAAATAAACTTTACTTACTCTATATAAATAATATAAATCTTGTTTCCTTCAGTCTTGGAATTAATCAATCAAAGCAAGCAGGCAGCCACCATTTTGTGGACACTGTTATGAAGCCAAGCTTTGTATCTTGCCAAAAGGCAAAAATGAATTTGGGTTTCATGTTTAATTTGAAAAGGACTTTTATTATACAGCTTTTTTTGTATGGGTGACAGGCCATCTTTAAGTGGAGGACACTTTATTAGCTAAATGCACAATATGTATTCATTTCTTTGATATATTGATGATGGACGGGGGCAGGGAATCTCTTGTTGTTGTCTGTATGAATTTTGTGGTCACAGCCTCATTGCACCACCACCTAATGGTTTAGAATTGTTTAGTGGTTGAGCACAACTTCCCCCGCAGACAGCTACCAGAGGTGGGTGCAGTTTCCCATATTAGTTACCTGGAAAGCACTGTAGCACTGTATACTAAAGCATCCCAGTAGTTTGCTGATGAGGCAGGGGCTTGCCTCCTAGTGGGCCCCAAGTACAATATGCTGCGAGGCTTAGCAAAAAAGACCTAATTTAAAAATGTACCCATAATTGCCTTGCTGTAGAGATCAAGTCTATGTTACTGTTATGTTGGTAGTATGAATTTATTAATCTGCCCATTTTTTGTATCTGAGTTCCCTATTACCTATTGGTTACTCTTCTAGAGAACTGATAGCTCTGTGGCAAAAGAGCACCTCAATGGAGAAATGAGAAATGCAATGACTATGGGCTAGGTAGTGGTACTATATTCTACAATTAATTGTTCCTAGAGTGACTAGTCAGGGCTAGTTAGTAGAGGAACGTGAAGCTCTACTGAGCAGTATAAAAAAGCAGTACCTATGGTGTTTTTCATCAGTCTTGGGTTTCAAGTATGTGGAGGTAGGGTTGTGAAGAACCCCAAATGAGTTCACCTAGAACTGCATTTAACTTTAATAATCTGGTGCTCAAATGAAAGTGCATACAAGATGATGTGTGTACCCTGCCTACAACAGTGAGGGTCCCCCTGTGCTCTACTGGAGTAGCCAGGGACATGGACAAAACAGAGCTACAGATCTAAAAGTATTACACTCACAAGCCCAAAAGACGTCACTATGTGGCAATGAAGCTGCCACGTGGGGCTAATCTAAGCCGAATGTGTGGGGCTGGAATTTGCACAAAGATAAGTGAACAGTTACTGTAATGAGCACAATCAATATAGTTAACTAGTATCTTTCCCTCTGCTTACAGGGCTTAATTCACATCTTATTTCATACTAGCGTTGTTGTATACCCTTTTTACCTATATATAATTAATTACACAATTATAAAAAAAACCCTTACTAAACATCTAAAACAAAGCAATTGCTCACAATTAAATAAAGGCAATATCATACATTACAGTAGTTCCCAATACTCACAAATGCACCCTGCCCATATAAAGCCTTATTTTTATATGAATTTCCATATAAAATCTTTATGCAGCCACAAGCTCATTTCCGTTTTTCTCCATTCTTTATGTATTTTTATTTGGTGGAAGTAGAAGTGGAAGGCAGGATTTCTGAAGCATTCGGAGCTTTCAGCTTTTGTCACAGACTTGCATTAATTTGCCATCTGTTGGCTTCCACTCATTTATTTACAATAATTGCTGGTCATTCGTCTCTGTGGTTTGATGAATCACTGGGAGAAAGGCAGCAATATCAAATGGATTATGTATGACGTTTAATTTGTGCCTGAAATCATCCCAATAAGCAAGTTAATACCAAAACCCTGTTCATCACCACTGCTCGCTTCCATTCATACCTTATAGAATCTATGAATGGTTCTGACTCTTCTTTTTTCCAGTAAGATTATGATATTATGCACATGGTATCCCTGTCGTATCCTCATTTTCAATTCAGGGATCCACATGCAAATATTAAATATGAAATAACAAAGATGAGCGAAAAGACCTCCCTAATGACTCCCATTGATTACACAGGGACAGGTGTCTCTTGCCAGGGAATTAGTGTTGAGCTGCTCATTTGTCATCTTTAGTTGCTTTAACGTTACACTGCTCCGGCTCAGCACTATTTATGAAGAGCCGGGACAAAGGTGGAATTCAGTCAGTGCCAATCCAGGGCACATTCTGTCCCATATTTACTACATATACTGTATGTGGGGAGTTGGGGGTGAAAGAACTAATGGTTAATTTATATAGTTATTCTCTGTAGGGCTCTAAGTGCTTTGCACCAGTGGAACAGAACTATTTATTAACATTGGAGACAAAGATCACCAACAAGAAAACAAAAGCAAATATCAGATTGGTTTCTATGGGCAATATCACCAGAGATGTTTGTCTCCAATATTAATAAATACACCCCTAATTGTGCTCTGGCACCGGAATGACTTATATAAGGTCAGGGGGAGCGAAGGTCAGGCACTACTACAAGCCTGGGAATAGGCACAAAGCTAATAGTGATAGAAATGTCTCATAATTCCCTTATTAATCATATTATTCTTTTGTTTGTTCTACTGCAAAGGGTTTGCACATAATTACACACCCAATTTTACTATATTTTACAAGATTTTTTTTTTAGTTTATTTTCTGTTAAATTAGATCATTAGATTTTAGACTTCTTGGGTCGTCTTCTCTTATCACTCTCCTAGCTAAACACATAAAGACCATATAAAGCAGCAATATAGTAGATAGAAACAAGCATTCAAAAATGAAGGGTTGATATAAAAGTATCAATATAAATAACATAAAGGGCACTCACTAAAAAAGTCTATGACCTGGGTGCGGAGTTATAGTTAAGCAACACTGATGCACCAATAAAATTTATTATATTCTATCGATTTGAAACCCTGGCAGTGCTGGTATTTTTTGTATATATTTATATATCTTCAAAAGGACCCACACAATTTGCAGTAAATCAAATCATCCAACGTTTAGGGCTTTTCTTAATGATGGGCTAAAAAGTTGGATATACAGATGTACAAAATAAAACCCACTTAAATCAATGCAAATTGAAGATTTCTGCATGTCATTTTGACCCTGCTGTTCGTGCGGCTGCTCAACATACTGTATATATTATATATATATATTCCTGATAAAGGCTGGTTTGTTACCTGTTGTGCACCTCTTTTTGTATTTTATATATGTGTATATGTGTGTGTGTGTATATGAACATTTCTTTTAAATGAGTTAAGACCTAGCTTGGCCACAGTTGAATCCCTGAATCTATAGTACATGTGCACATTTGTGGACTTGTCTCATTTTCCTCCCATGTACCCCCTGTTTAACATGTGCTTTAATATATGGTTTTTGTGATTTCTTGAGCTAAATAAAAAAGCCACTCTGTTTGGTCCTTGGGCAGATAATCTCCCTACATACAACAGACTATGGCTTATCTGTAGCACTGACAAACAAGAGGTGAAGGCCAGGGAGGTGTTTCTGAGCATTATTATGACAACGTATCTATTTGCTGCTGGAACAGCAAGTTGTGCTCAACCTAAACATTATAAAAGGGTGAGTTCAACATTACATTAAGTTTTAGTATGATGTCAACACTGATAATTCAGTTAGCAATTAGTCCTAATTTTTTATGGTTTATGAATTATTTTGATGTTTGTTCAGTAGCTTGTGTGGACTGTAGCCTCACAGACAATAGTTACATTATAGTCTTACTGCACTTGGAGTTTGAGTTGTTGTAATTTTAATATTAACATCAACACTTGCATATAAAAGAATATATCTATTATAAGCCATTATTAAGATGTTTTAAATGCATCAATAGCCACTCTGTACAGAAATAAATTCATTGCAATGATCCAAGCATCATCTTAATATATCAGGCACACAATAGCCGGGGGCACTCCGCAGGGATCATTAACAATCAAACGACATACTTTATGGTGCCTGGAAGTGATTAATATCTTCAGATATATCAAATCTATTAGTATTAAATAATTAAGACATGAACATTTGTAAAGTGCAACTTAAGTTTTAAACAGGTGATAATTCAAATAAAAAGAATTGTTGCAGTAATTAAAGGATCAGTAACACTGTGTATGTATATATATATATATATATAATTTTTTTTAATTAAAAATGTCAATATTCAGTCAAGTATATACAGATGAAGTGTGGGATACTGTAATATACTCAATACAATAATCCAATCTGGAAGGACCCCTGCATGTTAACGATAATATCATTAAAAAAGTATGACTTTTTCCTGATACGTTCGTTATTCCACAAAAAAGTCGTACTTTTCGTACTTTGCGCAATGATAACGAAAGTGTCATTATTCATTTATCTATCTTTTGGCCAGGTTGGAGCTGCAGAGTGCCATTGAGTCCTATGGGAGACTTTCCTTGGGCCAGGTTGGAGCTGTAGAGTGCCATTGAGCCCTATGGGAGACTTTCCTTGGGCCAGGTTGGAGCTGCAGAGTGCCATTGATTCCTATGGGAGACTTTCCTTGGGCCAGGTTGGAGCTGCAGAGTGCCATTGCGTCCTATGGGAGACTTTACTTGGGCCGGGTTGGAGCTGCAGAGTGCCATTGAGCCCTATGGGAGACTTTCCTTGGGCCAGGTTGGAGCTGCAGAGTGCCATTGCGTCCTATGGGAGACTTTACTTGGGCCGGGTTGGAGCTGCAGAGTGCCATTGAGCCCTATGGGAGACTTTCCTTGGGCCAGGTTGGAGCTGCAGAGTGCCATTGAGCCCTATGGGAGACTTTCCTTGGGCCAGGTTGGAGCTGCAGAGTGCCATTGAGCCCTATGAGAGACTTTCCTTGGGCCAGGTTGGAGCTGCAGAGTGCCATTGAGCCCTATGGGAGACTTTCCTTGGGCCGGGTTGGAGCTGCAGAGTGCCATTGAGCCCTATGGGAGACTTTCCTTGGGCCGGGTTGGAGCTGCAGAGTGCCATTGAGCCCTATGGGAGACTTTCCTTGGGCCGGGTTGGAGCTGCAGAGTGCCATTGAGCCCTATGGGAGACTTTCCTTGGGCCAGGTTGGAGCTGCAGAGTGCCATTGAGCCCTATGGGAGACTTTCCTTGGGCCAGGTTGGAGCTGCAGAGTGCCATTGAGCCCTATGGGAGACTTTCCTTGGGCCAGGTTGGAGCTGTAGAGTGCCATTGAGCCCTATGGGAGACTTTCCTTGGGCCAGGTTGGAGCTGCAGAGTGCCATTGAGCCCTATGTGAGACTTTCCTTGGGCCAGGTTGGAGCTGCAGAGTGCCATTGCGTCCTATGGGAAGGCTTCCAAAATCATGCACAGAAGGTTCAAAGTCAGAAAAGGTTTCTGCGCCGTTTAACTTTTGGATCGTAACCACAATATTTTCATACGTTCAATAAACTAATTTTCGTGACATTTTCGAACATCAGAAATTATCGTGGTTGCATCTAATTTTTTCCAACCGTACTTTTAACAATCCAAAATTTGTGCTTTGATGACTGGGCCCCTATGTGTAGATATATAAGGGGACCATATATTATATTGCTAAATACACAAAATACACAAAATGAAAGGATTATCATTTCAGGGTAATATGCTTCCCTTTGTCACAATAACCTGACCTACAATAAACTCTGATGCTTTAGCCAACTGCAGCATAGCCTGATATCATTGTAGGTGTGACCCTAAATAAAGAGCTATTTATGGCAGACAGTATGCACTAGGAAGGAATTGCTCATCATTTGCTCATAAACACCCATACACCACACACAACTATTGGGGTTCTATTTCTTTTAACAATTGACCTGCCATTTTACATTTTCTCATTTCAAACTTAATTGCAGAAAAAAACCCTGTTTTATTCGAAGAGGCTACACTGAAATATCACTGCCCACTTGAACACATCAGATCCTTCTAGCCATGGTCAGGGATGATACTTCAGCTAACTATATATTATGCTCTCTATATTCTCTTCGAGTGGTAAATTCCCCAAGGTCCTGATAACTGGCAGACATAAAATGGAGCCAGTCAGATACTTTGATTGAAACATTGTTTATAATGCATGCGCTTCGTATCCGTAAGATGGTATAATTGACTACACTACACTTGCTTAAGTACCAAAACAATAAGTGTCAGTCTGTAGTAATGGAAGATTAACCTCTCTCTTATTGATAAATCAATTGATTCTCACTTCCATCAATCCTTAATGCTACTAAGTTGCCATTTGTCATTAAAGATAACATCGTCCTTCTAAACTGCATGTCTGCAGCCCAAGCACATACTGTTACTTAGATCCAATTCATTTAGCCCATTGAAATCAGGACAAAAATGAATGCTCGTTACAAGTTCTGCAATTACTCATACCTTGCTTTTCTGCATAATAAGAACGACAATCATAGTTAGCACACACTTATTTATATTAATACATGCCACCTGCATAACAAATAGTGATTTTGTGGAAGATACAATGTTTACGTTGCTTACTGGGACAAGATGCGTTATTTCAATATATAAAAAATAATTACAGCAAATGAAGGGTAGAATGGGATTTCACTGCATTCAAATAGGTTTTTCAGATTTTTATGATCAGGTTTTTAAGTTCAAGTTTTTTTAATTTGTTACTTGAGGTTTCAAGTTTTTATGAAAAAACTCAAAAATCAATTTTTATAAATCTGCCTCCCCAAGTAAAGTGTTATTTCACTCAAATTTTTTTTTACATTAAAAAAGTGTAAGAAAAAAAGCTCCTCTAAAGGTGGCCATACAGGGGCAAACTTAGCTGCCGATTCAGATCCTTCAGACCGATTCAGCAGCTTATCTGCCCCTGATCTGGCCATCTCTTGATTGGCAAGGTTTGATTTTCCCCCTTGGATCAGGGGCCACATCGGCTCGCTGATGTTCTCCTCGGTCCAACAGCACCTATGCTCACTGTTTGAATTAGCCCTGTATCACCTAAGGTTGGAATATCGGGAGAAGATGACCACAACCAACAAGCAGACTGCAACGTGTATGGCCACCTTAAGGGGCTGATGGATTTATTGATAACTGAGGTATGGAATAACGTAAATAATGTTATAAAAACACCATTATGTTCTTTATCACGATCAAGCTTTTCAAAGCACATTATTTTGCACAATTATGATTTGGATCCAACCCAATTTGTATTGCATTTATATATATTTTTCAGTGCGATGCTATGTGCTCCTCACTGTGCCCCAAAAATTCAAGAAAGTAGCAGCAACAGAGCTTTGCATCACTTTCAGTAGCTGAGTAGTTTTTCTTATACAAGTGGCACAGGTATCTGTCCTAGGGTATTGTTCCATTTCTGCCCTGATACACATGCTTAATAATTTCATTCTTCAATAAAAAGAGTCAGGTCAATAAAATATCCTGTTATTTCACTGTGTTCCCAGCCTAGCATGACTATAACATGCATACAAAACATGTGTCTATTAAACATTATGAATGCAAGTATTCTGTTATCAGGGTAAGAGAGAGTGACCTTGTTGCGGAGAAGCACTGCTCCTTTTCTTTTACTATATCTGTATTCATACATTCGTACATACTGTCAGGAATTTATGTTAGGAATAGAGAAAAAAAGCCAGTCTTTAAGCAGTATATATTGATAATAGAACCTCACCTTGACATCTCACTCCATCTCAAACCCTGTCCATAGACCGTCGTTTTTTTTCATAGTCTACAGTATATAAACCATCATTTATACTACTGACAGTTTTATTGTACTCATATAGGAGCCTTGTATGTATGAGAAAAATTATTTTCTTTAGTAAAGAGCTATACCAAATCCTATATCATTCAAAATAATGCTAAACATTATACTGTGTGTTCATATGAATACAAAGAAAAGGAAATACATTTGAGAGTTCCAATTCTCAGGGAAAAAATGAAGAAGCAGAAGGTTAACTGTGGGAAATGGTGATTCCAAGATGACTTGCTGTGCATTCAGCAGCTGGGACCCTATAAAACATATGTTAAATGATCAGCTAACTTTTAAAACTAGTTCATAAAGTGTTATGTGGCTGAGTGCTTGGACTTAACAGAGGCTGTCAAGATGGGTAGGTTTTATACAACAGATGCCTAATTGGCTGAGCTGGCTGCTAATTAGGTTATTTAGAAATCTTCTAGTAAACAAAGACTGGTACAAAAGATAATGTTAATACTTTCTGATGGAAACAAGCTAGTCCAGTATTTTCCCTAACATATTCAGATGACAAATTTGGACATATCTTTTTTGAGTTATTTTGGGTAATTTAATAAAAAATCTTACATTTGCCCACATCAAGTAACCCATATCAACCAATCAGATATCAGGTACCAGTAAATGGTACCTGCTGATGGCTGGAATGGGTTACTCGAGAAGTAGCAACTGTAAGATCATGTATTACCTTATCCCCTATTTTGTCTTCTTAGTGACAGTTTAGTTGCAGTAAATGCTGTTGTTTCTCAAAGAAATAAACATATAACATATGTTTGGTCTTCAGCTCTCAAGAGTGACATTAATTAAAACCCAAAAAACGAAGAGAACAACTAAGAGAACAAATAACTAAGAACAACTAAAGGTGGCCGTACATGGGCAGATTTAAGATGCTGATTCGGGACCTCCAGAACAAAAATCAGCCATTAGGATCAAGGACCACATCAGCTTACTATGTAGTCCTTCCTCCAATGGCTCCTATCACCTTCATTGTAGTGTGAATTTTGGCCCTAGGACCAAATGATGGATTAGAATAATATCATTCACCTTAGGTGGGGGATCAGGGGAAAGATCTGCTAGTTTGGCAACCTCGTCAAATGAGCAGATCTTATAGTATATAGCCAATAAAGGCATAGAATCTTAGTTATGAAGAATTGTTAGGAAATTTGGAATTTCTTTTTTTTCTGGAGAAAGGTGCCTCTTTATTGGCTTATTCACCAGTACACTGCAGGGGGCACAAGGGCATCACTTGAGATTAGAAGCATGGAGATTTTATCTTTAGGTACAAAACAGTTTTACAGGAAGACCTGTGAAGGTAAAGAATTATCTTTTAAGTATAATATAATATATATATATTCTAAACCAACCCTTCATACATGGGACATGCAATCACATCACACCTATACATTGGCTTGCACATGTGCGGGACATGGGTGGATCATCGCTCCTTACCAGTCTAAACTCTTACTCATATCTCACTTGTATAAACTAAGGGGCCTATTTATGATTGATTGTTTGTTAACTCATGCTGGGTTTCAGACTCTTATACCTAGGCAGCTTTTGTTACTTTTCCTAAATGGGCTTTTGTTTAAAAAAAATATATATTTCAAGGTATTCGGACCCAAAGCACAGTGTGAGCAAACTCACCCTGGGTTTACTTAACTCAAGCCTGAAGGCTAAATTCAGTAATTAGTTTTTTCTCACTTTCTAAAAAGCCATCCAAGCCTTACTTGAAACTAACTAATGTATCTGCCAGTACAAAAGCATTGGGCACAGGCTTTCACAACTTCACAGTTCTCACTGTAAAGAACTCTTTCCACATCTGAAGATGTAACCTCCTTTCCTCTAATATGAATGGATGCCCTTGTGTTCGCTGAAAGGACCTACTGGTGAATAAAACAAGCGAGAGTTAAATTTATGGCTCCCCTGAATATTTATACAGCTATCATATCCTCCCTTAAGTACCTTTTTTCCAGCATAAACAACCTCAACTTAGCTAACCTTTACTCATAAATGAGACCTTCCATACCCTTTATCAATTTAGCATCCCTTCTTTGGGCTGCCTCTATTTCATTAATATCCTTATTAAAGGAGAGGGGAAAGACATTTTGGCATTTTATTGCCAATAGATTAGTCACAATAGTTCAAGCTAGAACAGTATATTTATTCTGTAGAAAGCTTTACCATACCTGAGTAAACAGCCCTAGAAGCTTCCTCTGTTTGTTTAAGATAGCATCTGACATTTTAGTTTGGTCTCAGTAGCTTCCATGCTGCAGCTTTAGCTGCTGGTAGCTCAGATTACAGCACAGTTGGAAGGGGGCGAGAGAGAGATGATGGGAGGGGAAGGAGGAGAAGGGAGGGGGAGATAGGAGCAAATTAAGGGAGCAGAAAGACTGACACAGAAGAACATGTGTACACAAAAGAAGAAAAGAAATTCTGTGTTGCTTTGATAGAGGTGCAGGTTTTCTATTGTGTTTACGGCTTTATTTACATAGACCTTTCTAATAATGCTTACGTGTGTACCTTGCTGCTGACTGGCATTGCTTGCTAAAAGCTTAGTTTATTATACAATGGTACCCCCAGGTCCTTCTTCATTAAGGATGTGTCTAACATAATCCCATTTAGGGTATAAGTTTGTAGTGGGGAGTGAGGTCTTTCAACAGTTTTACTGTGAGAAGTAGCTGAATTTTCATTCTTGTGAATTAGAGATTGTTTGATTAAGTGCCTAAATTAAAATTATAGCACATTTCCATAAATCTTTACAGTAAAGTATATTACAGAATCAATGCAGAAGGAAATCAATTTCCTTAATAACTATTGCTGGGTTATCTAATTAAGCTAAAAATAACAAGGATTATCATATTAATTATTAGTCTTGCAATAGCTATTGTATTACTGTATAGATTAAAAATGCCTGGAGTTTGCCATTTCAATTAGACTGTTATGACAAGAAGAACTGACTCTTCTCAAAACAATAATTACCTTAAAAATACTTTTTTCTTATACTTTGTAGATAATTATGTTGACTTTAATCAATAAATATATTAAAAGCTAAGAAATATATTAAAAGCCAAGAAAGGCTTCAATAGATTCTTTGTGTATCTTTATCAAAGAACATTGACGCACTGTCGATGTTTTCATTACACCAGCCCTTTGCAGTAAAGGCTTTACCATCTCTGGTGGCCATGACCCTTCTCCACACTGGGTTGGGAACACATATAGTAACATGTATTGTTTCCCCTTTCCCTTTATTATTGTATATCTGCAATGCTTAATGATTTCTGACCTTTAAGCAACATGTAATATCAGACAAAGGGAACCTGAGTAAATATAGTTTTTACATTACTACTCCATTGATTTATGGAAGTATTCAATAATATAGGCAAAGATGTTTTTAATGTTATTTGACACAACAGAGTGACTGCAGGTGTACGTGCCCAGTGGAGTCGTTGCATATTATTTGTGTTAATCAGGCATTTGTGGAAGGACCAAGAACTTCATGTTATCTCTATCTGAACCAAAGTTTTCAAGTCGGATCTGACTTATATGGTAAAAATAATGCTTAGTGCCACTATTATTAAAAGGAAAATAGCAAAAAAAAAAAAAAATTCCCCAGAAAATTTAGCCAGCCTACTTACAGGAGTCTTACTATTAACATGTATCGATCATCATGCTGAGTTGTGAAAAGTTTTTCATGAAGTGTGAAAATTGATTATAATACAAGCCTCTGGAAATCTTGTACAATTTTTTTCCTACAAATATACATTTTTCCCTTATAAATCACTCTTTTATTTATTTTTTTTTCAATTTTAGCAATTACATGAACATAAACAATAACTCCTACAAGTAGGTTTGCCTACTTGACATTTTCTGGCAAAAAAACACGTATTTATAAAGCACCAACATATTCCACAGTGCTGTACAATAAATAGGTGTATAAATTGGATATAGAGATGACACACAAATGATAACTGGTAACCAATAGAAAAATTAGACAGCGTAGAGCAAAAGAGCTTACTAAATCCACTGAACCACTGACAACTTAGGGCAGGGGTACACGCGGATATTTGTCGCGGACGACTAATCTCCCCGCAATGCCACCCCACTGGGTAGAATGTAAATCAGTGGTGGGATGGCATACGCGGCATCTCTCAAGGCGACTTCGGCATGGTGCCAAAAGCTATTTCATCGTGGCGCCGCGTATGCCATCCTACCGGCGATTTACATTCTAGTCAGTGGGCTGGAATTGCAGGGAGATTAGTCGCCCGCGACAACTAATCTCCCCGTGTGTCACAGCCCTTAGACAGCCAACAATACCAGAAAACAATAGCATTTTAGTCACTACCAACAGATAAATTGGATCAATCAGGCAGTTTCCCGTATGCTGTGTTTTAGCAGTTGGAGATAATGATGAAGGAAACCCTGATTTACTGGTTTGGGTACTATACTTATATCAGGCAAACTCAATGGAATTCAGATTTTTCCCCCAGCCAATGCTCCTTTCAGAAAAAAAAATGTAGTGAGCTGGGGAGAAAACAAATGCAATGCTATGGGTTACTTATCTCTCACAGGCACCCTTAGCACAGACTTAAAGGCTTATTTATCAATTTTCAAACCTGTGAATTTTAGAGTTTGTTTTATCATTTCAAATAAACTCAAAATTTTACTAAAGAAATGTTTGATTATTTATTTCAAAATTTTGAATGTTTGCTTATTTATTGAAAAGTAATCTAATTTGTATTCCACCCATCATTTGTAATGGGTATGCAAAGGGGAACATCCACATTTGATAAAAGACATATAGGGGCTGATTTACTTACCCACGAACGGGTCGAATGGAGTCCGATTGCGTTTTTTTCGTAATGATCGGTACTTTGCGATTTTTTCGTATGTTTTGCGATTTTTTCGGATTCTTTACGAATTTTTCGTTACCAATACGATTTTTGCGTAAAAACGCGAGTTTTCCTATCCATTACGAAAGTTGCGTAAAAAGTTGCGCATTTTGCGTAGCGTTAAAACTTACGCGAAAAGTTGCGCATTTTTCGCGTAAGTTTTAACGCTACGAAAAATGCGCAACTTTTTACGCAACTTTCGTAGTGGATACGAAAAACTCGCGTTTTTACGCAAAAATCGTATTGGTAACGAAAAATTCGTACAGAATCCAAAAAAAAACGCAAAACATACGAAAAAGTCGCAAAATGTTCGTTTTCAAGTCGGAACTTTTCCAATTCGGGTCGGATTCGTGGGTTAGTAAATCAGCCCCATAGAGAGGCTTATTTATCAAAATTCACATTTCAAATGTTTTCCTTCTTTCACCTCAAATTCTAACAAAATGAAAAAATGAATGTTATTCAATCAGAATTTCAATAAAGCGATAAAAATAAAACCATATAAAAAAAACTTGCATACCTCAATATCATAATTTTCAATTATTAATGGGTTGCAAAGGTCAAAAATATTTGAAAAACTCGAATTGGGGACACTCCCATTGACTTTAACATGACCTTGCAAGCTTTTAGATGATGGAGTTTTACATTTATGTGTTTTGTGAATATTTTTCGCTAAATAGATGTTGAAAGTAGTGATGAGCAAATTTTTTTGCCAGGCATGGATTCGCGGCGAATGTGCGCATTTCGCTATTGGCGGATTTTTTCACGAAACAAATATTTAGCGCGCAACAAAGGAAATGGGCGAGAATGTCATTTTTTTGTGATGCATGTGTTATTTTTTTTTACGCGCACAACCATTTTTTTGAAGCATGCCTCTGTTTTGTGAATTTTTTCAAATTTTGTCAAAGTTTCACTAATTTTTTTGGCAAAGCGAAACAGGACAGATTCGCTCAACTCTAATTGAAAGAAATTATTTAAAATCATGATTTTAACACAAAAAGAACCTTGGATCACAAGAAAAAAAGGTTGGTAAATGTGCCCCTTAGTTACATGCTTTGTACATGTAAGTATGCATCCCTATGGAAGGAGTGTCTGTGCATCAGTCCTAACTAAACAAAACAAGGGTATTATCCTGGGAAGAATCACCAAACTTGCTTAGCTCTTTATTTGGCATGATCTCGTCCATATAAAATACAAATAAACAGTATTTATACTGATGTAAACTGACTTTAAATTTAACATGAATCAGATTAAATTCATTTGGAATAGGCCCATCCAATCTAAGGCTGATGCCAGACGAGGTGTAGGGCGGATATTTTCGGCAAGCGGAAAAGCGCTTGCTGAAAATACAGCCCTACGCCTCCTACATGGGCCTGCACCGGAATGAATGGAATACGCTGGGGTGCAGGCACATGTAGCATATAAACACGAGACTTTCAAACTGTCACGTTTTTATGCGTATTTCCTCTACATGTGCCTGCACCCGAGCGTATTCCATTCATTCCGGTGCAGGCACAAGTAGGAGGCGTAGGGTGGCGCTTGCCAAAAATATCCGCCCTTCGCCTCGTCTGACATCAGCCTAAAGTGTGTGCGCACATGTCACAGCTGAGACTAGTTCACTGAAATATACATTTCACCGATACGTTACAAGTAGATGTCACTATGCTTTGCTACCCACTGAATGCAATATATGTATTATATCCACCATCCAACAGTCAGAATTGGCGTTGCAGTGGTAGGTCTCTCCCATGTAATGCCTTAATAAAGAACACAAGAACCCACAAGGAGCTCCGTTATGCAATGTTGGACTTGTACAGATTATGATCAAACGTGCTTGAGGGTGTCTAGCGCTGTAATTATATGCCTCTCCTGAAAGCAAAAAAAAGTTACTAATAGTATTGAAAATAATGTTTCCCTTTTGAATTTATAATGTAATCCATTATTGATGTAACAGAGATGTGAATACTAATTTAATATCAGAGATAAAGACCTTTTATGATTCAGAGTACAGAGTACTATAAATGGTTAGGAATATAATAGATGAAAACAAGAAGAAATCACTGTCTAGTGAATGTAACCCAGACAAACCCATGGCTGAAAGGAAGGCATTTAGCCAATCATTTCAATAATTATAATTAAAGACATGGCTTATCAATAGATTTTACGGAGTCATTAAGACATAAAACAAAACTAATTCATCCATATTTAGGTTCTATAAATAAAGGTTGTATAAATAACGGCACACATTAAAAAAATATGGTAAAGAAAAAAGTTTGCTAGGAAGCTTAATATGAGGCTTAATTATTGTTGCTCAGAGTATTATCTTTCAGTTGCCAACAAAATAACATTTAAATTGTAAGCTCTTGTGAGTCCAGCCCACTAATCCTATTCTAACTTTGTAAACCCTTGCACTGCATAATTTGGTGCTATATAAATAAATGATGATAAAAGAATTAAATGAGCACCTTTTGTTTTCACTTTATTATAAATATATAATTATTCCTGAGCAGCCTATGTGGCGGATGATGAACAAATCAGTATCTTTCTACAAGAGGTACCCATTGCATACTGACCTGTTTCCTGTATATGTATATATGTGTATATGCATGGAAAATAATGGTCTAAATCCTTTCTATCCATTCCGAGGTGCAAGGATTAAGGTGCAAGTGTTAGTGCTCAGTGTTGCTTCTGAGCTGCACAAAGTACTGACACCCACGGAAAATGAATGTTCAACTACTCAGTGTATCTGGTTTGTTAAATGTGTCAATACTTGACTTACCCTTGATTTATACGAAAGCTCTTATGAACCAAAGGGAGGGGCTTATTAGCAGCGTTTCATTCAGTATAAAATATCAAGACAAAATAAGCTTGATTTAAATAAAACTTTTATAAATATGGCTTGTTCTATGTGAATTTTTTTATAGATACCTGTGTTTTTCAGGGATATAGTTCCCCTTTAGGTATATTGTTGTATTGCTTGGTATTGAAACAATACAGATTTTCAGGTCTTGCAAAATGGTTACCTGTCTCATCTATCTCATCTCTATCTATATAAGTGGCTGGTGTATTGAAAGCTCAGACTCAGGCACAATGCACTGAGATGGCGCCTACACACCAATATTGCAATTAAAAAAAACTACATTTGTTGGTTCAAGAATACAATTTTAAATGGTAAAGTGCTATGTAAATAGTGTAATTTAGTAATAAAAACTACACCATAAACATCATGACAGAATCCCTTTAAGAGGGGGTATACAATATACTTTTCCCCATGTAGAATGCTCGTTATGTTACGTCATTTCCAGTCTGTATGAAATCACTTTGGACTATGTGATGATTACCAAGGGGGTGGGTCGAGTGGAATTACATGGGGAAAAAGAAAGCAGGCAAGCACCTGTGTGTTGGGCAATAGGGTAAGTGAGTATGGTATAGGCAGACCTGAGCAGGTCTCTACTTTAGTCAACTTACTAGTGACCAGATACAACCCAACTGCTTAGCAGGCTAATGTTCATGGAATATAGCCCTATAGTATGCATTTATTTCACATCTTTAGTGAAAAATGTATTTCCAGTTGTACTTGGATTTATGGTACATTCTGTTTCTTGTTATCCCACAATGAGTTCAAGGCTGTATTTTTATAAAACTCTTTGTTCCTTTTTCTCTCCCTTTAAACAGTGTTTGAGCTGGCAGTTTCAGAAAGCAGCATGGAATGCCAGGCTTGCAGACACACCACTGTGTCGTACAAGAAAGGGAACAAAAGAAATTTAAATATGATTTGTGTTGCGTTAGGCAGCAGAGGAACACACAACAATGTTTGCTTCATTTCATGTTGACCGAAGATCAGTGGGAGGATAAACAGAGTTAGAAATGGGCTAGGGAGTGGTGCTTCATACATATATATACTGTAGCTACGCTCCCATTACTGATAATACTATATAAGCACACTGTGCTCTGGTGAGCTTAACCCTAATGGCACATTAAATGTCTTACACTTTCGGCATATAATAGGTTAGCCTCCATATTGAACTTATTAACTCTAAATCCCATTATTACAAAACATTTCCAGAAGAAGCTGTGTTTTTTTTGTATTTATTCCAGTTTTCTAAGCTTGGCAGTTTTGACAGCTCAAACCTTGTTGATTAATGCCTTGTGGGAACCCCTGTATTGGATGCCTGTTAGTGATCTCATTTTGTGCAAGAATGCATGGGATGGTGTGTTGAACCAATTCACCACCCAGGTGGCTATATTTGGACTAAATGAGCTGTGAAAGGATTTTATCTCCACCCGTCACTGCTTTCCTTCATGGAGTCCTAGAATGTTCAGCGGCTCCTCTGGCTTGATTTGTCATATGCCGTCAATACAAAATAAATTATTGCCTTTGTCACTTGTCAATGAGCTTGTCCTCACCTCTGTATTAATGATTGGAGACTCAAGGGGAGGATTTTTTGCAGTGCTGGATGTGGTTAGGGTAGGACACTTTACACTCTTGTGCTTTGACCATTTTAACATGAAAGCAATTAACTGGATCTTTGTGATGATAGGCTTGCACATTATTCAGTCTTCAACCTTGTTTTTTTTATGTGCACAAAAATGACAACAATTTTGATCCCTATTTGATGGCAATTAACTGTACATCATTTGCCTCTGGGCTGAAGGAAGACCAAAGGAATTAAAAAAAAAAGCCTTCCTTTGGTACATTAATTGAAGAAAGAAGGTGCTGTAACATTCATAGTTAGATATGTACATGTGCTAATTCTCTAATACAGGACTAAATGCATCATGTTCTTTTAATAGCATGTCAGGAAAGTGGTTTAGCCTCACTGAAAATTAATGAAAGACATTAGCAGTTATTTTTTTACATCTGCATTTTTTTTCCCACACACTTGAATATTGATAAATTTGCCCCAAATGTATGTATGGTTATTTTTCATTACATGCACAGAGGGTACATTTCACAGTCTTTCCAAAGAGTGGAAGCCAAATGAGAAATTTATAATATCGCCCTTACTAGTAAAAATAACAGCACCTGCTGATACCTACTTGTGAAAGTTCTAAGCCAAACAATTTTCAGATATTTAGAGACTGTATTTAGCACTTGCCTCCCTGTGGATTCGAGTGCAAGTAAAGGCAGCCATCTATGGATGTGCTAAGTAGGCTGGGACAGCAGCCAACCAAGTTGGTTATAAAGTAATGTGCAAAGTTAACACAACCCAGAACAATGTGACATTAGTAACTAACCAAGCCCATTAATAACTAATAGTTACTATTAGCTACTGGGCCAGGGGGGAAAATTTACTCCTTGCAATTCTGTGTAATTGTGCTCAGTCACTCAGTCCTTCCTGCCTTTTGTGGAGGTGGTGATAGCTATTTGGAACGAAAGACAGAAAGCATCCTTTGACCTAAAGAATAGGGCACACATGTCATTTGCACACCGAACACCTTGGAAATGATGCTACAAACCCCAGAAATGGTGCCAGGCAGACCTCAGAAATATTCAGAGCGTCCATTTTGGTGAACCAGATGCAACTGCGGTAGGTACAGCTCAACTGTGTCAATTGTCCAATTGCTTTCATGATTCTGGAGAAATACATTGCATTGTGGGAAATATGATGGCTTCAGTACTTGGTGGCGATAAACAGGAGACATGGGTTAGTCATGTCTTTTCTGAAACCATGTACCATAAAATCCTTTTCAAACAAGAATATGTATATAAATAATTTAACTTTTTGTGTTACTGGCCCTTTAAAAAAGGCCGTGCTTCCTTTTATTAATGTTGCATCAGTTTTGTGGCAGATGCAATCTTAATACTCTATTTCTTTAAGATAATATATATATATTTAATTTATGCTGCTGTTTTAATGTGCCCCAATGAATGCGTTAATGCACAAATAGGAACAATAAGTCAGTAGTAACACAATGAGAATTCTGTAGTGAATTAACAGTTTTCTGCAATATTACATTGATTTGTTATCATATCATATTGTTCTCCACTACATTTATGATAAGGCTGTGGGCAGGCCTCTCCGATAATAAAATATTAAAAATTGATGCCTAGAAAGCTGCCATTGTACAGAAGTAAAATGCACCAGGAACAGCTGAATACATTTCAGTATTGAGACCAATCTATATGGAACAGCTTGTAAATATTCATTTGCTGTAACTAGATTTATTCTACAAGAGAGGGAAAGGTAATATATGCATCACTAGCTGTATTATGGCAACAAATCTGGATTGTACCTGAAATTAAACATAAGGATGGTAAGTACATAGCTGGAGCTATTACAAAATGGGAATTACTGTGTAAATAAACCTTATTCTGTTGTGTATGCTAAATAACCAAAGGGACCAGTCCAAGTGCTAATTTCCTAAGCTCTTTCATAGATGGAGATATTATCCGTTTATAATAAACGATACTGCGGTGTTCCTAGCATTTAATGAATGAACTTTTAGAATAGCACGAGGCATTGATAGTACAAGGTCAGTAGAGATGAGAAACAATTCATGATTTCCCCATGCTAAACAGTCAATTTGTGATACACATTCCAGACATTGCTCTCATAACATATTCAAACTGTCATTCTCATACATGAATATAAACCTTGAATTAATGGTAACAAAAAAGAAAATAATTAAGATAGAACATTGAAAAATGTGAAATGAATGTACATACTCTCTGCCAGCTTTAAAATGTGCTTTCTCCACTAACACAGTAATAAGAACTAAAATCTATTTTATAGGGTTAGGGTTGTAGAAAGACAAGCAGATAGAAGTGATTATGCCTGGACTGAGTTGCACCCAAAAGTCACTACAGGTGATACAGAAGCCCCTCTGGCCAAAACATTAAGATTGCCAGTCTGGGTTTGACTTACATAACTAGCCCTGGTCCCTTTTAAAAGACCACAGCATGACTATAAAGGCCTGGGACTATGCTTAATTACTGGATTCCTCTTTTGTCAACACAAAATGAGATATTTTGATAATTTTGTCCCACTTCCTGAATTTGCTTTCACACTTTTTTTTTTTCCTACAATAACTTTTGGTCCTTTCAGATCCAACCTGACCATGCCATACCTTGTCCTTCTAATGTTTCCCTTTAATCTAGATCAGTAATCCCCAACCAGTGGCTCAAGAGCAACATGTTGCTCACCAACCCCTTGGATGTTGCTCCCAGTGGCCTCAAGGCAGGTGATTATTTTTAAATTCTTGGCTTGGGGGAAACGTTTTTGTTGCAAAAAAACAGGAGTACTGCCAAGCAGAGCCTCCTCTAGGCTGCCAGTCCACATAGGGGCTACCAATAACTAATGACAGCCCATACTGGACATCTCCAAGAACTTTTTGCATCCTTGTGTTGCTCTCCAACTTTTTAAATGTGGCTCATGGGTAAAAAAAAGCTTGTGGATCCCAGATCTAGATCAATGCTGTCCACAATTTTCCATGCTAGGGGCAATTACCTGCCATTTTATATGTTTGAGACTATGAATCTATAACACATTTATGTCTACACTGTTGATTCAACATTAGTTAATACTTAAAAAGGTCTGTTCGCCTTCAATGCCCAAACCACAATGCTATCAGTGTGTCAGAAAATCCATTTTCTATTAAAAAAAAAAGTACAAAGGCCACTGTAAAAGCTATTTTTTTATATGTTAAATCAGTCCTTCTTCTGTCTCTCTGATCAGTTTTATGAAGGGATGGGAGTGACCTATTTTGAACGTGACACACTGAGAACTTGCATCATGACATCCAGGCTTTGTCCTTACTCTTTTTTTCTATTGGACCAATTCATTGGTCGCTTGTGCACTCTAACCAGATGCATACAGTGAAAGATCATTTTTATCACCTTTATCTGAAATATTGCAAATACGTTATAATAAGGATTTTGAGAGAACTTTTCATGACTATAATTAAATTAGTGACATGCTAGCAGCAATATATTTACATGTGAGTAAAATGAGATGATAATTCATAAGTGATATAAATGTACAGTCTGAGTGATTTTATATAGAAGATGGCCTCCTCTTTAAAGCGCTATTGTCACTGTTACATGGGTTAGGATGTTTTAACTTTGCTGTCTGAATTGTTCAATAAACATTGCCTTTTATGTACATGATTCAGTATATTAACACCTGGGCATCAAGACCCTAATTTTGGATGTTAATCCTACAATATTTGGTCTTTGTGTTTATGGTTGTTAAATTATTTAACTTTTTGTTTTTCAGCTCCCTAACAACCAGGCCCTATTTTGGAAATCAGAATGGGGGATGAATTCTTGGCTTAGTTCATTTTGGATACCTACCTTCAGCGACACACCAAGCAATTTGAATTACAAGCTGGACAAGGAAATAGGCATAAAATTTAAAAACTGAGCCAGAGTCCTGTAACCTGAGCCTGGTTTTAATAGTCTGACATCTGCAATTTGATTGCCCTTTTGGTACTGCTATTATTGTTGGTAGGCAAATCTCCAAGGCTTGTCTACAAAGGTGTCCAGTCTGAACTGCACTGATTTAAACACAAAAATAAAATGCCAAAATACATATACAAATATACAATTAAAATGGGAAATACGTGATTAAAGATGTGATTACTTTTGTCTTCTGGTAATGAAAGTAATGACATTTTTAATCACATATTTCTATACCAGCAACAACAGAAATGATACGCTATTATTACATGCTCTGTTTTCTAATGGTAGGTGGCACTGCAATGTAGCTTAGCTCCTGTTTCATGATGCACTGCTCTTTGCCTCTCGAATCTATCAGCCACAATGCCACCATCCATTTGAAGACTGAACAGGTTAATCATGCTCCACTGAAAGCATTTACCAACTGTGTACTCTGCTCAGAATCAATAACATAAAAGACAGTTTACGCTTGCATTGCATTTTTGTCCAATTAATAGATTGCCTGTGTGTTGCATATTTTGCATGACAAAAGAGGAGAATATTAAACTGCCATTCATAATGAAAATGCACTTTGCAAATTAAAAGCACCGAAACAGAAATTTCTCACCCTGTTTAGGAAATAAACAGTCCTTAACCAATTAAACTGCATTATAATAATCCTATGATTTATGGCAAGTTGTTTAACTTTCAAAACTCGGCTAACCCATATTAAGGTCACAATCCATCATGTCTTGGTTGGAAAGGCAGGGAGTAATGGCTGCTGTATTAGCTGCTTTTGATGATAGTATGAAAGAAGTATTAGCACTTGTCAACAAAACTGCTTACAACATAACATTAGCATGCATGGGCTGCTGGGCCTATTTATTATTCTGGCAGCTCCACACATATTGTTACAAGCTTATAAAACATTTTGTTGGGCTGAAACCAGACGCACACAGTTAAGTATGCTGATAGACTTAAAGACATACATTGTCTGAGCAGACTTACTTTAGTTACAGTGTAAATAGAGCTGCACATTCTTTAACCTGTACTTAGTGACAGTAAAAAAGGGCTGAATTATTCAGTATCCACCTCTTCTGTTTACGTCTGTCACAGTTATCAATTGTTCATCAGTCTCCGTGTCAAAACAAAATGAATTAATCTAGCTGAAAACAAGACAAATAAATGGATTCTATTTCAGGGGTGCAAAGTTGCCAAACTGCCCAGAAGAAATCCAGGTAATGACATTTTCCATCAAATATGGGATATCTTTCTTAAGTGACCAAACGATTCCCGGTTGTGAGCCAAGAATGCACTTAGTGTACCACAGGTAAATTAATCCAACTGCTATGGCTACAAATCCACTATCAACAGCGATAGTAGTGACTTGAAAGTTATTTTTATTGTGCCGGCTTCGTTTTACCTGGGCTTTTAAATAAGTGAAATATTTGTGGAAATGCTAACAAAGAAATGACTATGTAGTATTACTCCGTTTAGCAGACGCATAGTATAACATTTCTAATTTAAACTATCAAAAGATCATTCTGTAAAAATAACCTAGTTGGATTTGTTGAACTTCTTAAAGGAAAAAGAGAAAGAAAAGCACTGCATTATAGGGTTAACCTCCTAAAATATTAACAGTGTAAACAAGGTGGAATGTGGCCCTAATAAGCTGCATCAACCATTGACAGTGTTCAAATCACAGTAAGGGCCTATGCAAACCTATTGGGAGATCATTAGAAGGTGGGAATTTTTTTTCTATAAATATGAATAGCTAAATTATCCCATCAACAGTATATTATTTAACAACATATTGCAAGTGTTAACTTTTCTTAAGCTAATATTTAAATTATATACATAATACACAAGAGTCATGAATATTCTGTACATTATTTCCTGTATAATTATATAGTCAGTGCTTAGTGATGTAATTTCTGTTGCATGACTAAAACTTGTGCATTATAATAAATAAAGTGCTGCTCCTGTAAGGATATACAAAGTCACACCTCAGTTCCACGGCCTGTATAAAAGCACTTGGCCTTGTACCTTTATATGGTCATGAATCTCCTTGGTACCTTATAATATCTTTCTATTTTACAAATGGGGGTACTTTATTCACTATATATATATATATATATAGGCATGGCATTAGGTGGGGCAAGTAAAAGCAGTAAACATTGCTGTCTTTTTATCCACCTGGATTCAGACCCTGAAATGTTTTCTGGCTCTCACTTTTAGTCAACAGTTTCCTGTTTTTATGACATAGTGTTTTTTCGCAACCTTTTGAGATGTGACTCTATTCTGGTAAAGGCACACCTGTACCCTATTAATTCCTCAATGCTGCTCATTAAGGCTGATGCCAGACGCTTTGCGAAAATACAGCCCTACGCCTGCTACTTGTGCCTGCACCCGAATGAATGAGATACGCTTGGGTGCAGGCACATGTAGCCAATATACGCATGAAAACGCGTGAGAATGCAAAGTCTCGCGTTTTCATGCGTATATCGCCTACATGTGCCTGCACCCGAGCGTATTCCATTCATTCGGGTGCAGGCACAAATAGCAGGCGTAGGGCTGAATTTTCGCCAAGTGTTTTTCCGCTTGCTGAAAATATCAGCCCTACGCCACGTGTGGCATCAGCCTTATATCTTGGTGTAGCCTCTGCTTTTATCAGCCCAGCTCTGTCTAAACTTCCTGGCCAAAGAATAAAGGTACTCGCCTTGTAGTTAGACTGTCAATCTGAATCATAGGGACAGATTTATTAAAGAAAATGCTATTAAATTTTAGATTTTTTTTCTGCAGTTATTTTTTCACATTAATGAAAAAAAGCAGCAACAAGCAACCTATTTGCCATTGCTTTTGCCTTTTTCCCTTGTTGGTTTTTATTGCTAAATTTGCTTATGACCTTGAACTATTACCTGTATACATATATATGTATATCTTGCCTAGAAATACTTGCAGGTTTCATTTCCTTTACTTGTCCTATTGAGTTTACTTGGTCTCTATATTCTGTTTTACCCTTCCATCTTGATTTAGTAGCCCTGCATCCTAGTTTGCCCTTTTTCTGAGAATACCAAGCAGCCAATTACCAGAGGAAACCTCCCAAGAGAATTGGGACAGTTGGCCACAGAAGTGTATATTAAGGCCAAACGTAGCAAAATTCTCCTTGAGAAATTGTTACAAATAATGTTTCTTATGATTATTATACACAAACAATCTGCAAAAAAAACCCAGATGTCCTAGCTTCTATTATCTTATCATGTTAGTACTGTCCTTCAACTACAGTATTCCCCCTTTTATTCAAGTGAATAGTAACTACAAACGTACCAATCTATACTAAGAACATTAATCCTTACCATTACGTAGGTATTTACTTAAAACAGAGATGTCCTTGCATTGTGAATTAAACAGATACGAAGTAATGACATTGCTCGTGGATGTAGAAAAATGCTAATACAATGAAGGAATAATGAAGGAATGAGAAAACAGAAAAATATAAAAGCAGTATACAGTACACAACAACTACAAGCACACACAGAATGGTACATATACCTTTAGATAACCTACAGTCCAGATCCATCTAGCACGCACAATGGATATTTCCATGTTTCTCTGGGGCATACTGCACAGCCACAGCTTTCATTTATCAGTTTATGAAAATGTGTAATCTGAGATAAGATTTAATGCAGGTATTTGATTAAGATAATTAATATCCCCGACAGTTTGGGATTAATGATTGCAAACAACTACATGCATTACAAATGACACAAACAGAACACTCCTTGTAATGAATTTGCATTAGACTTAAAGCAGAAATAAAACTAAATGGACATTTTCATTTGAATAGTGTTTAGGGAATGTCAATTTTTCCCCCCATGCTATGCTGTATTATTTATAGTCAATTCTACTGGTTAAACACAAGAGATTTCAGCATGGACCAGGATACAACCCAGTTTTCATATTATATTATTTTAGATCTCCTCTAAAATAAATGGAAAATTCACACACATTTTCCCTCATATGTAATAAAAGGCACTAAGTTTGCCCCGGAGCAGTAACCCATAGCAACCAATAAGATGTTAGCTTTTAAACAGGTAAATTCTACCTGCAGTTTAGTTGCTATGGGTTACTGCACTTGGGCAAGGTACTTTTATTACATAACCCCATTTATTTATTTTTTATAGTATTAATGCACACTTTTTTCCCATCAACCCATTAGTTTTTATTTCTTTATGTAAGGACTAACACCTCACCTGCATTAAGACCTATGGGTAGGTTGGTAGGTATTTGTCATTTTATTTTTTCACCCCACCAATAAGGAGAAGCTGAGGGTATGATCCATAAGACCAATGATTTTTTAAATCTGATGCCATTTACTAAACACTTATTTGACAGCAAAGACTGACTTTAATCAACAGAAATAAATGTTCCATTTTGTTAGAATGTGTTTGAGCAAACACTATTAACAAAATACATGTATAACAAAATTATACATATTTTTAACCAAACAGTAATTCTTACCTTTTGGTAAAAGAAAATCTCATAATTTGTAAATTGGCCCATGTATTGTTTCTGCATTAATATTGGCATCATTTCTCCATACCCAGGAGCTAAAGCTTGCACATTATACTCTGATATTGATTATACTGTCAAAGCCTGTCACTTCTTCTTAGGAATATCACCATAATATGCCACTTGCTCTGTCAGTCCCCTGCAAAACTTAAATTCATGTTCTCATGCTTTCCCATCCTGCCTATGGCAACTTTCTGCTTTCCTGCACATGTAACCTTTTTACCTTTACAGTTTTCATGTGTTAGAAAATTCTAACCCCTCTTCTCCACCACTCCTCGACTGACCTATGCTACACAGTGCTTCTGCACTGTTACTTTCCTGGTTGGCTTCCACCATTGCCCTTCATTTCCCACCTTTTAGCCTGAGACTTTTTCAGTATCAGTTATATCACTTCTGTGCCTCAATGGCTATGATGGGGAGATCGTTAATCAGACAGTGCTGAATTTCTAAAAGGGGAATAATCTAAAGGGTATAGGTGTTTATAACATACTTTGAACCCTTATGCTTCACGTCGCTCTCCTCCAAATAGATTTTCTTCTGAGGGGTGCAGTTTCCCTACAACTGTATTACTGCAGAGAAAGAATGCTCCGTAGACACAATTCTTTATCAGGCTTCTAAGGAAATGCAACAGAAAATAACCCATAATACATAAATAATTTCTGATCTTTTGAGATTTCAAGTCAGCCAAAGCTAATGTATATCAGAATTTGCCTATAAACATATAATTCTGATTTAACTTAATGCTGCATTGTAGGTATAATAATGGGACTCATACCTACATCATTAGCTTGTGTTAAAATACTGAATCCCTAGGGCCAAAACAAACTTAAGACAACAGAGTATTTTCTAACAAAGAATGATTTGCTTCCACGCCACTATACTCTTAGCTTAATGTAAATGTATAATTAAATATGGATAAATAAAATAATGATGTTCCTGTTCCTTTAGTACTGTTAAAAACTGTCCTTGTTCTTTGTTAGAGAGTATTAAAAATGGTCAATAGCAACCCACGCACACAAAAAATGTTCTAATACCAGACTATGGGCCAGATTCAATTAAAAAAACTTCTCCTAATTCAGTTCCTATGTGTTTCCATAGACTTCAATAGAGTTTTCACATGCTAAACAGTGAGAAGTTTTTATGAATTGAATGAATCTCAAATTCAGTCTCGCCCAGAAGTTTTCACGTGATGAACCATAAAATAAAGTTTTCTCATGGAACTCAATCTGGGCCTATGTGTTATGTAATTTATATCAAATTCAAGTTTCATCATATAAAATTTGCTAAACAGTGCAATGCATGTGAAGTGTCCTTGAAATGCCGTAACTATGTATCACCTAAATGAAGATAACTTTTTATTTTATTTTTATTAGTTGTAATGGACAACTGGAATTTCATTCTTATTTTCAATGATGAGTGTTTTGACAATGAGAAAGAAACACTTTCCATTATAGTCTCTGCCAGTATGTATTATATATCTTTCTTCTAAACAAAACACCCTCATCCGCCAACATGGAAATACACGTTCATACACAGTGACCCCCCCCCCCCACTCCTTTCTCTATATATTTTACAATTCCTATAGTATTAATGCTCCTGCTGCAGCTGATTATCAGCGATTAGTAGGTAACAGAAAGATTGTTTTCTTTTATTTCTAAAACATGCTTTTTGCTTGACACTGAGGCCACCTCTGTTAATATTTAATACTGAATATTCATATCCAAATGAATCAGAAAATCAGAAAAGCCTATAGAGCGACAAACGAGTGGTGCTTCTAGAAACATCTCCAGAGCTTGCCATGAAATGGCAGTTTGGCGCTCTTACCATTTATTTGCATGTTCTACAAAACTTTACCATAAACAAAGGTCTATTCACAGCCCTTACCTTCCAAACCCTATGTCTCCTTACATAGGAGGTGTACATGAAATAAAATACTGGATAATCATGGATATGAGAACCCCCCCCAAAAAAAAACTAAGAAATATCCACTAAATGTAGGTATAAGATATTAGGTCAGGCAATCTGTTTCATCCTTAATGCTGCTTTCTACATATGCTTCCAAAAAAGGTGTTTATCATTTAGACTAATGGTGAATAACCACTTTTATCCCAACACAACGGGGCACATTTATCAAAGTCCGAATTTCGGATGTTTAAAAGCACGATTTGAAAAAATTTGGACTAACCACGATAATTTCTGATGTGTGTTAACTGCACAAAAATTTGTATTGTGGTTGTACAAAAATACTGTGGTGCGATCTGAAAGTTACGAAATTTTCATATCCAAACGATTGCAACCTTCAATGCATGAATTTGGAAGCCTTCCATAGGACTCAATGGCACTCTGCAGCTCCAACCCGGCCCAAGGAAAGTCTCCCATAGGGCTCAATGGCACTCTGCAGCTCCAACCTGGCCCAAGGAAAGTCTCCCATAGGGCTCAATGGCACTCTGCAGCTCCAACCCGGCCCAAGGAAAGTCTCCCATAGGGCTCAATGGCACTCTGCAGCTCCAAACTGGCCCAAGGAAAGTCTCCCATAGGGCTCAATGGCACTCTGCAGCTCCAACCTGGCCCAAGGAAAGCCTCCCATAGGGCTCAATGGCACTCTGCAGCTCCAACCCGGCCCAAGGAAAGTCTCCCATAGGGCTCAATGGCACTCTGCAGCTCCAACCTGGCCCAAGGAAAGTCTCCCATAGGGCTCAATGGCACTCTGCAGCTCCAACCCGGCCCAAGGAAAGTCTCCCATAGGGCTCAATGGCACTCTGCAGCTCCAACCTGGCCCAAGGAAAGTCTCCCATAGGGCTCAATGGCACTCTGCAGCTCCAACCTGGCCCAAGGAAAGTCTCCCATAGGACTCAATGGCACTCTGCAGCTCCAACCCGGCCCAAGGAAAGTCTCCCATAGGGCTCAATGGCACTCTGCAGCTCCAACCTGGCCCAAGGAAAGTCTCCCATAGGGCTCAATGGCACTCTGCAGCTCCAACCTGGCCCAAGGAAAGTCTCCCATAGGACTCAATGGCACTCTGCAGCTCCAACCCGGCCCAAGGAATGTTTCCCATAGGGCTCAATGGCACTCTGCAGCTCCAACCTGGCCCAAGGAAAGTCTCCCATAGGGCTCAATGGCACTCTGCAGCTCCAACCCGGCCCAAGGAAAGTCTCCCATAGGGCTCAATGGCACTCTGCAGCTCCAACCTGGCCCAAGGAAAGTCTCCCATAGGGCTCAATGGCACTCTGCAGCTCCAACCCGGCCCAAGGAAAGTCTCCCATAGGGCTCAATGGCACTCTGCAGCTCCAAACTGGCCCAAGGAAAGTCTCCCATAGGGCTCAATGGCACTCTGCAGCTCCAACCTGGCCCAAGGAAAGCCTCCCATAGGGCTCAATGGCACTCTGCAGCTCCAACCCGGCCCAAGGAAAGTCTCCCATAGGGCTCAATGGCACTCTGCAGCTCCAACCTGGCCCAAGGAAAGTCTCCCATAGGGCTCAATGGCACTCTGCAGCTCCAACCCGGCCCAAGGAAAGTCTCCCATAGGGCTCAATGGCACTCTGCAGCTCCAACCTGGCCCAAGGAAAGTCTCCCATAGGGCTCAATGGCACTCTGCAGCTCCAACCTGGCCCAAGGAAAGTCTCCCATAGGACTCAATGGCACTCTGCAGCTCCAACCCGGCCCAAGGAAAGTCTCCCATAGGGCTCAATGGCACTCTGCAGCTCCAACCTGGCCCAAGGAAAGTCTCCCATAGGGCTCAATGGCACTCTGCAGCTCCAACCTGGCCCAAGGAAAGTCTCCCATAGGACTCAATGGCACTCTGCAGCTCCAACCCGGCCCAAGGAATGTTTCCCATAGGGCTCAATGGCACTCTGCAGCTCCAACCTGGCCCAAGGAAAGTCTCCCATAGGGCTCAATGGCACTCTGCAGCTCCAACCTGGCCCAAGGAAAGCCTCCCATAGGGCTCAATGGCACTCTGCAGCTCCAACCTGGCCCAAGGAAAGTCTCCCATAGGGCTCAATGGCACTCTGCAGCTCCAACCTGGCCCAAGGAAAGTCTCCCATAGGGATCAATGGCACTCTGCAGCTCCAACCTGGCCCAAGGAAAGTCTCCCATAGGGCTCAATGGCACTCTGCAGCTCCAACCTGGCCCAAGGAAAGCCTCCCATAGGACTCAATGGCACTCTGCAGCTCCAACCTGGCCCAAGGATAGTCTCCCATAGGGCTCAATGGCACTCTGCAGCTCCAACCTGCCCAAAAGATAGTTACAATATCCAAGCTTGAATGAATTCCGAAACTTTTGTTATCATTGCACAAAACTTTTTTGTGGAATAATGAACGTAATTCTTATTGAATGCAAAACAATCCTATTGGGCTTAATTAATGTTTTATTGATTTTGTTAGTAGACTTAAGGTATGGAGAGCTGAATTATGGAAAGATCCCTTATCCAGAATAACCTTGGTCCCGATTATTCTGGATAACGGGTCCTATACCTGTACCCTATACTGTTGAATTAAACATTCATAACTTAAATGCTTATTTAATATGCAGGTATAGTATTACCAAGCATAGCTCTGCTTTGTATTTCTTTATGCTTAGATTGCCCACTACCCAGTGACACAGTCTAACATTATAAATATACAAATGGGCACTACAAAAATGTATTAAATGTATATACTCAATACTCCGACTATAAATGTTTTGATTTTTTTCATACAGTATTGTTTTGCAAGATCATTGCGTTGCTACTGTAACTGATGTAAATGAAAGACAATTGGTGGCAAGCTTGGTGTAAGTGGTAGTTGGTGCCCCAATTACGATGGGACTTTTACTTGAAAATGATGGCCTCTATAGCGGCTGTAAAATTCTAACACGAACACTTTAACACACTGGGAATTTATTCTAAGAACAGGTCAATCACAGGTCAGGTAGAAGAGTTTGTCATTGCTGCCAGATATGATATACATTACTCCCATGTGAAAGCCAGTATATGGCGGTAAGTAATAGCAGGGTGCATTATTCCCCCCAGACCTAATTATTAACTTAACAAAGCACTAACATAAACAAGCCAAACATATGAAACACTGCTAAACCCACTAAAAGTGATGTTATAACATTTCCATCTGAATTAAACGTAATGATATTTTTTCATTCTAAAACGCAAAACTAAATAAATAAGTTGGAAACATTTGCAGTTCAAACAATTTGGAGGCGCAGGTTGAGATATGCAGTGCAAGCTAAACAGGGGAACATTTGCAATTCAAAGTATAATTCATGATAATGAAAATGTAAAGTGGTAGTTCTGTTTTATTCAGCATGGCAGGTTAGGAATTCCCGAGAAGGAACAGCTAAGCAATGAGTGAATTAGTAATTCAATTTAACTCTGATATGTGCAAGCAGGGCACCACGAGTCCTTATTGTCTTACCAGCTGCTGACCATGATATCGATTACCTAATTAGACATCTTCATCTAATTGCCCCATCTACAAGTTATCAGGAATGCTTATTATGAACTAGTCTCCATCTGCTAAAAGTATCCACGTCATTCCTAATGAATACGCATGTGGACATTTATTATGTTAAAGTGGACACTTAAGGAAAAATTTTTGGCTTAAAAAACATCTAGTTGGTGGAAGAAGTGGTGGGCAATGGGGGTCACTGTAAACCCACTGTAAACAACTACGTACTGTAATGGCTCGAGATTTTCCTCTTTTCAGTTATATGATGATCCCTTCACTGTTAACAGATGTCACTGTTATTATTGTTTCTGCTTCTCCAAATTATTTTGAGTATATTAGTTATAACCAAAATTTTGATGCAGTATTTAGATGAAATAATATAGCAACGTTATGCCCCTTAAAGGAGAAGGAAAGTCATTCTGGCATTTTACTGCAAATAGATTTGCCACATTTGTGCCACCTAGAACACTATATTTATACTGCAGAAAGCATTGCCATACCTGATTAAAGAGCCCTAGAAGCTTTCTCTGTTTGCCTAAGACAGCAGCTGCCATTTTAAGTAGCTTCCTGTTTGCAGTCTAGCCTATAGCACAGATCACACATTACTAAGGGAGTCCTTAGCATTCGTATGGGAGAGGGGAGCAAGAGAGAGGAGAGAACTGCACAGACTCTGGCCACAGAAATTAAGGATTTGTCTGGGAGAGGAAGTCTGTTGAGTGCATGCGGGTGATGTTTCTACACCTGAGAGAGGAAGTCAGCCATTGAAACAACATGTTTACAAAAAAAGAGACAAGAATTCATGTGTTTCTTGTGATAGAGGACTCAGTGCAGCCTTTCTGTAAGTGCTTATGGCTAAATGTACATTTACTGATAAAGCTTACTTAGTTTTTACCTTTCCTTCTCCTTTAATTGCATAGTAGTTATAATATAAAAGCAAGTTATATTTTTACATACTGGAAAATTCACCAGCATTTTCTAACTAAAGACCTTTTGGAGATCAAACCTGCCGAGATCCATTTAAACCAATGGTAGATTAGAGTGTGTCTGGAATGTAAATCTTTAAAGGCACTTCACATATTTAGGAATTCTTAAGGATTCTCAAGAACTGCTGCTTTGCCACTAAAACTAAGGGAATCTTGTGAAACGGGAACATTTTTTCTCAGGCATCTTCACTATCAAAAAAAAAAACTAATGAATATTCAAGACATGTCATGCCTGAGATGCATCAAGAAAAAAATATGAATTTTCAAATTTTGATAGTCCAGCCCTCAAGTTAAATTTTTGTTTTTTTTGGAAAAATAAATCTTGGATCCACATTCAGTTTGGCTCAGGAAGACAGCAATATTTTAATGAAATAATAAGATAATAATAAGAAATAGCAACGGGCATTGCCATATAAATACGAAAAGCAAGAAGTCCACTAAGGCCTCAGCAGAAGTACAAGCACGTATCCTTTCCCTTTGGAGGCATTGTGCAGATTGCATAACCATGTCCACTAGCACAATCATGGGTTTGAAGTGCCAACAATGGTTTTTCCTCAAATGAACCAACCTATCACTAACCCCTTGAAGTTGTTTCCACTTTAACCAAGTAGCTTCTTACAGAAATACAGCTGTTTAAATGCTGGTTTGAAGGGATTTTGACTTTAAAACAGCATCTTCAATAATAAATGTCCCCTATGGTATGATAGCAGCACAAAAAGAATCTCTAAAACTGTTAAATCATCGCAGTAATAATTCAATAACAAGCACTGTTTTATAATAAGCCTTATTTTTTCAGTCCCTTTGGCAGAGAACTAGCCTTGTTAGCTAACCCTATACAAAGCAAATACAATTTCTCTGAAGTTATATTTGCTCCCTGTTACCACAACTTATTCAACTTAATTCGTTACTTGACAAATTCACTTTCTTCCTTATTAGACGGAAGGTAGCTAGCTATTCTTCCCCAAAGGCAATGTATGCAAAAATTATTGAAATGCTTTCTTACTCCAAACTTTTGTTGATTTTAATTGTGCTCTGGGAAATAAACAAACAAAACACAAATTAAAAAAATGTTAATGTCAATATGATATCCTAGATCACAGACTTAAGGAAAGCAAAGCTTTATTTAAAAATAATAATGGTGAGTTCCACTCTATGAAGCCCCCACTATATATTATAACCGAATAACTGCAGGGGCAATGAAATAAACAAAATAAAATAAAGTAAAGTTATGGGACCTGTTACCCAAATATTTAGGACCAGGGGTTTTCCAGATAAGGGGTCTTTCCATAATTTGGATCTCCATACCTTAAGTTTGCAACATTTATTAAACCTAATAGGACTGTTTTGCCTCCAGTAAGAATTAACTAGAATTTTAGTTGGGATCAAGTACAAGGTACTGTTTTATTATTACAGAGATAAAGGAAATCATTTTTCAGAATCTTTCAGTGATTTGATTAAAATAGAGCCTATGGGAGATGGACTGTAATTCAAAGTTTTCTGGATGATGGATCCCATACCTGTACAACTCTATATACATTGCCACAAATAACATCATTTTTATAGTTCTAAAATTCTTCGTAGTGCATGGGATTCTCCAGGAAAGTATCTTACTATAAGCCACCAAGATGGACCTTTACTAGTGCTAGCCTATAACTGTTTCATTTTCAGATAATTTCACAGGAGAACTTTTAAAGGGGAAGGAAAGGAAAAAACTAGGTAAGCTTTATCAGAAAGGTCTATGTAAATACAGCCATAAGCACTTACAGTAATGCTGCACCGAGTCCTCTATCAAAAGGAACACAGGATTTCCTGTCTCTTTTTTTTGTAAACATGATGTTCCAGTGTCTGGCTTCCTCTCTCAAAAACAGCCTTAATTCCCGGGCCAGTGTCTGCGCAGTACTCTGCTCTCTCCTGCTCCCCTCCTTCCACCAGAACGCTAAGAACTCCCCCCCCCCCAAGGAATGTGTGATCTCAGCTATAAGGGCTAGAGACTGCAGGAAGGAAGCTGCCTAAAATGGAAGCTGCTATCTTAAGTAAAAGGAGAAAGCTTTAAAAGCTGTTTACTCAGGTATGTTAATGGTTTCTACAGATGAAAGAGTTCCACGTTTATATCATATTTATTCCCACCAACATAAGGTGTCTACCACCCAAATTGAATATAAATGCAAAAACAGGGATTTAGTGCTTCGCCTTAAGACTTAACTTTAATTAATACAATTTATATATTAAAAACGATAATTAATCCAATACCCAATTCATTAAGCGTCATTATAATCTAATAAAGATTACGTTAAAAACATGTTTATCCCGGTGAACATTTTTGTTGTTTCTTTTTACACTTTATCATACAATACTTTGTTATCCCGATAAATTCCAAAACCGAAAAAAATATGGGTAATGTAGGGGGAGCTCAGTTCATTTATATATACACACACTATGTACAATATATCCAAAAGGGTACGTGCCCATGCAAATATCTGACTGTCTGCTAAGCCCAATAGGTCCAACACTGACCAGCAGCTTAATGAGCCACTAACGGGCTGTGTACTCTGGGTGGTGGCGTATTAGGTAGATTTTACAACCATAATGGGATGTCATTGAAGGAATTGGAATTAATTAAATATTTCTAATCCCAATAAAAGGTATACAAATGTGGATAGCCAGGGTCCTAATAACCGTTCACAGAGAATATTGCCCGCATCACACGCAGCAGCTCCCCTCACAATGATAAAGTGTAAAAATAAACAACAAAAACATTGACTGGGATTGACACGTTGTTTTTAACGTGATCTTTATTAAATTATAATGACGTTTAATTAATTGGGTATTGGATTAATTATCGTTTTTAATATATGAATTGTATTAATAAAAGTTAAGTCTTAAGGCGAAGCACTAAATGCCTGTTTTTGCATTTATGTTAATGGTTTCTGCAGAATAAATATATTGTTCTAGGTGGCACTAATGTGGCAAATCTATTGGCAGTAAAACGCCAAAATAACTTTCCTTCTCCTTTAATATCTGAAAGAAATTCTAATGTCCCAGATGGGGATTTAAGCAACTCCTGCCTTCCAAACAAGTTATCTGTTTCAAATGTACCGCAAAAAATAATGTTGCCATAGATTAAAATGTTAGCAAACAGACATTTCTTTCTGTTAGTTATATTTTCTTAGCACATTCTTTATGATTTCACTAAAACATTTTTCTGTTGGCTCATTCGTTATGATTTTACCAATATATTTTTTGTTGCAGCACCATTTTTAGTTCTCAGGAACTTGTTGGTATGGTTTATCTTTCTCTTTCCTTGTATACACTGCTAATTGATAAAATCATTATGTTGTAACAGTACGCCATGGCTGGTACATTTGTTTGCCAGGTTTTTTTTTTATTTTTTTTTCTTGTGCAAGTGTGAGATTCTAAAAGTCACCTAGTGGTTTTTACAGTGCAGCCATATGCTAGATAAAGATATTTAAGCTGTCAGGATAAACCGCTTCTGTTTTCATTTTGCATTTATTTCACTGCCAGACTCAAGGCATAAATTTTTCATCACCTGCAATGCTATGAATAAAAGATTAAAACAAGAACTGAGAAGAAATTCTAACACATGCAGTGTATGCAGGACATTGTGCAGACACAGTATGCATAACTAGATGTTTAATTTTCTCTCTCTCTTTTTTTTTCTACGTCAAGGATATTATTATCTAGGTTAATACATCACTGAGCCAATTTTCAGCTCCACGGAGCTCATTGTTGAACTGCTATAGCCCAATTATCAGTCTAACAGAGGGTACCTATACAGTATCAATGGAAGTAGCAATTGATATAAAATGCATGAGATGCTAAATATATATCTCAAAGTAGCTTTCTTATTGTCATGTAATTTAAATGAACATTATATAATATACATAATATTATATTCTTAAATTTAGCCATTTTTTATTGTTATAGTTCTAAAAATATAAAGGCAAACAGAAGTCTGTATTTACACACTCCCAGCCCTAAAGTATGGTAGTATGAATAAAATGAATTGCACAATTCTTGAAGTATAAAAATACAAAACATTTTTTTTTTTTTACCAGAAGCAGTGTTAGTCCTTCTTAGCTCTTTATTAACATGGTAATAAAACCATAGTATAAAATACAGACATAATAGTCTGCCGCACCATGTGACAGAATAAAGCCTAACCCCACAATCTGCCACTGGGTACATACTACATAGGGTCCTTTATAACTGGAGAAACACCCTACATAAATTAATATACAAGTATGGGACCTGTTATCCACAATGCTACTATTAAACATTAAATAGAATTGTTTACCTTCAATAAAGATAAATTATATTTTAGTCAGGGTCAAGTACAAGGTACTGTTTTATTATGACTAAAAAAATGGAAATTATTTTTAAAAATGGAAATTATTTCATCAACATGTCCTTCCCGTAATTCAGAGTTTTCTGGATAATGAGTTTCCGGATAATGGATCTCCAGTTCAGGAATGTTACAGGTTGTTGACCAGACTGATCTGTGAAACTCCTGATCCTTTAGTTTGTTACGTGACAATTAGGTCAGTACTTGTTTGTCCTAGTAAGTGGGTTCCCTTGCAATTGGTCTTATATAAACGCTAACATGAGAAACAAGCACTATACCTATAGAACAAATGGGCTTTCAAAAATTGAACTTCTGCCAATGCCTGGTGGCACACAGAACAGAGCACTCCCTAACTGTACGTCAACCACACATGATTTTACTGTATTATACTGGGTAAAGGATTACTATTGTGTCTGGCTGGCAACTAGGGGCATTACTGGGGGCAGGAGAAAGGTACATGGGCAACAAGAGCACAGAATGGCATCATGGCACATGGGGAAGAATATACATAGAACATGATGGGGGATTAGTAGAGGCTATGGAAATGGTTCAGGCAGCATGATACATGAAGATCATGCTGTGTCCTGCCATGCCACCAGGCCCATTAATAATATTAATGCTCATCATGTGACTGACTGCATGTGGAATTTGATACTGGAATTTAAAAAAAATTTCTGCACTACAGTTTAATTATATAACAACTGTACATACTGAAAAGGTCTATGTTATTGTGAGTTTCTAGCCAGTGTACAAGCTTTAGGTTCCCTCCAATACATAACAAACATTTCTAAAGAAATTAATACATTTACACATAAGAGGTCGTTTATCAAAACTCAGTTTATTCCATGCATTCTTTTCTCCTAGTGGCAGTGATGAAAAGGATCCCTATGGATTGTCTCCCATAGGCAAGAATGGAAAGCTCAGCGAGCAGGTTAAGCCCTACAAATAACACCCAAAACTTTCATCAACACATTAGGGTCCCCAAGCTACTGTAAGTGACTCCTATTATTATGGTATTATGATACAGTGTATTGTTCCTCCTCTGTGCCAAAGCCATACATTTCTAAGAACCAATAAATAAGGTTTTTAATAGAGTTCTTACCATACAAATATTACATTCTCACTTACTGTAATGGGTCCCTTCTGGCCCTGAAGGGTATTTGACGTTTGATACCATGGCACTCTGATTATCTTTCTGTGCTTACAACTATTTCAGAAGTATGAAAATGAGAGAAACGATAGAAATGAATGCAGCAAAGTAATGTTAGAAAGAAATCATAAGCTGAGCAGTTACCTCTCCATATGTCATCCTGACAGCCCACTCATAACAATGAGAAATCCTCCAGTTATGCCAGAGGGTATATTTAACACTCACGGGGTTAAAGAAACTAACAGTGATGCTGGCTCTTGGAGAACGCTGGAAAAGAATCTAAAACTGGGAACTTAATGAATAAAATATGCTATTAGAACCAACTTCTCTCTGTATAAGCCTCTGTTTTTTTAGCTCTAGCCAATGTTTTATTTTAATGGCCTAAAGTGTATGATGAAGGCTTAAGTTCAGAGCTCAGAAATATCTGAAGGTTACATGTATACTTGAATGCCAAAACTCAAAGATGTTCTTTCTTTCATAATCCACTATAATATGGTTACAAGTGCATTGAAATTCATCTTGTTAGAATGGTAGTAATATATCCCACCAGGACTACTGTTCCTAGTAGCAATTTAAAATAATTATTGTGAGACTTGATGCTAGACATCAGGTTTGTAACAGAATTACAATGAGGGAAGTGTATTAGAGACAAAACATTGCTGGAAGAAAACTTCATAATGGTGCAATTTGAAACCAAGCCTCAATTTTACAGTAATATATTCTCTTTATGGTGGCACAAAGCAGTAAATGCACTTAGCAAATTTAAATCTATTGTTTGCCACACTTTGCAGATAGTGGTGCAAAAATAGAAGAAGTGCCCCAAAAAGTGTTACATTTTAAATCAGGTTTTACTGTGTGTCACATGATATATGGGTAACCTCTTCCCAGCCAGAAATGCACAAACTGCTATGTTAGTGATTGTTACAAGTGAACAAAACATACTCAGGTACCCACAATGCTAATGGGAAGTGATTCATACAGCTTCTCAAAGTCAACTGGAATCAAGTGAGGCCACTGTACCCTCATCTTCCTCTCAAAGCTACAGGCCTTAAGAGATATGAACCATTAAGGCATTATCTTTGGGGGTTCTTCCCATTGCAAATAGTTAGGGCCACACAAGACCCATTAAGCTGGAGACACTGTGGGTTACTTATCAATGTTTATTTTTTTTCCCCGCGATTCAGTTTTTTTTTTTTTTTTTAAAAAATGAAATTGATTAATGATTAAAAATGATTTTTATTATGTAAAACTTCAGTATTTACAAACCTTTCAATCACGTAGAAGTCAATGGGAGCTGTCCTAGTTAAAATTTTAAATATTTTGTCAATTTGAGCTTTTTGAGTTTCTCAAATTATTTTCAGTCTTTGAGACCCATTTAATATTACACAAACATTCTGTATTCACTTTTTTCCCATTTTATTTAATTCTGATTTTTTTTAAAAAATACAGTAACATTCTCTTTTTGAAAATTTGAGGGTTTTTTAAATATGAATTTTTATAAATGCAAGTGCAGTGTTGCAAAGTGTGATTTCAAACACCAAGTTGCCATGTTGTTTACCTACAATGCAGTATTGTACTGTATAAATGCATAAAAAGAAATGTAACTGCTTGGTTTTTGTCAGGTATCAGACACAATTGTGTGGAGCAGGCAGAGGTCCCCAACCTTTCTTACTCGTGAGCCACAGTCAAATGTAAAAAGACTTGGAGAGCAACACAAGCATCATAAAAGTTCATGGAGGAGCCAAATAATGGCTAAGATTGGCTATTAGGCAGCCTCTATGCACACTATCAGCTTACAGGGGGATTTATTTGGTAGTAAATCTTATTTATATTCAACCAAAACTTGCCACCAAGTCAGGAATTCAAAAATAACTACCTGGTTTGAGGCCACTGGGAGCAACATCCAAGGGGTTGGGGAGCAACATGTTGCCCCTGAGCCACTGGTTGGGGATCACTGCTGTATTATCTGCTTATTTAGTGAGGTCACCAAATGAAGGGATCTTTTCCTTGACATGCCCACCTATGGGGGCCCTAGGGGTCAAACGATCAGATTACAACAACGGGAATACAAGATACTGGAGTGAGGACTGCATCAACAAGCCTATGTGGTGCTCAATCCGATAGGAGAATTAAAATCTGAAGGGCCCATATATGGCCACCTTTAATAGGCACATTTGTGCACAATTTAACTATGCAGACATGGAAGGAGTGGCCTTGAAGGCGAGTACCTTAAATTAATGACTATATCCTATAAAGGAGCCCTTCATCAGAACTTTAGCCTTTAACAAGAGCAGAGTCAAGGCTGCATGCTCAGTGCTCAATATCATGGGTTAAATTAGCAATCAGGATGTTTCTGGAATATTATGCATTTTTTTAGGTGGCTTCAGTATGTATATCCATAGCATAATTCACAAGCAATGATGCTCATTCTGGCAGCTGCCATTATTGTAGGCTTTCAGCTTAAAACCAAGTGCAGATTCCCTCACATAGTTTCCTGATTAAACAAATTAACAGTGATGTTGACTGCAAATGCACACACACCAGTATGCGAGAAATGAACAGATACAATGGGCAAGCCTGTATTTAATTTTAATTAAATTTCATTCTGCAGCTCAATTAATCCACATCTCCAAATGTCAGCAAGACTTAGGCAAATGGAATGACATCTGCTGCACTGTACACTAAGAAAACTGATTGTATATTGAAAGTTTGCAAGTGCCTCTATAAATATTGGCTTTCTCAGCATAATATAATAAAGCAAAATCATTAACATATACATGAAACCTCCACAAAGATACAATTTATAAACATTAAAGGGGAACTAACAGCCCTTTGGTGCTCATTTGCTAAAACTGGGCACTTTTGCACCCATTCAGTTACTCATAGTAACCAATCAACAATTGATTTAAGTTTTTTTTTTCTAGCTCACTTTGTAAAAATTAATTACAGACTAGATTTTTTTTTTTTTTTTTTACAAATCATTCAATAGGGTTTAAATCATTAAAACCCTATTAACAGCCATTGGTATTAAAGTTAACACAATGTTTCTTAATTTCCTGGGGCTTAATGATTTGGTTGTGAGTTAAGAGTTTACAGCTGCCACAGCACTCTAACACCTCAACACATCCAACACCCACACCCAACAGCACGGAATGGAAGTCAACTTCTCATCCTGAATTGGTTCATTGATCCAAGCAGTAAATGCTAAATGTACCAGCTTATCAAAACGCACTCTGTCAGAAAAAGTGACAGTCAGCAAAGAGTTAATAAATTGATAATATTTGATCTTCTGGGATTTACTAATCCATGAATCCCGAAAGGGAAAAATTTGGATTGGAAACGAAAATTTTGGCGTCTTTTCGTTGGCGTTGTGACTTTTTTGTATTTGTCGTGACTTTAACGTATTTTGCGCGGCTATTTCGTCGCCGTCACGATTTTTTCATATTGAGCGATTGTAAACGGCGGAAAAACCAATCTGATTTTTTCGCGACGGCAAAGTCGCGGAAAATATACAAAAAAGTCACGATGGCGGCGAAAAAGTCACGGAACATATGAAAAAGTCGCGACGGTGAAGAAAAAAACGCAAAAATACCGATCATTATGAAAAAAACGCATTCGGACGCCTTCGGACCGTTCGTGGATTAGTAAATCTGCCCCTAAATGTTAATGTATCTGCCTCTCAGTTTTATTCAACCTTTTATAGATAGTGTAATGAAAATACATCTGATATTTTGCTATAGGAAAATGCACTGGCACAGTTTTTCTTCTAATGCACACAGGGAGCATAAACTATAAATACCCTGTGCCGGTTTGAGTATCTCTAACTACTTTGGCCAGCTGCTGGTTGGACCACAGTGCAGCTACATTGTAGTCTTCAGCATTTGGAGAAATAATCTTCTGGAGTATCTGAGCTTTCTCTTGAAGTAAGAGCAGGGCGCACTGTTTGGAATTCACTGGAAGACAATATTTCTGGTATTCAGAAATGCTTGTGTTGAGATTCTGCCACAATAAATGATTTTAATTTGCCTTATAAGTGCTGGTGGGCTCTTTCCTTCACGAAACCGCGAAGCAACAAATATACAGCCTGTAGCAAATTCCACCAACTCTGCTTTTCTGAACCAACTTTATATCTCAGATCTCAGTAACCATCTACTCTTAAATTATAGTTTTATAAAATTGTAATTCTATGGAATAGTGAAAGTTCTTCTACCTTGTGTAAACCACTCCCCCAGCAGGGCAGCAGTAGTGATGGCAGTTTATAAACACACCCGCCAAGAGCCCATATATTTAATGCAGGTCAGTACTTGCTTTTTGGCCTTTGGCCTGCATCAGTAATGTCACTACTAAGTTTGCCAGGGTTAAAATGAGCGACTGGTACACTGCTGTGAAAGCCGATAAGAATACCATCCAACTACAAACAATGCTGCCAATGTGAGCTTCCCCTGATACCAAGCATCTTCCAGGCTTGTAACAAAGTCTATATCACTACAAAGTTTTATAACATATATTCTTTCCCATATAATACAGCCTCTCTGACTTGATAATATTTATTAGTATTAAATGTTTTTAGCAATAGAACTGATCAATTGTATTCCATTCCAAGTCTTCCCTCTCTCTTACTGTAAGCTCTGCCAATGGGGTTTATAAGGCTGTTCTATACATTTTAGACTAAGCAGATGAGATCTTTTTTTCTAAATTAAAAAGCTCCCCAGGTTTTAGGTGGTGTGATTTTTAATGTTTTTAACATTAAAACAAAAAAATAATGTGAAATAATGCAGTTGAACACAGATATACCCAATGTTCTTAGCTGAAAATGAATAAATCATTCCCTATATGTCCCATATAAGTCAGTGGTCTTATTTTGTTGTTTCCAATCATTTTCCGTCCCTTCTCAACCTGTCAGTCAGAATTTCTAATACCTACAGACTACTGCTTTTCCCCTTATAGAGGAAAATGGGAGATTATATAGGTAATGTAAAAACATCAGGCAAATACTTTTACAGCTAAATTAAAAAGCACATGTGAAGACAATGTTATGATAGATGTAAAAAAAAGGTGGAGTTTCTAGTGTCTGTTTTAAAATGAGATCATTAATCCATATTTAGAGCAAAACAATCCTATTAGGTTCAATTAATATTTAAATGATTTTTAGTAGACTTACAATATGGAGAGCCAGGATTATGAAAAGATCCCTTATTTGGAAAATCCCAGGTCCCCAGCATTCTGGATAACAGGTCCCATACCTGTAACAATTTAGATACTAGAGCAGGACACCAGACTCTCATGAGTATGTTTTATTAGTGTAATGAGATCAGAGTGCTATAAGCAACTCTATGGGTCAAATAGCTGCTGCTGGGAAAAAAAAGATGCAGATCATTCAACTTCACTTATGACCCATGTACTGAAAGTATGATTCCAACATGTCCAAATGATAATTTGACAAACTGACAAAATCATAATGCCATTAAGTCATCAAAAATACAAATGTGTTCATACACAGAATAGATTACAAGCTGCTGTTACTGCACTGAATATTGCACCAAGCCATTTTATTGGTGGGTATTTAAACTAGAGGCTCAGACTGTGTCTTGACATTAATTAATGCTGGGAAAAGAAAACTTTGAAAAGCTATTTATTTTTAGCACATATTTGCCATTGTTATCAGCCTGAGGTTACTGCTCATTTACAGCACATTATAGGCTTCAATTTCTCCCATATCTGTGTTCATCTGGTCAACACTTCATCAAATCATGCATATTGGAGTTGACTCTCAATTACATGAAGTCTTTCTCAAAAGATGACAGTCCAAATACAGTAGAGATAAAATATATCAAGGTTTGAAATAGGTCCGTTCAGCCCGAGTGCCGCTTCATCATGAAATGATATAATTCACCGAAGCCTCAGCCTAGCCTAACATATGTTCTATTCACAGCCCGCGTCACTCTTCATTTGTAATTATTTCCCTTTATCCCTTTTTCCTTCCCTGCTAGTAATATGAGCTGCTTGGCTGAAGACAAATAGTTAGAAGCAAAAGAATATGATCATATGATGACCTGTTCCAGGGTGTTAAACCCATGTCAAGACCTGAAATGAACATTGGACATTTGTGTCAGTACATCAATTTAAGCATCATGTTGTGAATTAGACTATATTAATTACCACTTGAGCGCACTATGCAGAAAAACACTATATCATATACCAAAAAAGAATCAAATTCACTTGCCTGCTTAAAGCCTTAAGACCTTTCCCTACCATTTCCCTTTACAGGGTTTCTTTTGTGAATCTTCTATAGAAATGCAAACATAGTATTGCGCTGGCAGGGGCAGTTCTATTTTTTTTTTAAATTATTGTTTCCCCTATCTGGAGTGCGGCTCTATTAGGCTGCACCTCTGGTGGGGGAAACAATATAGGGGTAATAGGTGCCCTTTAAGTCCCATGCATGTGGATAGCAAGCAAACTAGGGCACTCACTCTGCTCAGCCTCAGCAAGGCCACTTGCACTAGAAGCTCCCTTCTGGCACGGAGGACAGAGCACTTAATATGTGGGTTTTTCTTTCTACTAGTTTCCCCCATTGCAGGACCTATTAGCCAGCACCTCTGGTGGAGAAAACAGATTTATCAAAATGTGAGTTTAGAGTTTAATACATAAAAACTCACCTATGTTCTATTCATTCCTAAGGGATTTTAAGTGTATTTTATCAACTGGTGAACTCTATGTTTCACTCACTAATAAATATGCATCTAAAATCCCACAGGAATGAATAGAACCTGGGTGTGTTTTTATGTACAGGTATTAGGTGCCCTTTAAGGTAAATGCTATATAGTTACATAGTTACATAGTTACATAGTTACATAGGGTTGAAAAAAGACCTGTGTCCATCAAGTTCAACCCATCCAAGTAAACCCAGCACACCTAACCCACACCTACCAATATATACTCACATACATAAACTATAAATACAACCACTAGTACTCACTATACATTCACAAATGTGAATGTCATTTCAACTTAGTAGCACAAGTCACATTTGTTTACCTTTTTCCACTAACATTAATGATCTGCTAAGGGGAAAGTGGGTCGCAGGAATGAGAAAGAAAATTTTCATGAGTGTTTTTTTTTTGCGTAGTAAATCTGCCTAAATTCCTATACATCTGCCGTACGGAGACCATGGGAATACATCAAAACTATGGTGTGCTGATGGTGTATTTAGAAGGAGGGGATCCAAGTGAATGTATTAGTATCATTAATGTACCCAGTGCCCAGCCATTTTTAACCAACTGGAAGGAAATTGTGCAAATGGACAGTAACAAGATACAAGTTAACATAGTACCAGCATGCCCACCATTACAGCCTGCCTGGCTACTCAACTAATGCATACTGTTCCTGTTATTGCCTGTCCCTTCAGGCACAAGAGATACTGTGTAATAATAGGAATAAGTGATTTGATGTATAATATCACTAATAGCAACCACTAATATAAAGCAGTACATCCTTCTATATTATGGTTCTTGTAAGAAGCAAAAGAATACCATTGACATGACTTTACTGGTATCTATTGCAGTGTAGTGTTTATTAACACATATATCTGGATGCATTCAGTAGGTTTCCCATTATAATATTATGGCCAACTGCACACCCTGTATCTAAGTTTAAAAAGGCAAGAATGGAAACTTGTTAAAACAATATTAAAGACAGCCCAAATCTTTAACCCCAGCGAGTTTTTTTTAAAATATATAGTTCAGGGGTGGCCAATACGTCGTTCGTGGTCCACCAGTCGATCCCCCGAGGATTCCTGGTGGACCGCGATCAAGCCGGGGATGCGGAAGTGCTCAGTGTTCAGAGTTCTATAAAAGCACAGTGACTTTTAATACCCTAATATTTTTAAACAAAGGGTACATTATTCAGTATATAAAACCATGCATATCCTGTAAATTTTATCATTATAAATGGTGCTTGGTGATGTCATCAGTTATAATCGGTGCTTTTCATCTCTGTCACACATCTTCACTGAAACTTGCGTATTATGATAAAGTACCTCTATTTTAAAATATGAGGATATTAGAAGTCATCTTGGAATTCCATGACCTGTATAAAAGCACTCATCCATCTGCCTTGAACCCTTATATGGCCATGGAACGCCTCTATTTTACAATATTCACTATATAAACAACAATAATGAAATGAAGTTAGCCTTTCTCCATAAACATTAAAGGAACAGTAACACCAAAAAATTCAAGTGTATAAAAGAAATTCCAATATAATGTACCGCTGCCCTGCATTGGTACAACTGGGGTGTTTGCCTCAGAAACACTACTATCGTTTATATAAAGAATGCAGCTGTGTAGCCATGGGGGCAGCCATTCAAAGGAGAAAAGGCACAGGCACTTAGCAGATAACAGATAAAACACTATTGTATTCTACAGAGCTTATCCTTTATCTGCTATGTAACCTGTGCCTTTTCTCCTTTTTTCCAGCTTGAATGGCTGCCCCCGTGGCTACACAGCAGCTTATTATATATAAACTATAGTAGAGTTACTGTAGCAAACACACAACTTTTACCAGTGCAGGGCAACAGTACATTATATTTCATTTACTTTAAAACTCTTTAATTTTTTGGTGTTACTGTTCCTTTAATCTAGAAATATATGGTTCAGTATTTTTTGCTTTAATTTGACTTTATCAGTGCAGCATGTCATATGCAAAAGCAAACTCCCACTGAGCAAAGTACACAACTTTTTTCCCCATCACATAGCTGAGTTGGACACATAGGCACATACCCTTCCATGCACCAGGCATGGAAATGTCAGTTTGTCTCTATCAGTCTGATGGTATTATTTGTTAAACTGGAAAATGTAAATTTTCCTTCATGGATTTATTCTCTGCAGTGCAAGAATTACAATATTGAAGAACAATATAGTACATATTCTGCATATATGTAATAACTTTCATAGTACATTTTTTAATTGAGAATAACAAACCTATTTGGAAATCAGCAACAGTCTTGACAGCACTGTACAGTTGACTGAGGAAACTGTGTAAGATAATTATCACAAAGAGAAATATGAAGTATGAGACCTACATTTGAAAGCCTAGAGCATAGATTCCAAGCCAACCATGGTACAAACCTTGGCAAAAATAATTATAACACAGCATGTATTCCTATGAAACCCGTCATTTACAAGCTGTGTGAAGCAAAGGGAGTTATCTTACATTCAGCAAAGATAAAAGTATGCAAGAAGAATGATTTCTTAAATTTTACATTTTAATATATTTTTAGGTTGCTAGTAAAATTGTACAAAGTTAAAGTATTTTTCATCCTTTCCCAGCAGAAAAGAACTTTCACCCACGTTAAGGGATGGCTGCAAGCCTTTTGCTTGAATTTGTTATAAACACTGTAAGTACATCGGCACGAAAAAAAAGAAAAGAAGTCTTTGGAAGAGCAGACTGCAAAAGGGGGGTACAGGAGCATCTATCTCTGAGCAGCATTCAACAGGCACTAGCAAACTTCTGTCGCAGAAAGTCAAAGCCCTTGCAATAGAACAGATTTAGTAGAACCAATTCATTCTTCAAAGGCACAGAGCCATGTAGAAAAGGGCAAGTAGGCTCGGCAGTGTTGTTTTGTCTCACTGCCATCCTCATTCTGAAGCCCATGTAGAGTGCAGATTTTGGATCTGATATATTAGACGTAAAGGCTACAAAATGATCTGTAAACGGTATGTCATCTGCTATAACCTTGCTGTCTTTAACTGTGTTCTAATTGATGGGAAAATACAAACTATATTGGGGCAGTTTCTATAAGAAATTCTGCAGGGGGGTTTGTGGAAGAGGGACTGTGGGCGGGAGACATCTGTCTTTATTCTATGCTTTTTTACTCTTTTCCTTAAGTTTCTTATATTTAACTTATTGTCAGATAAAGAATGGTCTCTTGCGGAAAGTGCAAAAGTTGAGTGTTTTTGTGGTTTGTGTGTGGGAACCTCACACATACCTCATAACCCTATCTATCAGATATAAATGGCATTACAATTTGTACATTATTACAAGACGACAATTGCTCTGATATTGTCTTGGCAGGCAACAATTATTCATCAGCAGCTTTTCAAATTGAAATTTTTAGACTGGCAGATTAAAGAAAAGAGAAAAAAAAAACTTTTTTTTCCCCCCCAGAGAAATTATAAGGATACCATTAACAGATTGTGGCTTTGCTGTGTAATTAACCATCTCCTCAAACTCGGAGGTTTGGGTTTCATTATATTAAGTTTCCTAACCAAATACATACAGAAGACACAGAATTATATACAGATATATAATTAGATTGTTTATTGGTTTAAAAACAGGGGGGAAGATTATGGACCATATTTACGATATTATTTTCATATATAAGTAGAACTTACATACTATAGTGACAGATTTACACTTTTATAAGCAGTGGGTAAAACTAACTGCAATGGTAGAAACATGGATTATACTGCATGTTCTCTATTGTATGGATACATGAGTGGATTTTTTTTAACATATTATGGTAACAGACTGACTTTAAAAAGGAAATAATTTCAATATTTGCTTTAGCATTATGGATCATATTTTGTACACTGCGTATATAAGAAGCGGATACATGTTCTGCACGGCGTTTTAAATAGAGTTTATTGAAACCAGCAGCAGAATTTTTTTTTATAATAAGCCAAAATAATTATTGTATAGATCACGTCACACTATTCGGCCAGAACATCTTTGCCACAATTTATTAAGTAAAGTCTACAAAATACTGGATAAACTCCAAAATTCATGAGCTTAGTATATTTATTTAGTATATTATACTGCTAATAATTATAGGTGAATCTGTCCCATTTTGCCGAAAATTTTCGCAAAACGGCAAAAAGTTGTAAAATACATTGAAGTCAATGAGTCATTTTTTTTTATTTTTTTTACCTATTGGAGTCTATGGGTGTTTTTCACGGCGAAACCTGATGAAAACATTCGCTCATCACTAAGTGCTAATGCTCAAAGGTTAGATATGGGTGAATATACATTTTAGTTTTCAGGTAAAAATTTTCCATTTTGATTAAAGTAATAAACATATGATAATATTTCATACTGAGTTTTACTCTACAACATAAAAAAATGTTGGTTTTAATGTTTATTTCCTCCACTTTTCATTTATATGAAGAATAGCAAGTTTCAATTTGATAAAGTAGGATTTGCCCCTATTTTGTACGATAAAAACAATGTGCAACATTCATACAATATGAATGACCAAGAATTGTATGAAAGCCAATTTTTACACTGATACCTGGATCTTTTTATTTTCAGCATGAAGCGCCCCTAGGTAGCTACAGTACTGTACACTGCTATGTGTTTATATAAAGTCCCCCATCTCAAGAAACAGTACCAAGAGACCATTTTAATTCACTCACTAAATAAATTCTCTGAATATGGCAACATAGGAGCCAATATCCCAGCTATCACTTTTCATGCCGCCTGGCTGGACCTTTTACATTACTGCTGCCCTCCATTTATTGTTCTTTCATTGCATCTGTCAGCATTTCCTGACAGCACATTATGGAGCACATGGCTACAAAGTCAGTATCAATCAGTCTAAGGCCATGCAGATATAAGTAACAGACTATTGATAATGGACCCTAAATCAGATCATCACAGCTTAAGAACAGGACACTTAAGACACAGCGGTGTTCTGGGAATTTGCACTTTGTGTCTATTTTATCTGCAAGAAATAGTGTTGGCAGTCCAACTCTGGCCCCTTACAACAGACTAAACAAGATTTTACACACACAGCAACTACCCAGACTGTTAGTGAAATATATCCCTCTTTTAGAATGATAACATTTGAAACAAAAAAATCAACCAAAAATGTAAAACATGTGATTATGCCCCCCATCTTATCCCAGCAGTACCATATACACATGCACACACAGCAGCATATTTTTTTAAATGCATATTCAAATAATAAATTCAGGTTCAACTAAGGCAAAACCAAAAAATAATAAAGATGCCTCCTGTTCCCATTACTAAATGCCTTTAACCACGACTTGAACCTTATCGAGTCTACACACCCACACACACTGTGTTACTTTCTGGCATCACTCTCTTTAATTGGACGAAATTACATATTTTTTTAGTCTGTTGTTTTCTATTTCTGCATGGTTTGCATTACAGTAACTAACTGTATAGTCCTGACTATGTCATGATTATGATCATAATGTATGCCTGCATGTGTACTAATTAAAAGAATGTACAATTTGTAGATTGTAAGCTCTTTTGGGCAGGGCTCTCTTCACCTCTTGTATCGGTTATTGATTGCTTTATATGTTACTCTGTATGTCCAATGTATGTAACCCACTTATTGTACAGCGCTGCGGAATATGTAGGCGCTTTATAAATAAATGTTAATAATAATACAATTATGTTGTCCTACAACAACTGTACCTCAGTCATTTATAAACATGGTGTTTCAAAGGTGTTTGCCCTAGCGTTAAATGGCTATATCACTAAAAATACACATACGTTGATGGCTATAGGACTGCATTATCATCATGGTGGCACAATTAAAAAGAGACAATGTGAAGCCCCATTAGTTATATAAATCAAGCATAGACAACTTTCTGCCATTCGCCTTTTGCTATCCAGGGATGCTTGGACAGCTATACAGCTGACGGACCATAGGACAGACACCCCCAGTGATGCAGTTTTCATCTGGCCCTACTATAATTACTACCCCACATTGGTAACCACTTCCAGGAAGTGAATGTGCACAGAGCGTCAGCTTTCCTTTCCTGAATACAAGTTCTGCCCTGCCAGGCCACAATATGCTTGGCGCTAGCATAGACCTCTTCATGCCCCCTTTTGAAAAAAAGGCAATGTATGCACCAGTCTGCAGATTCTGTATATCGAGACAACACAGCAATTTAGTCAAACTATAAAAAAAACAGAATTGTTTATAAAAGAAGAAAAGGCAAATTATGCATAGTTTACAAAGACTACTTTAGACAACTGTAAATGTGGTGTTAATAAGAAATGCTGTAATTTGCCCTAGACTTTTATATAATGAAAGCAAACAAGCACTGTATGCAAATGTTGCTAGCAGTAAAAATTAAGGTGATAAACAGAGAAAAAACCAGACTTCTTGTTTAGTATTCCTTAGTTATCACCATAATTGCTGCATGTCTGTCATCACTACAAAAAGGAAAAAGTGTCTTTCTCAGCTGCTCCCCTGCTTGTTTTGTTCCTTGTATTCTTGTAAAGTGGGAGAAAATATGTGTCATTTAATGAATGGTGCTATTCTTTGTCTGACAGCTTCATATCTGTTAGGTGTAGGAGGCCTAGTACTTTCTTTTTCTGATAATGTTTTTGACAGTGTGCTAAATTCCTCCCCCAAAAGGGCCGGCATAGATATTCTGCTAAAAGGGCCTTCATCTTTCCTGAATGGGTGCCCTCTTTTAACCCCCTTCAGCTTCTGTTCTTCAATTAATTGAGCTGATCAGATTGAGCATATGAATTTGTCTTTGATGCATTTGTGTGTTTAGTCGACACCACTGTCTTTCTCATTGGCAGCGGCCGAAGCTCTCAGACAAATAGCACCGTTGCCATGGCAACAGGCAATAGCAAGGGATCTTTTGAAAAATATTTTTATTTCAAAATTCAAATTGGAAAATTCTCACTGGATATGATGCTGGGTTTTCGACATGTCATAAGTAATGATGAATGCAATTAGGAATCTCACTTGTGTTTTAAATAATGAATTAGGCTAATTTCTTAGACCTTTCTTGATGGCATACAAATACTAAAAACAGCTTTCTTTTTATCTAGAACAAAGAACTTATTAATGACTTTTGTTCTTGGGATTTATTAAAATAACTGTAGTCAGGCAATACAACCTTCTCAAGTGTTAAAACCACAGGCCTAGAGGTAATCATATTTTTAATACTTCAAGCTGCTCTGGTGTTTGGTAATTCCCTTTAAAAGCAGGTGGAGAAGGCTCCGTCTAAATGTTGAAAGCTATACCAGCGAGGAATTCTCAAAGGATATAAAATGCCTATAGCAATTTTTAATTACTGAGCTTGAAAAGTGGCTTGATACTGAACATACGTTCTAGAGGCCCTGAAATGTTAAAAATACTTTACTTGTTGTTAATAGCAAGGAAAGAAAAAAAGCTTGACAAGTCACTTTAATCCTTTCTCTGCCAGCAAAGTGTTACTGGTCCATCTGGCAAGAAGCGTCTGGCACATGTATATTCAGCAGCATTCATTTAACTGCTATTTCATACAGAAGTCCTTTAACCAGGTCTAAAACTTATATATATATATATATATATATATATATATATAATGATTGGCCCAAAAAGTTTTATTTCCAGCACATTTAATGGTAACACATAAAAGAACAGAGTGTTTCATCATCACTAAGCCACGTGAATATACAGGTCTATGCTGGCAGCACAATCGGGCGCACATAAGTACAATTTGCCACACAAGTTGATGGTACTGCTCACATTACAATCAATGACCCTGTATATGGGCTAATTCAGGGTGTCAGTTCCATTCTTGCCAATCAAATTAAATTTAGAGACAATACTCCCAAAAAACAGTTTTACTGAAAACTGAACAGACTGTAGGAGAAATCACATCGATTTTATATATCGAATACTAACTCTCTATTTCCATCACATCATAACAGTTACCATTTCCCCACATGACTAACATATATATATATATATTTATAGACCACCTGTAATAATGTCAATATTTGACTTAACTAACCTCAGCTGGCCTCAATTACTAACACTGGACAATTTTGCTCTTGGGCAGTAACCCATGGCAACCAAATTTTTGCTTTCACTTTTTTTCACGTTTTTCCTGCAGCTAGTTGGGAAAAAAACAACAAAAAAAAAATACTATTATTTATACTATCATTAAATAGTGGCTGTGGGCAAGAGACCAAATTTATATCGGTAAACAAGCCCCAAACTAGCTTAATTGAAGGGTCAAGGCCTGGGGGTACAGATGGGAATCTGTTAAGGTGCCCTGTCCCTATGGAAGTCGAGAATGGGAGGGGTTTGTGTGCATCGCCATGTTTGAGCAGAATACTTTGTGGTGGGGGAAGATCAGAGGCATGAAATAGAGTACTGTATTGCTTAGGGCCCATAGCCCTTGTAGGGGAAAGGGTCTGCTTCCTGGGTAGTAAGGGGTCTTATTATTTCTAACAGTGGCCTTGGTTATAACAAAACTTCTCCACAAAAATGTTAATTTGCCACTAAATAAAATCAATTCAGGGGCAAATCTGTAATTTATACTGTTAAGTCAAATTAAATGTATTTATTTAAATGGCTAATAACATGTAATTCTATATCAAATTGACCAGAAAAAAGTCAAAATGTCAGTCCTATATTATTTGACATAACAAAAACTTGATAATCTGATTTTCTTAAAGGGCCATTAATGTCAAAACGAGAGAAAATATATATATGTTTTACAATTTAATTTTTTATCTGTTCATCCAACACAACAATTACATTATTGCACATAATATATATGGAAAGATCAGTATTAATTTGTACTGGTTTTTCTGCACCATTTTACACAAGAATTTCTTTCCTGCCTGATTTTAGTTGCTAAAAAAAAACAAATAAAAAAATGTGTAAAAAAACATTTATTATAACAATGGTGTAAATGTAAGTGATGATCTTGAGTAATTCATAACCTACAAATTTACTAATATGACACTGTTAACTTTGTTATGGAGTCAGAACAGGTGATGATATAATATCATACATATGGAAAACATTTTAGACCACAGTTTTTTCTTTTTTTTTTAAATCATGCAATGCCCAGTATGGATTTCCTCTTGGGTTTTGCACTACCTTAATTTGCCACTGGCCTATCCTTTGCCTGATTGTTCTGATCTGCAGCTTCTCCAGATACTTTGACTCAAACATGCAACTTAGCCTACCACTTTTGCTGTTTAATTCTCCTATACCCATTACTCAGATGGATGCCCATCGGTGCCATTGCAGAAACATTCAGATCCCCATAGGAAAGCTTTTAAGTTTTAGAAAAGGTACCGGAGGCCTAGTGGGCTCCCACCAATCTGACATACTGGTACGTACGTTGTGTGAAATGATTTTATGTAACTTGAGTTGAGGATTACATCATGGTATACCAGTGCTGGTTGGGGGGGGGGGGGCAGGTTAAAACCTAAAACTAAGGGTCAGATTTATCAACAATCTGATTTTGGTGGTTTTAGAAACCATGAAAAAACTCATTTTCACTAAAACCAGTAATTTATCCAAACAGTCTAATATAAAAAGCACTAACAGATAAAAGGAGAAAAAAATCCAAATACAAAAACCATTAAATCCTAGTTTCCGTAAGAATTTACGCACAAATTAAAGTGTCAGAAAAACTTCTACATGATCTTCCCAGGTTTTAGATGGCAAAGTACTGTATTTTTGTGGTTCTTAAAGGGGTTGTTCACCTCTGAGTTAACTGTTAGTATAATGTAGATAGTAATATTATGAGACAATTTGCAGTTGATCTTAATTTATTATTTGTAGTTAGTTTTTTCACTTTTTGTTCTGCAACTTTCTAGTTTATAGTTTCAGCAGCCATCTGGTTGCTAGGGTCCAAATTGCCTTAGCAACCAGGGAGTGGTTTGAATGAGAGACTGGTATATGAATAATATGAAAAATAAGCTATAAAATGTAACAATAACAGCGACCCCTCCCCCATTTAAAAGGGTTAGAAAAAGGTAGGCAAATAATTAAAAAACTATAAAAAATAATGACCAATTGAAAAGTTGATTAAAGTTGGCCATTCTTGTATGCCGACGACACGCTAGTGTATTTGGGGGATAGGGGCCCCTCACTTGATATTCTTATCTCCCTTACCACCCAGTTCGCCAGGGTCTCTGGTTTATGCGTTAGCCCATCTAAATCAGTTCTGTTTCTGTTGGATCCACTCAGACAGGGGGAAAACTTAGAGAAATGTCCGCTACAAGTGGTCCAGGAATTCACGTATCTGGGCATACGAATAGCAAACCCCTTGTCCATGTACTATGATTTGAATATCCGACCTCTCCTAACGTGGGTCCAAGCTAAGGCCGAGGCATGGGCGACACTCCCCCTAGGACCAATGGGACGCATTCAACTGACTAAGATGATAATAACTCCTAAAGTTCAGTATGCGCTATGGCACTCCCCAATTTGGGTAACAAAAAAGTTTTTCAATGCGCTTGATAAAATCCTAAAACAATTCATCTGGGGGAAAAGCCGTAGTAGACTCGCAGTGGAAACCCTGCAACTACCGCAGGGCTCTGGTGGACTAGCCTTTCCCAATATGTCTCTCTACTTTTTATCAGCACAGCTGTCACACTGTAGGCAAATGGTGGAACACACTGCCGAAAAGAGTATATACCACCTGTGGAAGGCGGTGACCCCAACACAACCCAACCCCCTTAGGGGGTTACTTGCGAAAGGCCCCGTGATTAAAGGCACTAAGAATAACTCCCTCCTGGTCTTACACCAGAAAATCTGGCGGACTGCACACCAGATGATGAACAATAGGGTAACGCACCCCCAAACCCCAATTTTTAATAACCCGGAGTTCCCCTCCCTAAGAACCTCCCAACCCCACCCAGTGTGGCTCGAGCAAGATGTATGTACAGTGGGGAATGTGTGGGGGAGAAAGGGCATGATTCAATTCAGAACTCTCCAAATACAGTATGGAATCCCCAGATCCCAGTGGCTAATGTATAATGGTATAGCTACAGCGCTAAGGAAGCGAAACAGTACCCAGAGAATAGAAATTGGAATCTCGGATATAGCTATGGCCATAACTGATAGTAAGTGTAAGGGGCTTATATCTAATCTCTACAAGAAACTATTAAAGCTAAAGGTCCAGGCCAACTCTAGTAAATCACTAGCTAAATGGGAAAAGGATATCCCCATGCTGAATGATTCCCAATGGCAACAAGCACTCAAAACCCCAGTGCAAGTGTCCCTAAACTACAAGTACAGACTACTGCAGCTCTATATCATCCACAGGGCCTATTTGACCAAAAGTAGACTACACAGAATGGATGCTAGCATTTCCCCCATGTGTAATAGATGTGGGCAAGAGGAAGGCACTCTCATTCATACGTTATGGTCTTGTGCTAAACTGAATGCATACTGGGCTGAAGTCCTAGGCACCCTCACACACTTACTACAATACCCCGTTCCAAGGTCACCTGAAATATGCCTACTAGGGATAACAACCCCACTAAAACTGCATATACCAGATTTACAATTCCTGCAAAAAGTGCTTTTTATAGCTAGGAAGGGAATCACAAGGCTCTGGAAATGCTCTGACCCTCCAAAATACTCCCAATGGTATAGCGCAGTGGGTGACCTGTGCAAGGTTGAGAAAGCAGCAAGTATTAAAAATGGAACCTATAATAAATACTGTGCTACATGGAATAAATGGAACAACGCGCACATCTTAATGCCTTAAAAGCCTGTGTGAAACAACCTACTGCTTATGTATCTTAATGTAATGCCTCGTAGTTTATCTGTTGTACTACGCCTATGTGATAGAATCTGTTAAATCAAAACAAATGTCCAATGTACCTATGTAATGCTATGTATGTTTCTCAATAAAATTTTACCTGAGCAAAAAAAAAAAAGTTGGCCATTCTACAATATAGTAAAAATTAACTTAAAGGTGATCTACCCCTTTAATACATTTTTGTTGTTTTTAGGCAATTAGTATAATCCATGATTTTACTTATGAAAAAGATTTATTATTTTTTAAAGCCAAAAATTTTTTGCCGCCTGAATATGTCCCACTGATGTAAATAGGATATGGCACGCCTAGCGTGGAGCAAAATAGCTGAATCATTTCAGTTTTATTCTAGCATACAAAAACAACACACCATTATTAATATGCAGATGAGCTCTTTATATTGGATTATTTCAGTGATTACAATGCACAGTATTAATTCTCACCTACGGAAAACAATCCAGCTTTAAAAATACACCATTTATTATAACCTTTTAGCTTCTACATTTTTTTTACACACTTATTTAAACTGTTAGGGGATATTTTATTCCTACTACTCTCTGGCCTACTCAAAGCCTTGAAAATAATCTAACTGCTATTTTATTTTGTTTTTTATTCTTTACCATTATTAGTTATTTGATTTCTGCATGCACAGGGTTTTTCTATGGCATTTCTGCATTGCGTATAAAATATGAGCTGCAAATCTTGTAGTTGTATATGAACTATGTAAATATTTCATCACGAGAACAGATTATACATGTATCCACACAGTCATTAGTGCAACTATACCTGCATTGAATACACTTTCTAATCAATAAAATGGTGGCCAGTTTTATCATAAAATGTGCCTTTTCACTCAACTGACTTCATAATATTTGTTTGTGGTTAATATTGGCATACTTATAGTATTCCCATTTTTTGTTTTAGTGTTATGAGCTATGCAGTTAACGTGGATTCTTCTAGTGTTCATTATAATGCCTTTCATTGGTTCTGGGTGAATCAGAATCTCACATCTTCTGCATATAATAACACAAGGTTGGCCACAGGATTCAGGCGACAGTGATAATGCAGAAGGCTGGCCAAACATAGAGATCCCTGGCTTATGAAACATTAACAGAATTGACTACTGTAGTGGAACACTAACAAGCTTGTGACTAAAAGAGATTCTGTGTATTAAATAAAAAACAATCTTCAACAGGGAAATAATATAATATAGGATATTTATGCTCACCTCCCGAAATAAAATTGGAAGGTTAACTATTATCTAGTGATTCTATCACAATAAAACCCCAGTACTTATTAAACAATAGAGATATATAAATCAACAACAGGTTCATAATTTGAGTGAAATATGAAGCTAGTAACTTAGCTGTGCTAAAGAACTGATATTCTTGGGATATTTTTACTAGACAGTTGGCTTGTGCACTCCCATATCATTACAGCTGTAGCCATAAAATTGCTGAAACTCTAATTCTCTTAATATTTAAATCATGTATTAAAATTTAATTTTCAGCACCTGGAAGGGTTTGTTTATATGCCAGCAAATGAGGTAGCTGGGCCTGGAGCTCCTACACATATGGGACTCAAAACAACCTATCACAAATAATTACGAAGCTACAGCAGCTGTAGACACCACACTCATCATTTAGAAAGCAGGTCAAAGTTGCAAGAATTCTTCACAGTTTCAAGGATTTATGCAGTATTGATGTGCTCAGAGAGGTTTATTATCTCTCCTCAAATCTATACCTTGATTCATGGTAATAAGGCATACATTAGTTAACAAAGAGAACACACAATAACTAATTATACTTCTTGTAGCTTATAGCACATGTGGTGTTTGCATTAAAGCGAATGAAAGACTGTGTAACCTGGTTCAGATGCTTCACCTCCGGCTAAAAACCCTGGCAGTGAATGCACCACATATGCCAAGAGCCTAAAGTATATACCAGTAGTTTGTATAATTATTGCATGTCCCTGAGAGCAAATATCTAAAAATAGGAAGGTTAATTGCACTTTCAAGGGGTTTTTTTTAGTGTTTCAAAAAAATTTGAAAGTTTCTAGACGCACTGAAAATAATGGGTAGATTTCAAATTAGATGCGTTCAAGTTTTTTCTCACGGTTTAATTTGCAAAAGTTTTTATATATTCAAAATTTTTATTAAATAAGCAAATATTCAAGTTTTGGTAAAAACTTCAAGTTTATTTGAATAGCAGAAAAAAAACCCTCTAAAATTCACAAATTTGAGTTGATAAATAAACCTAAATTGCTAAGAACAAATTAGGAAAAGTGCTTGCAAGCTTTGACCTCACCTTGTGAGCTTCAGATCTATTTGCAGAGAGATAAGCTGTTGTTACTGGTTAAATGTGACCCCCAATGTTCATGTAATATTTTGTGTACAATGTACAATATAGGCAGTGAAAGTGTTTTGGTAACAGTAGAGGTGTCAGTGGAAGGAACTGATGAAAAGGGAGAAAAGACAATTCAGCAAAAACAAGTCTGTAAAATAGTTCCACACCCAATGCAATTGTATAGGTGTTTACAGTATTTGTTAAGAATTGGCTTGTCGACCTTTAATAATTATACCCCAAAATGTAGTTCCATACATGGAAGTACAGGGTCTGTCCCAGGTTCCATTATCCTGAATTTACTATTTTTACAGCTATTTTCCAAATGATTTTGAAATTACTTTATCACTTTTAAAAAGCTGAAACATGGTATATATAAGCTAAGTGCTTTGCCCTCAGTTCCAACTCAAGAGTGTTAAATAATCACAACCTTTAAAGGCTAAGTTGAAAAACAATTGTTGGAATGCCTCTAAACCCAAGTGTTTGTGGTATTATATTTCCTTTTTGTCCCTCACAAAGGAGATATTTTTCAAGGCCCACACCTGTACAGAAGACAGCATGGCGCATAAAAGAGCCTGTCAAGGCTCTGAGCCAAAATGGATCTCATCTGGATTTCAAGGAAACTTTAAATGCATTTCATTATAAAGCATCTGAATCATGCTAACATTAGAAGGCCAGGGATTCTCAACCCTATTTATGCACATAATGCTTTTGGCCAAATCTCAAGATATGATGATGTTGGATAGGGCCTTTTGCCAGATAAAAAGTAGACAAAGATGACAAAGAAAAACATGATCCAAGATAACTGTAGAACAACAGGCAGAAAAGTAATTCCTTCACTCCCTGGTCAATGCAGGACCCCTTGGGTCTCAGCCTCATCTGGGTTGCAAAATCTGCTGCTTAAAGGTTGAACGTATGTCTTTTTTACACCCAACTTCCTATGTTACTATGTAAGTGCACCTGTCACCACCAAATTGCCTCCCCCACCAGAAATGAGGGCTAATAAAGTCCACACAATATTTAAATGTCTGCGAGTGCTAGGCTGCCCGCACCAGCAGAGAGCTTCCAGTGTGGGCAGCCATGTTGTACAGTGTGCACACGCATAATGCACAAGTCTTGGTTCATTCTGAGCATGCGTCTGATGTAGGAGCAGTGTTTCAAAACTTATGTCACACTCACTCATTAGGTATATGCGTGTGCCCCAAAATGGCCAACCACACCTGAAGCTTCCTCCCAGTGCAGGTGGCTTAGCGCTGGAGAGAGGTATATTTAGTTAAATGACAAATCTCCCCGAAATGCCATCCCACCGGCAAGATGTAAATCGCCGGTGGGATGGCATAAGCAGTGCCGCGATTTCCTCTCAGGGCAACTTATGCGATTTCGGGGGAATTGCGGCGCCGCGTATGCCATCTGACCTCCAATTTACATTCTCGCCGGTGGGATGGCATTTCGGTTAGATTAGTCGCCCGCGACACGGGAGATTTGTTTTGGGCGACTAATCTCCCCGTGTGCCACAGCCCTTAAGCAGTTACTGACCTGCAGTTCCTAGCTGTCATAAAAATAATTATATCTCAGCAACTACAGAAAAGAGGCAGACTGGGCACTTCTGATACACTGTAAATGCAAAAATCGTATACACAATCAAATGTGTAATATATACATCAAATATATTTATATTATAGTTTATTTACTTGGAGCCTCATTATACTGTACTTATATCAATAAAAGCCACAGCAATACTGAATAAGGCACCAGTGGTAACAATACACATTGCTCGCTCATGTACTTAGTGCTCCAGAGCCATTAGCCCCCAAAGGGAACACTGACCCACACAAGACCTCATTCAGTTTTTTACAACAGTCAAATTTCTCCTGAGCATGTAATGTGTGGGGGTAACTTCAATGCCATTGTCTAAATCGGTACGTTGATATTGAACAATACAATTACAATATATCTTCATGTACCAGATACATTAAGGGAAAATTACAGATATGCTGGCATTGTTCTTCCGCTTGCACTTACAAGTACAGGTACGGGGCCTGTTGTCCAGAATGTTTGGGACCTGGGGTTTTCCAGATAATGGACCTTTCCATAATTTAGATCTCTATACGTTAAGTCTACTAACAAATAATTTAAACATTTAATAAATACACTAGGATTGTTTTGCTGCCGATAAGGATTAATTATATCTTAATTGAAATCAAGTGCAAGGTATTGTTTTATTATTACAGAGAAAAAGGAAATAATTTTTAAAGAAATTATTTCATTAAAATGGGGTCTATGGGAGATGGCATTCTTGTACTTCAGAGCTCTCTGGATAATGGATTTCCGGATAATGGATCCTATACCTGTACACTAAAAACCATATTAACTGTTAATTTATTGCACACTGATTTACAACATTAGAAGGGTAGAAGTTTACCATTCCTAGAAGGTTTACCTTTTACACAGACATCATCACAGACATGAGGGATGCTATAGATCCACTAGCTTTTATATTTCTTTAAGTAATAATCTATTAGCTCCTGCTGCCCAATGGTGCCCTGTTTACAATAGCTGTCTTGCTGTGGCAATGTCCTGGCCTTGATTTCAGCAAAAACGTTATATGGAGTTTCTTTGGTTTCTCTAGGTACTCTGGTTTCTTCCAACATGAAAAACAATAACAACAACAGCTTAGAGGCAGACAAATTGGCTTTGTGTGTGGGGTTTCTGTAGGTATTACACAGAAATAAGATTGTACCCCCCACCGAAGCAAGACTGATATCAATGATTTACGTTCTTTGTAAGTTCACTGCAAAATATGCTGTTGCTATATAAACAAATGAGAACAAAAAAAGATTATTTGTTTAAGGGAAAACTAAACCCCCAATGTACGTCTCTATATATAGAATAAAAAATAATATATTATAAATAATATAAAAATATATTGCGTAAACAAACTCATATGTTAAACCCTGCTTCCTCTAAATAAACCCTTTTCATAAAAATATATTTTAGTAGTATGTGCTATTGGGTAATCCCATACCCCCCAAATGTCCCAATTTTCGCAGGACAATCCCTCTTTTAACGGCTCAGCCTGCAGTCCTGGATTCTTACTGAAAAGTCCCTAATTTCCCTTTCATTTCCTGCACTGAATGATAAAAAAGATACAAACTTAATAAAGTAGCTTTTGGCAGAGAACCCAGAAATCTTAACAAGCTATACCTGCATTTAGATACATTGTCTCTCACATTTAATTAAATAAGTAGCTTTTGGCAGAGAGCCCAGAAAGTTAACAAGCCACACCTGCACTTACAGCTAAACAGGTATCTTGGGGGAACTGAGAGTTGCACCTTAAAAGGCAATTTCACCTGCATTAGCAAAACTGAAATAAAACATAAAGCTTGTTCAAACGTGAAATAACCTGCCAAATTTAGTAAAATGGGAGTGGTATTTAGGAGGTGTGGTCATAAAATGGGTGTGACCAAAAACTTTTCTTTTTGTCCCTCTTTCCATTTTTCACATGTTGGGAGGTATGGGTAATCCTAAATACAAAACTGCCATTTCGAAGAAATATGGGCCACCTCTTGGGATTTTAGGATTCACAGTTGGTTAAATATTTATTCTGGGAGTATACTTCTCCTTTAGGGCTGTGACAGACGCGACTAATCTCCCCAAAATGCCATTCCACCAGTACAATGTGAGTCGACGGTGGGATGGCATACACGGCGGCCCGATTTTCCGAAATCTCTGAAGTTGCCTTGAGAGGAAACTTCGTTGATTTTCGTGCCGCGTATGCCATCCCACCGGCGATTTACATTCTAGCTGGTGGGATGGCAGTAGCGCAGCGACTAATCTCCCCATCTGTCACAGCCCTTAAAGGGTTGGTATAATTATTTTAGAAGGAAACCACCTGCTTACTCTATAAAGGTTAAAAAATCCACCACCCCCCCCTCCACAGCTGCTTTTATATCTGTGGCAAGTGGGGGGACTTCATGGGGGCAGGGGTTGTCCAAGTAGGAAAAGGTGTGCTTACACAATCCAACATGGCAGAGCCACAGATTGCACATGTAGAATGTATGCTGTATTTATATATTTATCTTAAGAAAGGTCTGAATATGCAACTGAAACGCCGTTTTTGCACCAACATACGATTTTTCTAATATTTTTGAAATCCATCCTGTGAGTGCTGTGGTTTTTCCATTTTTTGCATTTTGTTATTTTACACTTGGCACCCAGGCATACATCTAATGTTGGTGTGTGCCTCTCCTATTATGGTATATATATATATATATATGTAGTATATGGAGTTAATGGAGTGCGCAGTACTTTCGGTATATATATATCTCTCTCAAACTGTGGCTCTTCAAACAACATATAAATAAATGCTGCTTATGCACTGGTAGCTTCATAGGATAAATTACTTTTCAAATTCCTCACTTTAACAAGATTAAGGGAGAAAAAAAAAACTTCTCATCTTCAATATCTGAAGAACAAGCTGGTATCCTGCTGTTCTGCTTCAGGCCGAGAATTAAGGCAAAAATGGCACAGGGAATTAACAGCCAACATTTGTTTGGACATTTTAAGACAAAAAGCTAAACCTTTTCCCCTGTGCTGATTTCTGTAAACTATTTATAGCTGAACTGCACTTGCATGGAAACTTGCAGAATTGGAAATAGAGTTTTGAACCGTACAGTACGGCACCAATGTGCAAGTTACAAGGAGTTGCACTGCAGATAAATTATAATTAACAGCAAAAATTGCTTAACCTTGTTATATTTCCTCCTTACAGTCATACAGTATTAAAAATATCAAACATATGCTCTCAGTGCTCTTTAACACCATTAACATTTAAAAGTGATTGATGGCATTATACCAATACCATTTACTGAGTTTCAGGCAGATCTGTTTTTATGTTAATCTTGCAACCTGGTACTTAAAGTAAAGGTTAAATAGACATAAAATCTCGCAGTACAAAAGTTAACAGCATATATTGCCTTTAGATGCCATGTTTCATTTTTGCCTTAAAAAGATCTATAGCTTATTATATTTGCATTTTACTGAGCACTGAATTTAAAAAGATAGATAAAGGTAGGTAGATGATAAATAGATAGATAGATATATAGATAGATAGATTGATAGATATATAGATAGCATAACACTAAAATGGTTTTAACTGTCTGGAAAGCCTGCAACATATATTTATCCAGATACTGATAAAAGTCTAATCTTTGGATCATTTAGTAGTTAAGTGTAGAAGTACTATATCAACAATCCCAAATAGAAAAAACACAGAGAGTTTAGGCAGTGCCCCTGATATAGCCCTGCCACACCCCTATCCATTGTAGTTGGATAGTCCCAATATGAAGACCTGAAAATAGGTAGTGAAAAGAAAAACAGCCAAAACAGTTTTGTGTATACTGGAATAAAAGGTAACTGAGTAATGTTCCAATTTACATTAAGTTTAAAATAAAAATGTGCTTTTGAATTTATTTGCAAAACTAAGTGCTATTAAAGAAGTATATGCCAGCTTGTTTGCTTTCTTTGCACTTCTGTTTCTGACTTGTGAAATAATGAAGCATTAGTCAGGTGATTAAAAGACCTGGAAAAGAACTGACTTCTGGAACATTGTTGAGACAGAACCAGAGAACCCAAAGGGATAAACAAATACTGCTTTAGGTAGTACAGGTATGGGATCCCTTATCCGGAAACCCATTATCCAGAAAGCTCTGAATTACAGAAAGCCCGTCTCCCATAGACTCCATTTTAATCAAATAATTCAGAATTTTAAAACTGATTTCCTTTTTCTCTGAGGTAATAAAACAGTACCTTGTAGTTAATCCCAACTAATATACAAATAATCCTTATTTGATGCAAAAAAATTCTATTGGGTTTAATTAATGTTTTATTAATTTGTTAGTAGACTTAAGGTATGGAGATACAGGTCCTATACCTGTAATTATATTTATAAAGAAATGTAAAACCATAAAAAGCTTGTAAATAATATATTGGAAAGTGTCTTAGATTTACGTTTTCCTTCATTATGTACTGATGTTTGGTAGCTATACACATTGACAATGTGACTTACCCTTGGACGCAGATGGTTGGCTATTCTCCTGTCTAGCTATCCACATGTTTGGCCAAACAGAACTGATCGCTCCATCAGCCCTATCACATCTGTGCATCTATGACTAATTTAAGGTAAGCTTAGCCCAAGGCTGTTAGAACTAGAATTAAACTTTTTCCTACAAAGAAAAATCAAAAATGTAATCTAGAAGTCTAAAAGTATGACTTGCACTAGTATGACTGTACAGTATAAGTGCTAAAGGAAAATAACTCATTTAATACATTTATGTAATCATGGTATATAACCTGTTAGTGCTGTAATATTGATAGTATTGAAGTATATACAGATCATAGCACATACACCCCCCCATATATACATATATCTCTCACTATATATCTGTGGCTTTCTGCATATAGTCCTTAGTCATTGAGTTAGTCATTGAGTTTAGAATTTCTGCAAGTTGTCCATCAAGGCTTGCATTCATATTACCAGCTCACAATGAGACATACGTAGGCATAGATATATAATCTGTACCACAATAAACCTGTATCCACTAAGTTTCTGGTATAACTCTCACTGAACCTATTAGAAACAAATCTGTGACTAATTGGATACATGACTTACTGCCATACATTACATAATGTAATATACATACCATTATGTGCAGGTATGATGCAAATGGAAATAGTTTTATTTCAAAGTTTAAATTAATTTTTTAGTTATTTCACTTTATTTTTGCTGCTGTCCTAAAAAAGAACATTAAAGGGACATGACCTTTTGCAAACAACTTTTCAATTCAATTTCATTATTTTTTGTATGGTTTTTAAATTATCAACATTTACTGATACTAATAAATTAGACTTTTAGTGATAATACCTCTGAAACTCTTCAGAGTTCTCCTCCAATGCCTGTGTTGTAAGATTTACTGGACAAGGTAAAAGGGGGACAAGCGACATTCTTCTCTTCTCTCCCCCCCGAAAGTGTCCCATACATCTTGCAGCTTATGTCACACATATCATTAGCAGACAAAGTGGTTATATCATGTATTTTGGTTTGCAGTTATCAGTTTCAGTCTCTGAGACTCTCTACTATTGAGATTTCATTCTGACTTACAACTGGTTGCTAGGGTAGGTAAGCCCCCAGCAACTAGATAAAATTCCAAGTCTGTGAGTTGCAGAACAGAAAATTTCAAAAACCACAAAAAAAACAACTGAAGACCAGTTGCAGGTTGTCCTAAAATATAGCTGTGTAATTTATACTAATTTTTTGTTAATTCATTTTGTTAATTATCTTGCTATCCTGGCATTCTCCTATTTGCCATTCATTATGACATTCAAACGAATCCCGGCCAGTGAGTGAGCCCATAGACTAGATACCAGTTAATCTGAAAGATTGAACAAACATTTTTTTAAATATTAAAATGTCATTTTATACATAACGCTAATTGTAAAGCCAGCTTAGGCTTTAACCCTTTGACTGCCTGTGACAGATTCTACGTTTCCGCATTCCATTTAAATGAACAGAAAAAGTATGTTGCTAGGCAACGGTTTGTACCTGGCAACCAAAGTGTTAAAGAAGCAACTAGCGTGTATTTCAAAGCACATACCATAATAGTCACTGTATGTACTACAATGCAAGGCAAATCTTTATTTTTTCTGGAAAGCATCACAGCTAGTATTATGCGAGTTCCATTCAGGCAATGAAAATGTTTCACTGTGAATCTTTACATTGAGAATGTGTGTTTTTATATTACAGCACTAGCTTTGTATATATTTGTTGAAATATAAATATAAACACACGGATATAAAACATTTCATCAAAAATTCATCAAGTTTCTGTTTCTGTATGAAACATAATTGAATCAAAATGATGCATGTTCCAGGTTTTATCTTGACAGTGACTGTATATTCATGCAATGCCTATTAAACACAAATGTACAGCAGGTTACTTGTTGAATAATATATTTCAACTATTTAAAATTACCTGGGATTTGTAAAGATCTGCACAAGCAGATATATTTTTGTAGCTTAACCCTTTTTACTTTAAAAGGAGTGTTAAGTTCTATAGTAAATATTTCCTCAAAAAATGATATATATATATATTAGGGATGCACTTAATTCAGCATTTATCTTGGGATTCGGACAGATTACTGCCTTTTTCAATAGGATTTGGCTGAATTGAATCTGAACCCTTAAAATAATTTAACTTTTTGTCACGTGAACAAGGGAGTTGAAAATTTTTAGTTTAACTCTTCCTTAGCCCAATTTTCATATGCAAATTAGGGTTCGGATTTGGTTCGGGATTCAAACCTACTGTATATATATATATATATATATATATATATATATATATATATATATATACATACATACATATAGAGTATAGCAGACAAGGGCACTCTCCCAACCTCTCTTTAGCTGGGTAGTAGGTTAACGAGTTCTGTGAGTGCTGAGTTTACTTGGTGGATATTATATTATACAGTGTATATATATATATATATATATATATATATACACACAAAGAAAGGGTGGTCGGCACTCATGATAAATTGTCTTTAAATGCCTGCTGGGTGCAGTCCTCTTTCACTCCTTAGACACTCGAACATAAATGGTACCGCTCCACACAGGACTTAAGAACGAATAATCTGATTTATGTAACAGACCTGACGTTTCGGCTGCTCCTGCAGCCTTTCTCAAAGTTACATACATTTCATCAAAAATTATGCCACCGTACCACCTAGAGGCCACGGACATTAAATAGGCCTAATGCCAGGTCTGAGAATAGTTGAGGTGCAGTATATATATATATATATATATATTTTTTTTTTTTTTTTTTTTTTTTATTATCAGCCTGGCACACCCTTTAAAAATATACTTATGCCTTTTTTACAAGCACATTGCACATTGTCGGACTCTTTATGCAATGTGCCTGTAATAAAGGCATAAATATATTTTTAATGGGTTTGCCAGGCTGATAATAACTTTTTATACAGGTATAGGACCAGTTATCCAGAATGCTCGGGACCTGGGGTAAGGGGTCTTTCCGTAATTTGGATCTCCATACCTTAAGTCTGCTAAAAAATCATTTAAACATTAAATAAACCCAATAGGTTTGTTTTAGGATTGTTTTTCAAAAATTAGAATTATTTGCTTATCATGGGGTCTATGGGAGATGGCCTTTCCATAATTTGGAACTTTCTTGATAATGGGTTTCCGGATAAGGGATCCCATACCTGTGCAATTGATTTGGCTGTGCACCCCACTTAATGTGTTGGGTTTTTTTTGGCATAGGAGTACAGACACTTATATATATGCCATTTAACATTTTAGTAAAGTGATTTATTTAGATTATACAAGTATTTAAACAGTAGTCGTGTATAAGGAGCAGTGAAAGATATGCTTCTTTAAAGGGCCACTACAGCTTTATATTAGGTTGTTTGTTTCCTACTTTCCCTAGCTTCTATGAAGGTGCCATTATCCCAGCAGGCCAGCGATCCAAGAATACACATGTTATTGTGGGTATTCATTAATAATCAAACATAGCATCCTCTGGGGATTAGCCAAGACATATACCTGTACTGACAGATACCATAGAACTACGCCTTTATCATTATTTATTTATATAGAGCCAACATATTACAGAATGAATATCAATTTGTATTAAGCACAGTTGTGCATGAATATTTAAATGGTTTGTTAATATTTAGAAAGTGTATGTTGTGATGATTATAAGCAACAAGTGGATGCTAGAAAAACATCATTTTAGTTTTAGAGAGAATGGCAGGTAAAGGAGGGTGCTGTTCAATATAACTGGATTGTTAATGGGAATTGTAGTTCTGCAACACATGGGGGTGTAGCGGGCAAATCATGATCTGACACACTTGTTATACAATACATATAATAATCATTCATTGAGTGTAAATTTATTTAGGGATATTACTTAGCCTTAATGATTTAGTTAATAAGGTTTAACAGGGGTATTGTATTAATAAACCCTATATTGTGTATGAAGCCATTGCTGGTTAGTAGGCAGGGTGGAGAGGAATTTGCCAAGGGACTTTTGGTCAAATTCCATGAAACTGTATAATGTTTAATAACTAATATGCAGGTAAGAATTTACTAGAAATAGTCAAGCTGCAATCTAGTTGAATTACAAATCTCAGCATTAAGAAGCTTGGGCATTCTTGATTGAAGTATTGGGTCCTTCATTACCCTGGCACTTTTCTGTTCTAAGCACCACCCTGTAGACAACAAATACTGTGCCTATATCCAGCTACAGCGTTTAGCTTCATAACAAAGGATGATAGTTTTGTTTAGCAGTACAGAGATGATTGATTTTACCGACTACTGCAATTGCATTGGTTGTCTAAATGGTAGGGATATCAGCGGCAGATATGTGTTTATCTTTTCATTGTGCCTCTTCGGGAGACACAAATCGAATGTTTGAAGGGCATTTCACTGACCTGTTACAGCACTTCTAACACAATACCGGCATTACTCCTATAGGCGCCACATTTTGTATGGGAAAGGCTTTATTAGTGACTAGTTTGCGACATCTGGCGGTTCCCGGCATTTATTAAATTGAAACAAAAAAAACCAAGGTTTGATTATGTGTATTTAAAACCTAAAAATACTTGCAAATCTAGTCTGAAGGCCTGCAGTACACTCTAGGGAAAGGACAAAAGCACCCAGGTTTACAGAAAACAACACTCGGGCTGCCATGAATCCATATGGTGCAAAGGTCACAGATCTTGAGATGCCATGACATGCTGACAATGGGACGCTGTGCACACTGAAGCTGGCCCAGTTGAATATAAAAAAGCACCCTCATTGAGTGTTCCCACACTTTTAAGACTATGGCGACAAAGTGACATGCAAAGCATTCAATATAGCTGAAATGATATTAACTATTCAAAGTCAAGGGGGCATTTAACGATTATACAGCTTCTTTTCTCTTTCCCAATAGCGCATGTAGAAATGGTTACTTGTGATTCAACGTGCACTATGTTAATCTTCTGTAGGGTCTACCACATTAGGAGGTGCAACTTTAAATTCAAATGTAAACAAATCGCAGTGCCTAATTATTTAGTCTAAATGCAGGCTCATTACAGCTTGCTATATTTAGTAAAATATGCACAGAGAAACAGTCCTCTAATATATGTGTAAATGTTATTTGCTAAATCCAATGGGAATCAGCAATGAACTGTATTGTATTGGACAAAAATAATATTCCATATATATATATATATATATATATATATATATATATATATACCATGTATTCCACTTTGCACAGTGCTTTTAAAACCTAGGGTTAGGGGGAACTGTATTATTTATAGGTTTATAGTCTTATTTTTACTTAATCCTAACTAGAAAAAATTACTTCACTCCATTGAAAAACCATAGTATTCTATTTTATACAGGCTGGCTGTAATAGTCATTAAAATAATCAAAGTATATTGTAAGATTAAAATGTTTTCTTCCCCACTTTTTGAATTTTGTTGTCAAAGCATTATTACTAAGGTACCTCCAGCCTACATTTATTGCTGATACCGGGCACAGTTGGTTGGGAAAATCGGTAGGTCCACGGAGCAGGTGCCAGGATTCCTGGTCAAAATAATGATCCAGCAAAGTAAGCAACTTGGAATTCCCAGCTGCAAAACACTGTGACTGAATTACTTGCAAGAACAATATATGGGACCATTAAAACATTTCATTTTTAAAAAAATATATATACAATTCTTTTTGAGAAATACTAATTAAGCACAGTATAGTTTTTATACAATCCTTTACATTACAAAGTGTAACCTGCTCCATTTTTCTGACAAGGATTCTATATTTCAATATAAGAAATTATTCCAAGATTAATATTCTATGTTTGGAAAATGCCCATTATTACTGCTTATTATCTCCAATAATCTGCGTGTTTCCATTTGGTTACATTTCATATGGGAGCGCTTCAACGAGGGATTTTGTAATAATAAGCCCATGGCATAAATCCTTATTAAGCAGGACCTTAAATTATTATAGGTTAATGATACATAGCATTGAGAACAATATGGGAATATTGCACTATTTAGTATGCCTAGTGAATCAAATGTGAAGAAGCAATGAATACCTTGTGGCATTAGCTGAGAAAATCTATAGCATGGTTGATTTAGTCAGGCCTTTATATATCAACATTATTTATTTTCTTTTTCTTAAGTATTGGACAATATTTTAACAGTGAACATAATATTCATCTATGTAAATGTTCAAATGTATTTTCAGCTGCCATAAGTTTTTTTTATCAGCACAATGCAAAGGGTTGATTAAAATAACAATTACACAAAACAAACGGCAGTGGAAAACATGGGGTCCCACAGACTTTTGCTTCCAAAACACCAGCACTCTGTGCATTATGGGAATTATGGGATAGCTGCACTGCCGGTCAAAGTGTTACATGAATTGTACATATTGATATCGTTATTTCAATTCTTTGTTGTCCTTAAGTGCAGTACAGGTACGGGACCAATTATCCAGAATGCTTGGGACCTGGGGTTTTCCAGATAAGGGATCTTTCCGTAATTTGGATATACTTAGCTTAAGTCTACTAAACATTAAATAAACCCAATAGGATTGTTTTACCTCCAATAAGGATTAATTATATCTTATTTGGTATCAAGTACAGGTACTGTTTTATTATTACAGAGAAAAGGGAATCATTTAACCATTAAATAAACCCAATAGGTTCTGCCCCCAATGAGGGGTAATTATATCTTAGTTGGGATCAAGTACAGGTACTGTTTTATTATTACAGAGAAAAGGGAATCATTTAACCATGAAATAAACTCAATAGGGCTGTTCTGCCCCCAGTAAGGGGTAATTATATCTTAGCTGGGATTAAGTACAGGTATTGTTTTATTATTACAGAGAAAAGGGAATCATTTAACCATGAAATAAACCCAATAGGACTGTTCTGCCCCCAATAAGGGGTAATTATATCTTAGTTGGGATCAAGTACAGGTACTGTTTTATTATTACAGAGAAAAGGGAATCATTTAACCATTAAATAAACTCAATAGGTTCTGCCCCCAATGAGGGGTAATTATATCTTAGTTGGTATCAAGTACAAGGTCCTGTTTTATTATTACAGAGAAAAGGGAATCATTTAACCATTAAATAAACCCAATAGGTTCTGCCCCCAATGAGGGGTAATTATATCTTAGTTGGGATCAAGTACAGGTACTGTTTTATTATTACAGAGAAAAGGGAATCATTTAACCATTAAATAAACCCAATAGGTTCTGCCCCCAATGAGGGGTAATTATATCTTAGTTGGTATCAAGTACAAGGTCCTGTTTTATTATTACAGAGGAATGAAGGAATTATTTGCTTATAATGGATTCTATAGGAGATGGCCTTCTCTGGATAACGGGTTCCCAGATAAGGGATCCCATACCTGAATTACATTTATTTCCACATTTGCAAAACTGTTGGGGGCCATTTACTAACCATCTGATTTTTTTTTAAATTCAGATTTTTAGCCACAGAAATGTTGGAACTTTTCCAAGATTAACTACTGTATGTGTCAAAACGGCTATAAATCTAAGATGTCCCTTCCCTCATCAATCTTTTGTTTAGAACATTTTGAGATTTTCGCATTTTTGATGTTGGGTTTTTTTTTGTGCAACAATTCAAAAAAGTCAAAGTTTTCAGGTGACAAGTTAAAAAGATTCAGAATTTTCACGACTTTATAAGAAAGGTTTACTTAACAATATATAGAAATGTATAATTCTATATATATATATATATATATATATATAGTTGAGTAAACCTTTCTTATAATCCTTTTTTCTTATATACAACACTAATATGTATTTCAGAAGCAATGTGCTTAACTTCTACTACATTTTTCACATAACATGCTATTGTTCTTTTACTACAATATCCTGTAATTTACCAACTAATTACTTTGTTCTTACTATTGGTCAGAACTAATTGTTCTTAATGAATGCTATGTTATAATTGGTTAGTACTGCCATACTGTGATTGGTCAGTACAGCTTTAAATACCAAGTGCTTATGGGATACCAATCAGCCTATGACTAAGTACCCCATTTTGGTACGAAACGCGTAAGGCTACTGCTAGCATGTGTGTGTATAACTAAAATAAAGTATTTTTTTGATTTTATTTAAACTCTGAGCTTCTACTTTAGTATTTTTTGATTTTTTTATGGATTTCCGGAGTGCCTGCCTTTCCTACTGAACATCTTCATTTTTTTCTGTAACAATTTCCTCCTGCTGCGTAACAAACAAAAAACTGCTCTGATCCTGATCAGCAGCACTCCTGCCTACTAAGGTTGTTACCCTACAGCAGTGATCCCCAACCAGTGGCTCAGGGGCAACATGTTGCTCCCCAACCCCTTGGATGTTGCTCCCAGTGCCCCCAAACCAGGGAGTTATTTTTGAATTCCTGACTTGGGGGCAAGTTTTGGGTGTATAAAATCAAAAGTTAATACCAAATAAAGCCCCTGTAAGCTGATAGTGTGCATAGAGGTTGCCTAATAGCCAATCTTAGCCCTTATTTGGCACCTCCATGAACTTTTATGGTGCTTGTGTTGCTCTCCAAGTCTTTTTATATTTGACTGTGGCTCACAAGTAAGAAATGTTGGGGATCCCTGCCCTACAGGAAGGAAGAAGCCACTGAATTCTAAAATTCCTAGAATGGTGAAGAATATGTGAAAATGTAAGATCATGGAATTGCATTATATATAGGTTGGCACCACAAAAAAAAGGTGTAAAAAGCAGAAAAACTTAAGGTATGTAAAATTGAGGTTTTACTGTATAGTTTTGCTTACTGTTGGCAAAATAAGCACACTATGGGGCACATTTACTAATCCACGAACGTTTTTTTCATCACTGTCGCAACTTTTCCGCGAATTGTCCCGACTTTTTCGTCGCCGTCACGACTTTTTCGTGAATTGTCGCGACTTTTTCGTCGCCATCGCGAAAAAATCAGAATGGTTTTTCCGCCGTTTACAATTGCTCAATACGAAAAAATCACGACGGCGCCGAAAAAGTCGCAAAATTTTCGTTTCCAATCCAATTTTTTCCCATTCGGGATTCAGATTCGTGGATTAGTAAATGTGCCCCTATGGTTTGCAACATTCAATCTCCTTTATTAAAAACCCTCTGGTATTCTACATGCACAAATATACAAAAATATTAATTCAATTAAATATATCTATAAGTAAATAATGTTATTGCTTAAAATATAATTAACATGATTTGATTTCATGTTACGTAGTAGCATTTTTTCTATTTTTAGTATCTATTTTTAAGCAGTTTTATACAACCAAGCAGGCTTTTCAACAGCTTTTTTAAGGCCTAGGGGCTGATTTACTAACCCACGAATCCGACCCGAATTGGAAAAGTTCCGACTTGAAAACGAACATTTTGCGACTATTTCGTATTTGTTGCGATTTTTTCGGCTTCCTTACGAATTTTTCGTTACCAATACGATTTTTGCGTAAAAACGCGAGTTTTTCGTAGCCATTACGAAAGTTGCGTAAAAAGTTGCGCTTTTTTCGTAGCGTTAAAACTTACGCGAAAAGTTGCGCCTTTTTCGTAGCGTTAAAACTTAAAAGGTGCAAAGTTTCGCGTAAGTTTTAACGCTACGAAAAAAGCGCAACTTTTTGCGCAAGTTTTAACGCTACGAAAAATCGCCAGATTTTACGCAACTTTCGCAATGGCTATGAAAAACTCGCGTTTTTACGCAAAAATTGTATTGGTAACGAAAAATTCGTAAAGAAGCCGAAAAAATCGCAAAAAATACGAAAAAAATCGCAAAATACCGATCATTACGAAAAAAACGCAATCGGACTCATTTCGACCCGTTCGTGGGTTAGTAAATGTGCCCCCTAGAGTGCCTACCTATCTATGTACTTCCTGTATTCGGTTAACCCTCAGGTTGCTGACTAAGCCAAAAGCCTATAAGCAGTCTGTCTAAATAGGCCAATAGATTAGAAACTGCTAGAAAACAGAAAATGAGTGTAAAATGTAAACTTCTCAGAGAAAAACATTAAGTAACATCAATTTATTTTTAGGTTTTATATCACCTTTAATGCTATCTGTCATACTGCAGAGGCAACCTCAGAAGAAGCCTAAGGGACAGATTTATCAAAATGTGAGACTTGAGCTCACCACAGAAAGAATTCACCCACTTTCTATTCATTCTTATTGGATTTTTAGAAATGTATTTATTTAACTGGTGAATGCTACCTCTAACCCACTGATAAATATGTTTCTCATAGGAATGAATAGAAAGTAGGTGAATTTTTTCTGTGGTGAATTTGCCCTCAAGACACCCAAAGTAAGCATATGTGACATTTACTCCTGTATTTACATTTGGAGCTTTATTCAGCATTGGCTAACTTACTACTTATACAGTATCTGTAGCTTATTGAGGCAGGGTGACCTCTATGCCTAACCTGTTTACTACAGTTATAAAACTTAACATCTCTACAAAATATCCAGATCATTTTCTGTCAACCACTGATATACTTTATTATGTAAGAGTAATATTTGGTGACCCAATTGTTACCTATAAATAGAAATACAGGTATGGACCTGTTATCCAGAATGCTCGGGGCCTGGGGTTTTACGGATAAGGGATCTTTCTGTAATTTGGATCTCCATAATTTAAGTCTGCTAAAAACCATTTAAATACAGGTATAGGACCTGTTATCTAGAATGCTCGGGACCAAGGGTATTCCGGATAAGTGGTCTTTCCGTAATATTTATCTATATATATATATAATATTAATTAAACCCAACAGGATTGTTTTGCATCCAATAAGGATTAATTATATCTTAGTTGGGATCAATTACAAGGTTCTGTTTTATTACTTCAGAGAAAAAGGAAATCAGTTTTAAAATTCTGAATTATTTGATTAAAATGGAGTCTATGGGAGACGGGCTTTCCGTAATTTGGAGCTTTCTGGATAAGGGGTTTCTGGATAAGGGGTCCGATACCTGTACTGAATAAACCCAATAGGCTTGTTTTGCCTCCAATAAGGATTAATTATATCTTAGTTGGGATCAAGTACAATGATCTGTTTTATTATTACAGAGAAAAAGGAAATCATTTTTAAAAATTATTTGCTTATAATGGAGTCTATGGGAGATGGCCTTTCGGAATTCGGAACTTTCTGGATAAGGGGTTTCCGGATAAGGGATCCCATACCTGTATTTACTTTTAACCATTTAACTATTAGCAACATACATTTCTGCTTTCCATTCAAACTGGAAACATGACATCTACAGATTTTAGTGGAGGATGAAAGTTAATTCCAAACGATACAGAGAAGGAGCAATGAAATTTGAACTTAAGTAAAGAGAGTATGTCTTTTATACTAGGAAATCAATACAAACAAAAAGAAAATCTTCTTTTGATTGAAAATCTACTGATACCTGAAGGTTAAACAAGATTAAACAAAAAGTGTTAAATGTAAATCAGAGGAAAATGAAACCGAGGTTTGTTCTGTCCTGGAAATGTGGTGACCATTTCGGAATCTAATGTCTAATTTAAGTTATAAATGGCATCACCTAAAATGTGTTAAATTAACTTCTTTTGAAATACAAAGCCTTTAGTTAAATTAGAAACATCCTCTAAAAGCAACAAGTTTCGCCTAAAATTATATTAATTCCTTCAATTTTTTCCAGTCTGCTGTTAAATTGCACATATAATTATCTCAGGAGAAATCATTAAGTCTCCTCTCTTTCTAATTTGATTAGCTCTTTAATGGCAGAACTTGTTTAAATTTTATCCAAGTTAGTCTTCCATTAAATCTAGGTATATTTCTATTTACTATCCCAGAGGCACAGAGCAAGCTGCATAGGGTTTAGGACTTTAAATTGCAGTACATTTCCAGAGAAAAAACAAAACCAAACAGATTTACTTTGAACATAAAATACACATTGTTTTATGTGCAATGAGTGTTGAATCCTGAGCAGTAACTCTTTAAATTAGGGTATATACTGTAGTCACAAGTGTTTAGGCACCCACAGACATCTACCATGCAATACATTTAAGTCCCATCAAGCAGATAGAAGCATATGTACATAGCAGGAAATATGTTTAACTAAGGCACAATGAAATGAGAAATGTAGACAAAATAGAAAATACCTATTTTCTATTCTAAGCCACTGAATCTGTAGAGTAATTTCTACAAATATCAACAGATCAGAACTACCATAGAGATCAATCATAACTAGATAAACTAGCTTCAAAAAATACCTAAAAGAAACAATTTTTTAATTATAAAGCTCTTAATGTAAAACCCCATAAATACTTATATTTTGCAGAGCATCAGAGGGATCTGCAGTCACTCTCCCCAGCAAAAAGTGGGACAAGCTACTTGAAGCCCCACGGAAATATGTGTAAGCCACTTGCAAACTCCAAGGAAAATTCTGTAACATGATACACGCCACACAGGCTAAACACATTGTAGTGAACTTTAAACCAATAATGATGGAAGGAAAGCGACCAAAATATAGACTTAATTCACATCTGCAGGGGTGCCTCAAAATACAAAAACTGCGGTAACAAATAGAATATTAAAAAAATTATTTTACAGACAACAAAAACAAGCTAGCTCCACAACAATAGTGTATTCTATATGCCAAACTGACCACAAATTGTATGTAAATGGATAACACCCTATCTGCCCTTAATTAGGATAAATAAGGAATGATGTATCCCTCACAAGACACTTTTAATGATGTCTATTTCAATCTGTTAACTGAGTGATTGCAAGGAAAAGATACCATTATATTACATTATATCTTTTACACCAATGCATCACCTAATCTCCCTATTTCTATTATGGTTTAAAAAAAAAAAAAAATATATATATATATCAGCCAATGACTAGACAGAGCTGTTCCTTTTACTCCCACACTACTTCCTGTTACAGTTAGAGCTGCATTATTTCCTGTCAGGTGATCTCTGAGGGAGCACACAGCCCATCACTAAATGGTGTCTCAAGGGAAAAGATGTAAAAGGGCAATATTTACTGATATATATTCCAGATGGGCAAGATTCTTTCATTTAAAGGAGAAGGAAAGGCTAATAAAGAGTTAATCTCAAGCTGCAAGCATACCTTCAGTTCGCTCAATAGTGATCTTAAGTCTCCCCATATTTCTCTCGTTCAGATGATCAGAAGCCAAACAGGAAGAAAAAATGCTGAGCTGTGTAAAGAAAGTTCCCATAATGCCTCGCTCCTGCACCAAGACCGGTGTATATGCTCAGTTTGTAAGACTTTGAGGAAGCTTCCTGATGATTGGCTCAGATCCACATTCCTAAGGGGGGGTGAGTTCTTAGTATTCTTGAGGGAGGGGGGAGCAGGAGAGGGGAGAGAGCAGAGAGCTACGTGTCTCTGGCAGAGGAAAACTGACACAACAAATCTTTTGACAGAGAAGTCAGTTCAGCATTTCTGTGAGTGCTTATGGCTGTATTTACATAGACCTTTCTGATAAAGCTTACTAATCCACGAATCCAAATCACGAATGAGAAAAAATCGTATTGGAAACGAAAATTTCGGAAGATCGCAAATATCACGAAAATGCTTACGAAAAAAATCGTATTAGTCACGATAATATCGTATTGGCGATCCGAAAGTCACAAAATTTTCGTACCGAACAATTGTAAACAGCGGTAAAACCTTTCCAATTATTTTGTGCAAACGTCCGAAAAAGTCGTGCGCCGTACGAAAAAGTCGTGCGGACGCCTGAAAAAATCGGCAAAAATACGCTCGGAGCGTTCGTGCTTTTGTAAATGTGCCCCTTAGTTTCTCCTTTAAGATCTCAAAAAGTGCAAATCCACAGGTAAGGGCAAGTAATTAAGTATCAATAATACTAAGGATACGTTTTCTGCTTACCTATATTTATTAGCTATTTGAACATCAATAAACATTTTAAAACCTATCTCATTTAATTAGATAGCAGCGTTAATTTTTATATAACATTTTTTTTTCGACAATCTTTGAGAACATAACAGCAATGTGCTGCTGCTGCCTCAAAAAAAGAAAAAATGATTTGATATTGATCCAATAACAATTTGACTGGGTTATTCTAAATATGCAAGGATAGTCATGACAAATAGCACATACAATGTTTTTCAATGCCAGGGCTTGCAAACTCATGCTTTGGAAGTGACATTCACAGGCTGTTGGCAGTTGTAGAGAAGTCACCACATCTGTAACTCACATACTGATTAATGATTCCTTCAAAATTTTCTTTGCCATTGTTTGAGCTTCACTAGTTTGCTTGCCCTTAAGTGCAGATCTATTCAAAGTATGTCAAATGAAAAGAATTACACCTGCCTTGCTCAACTCACAAAACAAAAGCTACCAACACTTTGCATGGCCTTTAGCGCCACTAGTAATAAGGCAGAGCACACACGCTTAATATGCTTATGAGTACAAGTGTAAATGCATAAAAATGTCGACAAAAGATATGAATGCACCGTGAATTTTATTTTTGTCATCATTCATCAAGCTAACCCCTATCATAAAAATTCATCCCCAACTGCACGTAGCAATCTGTCACCTTCCCAAGTGACAAGTTTTAGAATCATTCTGGAAAGAACATTATAATCAAAACTGACCATTATTCTTTGTTTAAATTGTGAGAAAAGAACTGTCCTGTCCTTGAAGCAGGTAGGTCTGTGGATGATATAGGGGTACCAAACTATGGTTGTGGCACTTTAATAATAATTGTATCATATAACTGGAGACTTCCTACCAGTTCCAGTTGCTTTAAATATGAGATCGGTATTTGGCAACTAAAATAGCTTCACCCTAACTGAAGCTGATTCAGTTTTGACTACAAGGAGCATGATTCTAGTAAGTGAACATGTAAACACAAGTGAAGTGTTTTGGGTGCCCTATATCATACAAACATGCAAATATTTAAGTGCCACACATTAATTCATTTGCACTATGATAATGTGGAAAATAATGCACGAAAAGAGCCTAGTTAAAAATAAATCTTTTCTTATTGTTGCCATGTTTGCCTGGTTCTATTCTGTAAGAGGAAAGGTGAATGCACTTGTGCATCTTAAAAGAGATCTGGACAGATTTCTTAATGCACCTATCAACTGGCTATAGTGGCAGACCTAGGATATGTAGTGAGAAGCAGATGAGTCTTGGAGGCTTCCATGAGATATCAATCTGACTAACATAATAGTTTTCTGTCCACTGCATAGAACATTAGTCATCTTATAGGGTATAGGAATCAGTCTTCAGCTTGACATTGCTATTAGGTGGCATAATGTCAAATGTGCAGTTCCTGAGTAGGGTTTTTAACACTTTTTTTTTTTTTAAACTTATGTTACAAACATAAAGGTATTGGTCTGTCTCTAAAGTTTCCATTGTTTTATTTTTATATTTCTTGTTGCATATCTTACTGCTAAGGGTTGAAATGCCATTGTGCACTAACATTCATACAGTGAATGTGGTATTTTGTTCAAAATTGCCAAGCGGCTTCCTCAGAGGTGTTAAAACCCAGTAAAATTATTTGCTCTGGCTATAGATCAGTCTATTAGATCTAACTCCTATACTCCTGTTCAGCAGAGGACTGCTGAATTTAGCCTTTTACATGCATAGTTTTCCATTAACAAAAGTGATGATGAAGCATTGTACTCATTATGCAGTAACAGATCTGCATTATGTGACAGTGAAAATGATGAGGCCAACTTGGCGCACAAAGCTATGGAATTGAGAAATGAGATGTGCTCTTAGGAAAACAAATTCCCACTGTACTCTCCTTGTTATACAAAAGGAAGCCATCTCTTGTTGAAAGGCTATTTAAACATCAACATTTCAATGTGAGTTTATAGTAATAGGGTGTGTAAAATCATGGAAATTACTTATAGAGTATATGAAATTAGTTTTTTAACATTGATGTTTGTTGCATGTATCTCCTTACATATTACCAAACCAAAGGACTTGGACAATACTTATTGTACCCTGGGCTATGGCAGCATTGTTCACATGTCTAAAAAACACAGTTTCCCTTTAAAAAATTCTCCTTTCAAAGTTACATGGCACATAGCAGCCTATTTTAAAACTGTAATAGTAGAGACAACATGTGTCAAAACTAAATTTAAAAAGGTTCATATTTATGTTTTTACGCATCAACAAAAGTGTAATATGATTTATTTTGATGTGCTATTTATAGATAAGCTTATCAAGTTATTATTTGCCGAGTAGTACACAATGCAGTAAAACTACAAAGCAACATCTATTATCAACATCTAAGTATAACAAAAGTATTAATATATGCAGTGGAGCCCCCACATAGCTTTCCTCCTCTGCTTTAGTATGTAGGCTACCAGTGTGAATTTACATCAACTACCCTGAATCTCAAGGAAGGTCACTGCACAGGGACTTGGAGAAGTTGGGCTGAACCTGTGGAACCCTAGAATCAAGTGGGTGCAGTGTATCATCTGGAAAAGGGCTGCCACATCTATTTAAATAACCCTTGTTTATATATGTTTAAAGGACAAAAAAAATAATCTGGGGGAAGGGGGTACCAATTGTAGTCACACCCTCCCCCAAATAACTGTAATCGCTTTCCCCAGATTGGCACCCCTCTTCTTTACAAAATGCACTGACAAGGGCTAGTGTTCTGTAAGGTAGGTTAAAACCATATTCCCAGGCATCCCTTGCACCTTGATCTTTTAAACATTTAACATGTAAACCCCACACACACAAATTTAATCTGTGAACGGCTTCTTTGAAATCTTCACTAAGATTTCCTTCTCCTCCTGTAACCCACTCGGCCCCCTCCCTCAGGAATTTGCTTTGGCTGTTGGCTTGTGGGCATGCTCAGTTGTTCTAAGCTCACACACCCTCCAGTCTAGCAGCCAGTGAAGAGATGGCATTGCTGGTTACCATAGAAACTCAGCTCTAGCTGTCTGCTTTCATTTTTTTCTCCTGAGCTCAGCTTTCCCATTACAGTGCTCAAACAAAGCAGAACTTTTATCAGAGACAGTTGCTTGTGTGAGCCTGTATTCTTGATGAAATGTATGCTGAATAAGGGTCTGTGTGTGTGTATGCTGTTTGCAGATTTAAATGTATCTGATTACGTATCAGAGGAAAAACAACCGCTGGGTGAAAGCTGCTATTCGCTTTAGGAACATGTGATGGTGCTGGCAAACGGTGGGGATATATGCAGTACAAATGATGCCATTTGGGTTGGGGAGATGTGCCCAACTGATATACATTGTAGGCAAACGTAGGCTTTACACTTAACTTAAAATGCAGCTTTAATGGGGCCTAAAAAGAGCCTTGTGTCTCATTCACCTACCAATCACAAATTTATAGCAGAAGGACAATTTAAATTATTATGAACAGTAATGTAATATCAATCTGAAGCATGCTTGTGTAATATTCACGCAAATTAATATGAACTATAATGTAATATTTACTGGAATTAAAAAACATATTCCATTTCTGTAATATGTTTATAAAATGTACAAACAATCTTTATAAAAAATGAAAAGGAATACCTTCTCTCTAGCAGTGCCTGGAAGGTCAGTGGATGCACAGCCAAACAGCATGATAATAATGAATGCCAATCAGTAGTAGAGTGCTGTTGACCAATACAAAGAATTCGTTTGTAAATGAATATTGTTGAAAGTTCAACATTTATAATACATGCCATTTTTATGCAGTACATGCAATACATATGAATATCTGATTCACAACATTCAAGTAATTATGCAGATACACACTTTTTTTTACATTTCCTAATATGTGCTGCAAGCATTCATAAATAGTTACCCACCTACTGAGCACAGTGGAAGCAAGAAGTAAGCGACAACTTACTGGTCAATCACAGAGAGGTGGGGAAAAAAAGAACCGGCACAATACATGCTAGAACAAGTGACTAGCACATGATGCACTGATCCTCTGCTGGTTGATGTTGTGTGAAAAATGAATATATTACTAGGCAGTATAACTGAGGTTTTTAAGCTTAGTTATACCATTGTTGTTGAGATTCAAAACCTGGACCTTTTCTTTTTCCACTATTATGGCCTCCTATCTCATCTCCACCAGGTGTTTGCAATCCTGCTACCAAGGGCCTATTTAAGCTGGATCATTGAATCATTTCTCTGTGGTCTAGCTCCATAAAACCTGAGTTCATGGTCCATTTCCTCTTTGAGCCTTTTTTCTGCTTCCGTGGTTTCCTGTTTCTAAACCTTGGTCTCTTTAACAGACTTGCTATTGCTTGAAACCTGTCCTGACCACTTGACTGCATCATGGATTTGTTGTTGCCTTCTGGCTGCCCTGACATATAGCTTAAATCCAGACCTGCTTTTCAGTCTGCTGCCTGCCCAGACCATTGGCCAGTTACATGGACTAAATATTCTGCCCACCAACTATGCTGTTGTTTTCTGTGTATCTTTATCAGTCCACTTATTTAACTATTTGTTATGTTAAATAACAATAATGACTGATTTTCATCAATCTCCCACATCAGCGGTTCTCAACCTGGGGGTCGAACAACCCTTTCACAGGGGTCGCCTAAGACCATTGGAAAACACATATTTCTGATGGTCTTAGGAATAATTTTATGGCTGGGGGTCACCACAACATGAGGAACTGTATTAAAGGGTTGCGGCATTTCCACGTTTCGCGATTCTTGTTAACAGATTCACTCATCATTACTGGAAACCATATATATAGTCAGTAAATAGGATATCTATTCTCACAACTACGAAAATGCTAGAGGTGCTAGGAAACAGCCACTGTAGTTAATTCTTAACATGCTAACTATAGTTGGACTGAATGCAATTCCACAGCACATAGCTAGGTATTATACCAATAGCCATGCTGGTTATACAAAACATATGTGTATAAAACAGAATTTAATTTACTCCTTTTACCTCACTTAGAACATCTGATGCAGGCAAAATAAAACTGTGCAGAGGGTTGAATCTTGAAAGCTGGTCTTCTCCACCAGTCAAGTTAAACTGGAAATTTCTTGAGTGTGCCGAAATCTTGTCAGGTTCCTGTGTAGAGAACTCTGCATTCAGGTAATCCTACAAGGAAATATAAGAATGAATTCACAGCAGGACAGATGTGTAGAGTTTGAAAGTCTGTAACAACATAAAAATAAAAAGCGTAAACGTTATTTGTATAAACCTTTTTTTTTTTTTTTTTAAACTGCTCTCATGTTTGCTGAAATCTTTGATATTTGCGTAAGACAAATTACTAATAATTCAGATGCAAAGTTTTCAGTGGATTTCTGGTAATAACTAATAAGTTTTCCAAAAGCACAGACCTTTCATTTTAATTCAAATTTAAGTCTAAAATATACTTGTCTTTGTCCAAGGAAAAGACAAAGCATGGTCTAACATTTTTACCAACCATGGGACCCTGTGCAGATGGGGGAAGGCAGTCAACCAAAGATCTCCATCACCAACTGCCACTACCCTGTGTAAGGGCTAAGTCTATTTTTAACTTATTTAATGATCTCCTCTTAATTTTTGATGGTTTTAATTGCCTATGGGAACCAATCAAAAAGTAAAATAATATATTTGTTTTTTTAATTGTAGATTTGGTTTCTTATCATGGACCCTGACTCCAGGATATAGGAACTAAACCCATCAACCATTAGGCCAAAAGTGAAGCATCACAGGATGGGGAGGAACTTTTTTTTATAGAATCCATCCAAAGAAAAATAAAGCTGTGTAGATGTGCTAAGGTAGGGATAGGGCAAGTATAAAAGAGAATGAGTCTGGGTGGTAAAAATATATGATTATATATATATATATATATATATATATATATGCTGTACATATAAATGCATATCATAGGCTATAATCTTAGGCTATTACAGGGTGGTGCGCAGAATATATTTCTTCAAATACATTCTGTTTTGCACCTTTGCGGTTAAGGATGCCAAGGCACATGCATCTGCTCTCTGAGCACCAGAGAATACGTCGGTAAGATGGGAGCAGCTGATCTTTTTGTGTCATTGATGTAGTAAATAGAGGGTCCACAGGACACAAGTTTTTTTTTTACCCAAGAATGAAGAAGAATGAAGAGATTACACCAGGTCGAAGGCGGCGCACACAGGTTTGTGCCTTATGTTTTAAAAAGTAGATATAACAAATTATTAGATACATAGATACATTTCTCCTCTAGATAAGCAGCTAAAAGTATAAAATATGTTTATAAATTTTAGAGTCAATAATTCTTATGGGGTTATGTATTTTTGTCATAGGCATCCAGGATATTTTACACTTTTAAATATGGTAAAAACTAATATCACCCCTTACTGCAGGAGTTTCGTATCTTATATTAGAAATAGAAGTCAGGATATAGATGTAATCATTCTACCATTAATATATTCAGTACAATTAGTCCTATAACACAGTGTTCTGTGTTCTAGCAACAATATTTTTTAAATATGATTGTTGAGTCAGCCTATTGGGATTTAGGTTAGATTCTCATGCTACACGGATTTCTTTGTTTAGCTAGGCCTTTACACCATTAGCCTATGATTTATCGAGCAGTGGAAAAAGAATGTAGTTAAAAAGTTCATACAAATCCTGTTTTATTGTATGTGTTGTATCAAACTCCTTCTACTTTATAATTAGACTCCAAAGAATAATATTTCTCTCTGTGGACTTATTCCTCTGCTTCATAAATGCAGGTCATGATCTTTGTGTTAGGCATCAGAAAAACAGCAGAAGGTTAATCTTCCAGCTAAATTCTTGCAACATCATTTAAAGAGTTAAAAGGTTGCTAACTGAAATATAACATTTTTCATTACGAAAGCTCTTGTGTATATACCAGAGATCCCTTATTAGGAAAGTATGTGTACAACCTATATATGCTCTGTTTTGCCCCAAAAGCTTAGGATATCTAGGCAATAGTATACATGCTGTTACGGAGGACAGTTCTTATACTGCTCTTCCTCCAAATTAACAAACAGAGGTCATAGTGTATCAAGTGTTCATATCACACCCTCATGCATAATATATTGGACACTTATATAAAAGCAAATAGTTGCAATGTTTTCATTAGTTACCTGGCTCATTGAGTACCTGCAGGACAGCTCCATGCCATTCGAACATAAACTAGAGTACATGTTGACCTGAAAGCAGACATGGTACATTGTGGTAACTGAAACAAGCCAGCACCTGTAGAGGAGTGACTTGGGCACTGTGGGAGCAACCTGCTGGGAACACTGTTTGAGGCAGAGGGAAGCCAAGTCTGTGAGAATCTGAGGAGAGTGACATGTTGGATAACTAATACAAAGATTGCCACTTTTCAACTTTATGTTAGTTGCCAACATATGGTGTGTGGGGATATGATATGAAAACTTGTTATGCTATGAGCTCTGGTTGATCTCCTGGAAGGAGAGAGGTATAGGAAATGTCTGCTGTAACACTGTGTATAGTATTGCCTGGATATCCTGAATTTGGTCTTCATTTTTTATGGCTTTCAAATTATTCAGCATATTCATTCAGTAGCTTTTTCAGTATGTAATTTCAGCTACCAGGTTGCTATCCAATTTATCCTAGCAACAGGCAGTGGCTTGAATAACAGACTAGAATATAAATAAGAGACAGCCTAATTAGAAAGATAAGTAATGAAAAGTAAGCGTAAAATCATATCCTCACACAGCAATTCTTTTGCCACCAGGGTCAGTGACCCCCATTTGAAAGTTATAATAACGCAGAAGAGAAAGAGAACTAATTTAAATATGAGGAAAAACTGAAGACCAACTGAGAAGTTGCTAAGAATAGGATATTCTATGACAGTAAAATATAGCATGAAAGTGAATACCCCTTTAAAGGGGACCTGTCATCCAGATAAAAAGCTGTATAATGAAAGTCCTATAAAAATGAAACATGAAACCCAAATTCTTTTTTTAATTAAATCATCCACACCTGTTATAAATGTAATTAAAAATCTGAGCTGTCAATCATATGTTGCCTGCCCTGCATCTATGCCTGAGGCATAGAGGTGGGGCAGGCAATATATGATTGACAGCTCAGATTTTTAATTACAATTTACTTTTACCTTTCCATTCAGCACTTCCTAGATATCACCTAGATGGAAAATGCACAAGATTTTCTGATGATACTGAGCTTACACAAAATGGTGCCGCCCTGCATGCTGTGACTGTAAACTCCAAGACTGAAGGGGGAAAAAATTTAAATAATTTATATAGTGTAAGTAAAGTCTATTTTGCTCCACTAAAATGATAGAAAAGGATTTGAAATCATTTCTTAGGGTGACAGGTCCCCTTTAAGTTAATTACAAATGTAATTGCTATTACATAAGCTGCTAGGGCTAGACCTTTCTCTTAAACCCAAGACATCTACTTGGCATATCCCCACACATCACTCTTACCTCTATAACTGCAATGGTACAGTTGAACAACACTTTGAGATATGTCAGTGCTGGGATCCAGATACTGTATACGTTTTTATTGTACTCTATATCCTGTAAATGTTATGTCAGACCATGTATGGTCTGAACACCTAAAGGTCCCCATACATGGGTCGATGCTAGCTGCCGATATCGGTCCCTTAGACTGATTCAGCAGCTAATCGGCCCGTTTATGGGCACTACCGACATCTGGCCTGAAATCTAGTTAGATCGGGGACCGCATTAGCTTGTTGATGCGGTCCCCGGACCGTCTTTTCCTATACCCGTCATTACAATTCGATCGTTTGGCCCCAGGGCCAAACAATAGAATATCCTGGATTCTCCCGATATCACCCACCCATAGGTGGGTATATTGGGAGACGATCCGCTCACTTGGCGACATCGCCAAGTGAGCGGCTCGGCCCGAGTATAGGGACCTTAAGACCTAAGGGCTACTGAAAGCATCTTTATGTCTTTTGCTATTCCTTGGACTGCTGGTAATATATTGATACCATGTTATAATGGCCAGCTGTACTTCAGCAAAAACTTTATTTCCCACAATGCTTTACCCTCACATGTAAAATGCCATGGTAACAGCTATTTTCACTAAATTAGCACAATGTTGCTGATATTCCCCTATATATGTTGTAAATTATATAATTTTTTTTATAAAAAAAAGATGAAACCAATATATTTAGGTAAAAGCACATTTTGACAATTAAATCAAGAAAAAAAATATAGCTGCATTCTATGTAGGGCTTATCAGAGTAATACAGAAAGCAAGGTGAACTCAGGTAAATGATTAATGCCCAATAAAGTATGACAGGCATTCAAACTGAGCTGATCTTGTGACTGGTCTGTGGACCCTTAAGTAGTCCAAAGGAGAGGAGGAGCAGTGCACCAATTAATATTTCAACATTTTCTACATTTAGTTTATGATTACATAATTATTATAATAAAGATTATAATGTTTTACTTTTACAATTGCCTAACATAATACATTTTTGCATTATTTTTATTGTTAAACTGAAGTACACAATGTTTTTTTATTTTGAGTTTTTTATTGACTGCGATAGAAAAAGACATCATTATGTTATTAACATTAGATATTGTTGATGTTGTAATAAAGGAATATTCTGACACCATATTATTTAAATCAGATAAAACATCAAATATCGAAATGTTCATAATTTATGGGTAACAATAGCACTGACAAACAACCATTACATTTGGCAAAAGAATAAAAGTGTCATAATAAAGTAGAGTTTTTCATAATAAATGTCAAGAAATTGCATTTATTACACAAATAAAAGTACAAAATCTGTCAAACTAAATGGCGGGAACTGCATTCACTACAGACAAGACAAAAATGTTAATATTAAGAATTAAAGCTTCTCCTGGAAGAACAGACTTGGGGTACTGGGAGGGGATGCCTGTTAGTATACTGTATTTCAGCATAGTAGGCAAAAGCATTATAGAGCAGAGTATGCTGTTCTTGGCTACCAAATCTAAGCTTATTCTTTTAGCATATGTGTAATATTTGAACTAGTCCAGTAGCGGTGAGCTGTTACTGGTTAGGATAATCCAAGCATCAATCTTGTTTTCTTGGATGGGGCAAGAAGTGTCCATTTACTATAAAATATAACAAATTGTTGATGAACTTTCAACAAGGGGCACATTTATTATTAATCACTAGGTTGTGCTTATGTGTTTTGTATAATCTCTATTGTGTCTATGAGGTCCACCTTACCCACTTCCTGGCCTTCCTGCCTGATGATGGAACAGGGGGCCAAGCAGTGTATTTCTATATCCTGCAGATGGTGCAACATCAAACCCCTCACCCCTCTGCTCCTTACCTTGAGGGGGCTTTGCCTTTGGTGCCCTCGACAATCAGCTCCACACTGGTGCCTATCCCTAAACTACAATTAAATTGTGAGTTTTTTGAATCGAACTGTATTTACTAAATATCTTGAATGTTTTTTTCTCGGTAAAAATAAAATGTTCATAGAAATTGTACTCAATTTTTTTCAAAACCGAATGTTTCTTGCAGTCTCCGGGCATTTGATAATTTTGGTTTTACTCGAAAAAATATATTTGCGTTTTCAAAAAGCAAAAATTTTATCTAAAATTAGAAATTCCAAATCCCATTGATTTATATGGTATCTCAGTAGATTTGAGCCGGAGAGATGGAACTTTCGACTGAACCAAGTTTGTTCTTTCATAAACCTCAAGCAGAAGTTGGACCTTGTAGATACATTGGTATTTATACTGCAAGCACTTAAAATCCTACTACACACAGGGGATCTCTATGTAACTGATTCTGTTTCTCTGAAAGAATTGGCTGTGCCAGTGATTATATAGGTAAGTGATATTACAGGTGGTGTATACATACACAATGGGCTATTTTGTGTTTAGTCATTTTAAATAATCAAAATCACTTTGCAGGAACCTGTTTTTATTTTGACACAAAAATCAAATCTACTGTAATTCAATGTCCTATGAACATATAACATGAAAACTTCCAAGGGGATGTACACATAGGGGTAGAGCTCACTAGAGAAAAACTCACCCACTTTCTATTTAGCCCTGTGGGATTTTTTAAAAATGGTTAATGGGTGACAGTTCACTGTTTTAGAAATACACATAGGAATGAAAAGAAAGTGGGTGAGTTTTCTGTAGTAAGCTCTTATTTCACAATCTGTCCCTTATTATAGGCACAGTCAATCAAGGAGAAAGTCAATTAGTTTGCATCAGTCTACCGACCTTTAACCTTTAAAATGCCCCTAAATGTAAACTATTCTTGTAAGCATGCTGCCGTGCAAAGGTTCCATACCCTGTATACATTCTACTGTATTTTAGAAGCAGAACTTAAAGTTAAAAGCCCCACAAAGGATTAGGCTACGCAGTATGTACATAACTTAATCACATGATTGTATAGTACAGACAGTAATATGTAATATTACAGTAATAGGTAAGAATTAATAATCTGGGGCAGTTGGTGCCCATTTTACTCTCTGATACATGCATATAACAATAGCAGGACTGCTTTATCATTCTAGCTCGTATATATTTGAGACTAGCTACAGATTAGCAACAGAGGTCAGTCTTAAAATTATGCAGTAAACATAAGAACATTGCATAGCACTTTTATACATGGAGGTAGAACAGGCAATGTGAAAAAGACTGCAGCAGTGAATTATGCAGAATTTTCCTACAGACTTTAGAAAGTATTAAGTCTTTGATGAATGCTAAGCTGCCAGCACAAAATGCCTCAACCCAATACACACCTAATTGCTCGGCAAAAAGGCAGTTTCCCTACCTCATTGAGCTGGATGATGTGATAAATTTGCCTCAGGTACTTGCTGCCACCTGGTTTGTGGCAGATATCCAGGACCATCATGTTTATTCTCTGCTCAGTCAATTCAAGCTCACTGTCTTGGTCTTTTAATACTGAGCTGTCTTCTTGCATTGCAGAGCCACTAGGAAAGACAAAGTGTGCCACATTACATATTTCTAATCCAGCAATGCACAATAAAATCATTTAGGTCTCTTCTTAAAAAGCACTTTCTGCAGGCGGTTCTCAGGAATAAAACGGCAGTGCTATTTTACACACCATGCTACATCCGACAGCAATCACCATTCCCTGTTCATTTTCTTTTTTTCTTAGTGAGCGAATATCTTTGTGTTCCAAACTCTGGCAAAATTACTATTATTACGAGAAAGGTAAAATTATTTTTCAAAGTGGAATATATGGAAATCGCTGACAAAGTAATAATCTGTAATTTTTCATTAGTAAAATTGCATACTTTTCCTCTCATTAGATTTCTTCTATTGAACATTTAAAAGTAACTAAATTAGAAAAAATAGTAGATATTCTAGTAACAGAAACACATTTAACCATATTGGCATCTGACTTACAGCGAAGCAACATGAGCAACTTAACCAATGGCAGACAATATATATTTAAATAATATAGACACAAAATATTCTGGCACCCCACAATGGAAGGCTTAAGATTTGCTGAGTTAGCCGTACAGTAACATACAGCTAAACATACTTTTTTATAAGACTGAATAGCTTTATATTTTATCATATTATTATCATTAAGTGGTCATTCGGGTGGTCTAAATAAAGAATTAAGAGGCAGACAGGAAAAAATTAAATTAAAGATAATGTAGCAGTACCAATGCTAGAAATTTTTGACAATGCAGGAATAAGACCTTAGTAAGTCAATATCCTTAATCAAACTTTAAAATATACTGCAAGTTTAATTATAAAAAGTACTGCATTGAAATGTATGTTTTTAATGTAAAATACTGTACTGAATGATTTTATTTCTCTCAGTATTTGAACAATTAAACATTAAATACCTCTTGTAAAATCCCATGATAAGAATTCTTCTCCAGTCCCCTGACTGGTCCCTAAGATAACAAGTCTGCGCACACATGTTTAAGTCAGATCTGTGTGTTAAAGACACAAGCAGGGGACTGATCTAGAACACTGTCATGGCAGCTTACAGGAAATACGTGTACATAACTATATCTTTACTATACTTAAACCTGTTTATTATGATGTGTGTTTTAGCATACTAAAGACAGTTCTCAGTATTGTCTATGGCAGGGTACTTCCTGGCATCTTGTAGCCGCAACAAGTAGCTCAGTGTGTCATAGCCCTTTGGTGTTAATAAAACAGTAGCTTTTACTTGTTCCGAACCAATAATTATTCCTTCTTGTAGGCAAACAATGCCATTGGATTTATTTTATGTTTTAGTGGTTTTTAGTAGACTTTAAATAACGGAAAGATCCCATACCCAGGCATTCTGGATAACAGGTCCCATACCTGTATTTGTTTCTCTGCTTTTTCCACTTACGTAAAACAGCACCAAACCTTAGGGAAATAAGTGAAATATCCATAAACTAAAATAATGACGTCTTACTCTTTATATAACAAGAGCCCCTGAAAGGACATACAGCTGGCAAAACTGATGAAAGCTACACTGTTGATCTTTAGACTTAGAACTTTCCCTTGGAGGTAACAGAATAAATAAATATGAGCTGTCGGCGTGCTGTCTGAGGGTTTTTTTTAATAGCTACGGTGTCATTATGTTATGTGCTATATAATTAGAAGCTGTAAACACAAAGGTGTTTCAGCAGAATTAGTACAATAATTTTTTTTTTTTTTCTTTTCATTGCAGCAAAACAACACTTTTTCTTAATATGAGGATGACATTGAAAAAGTTGAGGGCCCTGTGACAAAGAAGTGTATCACCCAAATTGTATCCTTTCCTGTCCATCACTTTGCAGGTGAAGCAGATGATTGGATTCAGTCATTGCTATGATTAATGAGTTCCTCTCTGGATTTGGGACAGCCTATCAATCATGTCATTAGGGAGAATGTGCCCTGAAAGAGGCAGACCTCAGCCAAGGAATAACTGCATTCATCTTAATCTGTATATGCACCCAGCCAGCCAAGTCAGGGTCACCATGATGAAAAACAATAATCTTCAACGCCACAAATTACTTTGCAAAGACAGACGTTTCCTTACTTTTTCAGCTTCATGTTCTCTACAATACAAGCAGACTGTTTACAGCCTGTGAGTTACTCTGAAGTGAAGGTTATATTAATGAATAGTAATGGGTTCAGGTAGTATATAAGACAGGCACAGCGTCCAGCTGCCAGTTTTTTCAAGGTAGTTTTTTTTTTCCCCAAGTCAAAGTCATTTCAAGGCACAGCAACTAAATTTGATATTTCATAAAACTATTAAATGATCCAAGTTTGCCTAAATTTCCAATGATGTTTGGTGTAACTAAGAAATTCAGAAATTCTTAATTTTGTTTTTGTCTGTGTTAAGTGTGGGGTGATGGGGAGGGGTCTTGGTATTTTTGTATTCAGTCTTATGCCATATTTGAAATAGTAAGTAAGACTTAAGTATCTATCTACAGGTATGGGACCTGTTATCCAGAATGCTTGGAAACTTGGGTTTTCCAGATAATGGATCATTCCATAATTTCGATCGTTATACTTTTGTCTGCTGAAAAATAATTTAAACATTAAATAAACTCCAAAGGATTGTTTTTTTATTTATATCTTAGTTGGGATCAAATAATTTCCGTAATTCAGAGCTTGTTTCCTGCTAAAAGGTCATATACCTGTACAACTAAAAGGTGCTTGCCTTTTACCCTATTATGCACTGAAATGAAGGATGTTCCTTGTTTAGTAAGCAGACTAAAATGGAACTCAATCTATGTTTCACTACAGAAGATTGTGCTACAATGTGCCACTTGCCAATGTTAATTTGACTGGGAACTTAACAGAGAGAAAACTCAGCATGCAGCTTCTCGACTCTCCTGTGGGCCACTGCCCTAAAGTTGGTACTGATATGCTGTTTTGAAATCTCCCTGAAATGCTATCCCACCGCCAAGAATGTATATCGCTGGTGGGATGAAATACGTGTCACTTCGTTTTCCTGAAGTCGCCCAAAGTTGCCTTGAGAGGAAACTTCAGGCGACTTCGGCAAATCGTATCGACGTGTATTTATATTCTTGCCGGTGGGATGGCATTTCGGGGAGATTAGTCGCCCATGGTAATGAAGATTTATTACAGACGACTAATCTTCCTGTGTGCAACTGCCCTTAGGGTACTCCTATTCTCTGTAAAGATATTAAAAAAGAAGGGGCAGTGTCCACAGTGCAATTTTATTTTTAAAAAGAGATAAAACTTACAGAGAGATAGAAAGAGAGAGAATCTGCATCATAATGCTGGAAAAACTGACTGTTTCATATGCGCTCAGAAGTGTGACTTTTATAATCTTTTTCAGGTGAATTACAAAATCTTTGTATAGACTGTCTATGGTTCTGGAAACACACAGAATTGTGTTCCGACACCCTGGAAATTGTACTGAATGTTCAAAATATAGCGTTATGTTCTGTTACGTTTTTTTTTCCATAGCCTGTGGCACTCATCTGTATTTTGTCTTAAATTGGTGATCCAGTGGAGGAACTGTGAAACAGATCTGCAAAGGAAAAAATTCTGAGATGTTCCCAAAAAACTTTTTATTTCCATTTTTTTGCATTTAAAACTTTGCTAAACACTTTGAAGATGAATTACTGGTATCTCCCCTGTTGGTTTAGTCTCAACCTCTAAATTTAAGATCATATTGGGGTAAAGAAAGGTTATAGCTTGGTCATAGCTTTGCTCCCACTAGTTCAGCTCACTTTAACACTGAGAGGGTGAAAACAAAAATACAATAAGATCTGGTATTTACCAAGTAAACTATGATTTTACTGCCTCGCCCAAAACAGTGGATTGTTGATTTTCTGAAGAACATGTTCTTTTCTCTGTAGCCCATTCAGAGAATGATTCTGTGAATTGTATAATGCTATTCTTTATTGTACACATTCACTTACAAAAAATAAATAGCACTGATGTGCCCTTTTTTTACCTTAAGGGAACTTTGTCACCCATGAAAAATCTCTCTCCCAGGAGCATCAAAGCACCTAAAATACCTTTTTCTTGACCCTCAAGGAAAATGCCAAGTTCAAACTGTATACCAGTAACTGAATCACATGAAAATGTCTTCTCCATTTTTGCTTGATCACACAGAATTTGGACTGTGTAAAGTAAAAAGGTATTTTTTGAGTCTTTATTGCCCACAAGAAAGCACAATTTCCCATATACTGTATGCATGGGAGAAACTTAATCTTACTGGTCCCAGCAACCTATTGCTGAATGTGCTAGAATCGGCATAGGTAGTATCTATTACTTTGATAACACTTTAATGATAGAAGACATATTGTACCATACACTGAATTGCTATTATAATCATTAGATGCAAGAGTTAATAGAATTCAACAATAACTCTTGTCAGGTATACTGATGTACTGGTATCTACAAGTAGATCAACCAAAGCAGATTGCTCTGTTGATACATGACGTGCATTTTTTGTGCTAATAACTTTTTTTTTTTTTTAAAGTTTCCATTATATAAAGACAAAACAATAAACCATAAAACAAAGCCATAAAATTAGATTTTTTTTAAAGCTTAATAGCTGTAATGCAGTGCTACATTCATGTATAAACTAGTTAGCCATTATATGTTTACAGTTCAAAAGTAAAGACTGCATCTCACCTGTTGATGCTTAAACTGTTAGCTTTAAGGAACTGGTTTTCAATCCATTTTGGTCTCTTTTCCCCAATGAAGTCAAAAACCTTTTGTGTTGCTTCTTTGTTATCATTTGTTTTATTTCCAGTGACTCTTTGCAAACATTCACTAACGGCAGTCAGATTTTCCTTGCACCACGTTGACAATGCATGACCAGTTGCATTTTCTATAGTGTTCCCATCATGGAGTACTTCACAGATAATATCAATCAAATTCAAAACAAGTATTCCAGTCTTTATTGATTCAGAGTATTTCTTTGATACTTTTCTCTCAGCCAGTGAGTAGAGGTACTTTATTGGGGAAGGCACACAAGCAATTACTGAAGGTAGTCTGCCGATCACAATGGACACTGCTTCAGCTATCAGTTTTGTAAGACCTTTAACATAAAAAGCAAAAAGAAACCTGCTGATTTATTCTTAACTCTTTATGGCCCATCTAGATCAGAAAATGCACTTGTAGTCTCCACAATTTCACCACAGTCAGTTTATATATCTGCTGTTTACATTGCAGAGTAACATTTGACTGGCCCTGTCCACTGCAGGCTTTCATAGTGGTTAAAGTGTTATTGTGTATACAGTCAATGAACAGTTTGCCTAACAGAGGAGGGTTCTAATGTGAGCAGAGCTTTCTCACCATCCTGTCAGTAATATTCACAGCTTCTGCTGATGAATTTAACAAATACATTTTTGAGAACATTCATTTGTGGATATCGGTTGTCTGTGTATGCTGCTAGTATTATGCTGCTATAATCAAAGTTTTCTGTGGGTATCTGTGTATTTAATTTTAATGTCTTATGTTTGCCTGTCAAGCCAAGAGTATGTAAGACAGTTATAAACTACAACTTTTGACTTCTGGAAATTGTACTTTTACCACTTTGGGGCCAATTTAGTACCATTTAATATGAAAATCCTGTGAGTTTCCATCAGGACTAACAGACATCCAAACTGTACGGGAAATACCTGATCCGGTATGGGACCTGTTAACCGGAAACCTATTATCCAAAAAGCTGTGAATTCTGGGATCTCCCATAGACTCCATTTTAATCAAAACTATTTTTAAATTTTAACCCATAGCTCCATTTCCTCTGCAAGAACAAAACAGAGCCTTGTACTTGATCCCAACTAAGATATAATACATCATTATAGGAGGCAAAACAACCTTATTATAACCTAAAATTTACGATTATCAATCCATAATGATTTTCGATAAATCTGTCAAGTTTATCTATGTACATGTGGCATCAATGTACTCAGAGGAATAGAAGTATTTAAATTAAGGAAAAAAAAGCCCTTGTTTAAAAAAATGGGTAGAGCACTAGGTAGGGTTGCCACCTCTCTGGTTTTGACTCGGACAGCCTGGTTTTTGGAAGGGCTGACTGGGTCAAATCCTCCTGCAAATGGGCAGGACTCACTGAGATTGGTGCAGCGATCGCCCAATTGCCGAGTCATATCCCCTCCCAGTGATGTCACAGCCCTGCCTCTTCCCCACCCTGCGATCCCACAGCCATGCCTCTTCTCCACCCCTGTGACGCCACTGTCCGCCCCCTGCCCAGCGACAAGTGCCGGCGGAGTTGGCAACCCTAGCACTAAGCACAAATTTACCACACATTAAAATTCCTTATGTCAAGAAGTGATAGTTATGCATACTTATATACTAGCACTAATATGCCTGTTATGTCTATTAATGTCAGTAAGGCGCAAGGTGCCTGCTCAGTGTGTAGGGTAAGAAATATTAACAATGAAATATATTTTGGTGTCTTTAGATGCCACCTAGTTGATTAATTATATGCATATATAGTATCAAAGTATTGAAAAAATTGTGGCATTTATATATACAACATTTAATCCTCAGGTTCAGAAGCATGAAGAAAATATGCTGTAAAAGGCAACTTTTTAGATGACTCTTAAAAGTGGCTGAAATGTCAACAATAAAAATAAGAATGTAACATATAGATTTTGGGATCTTTAGATGGCAACTTTCTGCCACCAATTTACTCATAATATTTATGGTGTTATATATTTTATACTATTGAATAATTAACTTGATGCTGAAAAACCAATAAAACCTATGCAGCTGCTGAAATAAAATTACTTGGGCTCGGACAGAACGGTTGCATCCAGCCATGACTCAGTTTAAACTCTGCGAAGCTTTACAATTTCAGACACGTAGGCAGTTAATGCCATACTTTATTCTCTTTTTGGATAAGAGCTATTTATTTTGTAGTGTCTAATGGAATGTTTGTCTAACATTACATATTCATTGTGCATTAAGAGCTGAGAATATTAAGCACATCACTCATAAAATAGATGGCTATGTTCAATGGTAAAACAGAAATATCTTCTAAAGCAAGCAGGTATAGAACACATAAACACAGCTATTACTGGCAATAATATAAATCTATACACTCTGGGTTAAGGGCACAAATAGTTTACGCCACCAGAATGTAAATGACTGAATTCAGCAATAAAAGAACATGCCTATTGGTTTAGATACATTTTACTAAATTAAGGGCAAATAGGGAAAACGTGCTAAATCCGGAATGAAAGTGTGAATCATTGTGAAATGCAAATCTTATCCTAACACACTCTATCTTTATATTTAGTACACTCGAGTGCTAAAATATGTTTCTTCAAACAGAATGTCAACAGATCAAGTGAAATAAACATTTTAGCTAATATTACATTCGTATGGAAGAATATTATGTCTATCATTAGATCTGACTAAAAAAAGGGACTTGAAAATGTCTGGGTAAATATAGTCCAGAACCAAAAATTATCAGTACTTATATAAAACCAAGCATATGGCTTGTCTAAGGAATACCAGTTCAAGCACCAGTTCTATATTTCAACATGACCAGAGATATGGGAGTGTGGGAGGGGATTGCACATTAATTTCGTTTTTATAGTTTCATGGTTCAGCTGGAACTGTAGGCAGGAAAAAAGTGAATTACCTTTTTTGGAAGCTTTTATATTTGTTTTCCTTGATGTAAGCTTCCATTTTTCAGGGACAACATCAAGCAGAGTTTCAGGAATACTATACTTATACATACAGGAGTTAGGGCATTCCATGAGCTCCCTTGAAACAATCAATGAGGTTACTTGCTTCACTATACCAAGCACAGATTTCTTTAGAGTATTTTTCAAATATCTGATCACATAAGGCACAAATGCTCTGCAACCTGTAAGAAAAAAAATCATCTTCAGCATTGTTTGTTTAGATTAATATAAATTTCAAAATGTAATTCGTAGTCAAAACACAAATTATCATCGATACAAATGGTTTATTTCTGGGATTTTTTAACAATACAAATGTAAACATTAATATAAATATCAGAAGACATTCTACTAACAGTACATCACGTGACATTAATTTTTTGACACATTTTCCGGATTTGAAAAACTGTGAAAAAACTCAATTGTCAAAAACTTGGTTGCATAAAATCATATGAAAGAAGAGGCAAAAACTTCAAGGGAATCAATATGTAGCAGAATGCAAAATGCTACAGCTACTTCAAGCCATCTGGGTTTTTATTTTTTTCTCTCTAAATCAGAAACTGTTTAATTCTTGCTTCTCTTCCATCACACTGAGTCATAATGCACAGCAAACTGGAGTTGAGCCTCTTTTTTTTTGCATTTTATAGCTCTATGACAGCTGCTGCTTTTCAAACTGTACATCTCTGATAGACTTTTTCTGGCTTCCACACTGCATGCAGATTGTAATGCTGGTCATTTTAGCAGCCATTCATAACAAAATCCTTGGTTGCATTTAAGTGACAGAATGTGTCTTCCTAATAAGTTGTAGAAAATAAAAGAAATCCTTCTCACACATAGAAGACAAGCAGGTTATTTACATGTGGATCCATTAAAATATCCTATATTTTAACGTTATTTATTTTGAAATAGTAAACTTTTTTAAAAGAAAACTGTTATTATCTTAATTTAATAGATAATAAATAACAAAAAAGATTGAGAAATTAGGCCAAAGAAAAGAACAAAGCTTGAGTCATAATCATTCATTCTGTTAAAGCTCAGTTAGCCAATGGCACTCCCAAAATTAGTTCTAGGCAAAACAATTTTGAAGGTCTTCCAGATGCCATATCAGTCTCAACAGTAAGATGCCACAGCTTGCTTAGGGCTTGCCTCTGGACCAACATAAGAGGTATTGGGTACATCTGGCACTCTGCTTCTAGGAGAGCTGTGAGCAAGTGCCCAAAGAAAATGATGAAAACCATGTTTTGCCTTTTTTAGATTTCTTCCCAGCAGGACATGAGAGTTTTGCTGGAAGCTGAAGTGTTCTGGAAGGAACAGGCAGGCAGTCCATTCCATTAGTTTAGCTTACATATTGGAGCTCACTTTCTATTGGAAGGCTATGGAAAAAGGTATTTTATTTTAATTCGAATGTTAGGAAGGTCTCAGTAAACAGGACAAAAAACCAGGAAGGCTACCTGCCTGTCAAAGCTGGCAGAGGGGCTGGGTTGTTGTCTGCAACTGCAAAGACCAGAGGGAGCAGTTGACTGGTAGTCCACAAGGGGCTCAGCATGGTGAAGTAACTCACCAAATGTGTGTAAACAGCTTTATATATTGCATGCTGAAATAGGCACCACTATGTTTCGATAAATTCACTAAAATGAATTGTCTGTAGTGGATCCTGCAAGATTACACAGTGCAAATGTTCTACAAATCCTGGATAACTTTGTCTCCAAAATAAAACCAGAACACTGACAACATTTTACTCTTGTAGCGAATCATAAGTGAACCTAAGTTTGATTTTAATTCTAGAGGCAGTGCTTAGGAGAATGCAGGTTGGACTGCTAAAGTTGAATTATTGATTTGGCAATAAAGACAACCTGAGTGGACAATAAGGCTTACATCATGGAGATAGTAATACAAATGAATAACTTATTAAAATATACCTGTAATGGAGCACAAAAAATCCCAAAGTTTCTCTTGATCCATGTAATTTTCCACAACAATACTTAACAATTTAGGTGTTAGTGTGCAGTAGGATAAAACTGAAAGGATCATCTCAGCCAGACAAGGGTTACTTTCTGAATCTTCATGATTGCGTTTTGCAATCTCATTTACTGAAAGAAATTAAATATCTGGATTTTTATACCAGGAAACTACAGATGAAGCATAAATATGGTCACAGCTGTGTTATGTTTACACAAATCTAGGGCTCTGAAACCTCGACAAACTGAATAAATAATGTAACTGTAGATGGAGTCCTGGATGTTTCAAGGAAATGAGTCCTATCCAGCTATGGATTTATATTAGTCAACAAAATTAACAAATAAGTAAATAAAAAAATGCACTTAATTGTAAAACATTTTAAAAATCCACTGAAGCTGAAATAAGTTATTCAAGCTCTTATTTTAGTAGCAATAATTATGGTAAGAAAGGTTTCTAGTAAAAAATTCTCATCAGTCCCTATTTCCTGGGACAGGCACCATTTCAGGGCCTTGTTTTCCAGGGAACAACTACATTTATAATCATTAAACACAAACTTGTAACTGCATTTGTACCAATATTTGTTCTAGGGGCATTATATATTTATATATGTATATTCTCATTTATATATATTTATATATATATATATATATATATATATATATATATATATATATACAGGAACAAACGGAGCACACCCTATTAAAGTTCAAATGCCCAGGGTGCTAGCAAAAATATATAAAGCAAGACAGTGAGCTGCACACAACCAGGACTTGGCAAAAAAATGATAAGTTTATTTAAGCAAAGAAATACAACGTTTCGAGCACTAACTAACTTCTTCAAGGAAGAGCACAGTTAGTGCTCGAAACGTTGGATTTCTTTGCTTAAATAAACTTATCATTTTTTTGCCAAGTCCTGGTTGTGTGCAGCTCACTGTCTTGCTTTATATATATATATATATATATATATATATTCTTATTTTCTTTATTTATTATATGTATATTTTGATTTATTGTGTATGTAGTTCTGTACATTATAATAATACAATGATAGATGATATGTAATGAGATGCATAGAAATACAGGACTCTATCATGGCTGCCCAAGCAAAAAATAACAAACCTGACCTTTTTTAAATATTTTAACAGTAGAGAAGCCTGATCTCTTAGATGAATGGGGAAAAATTGTAGCAGCAAATAAGAAAACATGATATGGGGGAAAAGTACTGTAGACATTAGGGAGGGCACTTAGAATAAAGTAACATAGTTCAGATAGCACATGGAGTGAATTTCACAATACTGCAGAGGAAAAAAGTGACAAGAGACAACTGTGCAGTAAAAAGAGAAGTAAGAGAAGGAGAGGGATGTGTCAATAATTACCTCAAGACAATATGCTTAGTTAACAGGGTTAAAGGGATTCTGTCATTTTTTTCTAAATGACACTGTTTACATACCAAATAATTCACTCAGACACTTAAAATGTTATTCTTAAACCAACAAATGTATGTTTTATAGATGCACGGAATCCAGGATTCGGTTTGGTATTTGCCCAGCATTCAGCCTTTTTCGGCAGGATTCAGATTTGGACAAATCCATGCTCCTGGCCAAACCAAATCAGAAACCAAAAAATCACATGAATTTGTCATGTTAACACGGAAGTGGAAAAGTTTTAACCTGTTCAAATATTAATTGGCATATGCTAATTAGGATTTGGATTCGGTTCGGTATTCGTCCAAATACTTATGGTGGATTTGGGGGTTTGGCCAAACCCGAAAAACTGGATTCAGTGCATCCCCTGTAATATTGGTGTAGGCGCCATCTCATGGATTATGTGCGTACATTTAAGCACAGCTACATAAACAGCCAGCTACATAAAGTGAGGGATTTTTTTAAACTGGCTATTATTGAAGCATGATACAAAAGTCTTAAAAAATTAGACTGTCAGGGTCAATGGCTGTCAGGGTAGGTTCAGTAAGGACTTTGGAGAAGCATGTGCTGAGGGACAGAATTGGGAAGACTGGTACTGGGTACAAGCATGAAAGGTTTTTCTATTTATTTTGGTACAGGTAGGACAGGCAAGGGATATATTGGGAACTGGAAGGACAGGTACGGTAAAATGGTAAGGAAGCAGTAGGCTTAAGTAGTAGTAGTAGTCCAATTCTAGGTAGGTACAATTCTGTCTTTAGAGAAATGCAGGCTTGTATAGCAATATAAATGTAGACACAATGCCATATTTTGAGAACACTATTCTTTACCATAGAAATATTAAGACTAAAACTGTAGAAGAGTTAAAAAAGAGACCTTTAAAGAGTATATCAATTCTCCTAAAATTTCTTTTGTATTACCTGTTTAAATACACAATGTCATATGAAAGCACAGCACTATGACCTGACCAGTCAATAGATTTATGCTTTCTGTCATTTTATCCCTGTGATAATTAAAGCAGGTAGCGGAATTCAATACGGAAGAACATAGGGGTAGTAATGTGATCTTGATCAAACATTCGTCAGTCTTTGTAGAAGATGACAGGAATTTGAATAGGTAAGTGAATAGTGTGTAGCTCTCAATATGAGGTAGGACAGAAAGGGAAGCAATCTTGTGCTTGTGACAAATGTTAGCCCACTTTAAAATGACAGAACAAAATGACTTTATGTATAACAGGATGGGATGTCAATATGTTGAGTTTTAGAGAAATTAAATTGCATGCAAAAAGTTTTATTTTTTAAATGATTTTGAGAAGTCAGTGAAATTGTGAAAAAGACTTCATTTAATAATGTGTTTTTTCCATAACTTTGTTTTTTTTTTGTTCATGCTTTTTCAATTTGGATTTTTAGTAAATGACTGCCAAGTAGTAAAAGTTTAGCAATAAGAAGCATTGCTGCTTATCATTCGATCAAGAATATTTTTACATATTAGTTGCTTAATTATCTTTTTTATTTTCTTTATTTAGTTTTTGATGTAAATACTCAGTAAGTGACAGCAGCACAGAGCATGTGCAGTGAATCAGCAGAAAAGAAGATGGGGAGCTACTGGGGCATCTTTGGGGGCACAGATCTTCCCTGCTAAAGGGCTGTGGTTGCCTTGGGCTGATACAGGAGCCCAAAACATAATGTACAACATATCTGCCCTACTTCTTTAGTTAAGCTTTAGTTCTCCTTTAAGTGGACAGTGTCAACAGAATAGCTTACAGTACCTTTCAGTACCTGAGCATTACTGTTCTAGCAACTGCAAGTGAGAAGTCCACTAATCATTTAATCATTTAACCAGACAAGTTGTGCATTAGGTACTTTGCTTTCCCAGACTATTCATATATTTGCAGGTCTACCCTAAACCTAAAAAGTGTAAAAGCACAACTATCCATTATACTCTACTCCAGCTCCGCATGGGGTAAATTTAATAGCATTCCATATCATTTCCTCATGGCAATGAGAGTAAAAATTGCCTTTTTCCCCTGAGTGTGAGATGTTTTCTATTGTAAAAAATTGACAATCTTCCATATTGCAATTTTTTTTCAATCTCCCCAAGGTAGAGTGACACATTTTTTTTTCCCAAAAATGAGTACAGGAAAAAAGTTCTCCTCTACACTTACCCATATCAATATATTAAACACATTGGGGCACATTTATCAAAGTACGGTTGACTCCGAATACAAAAAAAAGTTTTTGTACTGTGCGTATTTTTTGCTACTTTTTCATACTTTGCGACAATTTGTGCAACAAAATCGTATTTGTCGCAACAAGTACGAAAGTTTCGAATTCCTTAAAGCTTCGGTATCGTGACTTTCCTTGGGCCAGGTTTGAGCTGCAGAGTGCCATTGAGCCCTATGGGAGACTTTCCTTGGGCCGGGTTGGAGCTGCAGAGTGCCATTGAGCCCTATGGGAGACTTTCCTTGGGCCAGGTTGGAGCTGCAGAGTGCCATTGAGCCCTATGGGAAGCTTCCAAAAACATGCACAGAAGGATTAAAGTCAGAAAGGTTTTCCCGGCGTTTCCGATCGTCCGGATACAAACATTTTGTGACTTACGGAACGACATTACGATATTATCGTGACTATTACGATTTTTTCGTAAGCATTTTCGTGACATTTCCGATCATCAGAAATTATAGTATTTAATCCGAATTTTACCCATTTCGGGATTTGAACTCGTTCTTTGATGAATGTGTCAGGGGAATATAATAAAATTAATAAACGGAAAAAAGTGCACACAAATAAGAATACAAATTTGCAATGTAATATTTTTCATTAGACTTGTTATATATATATATATATATATATTTATTTATTACCCACAGGTGTCCACGGTTCAAGTCTGTCAAGTAGATTTAACCTGCCTATAGGGTGTAGAGGTCATACAGTTTGGAGCCTATGGTGTATCAAAGTGTGTTTTATTTTGCACTGTCCGAATGCCAGATTTGATGCCATTATTTTACGCTACTTCAGACCTTGGGGCACATTTACTAATCCACGAACGTCCAAAAAGCGTCTGAATGCGGTTTTTTTCGTAATGATCGGTATCTTGCGATTTTTTCGTAAATTGTCGCGACTTTTTCGGAGCGTTACGACTTGCGCGAATTGTCACGACTTTTTCGTAGCCGAGTACGAAAGTTTCGGATTCATTCAAGCTTCAGTATCGTGACTTTCCTTGGGCCAGGTTGGAGCTGCAGAGTACCATTGAGCCCTATGGGAGACTTTCCTTGGGTCAGGTTGGAGCTGCAGAGTGCCATTGAGCCCTATGGGAGACTTTCCTTGGGCCAGGTTGGAGCTGCAGAGTGCCATTGAGTCCTATGGGAGGCTTCCAAAATCATGCAAAGTCTGAAAGGTTTGCCCGCCGTTTACGAGCGCTCAATACGAAAAAGTCGCGACAATATACGAGCAAATCGTAACGGCTATGAAAAAGTCGCGACAATTCGCGCAAGTCGTAACGGCTACGAAAAAGTCGCGACAATTTACAAAAAAGTCGTAACGGCGATGAAAAAATTGCAAAAAATACAAAAAAGTCGCAAAATGTTCGTTTCCAATCCAAATTTTTCCCATTCGGATTCGTGGATTAGTAAATGTGCCCCCTTGTGTAAGTAAGTTCAGCACTTTGAGCACAAAGAACATGGAAAGGCTAAGTCACTTGGGGGTGCCAAAATGTTAGGCACCCCCAAGTGACTTAAATCGCTTACCTTCTACCCCGGGCTGGAGCCCCTGTTGGGAGAGAACATCACCAGCCCGGGGTAGCTGCAGCGCTTCCGTCTTCGCGGCCTGTCCTAAAAAAGCGAAGGCGGAAGGAGGAAGAGCTGCGCAACAGGTACCCCGGGCTGGTGCTGTTTTCTCCGAACAGGGGCACCAGCCCGGGGTACAAGGTAAGCGATTTAAATCACTTGGGGGTGCCTAACATTTTGGAACCCCCAAGTGACTTAGCCTTTCCTTGTCCTTTAAAAACGTTTTGCAAATGTCATACATATTGACATAGGATATACAGTATACAGTGATGGTATTAAACTGGGACTTTTTCCTTTTTTTTTTATATGCAACATGTCAGGTACCACAGTGTACAGAGAAGGTGAGCAAAAACATACTAGTAGCATGTCAAATCAGCACATCTATGCTAAAGCATTAGAGCATTAAATGACAATTATCACCTCAATGAAAGCATATTCTGCATGGAAATTATTGTATAGAATTATCTATTGCTATGTGTTCATGAAATATAAGAATATTACACAAAAAGTCATAAATACGTAAATAATATTGGTGTCTGGGATAACAGCAGCCATTTTTCATCTAACAGATCAATAGAGACAGTAGGGAGAACAAATACTTACTTGAACAAGCAAATAAAGTCTTTGCAACCAGACAATCAGAATGCAACAGCGTTTCCAAAAGCAAGTTCCAATTACAGCATGGTTGGGATAAGAGCAGTTTCAGTTGACCCTGCACTGCCATTTCCACTGCTGATGGAGTTCTTTCAAAATGCAAGATAAAGACAGAATAATGTCGTTAATTTATCTATGAAATGAATAGCCTTAAAGTGCAGATGTAATGCTAACTCATTTAAATGTCAATTCCTCCCAGATTACCCAGAAAATGCTTTCATGCTTGCTTACTTTAAAACTGCTCAGGGAAGGAATTACATTTAATCTCAAATAGCTGAAAGCAAATTAACATTTGGTAGGCTGCCAGATATGTTACTGACACAAAGTAACTTCACTTATCCAGTATGTGGAAAGATACATGTTCTCTTCTAAAGGAAAAATTGACAACATGACAATTTATTGTATTGGGCATTCCCCAAGATTAAAATACTAAGAAAGCAATGTAAATGAATCACCCAGATCTGTGTTCAGTTTTTTAAGATATTGAGTCATAGAAAAGTAATCACATGCAGTAGAAAAAAGTAACAACAAAAGAGTGTGAATAATAGAGAAAATACATTGGTAATGATTAGATAAAATGAAGGCTAACATGCAAAAATATATTTTTTTTTATAGAGTGGTACTGTAAGATGATCCTATACGATTTCCAAAGGTTTCAGAATGAAATAATTGCTTTTTTCTCATATATAATCAATGAATTAATTAAATGCATTTCATTCAATATCTCATAATGTTTGGGGAATAAGAACTACACTCTAACACTCCTTTGAAAAGAATTGTTTGTTCCACTAGAAGTCCAGTACAAAATGGCAATAAATGTATGTGGCATAAACCAAGGATTAAAATACTCATATTGTAAGAACTAAATAAACTGGCTGGGGCTATGTACAGTTTTTAAGAATAGTGAATAACGGAGCTCTAAAACTTCAATAAATTAAATAGTTCTAACTTTAGAAAAAAATTCACACTCCAGAGAATTCAGGGAAGTTTTGTAACTCTGCACCTTAATTTTATTTTTTTAATTTAAAACCCCTGTTCAATTTCAGTACCTGTACAATGCATTTAAGGATTCATACAATATGGTGCAAATATTCTGTAGATTGTGTGACAATGGCAGCTGTAAGATAGTTGACAAGGAAGCAACAGGAAGTGAACTGTGCACCTAGCAGGCCTGTTCTCTAACATAATTCCCTGCTCATGGTGCCAGATAGGAAGTGAGGCATTTGGCATTTACAGAGGTCTGCTGGGTCCATAGTTACAGAGATGCACAAAATTATTTACACCAGAAAAAAAATGTGAACAGTAAAAATCAATGTATTTATAAAACTATGTTCTCGTTACTTGTGATCCCTGAAATAATCAATTAAAAGAACCCTAACTGCAATTATTTTAAAGATGTGTATTTCTTTTTACACCATCTACAAGTAGTAATTTATGCTTTCATTGTTTAGTGCTGCCTTGTCTCTGAACATATTTCTCTATTATATCCCTTATGTATTATATACTGACCTCTCTACTGCTACTATTATTACTACTATTACAGTTACTGTGTCAAAACTACAGTAGGCATCTGATGTGTTGCGGGTTGTTTTACTGGCTTTAAGTAAATGGTGTAGCCCTTAATTTCCCTAACACTCAAGTACCGTGTCTTAATTTCTGACATTGGGACATCAAACTCGAGGCAAATCTGTTTTCCAGTTTCTTTGGCTGCTTAGCGGTCAGTCTTTTCCATCATATCATTACTCATAACAGGTCTCTACATTAGCCCCTGCAGTGCTATGAATATTTCCATACTTAAAAATGACTAAACAAATACAGTTACCTCTCATTTGTGCTTACACAGTACTAATTACCTACAACTAATTATCGTGAGTCAATATGCTCTCAGAAGACAGCACAATTTTGATCAAATAAGATACTCACTAATATGAAACAGAATATTTTGCACATACACATGTAATTAGTTTTCAGAAACTGCTGCAAATGTCAGACAGTCTGAAGTCTTACAGTTACACATAATTGCATAAATAAATTGCACAATGTTATTAAACCATCCTCATGATGTTGTGGGGACACCTGCAGATTGAAGATTATGAACCATCTTGGCCCCAGTGACTTCTATCATTTTATAGTGGAAGCCTTTTACATTAATATGGCTTTATGATATGAAGCATGCTTCAAGAGAAATTACCCCTCCACCCCATAAGTTGCAATACATTTACAAATAATTATAAAATCTTTAGAATTATTATTATTTTTTTATTATTATGCAAAATAACATTAACTGTTAATTTAGATGCCCAAATTATATACTGTAAAACAGAATTAAAAAAATAGCTTTATAAAGTTCTTAAAGTAATATTTTTCACAAAATGAACTGAACATGCCCCCTCCTATTCCCCTTGGAGAGGCCAATTTATCAATTTTTAAACTTGATAAAAGCAACAAAAACATATGTTACTTTCTTACACAATTGTGTTTTGTTTTCAAGCACTAGTTTATTTAAAAAAAAACAACACAGTGGTCGATTTACTACATTTTGTGGTCTTTTATAGAAGCTCATCAGCTTTAATTTTCTTGAGACTTTTCAAATTTTTTTTTAATAAAGGGATTCTTTAATTATTGTTATGGTGTAGTTTTTATTACTAAATTGCTATACATTGCAAATAATTCATTTTATCATTTAAAAATGCTCTCAAATCTACCATTAGGTGGGGCATGGAAGGGCAGCATTTATAGCAATACAGGTGTCAGGGAGCTGTTATGGCTGTTTGGGGGAGGGGGGAGCTGACATCACTCCAACTTGCAACACAGCAGTAGTGTTGAGTGACTGACGTTTATCAGCGCACAAGTCACATGGCTGAGGGCACCTGGGAAACTAAGAATATGTCTAGCCCCTGTCAAATGCCAAAATAAAATCTAAAAAAGTCTGTTTGCTCTTTTGAAAAAGGAATTTAATGCAAGATTTTGTTAGAGGAGGAGCCTTTGGCGCTGATCACTGTTATGTACTGGAGGAGTGCTACTAACTAGTGATGAACAAATGGATTCGCAGCCATTGGCAAATCGTTTCACGAAAATTCAGCAAAAATTTGCTGCAGAAAACTTTGTTGCAGTCGCCTCAAACTGGATGCGGTTGCATCAAAATGGGCAAAAAGTCAAGACACCGGTGTTTTGCAAATTTTTCTGTATTTTCTCGAATGGCCAGTCACAGGAAAAATGCATGTCCTATAATTTTTTAGTATATATGAATTTATTTATTAATTCATTTTATTAAAAAAAAGTTTAAAAAAAATACAGATACTTACTTAGATGAGAACAGGACTAATTCTGGCTTTAAATATATAATCCACTCCAGTGGAACTGAATGTGGTTGCTTAGAAGGACTTGACGGAAATCCACTTAATTCCTTTGTGATGGCTCTTAAAGTAAATATCAACAAACAACAAATTTAATTTACAATAAAAGAGATGTTACCAGTTAAAGGGGATAATCACCTAAAAAGTGTTTTTTGTTTTGGAATTCTAAAAAACTTTCTACTATATATTTCATTTACATTTTCAGTTGGTTTTAAATGTATTTGTTACTGTAATTTCTATTAAAAGCAGTATCTGGCTGTTTCTAAAGGAATGTAGCAGAGACCAGCTGATTAAAGGGGTTTTAGGTTCACCTTAAGTTAACTTTTTAGCATTTCTAACTGTTCAGCTTATTTTTCTATTCAGGTCCTCTCCTATTCATAAACCAATCTCTCATTCAATCCACAACCTGGTTACTAAGGTAATTTGGACCCTAGCAAACAGATATCTGCTGAAACTAGACTTTTTCCAAAGATCTAAAGCCACTGTGAGACATCCAGCTGTAGCTAAAAGTAATTTTGCCAGGTGCAGGCTGTTGAACTACTGTTATAAAGATGTGAAATATGTAAAGATGTAAATATAAATAAACATCTACAACTCATTATCTAGATATCCTACTAATATTCCACGTATGTTGTTGATTCATGTCAATAATTTGAAAGTTTTCACCATTACAATTTAAGGGACAAAATACACTAATGTAGTTACACAAAATGTTTGTGTCACTAAAATCAAAGCATATTTCACAGGCAGGGGGGTAATTACGATTTTATTTAAATATGCACTACTGACATGAAAATGCTCTTGAAAAACTAACACAAACTTTGGCAGAGTTAGACAAGAAGAAAATTTACAGCTTGGTAAATAGCCCCAGAGAACAGAAATGTATACACCTATACTGCTTTTAACAGCAATTATATTTACAAATAACTTTAAATCACTGAAAATTTTAAAGGAGACATATAGCAGAATTGACTCCCCTAATTTTGTAGGAAATTATGAATAATATATGGTGTTAAAAACTATAATTAGCTATAAAAATGGCCCCTATAGATCTGCTATGGTCCCTGCCAGTGTTTCAAATGTGTTGTGGGCGTGTCCTAATGGTTCCTGCCAGAAGCATACTAGGAGGAAAATCACGCCCTGCAGTCACACAAGTAAAGACAGACTTCAGATCCCTATCAGGTCCCACAAGCTGCTGATTGGTTCCTATCCTACAGTACAGTGTGCTGAGTGCCGCCACTCCCCCTGGGAAAGGAAGCAGCAGAACATGGGACAGATGGGTTTTTTTGAGAAAGTTTGAATAAATCAGCCTGAAAAATCTTATTAAAACATTTTTTTTCTTTTAAATATTTAGAGGAGTATAATGCACTTGTTTCTTACACAATATGTCTCCTTTTGCTCAGAATTACATTTTAATTACACATAAAAAAAAAATGTTTTGGGGTGGAAATCCCCAAATATAAAATTTTAGTCAATCAGTGTTGCCATATAATTATTTTCTTACATTTTTATATACTATCATACAGCACTGCATTAGATTCATACACATAAGCCCTATCTTTCCTACAATTCCAAATAAATTTGTCAGAAACAGGTATCTTTGACAAAGAACTACTAGCTGTAGGCAGGTTCTCCTGAACAGCACGTCACTACAGTTGCTGTATTTTGGTCTTCAAAGTTTTAACAGTTTGAAATAGGATTGCCATTTGCTGAGAAAGATTAGCTAGCCTCCATATTTATGGCCAGTCTCAACAGTCTCAAGAGTTTTTAAATTAGTTGGCCAGTGGCTGGCTTGAATATTGATATACGATGTAGGGTGCAGTGTCTGGATTGACAGAAGGATGATGTAAAGCAGCATTTAAACTGGTACAGATATAATTCAGAAGCAATTTGGGCAAATCTACCACTAGCACCACACTGCCAGATAATCTGTGCAACGGTGCCACACTAGCAGTTGTTTAACACTACTGGGACTGATAATCAGGATAATTGGGCAGTTGCCCCACACAGTTATCTCTCACTAGAGAGATAACCAGCAAGATCTGTGCACACTGATTCTTCTGAAATTAAAGTTTCTTATATAAGAAAAGAATAAAAAAACTTATGAGATTTAAACAGGTATGAGGGGACAGAAAGGTACATTTCTTATTATTTATTTTGTTAATCCCCCAAAGACGCAATGATTTCTCACATTAACATCTAGTTTCTTTCAGATCATGAAAATAATACTTACTTATGCAGTGTCTCCAAAGGTGTGGATAAGACGGCCATTACAGGAAGTAAGCTATTACAATAATTGTGTATTTTTAAGGTTGTTCCATTTGCCTGCGACGTTGGCCTCATGAGATCTTGAGTTGAGTTGCAAACTGACCACAGCATATTTTCAACACATGAAAAAATTGCCATTATATCAACTCTAAGAAGAAAGCAGAATGTCAAGAAAATGCTATTGGTGGTCTTATCATCACATCATATTAATAGGTAAACAGCTGCCAGCACATTAACATAAAATATGAAAAGGCATGGCCAATAGGCAAAATCAAATTCAAGAGTACTACTTAAATTACTGTAATCCCATTTTGCAATTAATGCATAATTTCTTTACGGCCCACCCCCTCAGTTACAAATGTGACTTACACTAAACATGGCAAATATGTCCTTTTTAGGCTGATTTCTGGAGAGTAGTTGCTCATTTTCCTACCATAACTTACCTATTTGTATGTGTGTAAAAGATCAGATGCCATTTCAACACTTAACAAGTGTTCACCATCCAACTACATGGCTTTGCATGTCTGGTTGCATTTGGTTTGTTAAAGGAAAACTATGCTTTTAGAATTAATACTTCACTAACAGTGATGGGCGAAATCTTTCGGCAGGTATGGATTCACGGCGAATTTCCGCGTTTCGGCATTAGCGGATTGTTTCGCGAATTAAAAAATTCACCACAGAAAAATTGCAGAGCGTCCAAAAATTGTCGCCTGCGACAAAAAAATAGCCGTGGGCGTCAAAAGAATAGCCATGGGCGACAAAAGAATAGCCTTGCGACAAAAAAATAGCCGCGGTCGACAAAACAATAGCCTTGCGACAAAAAAATGGCCGTGGGAGACAAAAAAATAGTCGCGGGTGACAATTTTTTTTGACGTGCAACATTTTCGCAGTTTCGCAAATTTTTCCCCATTGCGCGAATCTTTTGAAAGATTCGCAAATTTTTCGACGAAGCGAAACGGGACACATTCGCTCATCACTATTCACTATTTAAAGTTTGGCCTATTAAATCCTCTTACAAAACTGGAATATTTATATACCAGTAGATATTGCCCTTTTACATCTTTAGCCATCAGCCACCATTTAGTGATGGGCTGTGAGCTCCCTCAGAGATCACCTGACAGGAAATAATGCAGCTCTAACTGTAACAAGAAAAAGTGTGGCAAGAAAAGACAGAACTCTGTCCATTAATTGGATTATGTGATGTAACAAGCATGTGTGTATGCATGTATGGTTCGTTTGTGTGCACCGTGAATCATATGATCCCAGTACTTAAAATGGCAATTTTCGATTTAGGATTGTATACTACTAAAAAGTATATTTTTACTTTGACTTCAAACTTTTAATTAGCTCAAAGGACATATTAGGTGAAAAGAGGATTATTCTTTATTCAAGGCAATTGTATAATTGTTTTTTGTCCATATCAGAGCTTATAGTTGTAGGGGGGGGGGTCATAATATTATATCTCATAATTTACTGTAGGTAGTGTTTAACACAAGGAGAACACTACACAACTGTGCAAACAGTTGTGTCATTATATGGTAAATAGCGTACAACTTACATTGTCAGGGGGGGTTGCATGCATTTGTTTATGTGTTAACAAAAGTATAAAACATCAAAGCCACCTTTTGTGGAGGTGTGATTTTCACAGGAAAAGGTGGATAAGAGAGCTTGGATGTTTAGACTTAGCAGACAGTCAGGATTGAGGGACAGCCTTGTAACATCTTATGCTGGTTCCCTAATGCTTCTATTTTATGTAACTGTACCTATGTTGTATATTGTTCATTGAACAAGGAATAAATATACTTATTTTTCTATAAATACTACAAGCCTAAAGATTATGATCGTACCCCTAGACACAGAAGTGAGTCGGCACTTGTATCAGTAGTTTTATACTGCTAAATTGGTAAGCAGTAACATTAACCACTTCCGACAATAGTAATATCTTCTGTTTTAAGAAGCCATGAATTTGTTTTACAAAGATGGATGTCTAACTACTCAGGTTTGGAAATCTGTTTTGTGCTGTATCCTCCTGAGCCAGTGAAGGCTTTTTGAGAGCACCGTTGTTAACAGCTTTGATGAACTTTGCTATACTGACTGACTGGTGTCTCCTCCTCCTCATTTACACCTACTGCTGGTAGTTGCCTAACTAAGTGCCTTTATAAGCCTGCCTATCATTACTGCCAGTTGCTTGGTATAAGCCTGCCTATCATTACTGCCACTTGCTTGGTATAAGCCTGCCAATCATTACTGCCAGTTGCTTGGTATAAGCCTGCCTATCATTACTGCCACTTGCTTGGTATCAGCCTGCCAATCATTACTGCCAGTTGCTTGGTATAAGCCTGCTTATCATTACTGCCAGTTGCTTGGTATAAGCCTGCCTATCATTACTGCCAGTTGCTTGGTATAAGCCTGCCTATCATTACTGCCAGTTGCTTGGTATAAGCCTGCCTATCATTACTGCCAGTTGCTTGGTATAAGCCTGCCTATCATTACTGCCAGTTGCTTGGTATAAGCCTAGCCCTTTGCAATTTATTCGAGCTTCTGAACCTGTGCCTGGTTCTTGACTATGCTGTGGTTTTCCAGATTCTGCTTGCCGTCTGATATGAACTCCGGCCTGTATACCAGACTCCTCCTTTGCCTGCCACCTGCCCTGATTTCTGAACTGTTTCATTAAACTCAGCCTCTGCCTGCATTAACCATGAAAGGTTTCTAACTTTTTTCTCAGCAGACAGTACATAGGCCTATTTATTGGAGTTACCCAGCATATGGGCTGCTGCCTGGCTTTATACAGTTGTGCCTTTCTGACAGCGGGTGATTTGGCTTCATTTCAACTTGTCTACCCTTCTTACTGGTTACCATAGCCCTATCCTTCCTTGAGACTTTGCTAGTCAGTGGATTTTTTTTCTAACATAGAAGAAAAAGTATACACAAAAATGTCAATTTTGCCCTAAAATCTGCCTGTGCGCAGTGGCTACTGCAGGTGGATTTGTAAACATGGGCAATTTCTGATAAAATAGGCCATTTGTCAAGAGATAGATTATCTGTGGGTGCTGGATGGCGTTACTAGTACTTTTACAGCAAAACTAAACATGAGTAGAGGTTAAACCCTAAATAATATCAGTCTTATGCCACTGATTCCATCCTTCAGGTACAGTTTAACTATAAATTCCTAGTAAACAAATTAAAATTGCATCTGCAGCACAATGAAAATGTACAGCACAATAAACATGATACAATTCCTGATGAGTGTAATTTTGATATACACATTCAAAAATTTTGGTGCAGAAAATTCTTAATTAAAGATTAGCTGAGAAGAAAAACATCAACACTTCAATCATGAATAATTGGATATGTCTGATAAAGAAGTACTGTACTACTTAGTACATGTTTGAATAAACTGCAGAGGAACTCCAATTTGCTATTATGTATTGTACATCAAAATGCCAATGAGAATTTGTAACACATCAGTGCTTGATTTATGATGAACATTTTAATTCGCTGCTCAGCAGGAAAAGTAAACACTGCATTACTAAATGGTGACAAGCCCATTTTATTTTTTACAAATTGAGTATAGCAACTGTCAATAAACTGTGCAATATCATGATTTGTTTGGGATCGATCCTAGCATAAAAAAACAGCTAAGATTTTACTTATGCTTAATGTAAACTTTTTTCAAAACCTTTGGTGCCTAGTAAAGTTGCAACAGTTAAACAGTTTTTTTTAATAAATTCACATATATATTGATTTTAAATGTCCAAACATGTTAATGTTTTACATATTTACTACATTTTAGTGTAAGTGATAAATGCACATCCATTTAATGCCTTCTTATTGGATTAATTTGTTCAACTAGCAGCAGCCTATACATGTATATTTATATATGATACAGATTAGAAAGGGTTGCTGGTCACATTACATTACTAGTTAAGTAACTCCTAGAAATTCAACAAATACTGCATGAGGGCATGGGGCAATTTATCAAAAACTGAATTTGCATATTTTTTAAGAAAATTTTTAATCTGAATAAACTCAAAAATCTGATTGCTTATTTCATAAAAAAATAGAAAATTGAAAACTGGCTAGTTTAAGGGTAAGAACCCAGTAATCTCTGCAATAGATCTCTGCTATTGTGGGTGAGTAACTGCTCAAAAAAGGTTTTCCAATGGCAACAATAGAAGTGCAGGTGAAATGCCCTTCCCGTCGATTCGGTTTCCGAAGTCGCGCTAAGTTTCCTCCTGCAGGCAACTTTGCGTGACTTTGAAAACCAAAGAAATGCAATGGGCTTTCCACCGGCAGAAAACCTTTTCGCTGCGATAGCAGCGATCTATCTCAGGAGAGTAACTCGCTCTGTGGGTTCTTACGCTAAAAATGTAAAAAGAACACGTGAACGCAGTGAAAATCACATCCTATCCTTCATTTTCAATGAGTATGCCAAATTTTGAATTCATCTCAGCAACATGAATTAAAAAAAAAATAGCTCAAATTTTAAAATTACAACAGTAATTGACTTGCAAATTAACTTGCCAGCTTTTGGATGAATTAAAAAAAATGTGATGCATTTTTGCACTTGAAAATTACAGTTACAGAATTGTGAATTAACATTTTTTTGTCACAAAAACCTTGACTTGTGCTAAAACGTTAAATATGAATGTTGATAAATTTGCTCCTTAGATTACTTATAAGCAGTACATATCTCATCTTAATTCACACACAAATACAGAAATGCAGTTGCAAAGGCTAGCAGCAGAAGTGGGACATTCCTGTCCAAATATTGCAGCTTCTCTCATCAGCTCCTGACACCATCCCTTCTTCCACAGCCTGTTTATGTAAACTCCTATACTAGCTCAACGTGGTACTTGATGACTATGTAAATATAGCCATAAGTACTCACAGAAAAGCTTCACTGAGTCCTCTATCAAAAGAATCACAGGATTTCTTGTCTTCTTTTCTCGAAAACATCCTTCATTCTCGGGGCTAGAGTCTGCAGAGCTCTCTCCTCTCTCCTGCCCACCCCTCATAAGAATTCACTCACCTTCCCATCAGAATGTGTGATCTATGCTACCAACTGCTATAGCTGCAGCAGGAAGCTACTAAGACCAAGATAAAATGGCAGCTGCTATCTTAAACAAACGGAGGGAGCTTTTAGGGCTGTTTACTCAGGTATGGTAAAGCTTTCTGAAGAATAAATATTAGGGATGCACCAAACTGAACCCCCGAATCCATCGTAAGCATTTCGGTGAATACTGAATCGAATCCTAATTAGCATATGCTAATTAGGATACAAAAGGGTTAAAGCCCGGCGTGAAAAATTTTCTACTTCTGTGGAGGCGACATTTAACCCTTCCAAATCCTAATTAGCGTATGCTAATTAGTATTTGGTTCAGCCAGGACCGTGGATTTTGCTGAATCCGAACCCTGACGAAAAAGCCAGAATTCTGGCGGTATACTGAACTGAATCCTGGCTTTGGTGCATCCATAATAAATATAGCGTTCTAGCTTGCACTAATGTGCCAAAATGACTTTCCTTCTCCTTTAATAGCTACATTAGACTCTACATGAGAGACACACTCTTTTTCTCCTGCATCAGTAGAGGAAGTTAGTAAACTTCTTATCTGCTCCAACCCCACACCTGCTCCCTTGACCCAATACTTTCCAACCTCCTTTGCCCAATTACTAATACACTTAACTCTGCACTTACCCATCTAATTAACATCCTTTTTCTGTTCTGATTGTACATTTCTATCTTCATACAAACAAGTACTAATTACTCCCATCCTTTAAAAAAACTTCCCTTGATCCCAGCTCTTTCACAAACTATCATCCATCTTTCTATATTTTTTTTTTTTGCCTCCATATTGTTGGAAAGGATTGTTTATAACCATATTGTCTGATATCTCACTTACAGCTACATACTTGATCCCCTCCAATCTGGCGTTCGCCAAAAAACCTCAACAGAATCTGAATTCTCCAAAGTAACCAATGATATTTTCCTAGGAAAGTCTTCACAGCAATTTACAAAGTTAACCACTCAATAGATATTTTTTTTTACTAAATTGGGATTCCTGACAATGATCTTTCATGGCTCAAATCTTATCTTTTTGATTGCAACTTTAAAGTTGCTGCCTCTAGCCTGACTTCCACCTCATTCCCTCTCTGTCTTAGGCCCTTTGTGATGTTTACTCTCAACTATTCCTCTGAGAAAACACATTCAGTTTTACCTTTATGCTGATGACACACAAGTCTACCTCCTGACCTCTCTCCTTTCTCAAGTTAAGATTGCTTTTCTGAAATCACCTTCTGGATTCCCCAGCATCACTAAAAACTAATCTTGTCCTGTACCTCATGTTTCACTTACAGTCAATAACATTACCTTTTTATCAACCACACAGGGGCACTGCCTAAGACACACCACATATAAATTCTTGCCAAATCCTGTCACTTTCATTTGTGCAACATTGCCTGCATTTGACCTTATCTCAGCTTTGAACAACTTAAACACTTATTCCATATTTTATTATTCCACCTTGACCACTGCAGCTTACTCCTGGCAGGCATATCAGTGTGCCATTTTCACAGCGTCAGTCTTTTCTAATTGCTGCTGCTAGACTCATACATCTATTTCATGACTCCATATCAGTTGCGTCCCTATGCAAATCCCTTCACTGGCTCCAATTTCCTCTAAAAGTAAATTAAAATTACTAACACACACATTCATAGCAATGAAACACCTCCCTATATTATAGCTCAGATTCAAAATATACTTCTTCATGCAACCTATGCTCTCCTTCTGACCTTTGCATCTCTTTTCCTTTGATCACCTCATCCCATTCCCGACTGCAAGTCATCTTTCGAGATTCTACCTGCCCCTGCAGCTTCCTTCTATGATTTCTTAAACTTCTTAAAACTCAAATGTTTAGAGAAGCATATTGAATGCATCTTAATTGATTATGAAATAAACTTTTTACCAACTGTTTTCATCATACTTTTGAAATAACTTAAATTGTTTCCTAACAGATTATACATTTAGATTATAACGTCTTGTGAGCAGAGTCCTCTGATCTCATTTTTATTCTGTAAACATTGTTTGTTAAATTAATGGAAGACCCTGTGTAATGTAACAAAACGCAGTATTTTAGAATTTAAAATTGATCTACACAGCTTTATCTATGTATCCATGTAGCAACAAAATGCCTTTAAAGGTAGCAACATGGCCAGACATTTTCTGGACAGGCGCCCTGGAGCAGGGCCGTCCAGTGGAATCTAGTTTGTGCTGTTCTGTTGGGGAGGCTATGCAGGGGTTATATGTTTATAAGATGGATTTAGTTCTCCTTTAGGGCCATGGCCCACAGCGAGAACAGTCACATGCGGTTAAGCTCAGTTACCATGGGTGATTAACCTCTCCCAAAATTCCTTCCCACTGGCAATAGAGTGAATTGCCAGTGGGTAGGCACACGCAGAGCTAGCTTTCCAAAATCACCTGAAGTTTCCTGCAGGAGGATGCAAATGCCTTCCCGCCGCAAATTCACTTTATTGCCAGTGAAAAGGCATAACGGGAGAGATAAGTCACCCACAGTAGCCGAGATTAACCTCTGGCGACTAATCTCACTGTGAGCCATGGCTTTTAAGGGTTTAAGGAACCTAAGGAACTAGGTGACAATATAGCTCAATACAACAAATCTGATATTCTTTACTGTTTGACACTTATTGATATTATTGAAACTCAATGCAATAAAAACCGGCCTTCTGCTCAATTCCAAATTACTGGTGTGTCAAGTCAAATAAAACTACTGCTGAATACATAGTAGGCAATACTGTTATACACGGGTAAACCTGATATGCTTGATTTGTTAAGGAATCTTATGATCGCAGAATGCAGAGGAAGAGATCTAATTATGCCTAAATAAGGTACTGAACAGAGATTATAAAAAAATTTGCTCCTGTTTGACTCATAGCAAATGATACCTTATCTGAGATACTCGTTTGTAGTTAGGATGAACCTGGGAATATCTGAATGTCAGCAAAGCCAATGTTTGTTCTACTACTTCTTTGAATATGTCTTGAGCAAGAAGTGGAGGCAATATAGTCCATAGATCATGCCGAAGTCCACAGCAAAAGTAATGCCACATCTGGATAGAAAATGAGCAGCGTTCTCCCTAATAAAAAACATAAACATTTTATTATCTCCATAAAACTGCAAGGAAATTCTAGACACCCAATTTAGCCTCTAGTTAAAACAAGGTAAGAATCAGATTAAATGAGATAAAAATGAATCAGTTATGTGTCCTTATACAAGTTTATATATCTGTAACATTGCAGACATTCTTGTAATCACGCTTGCTTCCATAGCGCCCTTGAAACAACCATTTAAAAAAAAAAAATAAAACAGTATAAAAATTTTTTATCCATATTGTCCTCCTTGACATTTTCAATGACTATTAGCATTAATATATGCATTGGCCAAACTTCAACATTAAAAGCTTTTCTTTAAAATAAAGGGTGACCATGACGGCAATATGCAGCATTTTGCTGCAAATCGATGGCAGGTGAAAAAAAATGTTCATCACTAGTGACCACAATTTTTTTTACACGACTGCAAATTTTCTGTGGCGAAATTTCGCAAAACAATTCCCCAATGGCGAAATGTGGAATTTTGCTGTGAATCCATGCCTGGCGAAAAAATTCACTCATCACTATTCACTACTCATCCAAGCAACTTCTTCAGTTCAAAGAAGAAGCTGCTTGGATGAGTAGTGAAACCTCTTCAATGATTACTCAGCAAGTCTACTAAATTTAACATGACCTGGATGAATGAAAACCTTTATATATATTCAGAAAGTAGGTTGCATTTATCCTATTTGACTTTTCACAAGATTGTAAATGGTTCAAACAGAAGAGGGCATTTTATAGACACTTCTTATTTATTACCAGTCCCACCTAAGAAGTGTTAAAAGAGGACACCTTAAGTAACTCCTATGGTATATTTTTCAACAACAACGTTCCTGGCCGTCTCCTTCGTTCCTCGCAGAGCAACCGTTTGGTTGCGCCCCCCACTACTACTGCTGTTTCCCGCCTTAAATCCTTCTGCCTGGCTGCCCCTTACATTTGGAATTCCCTCCCTGATGTCCTCCGGAGAGAATCCTCCCTCAGTCTTTTTAAAACTAAACTTAAAGACTACCTTATGGAGCACTCGCCCAGCACCTGATCTGGAAACTGGCACTTATACTGTAATGTCACCCACTGTGACCTATAGCACTTATATTTGCCTATTTGTGTCTGTTAGTTACCCTCCCATATAGATTGTAAGCTCTACGGGGCAGGGACCTCCTTCATCTTGTGTTTCTGACTCTTATTGCAACTGTACCTTGTATTTATTTGTATTTATTGTTGTACTTTGTATTTATCCATTATCTTTAACCCCCTTGTCTGTATTAATGAATTCTACTGTACAGCGCTGCGTACATAAGTAGCGCTTTATAAATAAAGATATACATACATACATACATACAATGGGAGGCGCATTTGACTGAAGTGGCATATAAAGCCACTCAAACTCCATTTGTTGTTGTAAATGGTGGCCTAAAGATTTTACCTAGACTCCCACCTCATCCGTGCCAGGAACTAGCCCTTATAGTTAAAACTGCAATCCTCATTTCAACACCAAATATACCTAAAATGACCTTTATAACCATAATAACATGTCCATTTATAGTGCATGGTCAGAAATATAAAAATATAGAATCATGTACCTATTAACATAGTAATCACAGTTCAGCTGACTGCAAGTGATTTTAAAATTATTTTGAACTTGCAGCTTAGTTTCTTTTGAGCCTGAGATTGGGCACAAGGAGGCTTAAATATTTATAGAGATGCATAGTTTAATTATGTAGGAGTGACCTTTTAGTTACAAAAAGCATTTTATTTACAATGTTCTTAATACTTAGAAGGTGAAGTTCTCACCTCTGACCTAACTATTCCACTGGAAAATGGGAGTTTGAGAGGTCATAGCTTAGAAGGGAAATTACATTTTTATTGTAGGACAACAACCCTACTGGTAAATAAATGATGTGAAGGCCAATACCAACCCACCTCCACTCTTGAGCTTTAATGCATATACATGTCCTAAAACTGTGATCACAATTTGATCTACACAAATAGTATTTATGCTGTGTTCTATTTCATGCTGGAATCCACCTAAAAAACATTAAATATAACCAAAGATTCCAAAGAAGTCACAGACAGGCAACAAATAAATAACATTTGATTCTGAATAGTATTAACTGAATCGCTGGGCAACTTTATTGTCTACTAATTAACTGCAGTGACTATGTCTTACATGTTATGGTGCTATGTTTGTGTTTTCCAAAATAAAAAAAGAACTGAATTCCAATTTCTAATATTTTGTGAGAAATGAAATGATTTTGAGTATATTTCCGAAAAAGTTGGGACACTCTGTACTGTAGATGATTAAATCCCAAAATTCTTTGAATCTTCATGTTGAGAAACGTTATTCTTATATTGTTGAAATACTGGCCCGCGCAGTAGTTTACCCCTCCCCATCTTCACTTCTGAAAGACCTAACTTCTCTGGGATCTGGGTTTTTATAACCAATCATGTTGCAGATCTATTGCCAATTTGACTTTTCTAGTCTTTTGTTGCCCCTTTCCCAATGTTTTTGAAAAGTGTCACTGGCATCAAATTTGCTTATATTTTTCAACATTTGATTTGTACTGTTTGCAATAAAACATAGGGTTAAAATTATTTGCAAATCATCCCAAAGCTTTTGTTTTGAAATGGGATTGTATATAACAACTCACCTTTATTTTAATCCTGAATATCTAATAATTAGGATAATAAAGACAGCGTGCAAATCCACCAATCTAATCAAACCCCTTAAAGCAACAGTTCAATGTAAAAATTAAACTGGGTAAAATAGACAGACTGTGCAAAATAAAAAATATTTCTAATACAGGTATTGGACCCCATATCTGGAAACCCATAATCCAGAAAGTTCCAAATTAAGGAAAGGCCATCTCGCACAGACTCCATTTTAATCAAATATTTCACATTTTTCAAAATGATTTCCTTTTTCTCTGTAATAATAAAACATTACCTTGTACTTGATCCCAACTAAGATATAATTAATTCTTTTTGGAGGAAAAACAATCCTATTGGGTTTAATTACTGTTTAAATAACGTTTTTAGCAGACTAGGTAGGAGATCCGAATTATGGAAAGACCCCTTATCCAGAAAACCCCAGGTCCCGAGCATTCTGGATAATGGGTCCCATACCTGTATAGTTAGTTAGGCAAAAATGTAATCTAACATAATAGCCAGAACACTTCTTCCTGCTTTCAGCTCTCTAACCTCTTAGTTAGTCAGCGACTTTAGGCGAGGGGCACATGGGACATAATGTTCAGTTAGTTTGTGAGCACGTAGGTCAGATTCAAATGCAAATTAACTGAACAGTTATGTCCCATATGGCCCCCCCTCAAGTCACTGATTGGTTACTAACTGCTAACAGCTTACAGAGCTGCAAAGGAGGAAGTAGTGTTCTGGTTATTATGTTAGACATCTGTTTGCTCCAGCCTTTATAGATAACATAATAATCTATATTGAAATAAAAAAAATTTGCACAGTTTATCTATTTTAGTTTCATTTTTACACTGAACTGTTCCTTTAAAACAAAGCTATTAAAATTGCTGTCAAGATCCTTTCAAGCAATATATGGAAAAAACGAATTTATCATATATAATGTTGTTGCATCCATAGCTGCTGTATTAAACTTTAAAGCATCAGGAAAGTGTGAATTCACAACCGGTAAGTTTGACCTGTTAATGCCTTTCAACAGAAACATTATTTGAATTGTACAGGCAACCACAGTTGTGTAGATTCATTAGCATTACTAATGGACTTTTATGAACTCCTTCTAGTGTATTATGAAAGGGCAAAGGAATAAAATTAACCACACAACTCAACTCACATAAATATGTATTCACAGGAGAGCACAGGCCATGGAACATTTTAAGATGTGTCAGGACATTTCACCTAATACATACACTAAAACTGAATTTTACGACTTTATAAAAATTTGGCAGATGTTCTAATAGATTAATATGACCTCGTTTTTTCCTGACCAGATCAGAAGATTAGCACAATTTCCGGGACTAATAATAAAATCATCCTATGTTATTGTACAGAGAGTAATGCATTCTAACACAAGCAGTGATTCATCAAAAGATTTTATATTCAACCTTCTTAGTACAGTAGCACATCGTCAAACATAAGATAATTACTAAGCTACTTGTTTCAACACAATGTGGATCCCATAGTATTTGGCATTTTAGATTTTGTTTTAAAAAATAAAAAAATTTTTTATTTTGAATAAGATTGCAGCTCAGATTAAACCAACCATAAATCACACAGCGTATATGGGATAATGTTTAGTCCATCCAACTATCAGCATTCATAAAACGGAAACCACTCCCAACTTGTGCATCGCCCTGAGCCTGTAGCTTGGGGTGATAAAAAACTCCAAATGAAGAAGCTCAAGCACTGAAGATGGTACAGCAGGCTAAAGAATAAAACAACATTATTAAAAACCAGAGACGCCTGACGCATTTTGTATCTCCTGAAACAGTCATATGAGCCTATGACTGAGTATCAGGAAATACGAAATGCGTTAGACGTCTCTGGTTTTCAATAATGTGAAGTAAAAAATCAGTTTAGCATGTTCTTCAGCATACTGTGCTGTCCGTAGTGCTCACTTCTTCTTCATTTATTCAATAGGATTTGTATAAAACACGATAATCAGCCCTGTGGAAAGCTCCTATGTGGAGCTGAAACGTCGGATTAATAAAAACCATGTAAGACATTTGCTTTGTTAGATTCTTTTTTGTTTTATTTTTGACAATTATTAACTAAAGTCCTGTGAGTGCTAGCCTTTAATGCAATTGTATTATATTAATTGTACATATATGCATTGTAAATTACTACACAAGAAACCAACATTTTTTTCCAATTCTCAAGGGGCTTGATAGAATGACTGAGAGCCAGTATGGATTCTTTGTCAATAGTTGCCATTTTCCTTCTTAAGAAACCAGTAAACTCACATACAAACCAATGAAAGAGGAAATTATGGCAGCATTGCTAGTGATTTCTGGTTATGGAGATATGCACTACCAGTAAGCACACTAGAAGCACGTAAAGAGGTCCAACAATAAGAAGACAAATGCAGTGAATCTTGCTTTTCTTGCCACCTAAAATGGCTTCTCATAGCCCTGACACCAAGCTGTGTAACACCATGAAGCAATCATATTTAGAGGATCTGAGCATTTTATTCTAACTTCACATCTTACCTTTTCCTCTTGCAAATACCTCCCAGTTTTTGTTATCACAGGAAAGCAAGAGTTTGTTAGGGACTGTAAGTACTATGGTAGCCCTTGTAGCCACCAGAACATGGCCATTGCTGGCAACAATTATTTTCACCCCTGATGTGTTCAAACTCTCTGAATTATATGAATATTTGTCAGAGATTAGAAAAGCAGAAAGAACCAAGAAGGACAGAAAGTGTGTAACATGCTAAGAAGCAGATTTGCTCAGAAAATAATGAAAACTTGTGAATGTATTTGGGAAACCATTCTGTTCCAGTTCTTAGCTGGCTATTAGGACAGCCTGCAGGAATTACTTATTTTTCTATGATAGGTATTGTTATTTACATTTTACACTTATTTTAGTATTAAAACACTCTCCTATTTAAATTTGAAAATGAAGAGCTACAGAACAAAATTCTGCTTGATCTAACAACTAAAAATATCAATTAAACTGCATATTACCAATAGAATACCATTGGCAAGTCTATTTCAAGGTGTACTGCATTTTAAACTGACAAACTCGTTTCAGTTCTAACTTTTTTTAATTAAGACTAACTGTATCCCTTTAAAATAATTAAAGGAGACATATTGGATTAGATGGGAAAAACCCTCATTTTGCAGGCAGTTATGAATATATAAAGTGCTGGTTTTACTTTGTGTTAGAAATTAATCCTATCTGTAAAAATGGCCCCTTTATTGGAGCCCCCTATAGACCCCATCAGGTCTCTGTCTGTGTTTCAAATAAAGCGTGGGCGTGTCCTAACAGTCCCAGCCAGAAGCACAGTTGGAGGGGGAGAGCCAATCACAGCCTTGTACTCACACAAGCAAAGACAGGCCTAGCTGCTGATTGGTTCCTATCCTACAGTGCAGTGTACTGAGAGCCGCTGGCTCCCCTGCACATCAAGAGAATTCAGCCAGCAGGAAGTGGAACAGATGGGCAGGACTAGTGGGGTTTCTCAATAAATCAGTCTGAAACACAACTTTTTTAAGCACAATCCTTCTATATCTAGAAGAGTATAATTCTTAATTTTTATAGGATATGTCTCCTTTACAGGGAAGGCTGTTTTTCATATTCAACATCATATAGTAGTGTGTAATAAAGCAATTAAATTACCTCATAAAACTCTTTGTTGTCATCCCAGTTATGACTCTCTGCATCCTGGAATATACTTGTTGAACAAACACTGATGCAGTATTGTATAACGTCAGCCTGAAGGTTATTTATGAATTCCTGGTATCTTTGGACTGCCACTAAAAACAAAGATCTGTGAGGAAAATATAACAATTATATATAAGAAGATAATTAGATGTTTTCTAATGAAATACAGATTCTAAATATATATTGAATTTGCTTTAAAGTGCAAAAACAATCTACAAAATCACATTTAACAGAAAAACGCAGTATTAACATTCATGCATACTTACTTCTTACTCATTTGGACAGAATAGTAGTTTAAATGATGGAGAACGTAGATAGCAGTAGATAGAGTAGCATACATGGATTGTAATGAAGCCTTGCATGGAAACTCTTTGTGGTGCTCTTCCAACTTTGCTAGGATCAATGCTGCCACTTTGCTAAATGCCTCTAAAAAGCAAGCTCTTACATCCAGAAGGGAGACATCCTGGCATGCCAGAGCCAGTGGAAGTATGGAGTCAAATTCTTCGATAATGTTAAAACAAAACTGGTGGAAGAAGTATTTTATAAACAAAATGTATGCAGAATGTAAAAGCTAGATACAATACTATATGCATGGGTATTGTAGAAATATTTTATTTATTTTACTATTATAAAATAATTGATATTTTAAATTGTTCCTAGATTTGAGTCATTGCATGTCTCTGAAAACAAGTTTTGCCACATATGCTATATTGTTAAAAACCCATAGCAAAAAATGTAGCATAAATATAAGTGCTATGTTTCAGAGCTTTCTGCTCCCTAAATGTTACACATCACCACACTTTTAAATGCCTCATTCCACCCACAATCCCACCCCTTAATCAGACACACTGAATTAAAAGTTGATTGTTTTTCCCGGGTCTGCTTTTGTAAGTAATTGTTACTTGAAGTTTGCCAACCTGACTGTACCTTCTCAGCCTGTCAGTTATAGGTGTAATGTTATTGGGCTACTGCTGCACAAATCTTGCACCCCCCTCATAGAGGAACATGGGGCATCAGATAGACAAAGACAATGTTATGATGTAAAGATCTCTTTAATGATATAACAGAAGCACAGTCCATATGTTACATTCATTTGCTTGTACTTTAAACAGAATTTTACCCAAATCCAGTAAGGTCATATTCATGGTTCATATCTTTAGGATCAAGTGTTTGTAAAGCATGTAGCCAGAAATGTTGCTGTTTTTGTAAATTAAAACTGAACTAAGTTGTGTCTGATTGCAGTAGCAATTTGAGATATCATTTAAAGCCGTTTTTAATACACTGCAAACAGAACTGGCGACGGACAAAATGTGGTTTATTCTTGGTACAATTATATGGTTAACCCATCAGGGGCTGATTTACTAATGATCAAGTCTCTGTACTTGAGCTTTCTGATCCTAAAACCATACATAAATAAATAAATTTAAACGTGGTTTCTGCATCCGGCAATTGGGGGGAAAAAACGATCAGTAAGAAGCCAGGGTTTTCGGATGCAGAAACCACACGTGGAGTCAGGAATTCATGCACAGTGTTAGGAACCAAATGCTCGAGCCAAGAGGCTCAAACATTATAAAATCAGCCCCTAAGTGTATATATTTTATTAAGTTTGCTAAAGAAAATGTTGTATTTTTTGCTGGTTTTATACAGTATGTACTCACCTTTGCAACTTTCTTTGGTTTCTGCCTCTCTGCAGCTGCCCCATTGTGACTGCATGATGTATCAACCATAACTAGGTTAATCTGTAAGCCATCAACAGAAGAATACTCTTCGTTTTCCTGTTGAAGAATTCTAACAGCAATGCTTTCCAATTCAGCAGGTAAGCATTTCAGTAAAGGGTGAACTACTGAATTCAAAATATTTTTCCAATCAAATTTGAAGGTGGGCTATAATGTAAAACAAATATATTTAACTACTGTATAACAAGTATCCAGATAGGAAAGTACAACGTTAATTTGTTTCTTTATATTTTTACAAAGTTATCTTTTCATATTTTATTTACTTTGCAAAACATTGCACAAAAAACCATGTCAAGATAAAAGTGTTGAATATAAAGAATGTGTAAAAAGCAAAGGACTAACATATTTGCCTTAACCTCTTGTTAAGTGTTTGTGCATCATTAATCAGCCTTTGTGCAGAAATATAACTGTGCTACCAAGCTCGGTAATTCATTGGATACTGCCTTACCCATTCAACCTTGGAGAATATGTTCTAAAATGCATATTGTCAAAGGAGGCACATGAAAGTTAGTATTCTCTAATAGAATATACAGAGACTAATGGGACATCTGGCAATAAAAAGGAAAATAAGTCAGTGGAGGGAATGGTGATAATTCCCAAGGAGGTAAGGCAGAAGTGGTGAGAAAGGAAGACAGCATTAATTTGTACATTGTCTAAAATGTTACTATTTCCTTATACAGGTGATACTATTTTTGTATATGTATAAGTAATATTACTGAGCATTATGAAAAATATTTGCTTCTTTAAGTAAGTTGGTTATTCCAGCTTTATTATTCACTTGCTCTCCTGCTCATTCAATGAGAAAAAAAGGAATACAATAAAGGGAGAAATCAAACCATAACCTCTTTTAAATACTCTTTCAAATTAAAAAAAAAATATCAACAGAACCCTAGAACCAAGTACGAACATTTGAATGTGTACACATACATATTAAATTAAGGTTTTGTAGTTTATAGATTAGCTATTAACTGTTCCTTTATGTACTAGGCTCTCAACCCATATATCACTGCAAACTGCTGTTCTTAAGCTACTTTTCAAGTCAATGCATGTTTGTGAGTTATATCTCAATTATACTGTCCTGAGTCCTGACCCATCTGCCTGTGCTCTAATGCAAGACAAGGAAGCACATTTAGTAACTGCAGTTAAAAATTAGTCTTTAAAATGGATCAGGCAAAGTCAGGTGTAGCATCACCTGATGCAGTCGGACCCCAAAGGTCCTTATTCTTAGGCCTATCTTTGTACACTTTTGAAAAGATGAATCTGACCTGTGGATACCTTAGTGCTTGTATTGAAATAAGATTAGCCTGTTTATAGCTTCCAACAAAACAAACACAAGACAAGTACATGTAACAAAAAAAAATGAGATTGTCAATCCACCAGAGGTTTTTCAGGAGTATCTTGGCAATGTTATATTTATGCCCCTAATCTTGCCCCCCACTCTGACAACAGTTCTCTGTATATGAGGTCATTTCATGAAAAATTTGGACCTCTGTCTAAAAAAATAAGACTGTATTTGTGGATGTTACTATATTAGTGAGATAAATTATATCCTGCTCACCATATCTGTAATTTGTGGCAAACTCTCATTCGGCATGCAGGCTTCATTTGATCTACCTTCGCCCCAATTTCTCTTCGAATTTCCTAAAAATAAAGAAATATATAATTTACTTTTACAAAAAAAACTAACTGTAAATTTCCTTGTTCCTAAAGTAATAGATTACATAATTTAAATCTATTTTTAAGCAAATGTTATTGTGTCTGATCGGGATGAGAAATATAGGGTGCCAATTAATGTGGAATGATAGCCCAGTGCCTTTTTAATAAAAGCATTTATTCCGGTACCTCTAGTATTTTTGATGATACTGTTTACAAAAAATGTTTTGTATTGGGCCCCAACCCAACCAACACGCAGACCCTGTGGGTTGCAGGCCAACCCGCACATCACTAGTGCTCGCTGAGAAGTATTGTTGGCCAGTGCAGTTTAGCAGGATTAACAGCCCGGGTTTCAGGTAATTTCATTCACTTGGGGGTGCCTAACATTTGGCACCCCAGGTGATTTTCACTTTCCTTCTCCTTTAAATAAGCCACTGGCTTTCCTTATACTACAGTGGCCACTGGAGTATAAATTCAGTGTACAATACATGCTGCTAAAAGAAAGCCTGTCAGGACCTTCCAGATATTTTCACTCATTCATCGCTTCTGACACATGTCACTTAAAACCATAAAATATTAGATGCATCCCAGCTATTCTGGCTCATGGCAAGCAGCCAAATCTGTCTACTTTTCAGTCCTGACATTTTCCCTCAGGCTTTTCTTCCTCTTGATTTGTAAACTTTTGTGAAACAAGGGCACAAGGTTTATCAGTACATTAATATAGATATATACGTATACCTGTATAAATCTATATAAAGGCTATAATGAACATGGAAGCAATACAATAATTGTGGAAAATAAGTTGTTAAGAATACAGCTGTCATATGCCATGGAATCACAATCGCACCTACATTAGCTGCTTGCACAAATAGGAAACTTCTAATCCCTTATCAAATCCTTAGTGGAAATTTAAGATGCTGGCAGGCAAGAAGTACTTGGATTTTATCTCTTACAGCAGTATGAGATTATTCTCAAAATTCATTTGTAGGACAAAGATACAGAGACCTTTCTGTTTTCACAATGTGAAAGCGCCAATACTGTGTTTCCCCCCTGTTTTCTTATCAACAGAGGTTATCTCTTGGGAAGCAATTGCCTTCTTAACAGGTTCTTTTAATCCAAATTCGGTGAGGACCTTTATTAAGTTTTTTTAGAGAACACTGAAAAACCTGAACAGGCTATATGACTGTCATGATGCTGTATGCTCTGTTCATTTAAGATGACTTTTAACAATAAGAAAATGTTACTGCTGAAAAAAGGGCAAAAAAAGCAGGCTTGCATCGCCTATCCACTCATTCCCAAGCAAGCTTTCCATTATTTATCATTTATTTATTGACATAAGCAAATACAGTTCATTTTTTTGTGTTTTTGTAGTGTTTATAGATAATAATTTTTGTCTAGCAAGAACTTCTTGAGGATCATTTATACAGAAGATAGCACTAAATTTCATGCAAAAACATCACTTTGGAGAAAGTGTTATGTTTTTAAATAAGAATTTACCGCTTGTGATTTTACATAATACAAATCATCAGCGACATCTCATTTTTGAGTGGCCAAGCAGACAAAAATCTGTGTTTAAATGCATCAGTATAAATTGAGACTTACAGGTGGCAGACTGGGGTGGAAGTGTAAACTCCGGCAACTCAAAGAATTATACAGAAGTGTAAAGAGTCAAAGAAGGTGCACACAAGGGCAAGTGTAAAAACAAAGCTGGCTTGATTTGCTATCCAAATACTTAGGGGCACATTTACTAATCCACGAATCCGAATGGGAAAAATTCGGATTGGAAACGAACATTTTGCGACTTTTTCGTATTATTTGCGATTTTTTTGTCGCCGTTACGACTTTTTCGTAAATTGTTGCGACTTTTTCGTAGCCATTACGACTTGCGCGAAAAGTCACGACTTTTTCGTAGCCGTTACGATTTGCTCGTATATTGTCGCAACTTTTTCGTATTGAGTGCTCGTAAACGGCGGGCAAAACTTTCAGACTTTGCATGATTTTGGAAGCCTCCCATAGGACTCAATGGCACTCTGCAGCTCCAACCTGGCCCAAGGAAAGTCTCCCATAGGACTCAATGGCACTCTGCAGCTCCAACCTGGCCCAAGGAAAGTCACAATACTGAGGCTTGAATGAATCCGAAACTTTCGTACTCGGCGCGACGGCTACGAAAAAGTTGCGACAATTCGCGCAAGTCGTAGCGCTACGAAAAAGTCGTAACGGCTACGAAAAAGCCGCGACAATTTACGAAAAAATCGCAAAATACCAATCATTACGAAAAAAACGCATTCAGACGCTTTTCGGACGTTCGTGGATTAGTAAATGTGCCCCTAAGTGTCTGGAGGCAGTGGCAAACGCTCCTTTGGCACCAGTGTAAATAGTCACAACTGATCTATCTTTGTATCTGTTTCCCCACAGTCCTGCTGTGGTTAATCTAATATCTGGCCTGTTGCTGTGTTCTGCTGTTTACCACCTGACCTGAGCTCTGCATGGGCCTAGCAAAGTATGCTTATGCCCTACTGTTTATTCTGCCCACTTTAAAAGTGACCCTTATCCTGGATCCCTTTGTACTCTGCCTTCACTATCCCACTACTCTAAACTCCTTGATGGGGTCAGATACTACAGGTGCTGCCACAGAAAGTCAAAGGTCCCAAATGAGTATCTGTGAACAATACTACCAGTGGAGTGTCTCAGCTTTGCCAAATAGGATCAGAGCTGGCGATCTCCCTTTGAGTTTTGCTCAACACAGTTGTTACAGGTAGATACACCTGTTCACAAGAAGTAGCTTTAAGATGTATATAATGGAGTGTATTGCCCAGTCTGTCAATATAATGTGCGCTCACTGTGCAATGTAAAACACACTGGAAGGTGAACAGCAGATGTAATAGACTTAGATTATGCAATCCTTTGCTTTCTAAGGGATATGTGGGCATGTTTCACATTTTTTGCTTCCACAGAGATGTGTTTCATGCGTTGGGCTGTGGTATCTTGTTACAATATTTCCTTAGATTTGAGGATTGTCTAAATGAAACATGAGGTAGGTTTGGTTAGGGGACATTTTTCCCTCTAATCTTTGTGAAGCGTGTTCCGTATGTCTCTGGCTGTTATTTTTGTACATGCCAACTAGTGTTATCTCATTTGTTTTGAGGTTTAATTTGTATTGCATCAGTTTATTTTTGGGAATCCTTGTAGCTTTGTGGGGTCACTTTCTGAAGTGCCTAAAGGATTCCTTGTAAATATGTTGTATGATAAAAAAAAGGTTGTATCCAGGCACTGAATGTGTGTGTGGAGGAAAGCTTTAGTTTAAGGGCAATGACACATTGGTAAAACACATGAATAAAAAATGCTGAAATTACCTGCCACTGGGATAGGAACCATAGACGCCTTCCAAAGGGAGTTTATTTGACACCAGAAACTCCACTATCTAGCACTAAATATTTGTAAATCTATTTCTCGTCTCTTAGAGATTACAATGTAAAAACTTTTACTTAAAAAATGTGGGCCAAAAAAAATAAACAGTTTCAAGTATAGTTAGGACTATGGCATTATGATTGCTGCTGTTCTCTTTCGGAGGGCAGTGCAGACAAAATGCCTCAGTCAGCCTATTACCACTTGTATTGTTAATTAATGAAGATCATCAATAATGTCACACCTTCTTACCATCTATATTTCCTTTTACTTCACTTGGAGAACATTTGAGGAATAATATTTCAGAGGCAGCCTTTTCTACTTGTTCTTCAAGCGACAAAAAGAGTCTGATGAAACCAACCAAAGATTTCAGTTTATCTAAAGATAAATATAATCCAGTTTGTTTCCTTGTTTCCTGATGATTCACAGCAGCGGAAACTGTAATAGAAACATGTAAATGCATACATTTATGTTCTAAACGTAAAACATGACTGAACAATGAAACAGAGTTTGGCTTTCATAATTTTACCTGTACTGATCAGAGCTGACTGGAGTTTATGGATGATGCAAGTTTGCCCAATTTTAGTATACAAGCCCCACTGCTACCTCGAGCTATCATGACCATCATCTAGAGACTGACTGCTTGAATATTGAACGATTTAGATATTTAAATATATAGATGGCACACACACACACATATATATAGATAGATACATGACATGCAGATCACATGGGTTAACCCTTAGGTCAGGCAGGTTAGGATTAAAACTTGAGCAACCATTTTGGGTTCAGGTTGGGTGTGGGTCAGACTGGGGAAGTACTCTCATCCTCCGCTATTGAAGTTTTTCTGTCTTAGAACCAAAGGCGTACACAGAAGTAGCATACAGAGTGGAAACACAAGGGTACAGGTTGGGTAAGGCAACATTTTGGGATCAGATTCGGGTTAAGGTTTAATGGTTTAGGGTTGGGTTAAGTTTTTCTTGACCCGCACATCACTAGTGTTAATACAGCTTTGGGTTGGACAGTAAACTCATGCATGTACTGATGAGTTGGTTTTCACTTTTGACTGTATATAAGTTAGGCACATCTCCCCTACCTAAATCACGCCCTTTGCATTATATATATCCCCTCCATTCGCCATCACCTCTAAAACAAATAACAGCTTTAACCTGGCAGCCATTTTCCTTCTCACACATCTTCAGTGACATTTACATCTGCAAACAGAACATGTGCACTGTAAAGTTAATGCAATGAAGAATGCAAGCTTACACAGGCAGAATTTACTTCTAAGTCCTGCTTGGATTGTGCCCTGTTAAGCTGTGCTCAGAAGAAAAAATATGTTTCTCCAGCAGCTGCACAGCTTAAGCAGAGTTTCTATGGAAACCAGCAGTGCCATCTCTTCATTGGCTGCTAGACTGGAGGGTGTGTTTAGTAACCTGAGTTGAGAAAAACTGACTATGCTCAGTTAGCCAAAGCAAAAGGTAGGGGGCTGAGGAGGTTAGAGGAGAAGGAATCCTAAGTGATTAAGGGGATGTCATAGCCTTACTATAAACTTTTGAACAACAGAAGTGGCAAATATTTAAAGGTTTCAAAGAGGCTGTTCACTGATTACATTTTTTGTGGGGGATTAAATATCCTTTAAAGGAGAAGGAAAGCTACTGAGGCATTTTATTTCCAGTAGATTAGTCTCAATAGTGCAAGCTAGAACACTATATTTATTTGTCAGAATGCTTTACCATACCTGAGTAAATGGCCCTAGAAGCTCCATCTGTTTGTTTAAGGCAGCAGCTGCCATTTTATCTTGGTCTGCCTTCACTACCAGGCAGCAGTGTGCAAGCAGGGAACAGCTTTCAGCTCAGATAACAGCAGAGAAGGGAGGGGGAGAGAGAAGCAAATTGAGCAGGCTTGTGCCATGCCCTGAAGGATTTTTTTCTGAGAGAAGGAAATCTAACACAGATGATCATGTGTATAGAATAGAAGGAAATAAATGTGGGGTTCCTTTTAATGAGAGCTCAGAGCAGCAGTTCTGTAAGTGTTTATGCTGTATTTACATAGACACATAGTCCTTTCTGATAAAGCCTTCTTAGTTTTTACCTTTCCTTCTCCTTCAATAAAGCCATGCTTCATTTCCATTTCAGTTCTGTATATCTAGCCAGTAAAGGAAGTGTTAAAGTTATAATGCCTTTCATCCATTAAAAGAAAAAGAGAACTCCAAAGCAATACCTGCAGCATTCAAGTGGATAATAGTTTTCTAGTTGTGGCAGAACATTACAAGATGTGCAGTGACAGCAAAAAACTCAAACTGGTTAATCTGAATGATACAAGCATCCCCCACCATGCAATTGCCCTTTCTAATGTTCTATGCCTCATACACAGCTTGGCAACATCTGAGAATACCATTGTGCATTTAAACGTACTTGGGGAAAAAAAAGAAATAAAGGTTAATTAATCGAATAAAAACAACCATAAATGCCAAGTTGCGAACAATAAAATGTTGCAAAAAAATGTAACTTCAGTTGGACTACAATTGAAAAAGAGGCTGTTTAATAAAAGAAAAGCAATTTAAGTGGTCTATTTTGAATTTGAAGACATTAAGGGGTACATTTTCCAAGCAGTGCATGGGGAGTTACGTGCACAAATCCCATTAACATTAATGTGTTCCTTTGCTCTCAATGATATTAACTTTTAAGTGATGCTATAACTATTATAACAATCCTTTGTGACAGCATTCATTTCTGCAGTGTATGTTCGGCATATTCCTGGTTAGACGGGAAAAAAAAAATTAGACACAACCTGATAAATTCTATTTTATAGAAGACAATAACTCATAGATTCATACTGTGGTTGGTGAATTTCTTTCCCCGTTTCTAATATTACACATTTCAAATAACAAGCATAGCTTAGTACCATCGCAAATTTCCCAAAACTATAAAAAGCCACCTTAATATTTCAGTGCACCAGCTGCAATACGGCAAACTAAATTATTACCAAGGTGCCAGCCGTTTCCTATACACAGTACTTAAGATAATTATAAAAAATCATTTTCATTACTGCATGCTAGCAATTTTTAACAGTTTAATTTGGATAGCTTACAAAAAACATTCAAAACGTGCTGATATAATTACTTTGAGCTTGAAAAGCTATAAAATGATACTAACCAAATCCCTTTGACCCTGTTAATATCTTTTCCTTGTTAATCTAAGGCAAACATTGTCGGTAGCTCGAATTTGTTATAGTATATGATAAAAAGAAGGGAATTCCCTTAGCTGTTGTTATTGATTCCAGTATTTACTGGCTGAGAGTTAAGTGCCGCTTACAAAACAGAACAGATGCAGATGCTGACAAAAAGGTAAACAATTGCTGTATGGCTGACAGCCAGATACACACTGGCAATATATTAAACTCCAAGTGAAGCACATTTCCCCTATGGATTGCACTTATTGCCACTTCATTTCCTATGTGTTCTGTCTCTCTAGTGCTGTTCCTACTGCTAAGCTATTTACAGTCCTGTACTGACCCCCGAGGCCCGCTGCTACCTCACATAGCCATTAGTAGATGGAATTGCATGTGTCTGACACTGGCTGAAAGCAATTATTGGATATTTTCTTCAGAATGATGCCTGGCTCTGTTGGGAACGAGCAATCATGAAATAATTTACCTCCTGATTTAATTTTTTCCTGCACAAATTAGTGGTCTGATTCGGACTGTATACAGCTGCTTGTGACATACTGTTGTTCTGCTTTATAAATGTTATAGTCCATGTGAAAAAAGTGAGCCAGGAGGAGATTCAGAGATAGAAGTGAAAAATCAGGCTGGGAAATCCTAGTCCTTAGGGCGCCGAGTTTATCAGATATACTGGTCTCAAGCGCTTTTGGGTTATTGGAAATGACAGAATCATAAAACATCATCAGTGCACCGCAGGGAAGCACACAGAGGCAAACCCTTTCAGTTGATAACATAATTAAAGCACCTGTCTGCTTTTAAATTCCAATTTACCATGAGAAGGGAGACTTGCATTTGTGCTTATTTAAAACAGATCGTTTCTGGTATAAGTTTAGTTGTAAGAAAACAAGGATTTATATTAGCATGTGGCCAAGAAATAGTTTAAAGATATAGGTATGGGATCCATTATACAGAAAGCTCAGAGTTAAGGAAGACCATCTCCCAAAGACTCCAAAGATTACAATTTTTAAAAAGTGTTTGCTTTTTGTCTGTAATAATAAAACAGTACCTTGTACTTGATCCCAACTAAGATATAATTAATCATTATTGGAGGCAATATGGATATGGATCTCCATAACTTAAGTCTGCTAAAAAAAGGAGATAATTCATAATAATTAAATTAGAAATTCATAGATTTAACATAGATTCTATGGGGAATGGCCTTCCCATAATTTAGAGCTTTCTTGGTTTCCAGATAAGAGAATCCATACATATACAACAAATGGTGGATGGTTGTATATATCCCGGCATCTACTCAGACTCTGAGAAAAATGCTGCAGAATATACTGTGCACTAGAGTATCAAGAGATTGCTTTCTATGGAGGCCACAAGCATTATAGCTAGTCTACCTGAACCTACTTGATTATAGGCTTACAAACACAGGTTCTAAGGCAGTGATCCCCAACCACTTGGATGTTGCTCACTGGGACCTCAAAGAAGGTGCTTATTTTTATATTTTTGGCTTAGAGGCAAATTTTGTTTGCATAAAAAGGTGCAACTAGCATGTATGACATCATTATATAACATTTCATTGCTGTAGAGCAGTGATCTCCAACCAGTGGCTCAGGGGCAACATGTTGCTCACCAATCCCTTGGATGTTGCTCCCAGTGTCCCCAAAACAAGTTTTTTTTTTTTTTTTAATCCTGGCTTGTTTTAGTTGAATAAAAACAATTTTTACTGTTAAACTATTAAACAAATCCTCCTATAGGCTGATAGTCTGTATATAGGATACCAGATACCCAATCACAACCATTATTTGGCAGCCCTATGAACTTTTATGATGCTTGTGTTGCTCCCCAAGTCTTTTTACATTTAACTGTGAGTAGTACATTTAACTCACGAGTAGTAAAAGGTTGGGGACCCCTATTGTAGCAACAGTTCCTAAATTGTGGGCTACATATCAGCGCTGGCGGCCATGAAAACATGCAGGGGGAGATTCAGCATTTACAGCAACAGGGGGAATCATTCCTCTAATTCTACAGGTATGCAATTGTGCCTGCACTAAAATAAGTACAAATACTGTACAGGGTGTGTGTCCCCCTGCAGATTCTTTATTTAGTGACAGCTGCTGTTGGCCAATCATGATCCATGGCTGTGTTGTTAATGTACATCTGCCTGGCTGCCAGACACTACAGGCAAGAGAAAGGGAAGGGCAGGCATGATGTGTCAAGCCTGTAATAAAGCAGGCACTTTCACACTGATTAAATTAGCCTGCACAGAGGGAGTATAAATGAAATACACTTAACATCTTTTTTCCTTTTTTTTTATTTTACTTAGGAAAGTGTAAGTTTCTTGCTATTTAGTGCATTAAACAGGGCGAATTCTGAAACTGAAAGTCACATTCTACTTGAGTTTGTACGACCACAATCAAAGCAAATCAGCAGCCCAATGAGGAACCCTATGTATAATGAGCTTCTTCTTATCTAACAGCCTAACAAGCTGCAGCTGGTGGAAGGGATGGGTTTGTTTATACATATACAGTTGCACTAAATCTTCATTGTAGGATTTGGCCAAATACTGAACCAAATCCTAATCTGCATAGGCAAATGACAGAAATCCTGGGGGGCTGCATTTTGAAGCACACAAAAAAATCATCCATAGTGGCCAAATCCTGCCAAAATTAAAAAAAAAAAAAATTCTGATTTGGCCAAAAAATTAAAGCAAATACAGGTGTATCCTTACTGTATTTCTCACTTGCTAAAAGCCATCAAATCTCTTCTTTAAGTTGTATTTGCCTGACAGTAAAAGCCATTTTCAAATATTAAGATGAAACCTCCTTTTGTCATTAAACAAAATACCAGAATAATTGTTGTGCCATCAGTGTATATTTATGCTACCACAATGTACTATCTTACTATTATTATTTTTAAAAATCATAAAAAATTGTTTGTTATAATTGGACCCTATGGGAAATGGTAGTGCCATATTTTGGAGCTTTCCACAGAAATTCAATGATGTTTACATCAGAGGACAGTGAGGGCCATTCCAAAACCTCCAAGCTTGCTCCTCTTCAAGTAACTCATGGCGGCTTTAGAGCTATGTTTAGGATCACTATCTTGTGGTAGGAGCTATTCCTTTTCCTGCTTCAGGGTCGTCTACGCATATAAATGTTTCCTGCGCCACTGGCTGCTACCCAAATGCAAAATATAATAGATCTGTTCCATATTTAACAGTTGGCAAGGTATTTTTTCATCAAATGCTGCTCAAACCTTTGTTGTTGTGGTTAAAAAGTTCAATTTTTACACTATCAGTCCACAGAACGTATTACCAAAGGCTATTGGGCTTGTCAAGATGCTGTTTTGCATACCTCATACGCTGTAGTTTGTGATGAGATTGCTGGTAAAGCTTACCCATGATGATTTTTCCATGCATATCAAGTTTGTGCAAGCAATACTGTACAGCACTAGGGAACGGTGAAAGCAGGCAAACCAGCCTTTCTGCCCAACATGCAAGCAGATCTCTGAAAGTTTTCTTTCTCTTTCACAGTACCATTTAACTAATATTTCTTGCTGACATTATGGACATTGAAAATTCTGTACTGAGACCATTCTGCAATAATTATATAGCCTTCTCTTGCTTTATAGGCATAAGTTAGCTGCATTTTGAGATATTCATTTGGTTACTTAAAGAAGCTCATTGTTGTTATGGGACATCACAAAGTTCTGAGTTTCTGGGATTTTATTAAGCTTTGCAGTTGTCAACAAGAGTAACTCCTAAAGGCTTTAAGGCCTAATGGGGAAATTATGTTCAGGGAACCTTGCAAAAACAGTGTTCATAACTGGACAGGTGGAACAGTATCCAAACTTTTACTAATGACACAATTACGTGTCCCGTGTTTTTTTTTGTACACCTTTTCCTCCCACATGCAAAAAACAGACAGAAAGGTTAACTGGCTCCTGATGGAAATGATCATAGTGTAACTATGTGACTGAAACAAATGATGTTTAATCATTATAAAGTACTGAGGAATATGTCAGCACTATATAAATAAAGGATATTAACCCAAAAATAAATATGTTTAGCTTTTATTTCCCTTCAATTCTGCCAAATCAGTATTCAGTTTAAAAGGTGTCAAAACAATTGTACCATTTTGGGGAATCGCTGCATTTTTATGAAATTGTAGAAATATTTGTGCAGATGAAACATTGTTATTGATGACGTAATCAAAGTTATTTGTTGTCTGGATCACAAGCATTAGACATCTATTTGTTTTGTCCTCCCTATTCTAGGTTCTGCTTGCTTGCTGCATTCTCATTTCAAAGAGCTGGGATATGCAACTGGAAGGAATAAATATTATGTGACATGAAGCCCATGAAACCTATTAGTTCCTTCACTACAGAAAAAAAAAATTATAATTTGCTACTGCTGCATTCAATATAGACTGAGTCGTATGTTAGTAACAATGAATTACTTGGAAATTATTTTGTCAGGTGGTTCACTGACATTATAAAACATAAAAGCGATGCTCAAGTGGTTTGAGAGCTGTCAAAATGGGAAAAAAACCCTGGATGGAATTATTTTCTGCCTATCCACTTGTCCTGTTTATTATTTGGAATGATATACTTCAGGTTTGCTAAATCTGTTTTTTTTATAAACTCATTTCTCTTTTCTCTCTAGCTTGTATTTCTTACTAATTGGGTTCATATATAAACTAAAATAAAAGAAGGTGCTCAGTTATCCAGAATCCAAAATTACAGATACAGCAATATTTCTTATCCTATGGATAAATTAGAGTTACACTAGATAAAATAATTACCCTAGTTAAAATATTAACTTAAGCAACACAGAAAATTAAAATATTGCAATAAGGAATGCTACTTTTGCTCATATCTTATAGAACAAAGCAGAAAACAATGTATAAAGGTGGCCAAAATGGTGATCATATGGGCCGTCGGACCAAGGACTGCATCAACTAGCCGACTTGGTCATCGATCCAACAGGAAAAGCAAACATGGCCGACTGAGATATCAGTAAGGTAGGCCTGTTAGGGGTGGCCATACACGGGCAGATAAACTGCCAATCTGGGTCCTTCAGACTGATTCGGCTGCTTATCTGCCCATGTATGGCCACCTTAGGACCCAGAGTTGGCCAAACAGTTTTAGTTCTATTAAATTTCTGCTTATAACAGTAGAGAATAGTTTATATGTTCTTTCTTTTCCAACAAAATGAATGAACCTGTGATATCTGTGTAGGTGAATATAATTGCAATTAGAAACAAGAACCGAAAAGTCTAACATCTAATGGATCTAAAAGCAATCTAATTTAGTAGAGGATTGGAATATATAATTCACAAATGTGTTATTTAGAAATCTCCAAAATATGGGACTGCCATTTCCTATAGGGTCCAATTAAACTAAGCAATTCTTAATATATATCATTCATTTGCTATTTCTCTATAACAGTAGGATAGTACCTTGTACCAGCGTTAATCCATATTGATGGCAAAACAAGACTTCTGGTGTTTTGTTTTGTTTAATGATTTTTTTTACTGATGCCGGAAAGTCAGCCATATTTTCAACTGTCATAACATTTCTTTGCATACCTTTTACAATTTTTTGTAAAACTATATGCGCAATGCTTTTACATTGCTTGTCCATTTCACCTTGATTCTCTATAATGGGGTCTGGTGTTAAAAATTTCAATAAGCTGAAAAAGAAAAAAAAATGTTTTTTGTAAAATTTCAGAGCAAAATAATTTCATTTTAGTCCTAGTCTTGAAAGGAGTGACTTCTACTGCACCTACTGTCCTTTTCTCCTGATTAATGATTTAAAGAAATAAACCAACATAAAAAAGCACAGGCATGCATAGGCATGTTCTTTTTTGGAGCTTCTAGTTTATGATTTAAACTATCTAGTTTCCAAGGTCTCCAGGAAGACAAGGAGAAGAAGATCTAAAAAGAAAGATAAGGTTAAAAAAAAAACTAGTAGCATTAAGAAATGCTAGCCAGGGCACTGGCTATTTTCTGATTTTTGGGCTCAGTAATCGTAATGAAGAAATAACATTTTCAATTTATTTTGGAAAGATCCAGAATATAAATCCAAGCTTTCCAGCCTTCAGATCATCATAAATCTACCCCTCAAAGTTAATGGTAAAGGAGAACTAAACCCTAAAAATCATTATGGCTAGAAATGCCATATTTCAGTGCTGTCCAACTGGCGGCCCGCGGGCCGCATGCGGCCCGCGACCCCCCTCTGTGTGGCCCCCCACCTGTCTGGCTGCTTTGATGGCTTACCTTTGAGTAAGCTTTAAATGGTATCAGTACTGTGATTAACTGGCCCCCTGCATGGTTCTCACCTCAGATTCAGGCTGTAATCCCTCTGTATTGTTTAAAAATGTAATCCCCTGTGTTTTTCACACCTTTTAATACCTGCATTGTTCACCCCCTGCAGTGTTCACACCTCAGGCTCAGACTGTAATCACTCCCATTGTTCACTTCTTCACACCTCAGACATAGGTACTGTAGGCAGAGTATGGCACATACAGCCAGCATAGGGCAGGTAGAGTATGGCACACACAGGCAGCATACGTCAGGGAGGGTATGGCACACACAGGAAGGGTAGGGCAGGCAGAGTATGGCACAAACAGTCAGGGTAGGGCAGGCAGAGTATGGCGCACACAGGCAGGGTAGGGCAGGCAGAGTATGGCACACAGAGGCAGCATAGGGAAGGCAGAGTATGGCACACACAGGCAGCATACGTCAGGGAGGGTATGGCACACACAGGAAGGGTAGGGCAGGCAGAGTATGGCACAAACAGTCAGGGTAGGGCAGGCAGAGTATGGCGCACACAGGCAGGGTAGGGCAGGCAGAGTATGGCACACAGAGGCAGCATAGGGAAGGCAGAGTATGGCACACACAGGCAGGGAAGGGCAGGCAGAGTATGGCACACACAGACAGCATAGGACAGGCAGAGTGCTGCCTGTGTGTGCCATACTCTGCTTGCCCTATGCTGCTTGTGGGAGGTGAACCTGGCAGGGGTTTGTTGTGGGAGTTTGTTAGCAGTTGGAAATAGCCATTAAATGGTCCCTAAGGTGTGTAATTATGTACTGGGGGTTGCTCTGCTATCCACAGGGGAGGAGGAGGCATATGGAATTTAAGGGTATATCTTAATATGACATAATTCTTTCACATATGAATGATGGTTGATATCCCCACAGTAAGGACCAAGCATTTGGGATTTTGCTGTGCTACCACCATTGTGATAAAATAGGTGTGGTTTGAAGTGGGTGTGGTTTCAAAAAGGGGAGTGGTCAAAACTGGCTTCCATTAGCGGCCCTCCACCATGTATGCTAGAGAAATTCCGGCCCTCGGCACCGTAGAAGTTGGACAGCACTGCCATATTTTATAAACTTACTGCACTAGCCTGTAAGTAATGATCCAGGTCTTTATAATTGATACAAGAGCTCCCCATCTGTTAGAAGTGTCAGTACCACTAAAATGCTCAGTGTGCTCCTGGCAGCTGTTGAGAAGCTAAACTTAAAGGGGTTGTTCACCTTTAAATTAACTGATGTAGACACCGATATTCAGAAATAATTTGCAATTGGTTTTTCAGTTATTTAGTTTTTTTTTGTTCATCAGCTCTTCACTTTGGGATTTCAGCAGCTATCTGGTTACTAGGGTCTTGTGTACCTTACCAATTGTTTTTCGCTGTTGGGGTCAGTGACCCCTATTTGAAAGCTGTAAAGATGTATAAGAGGAAGGTAAATAATTTGAAAACTATAAAAACTAAATAACAAATGCAAAGTTGCAAGGAAAAGGAAATTCTATAACAGTGCTGTCCAACTGGCGGCCCGCGGCCCCCCTCTGTGTGGCCCCCCACCTGTCTAGCTGCTTTGATGGCTTACTCTTGTGTAAGCTTTAAATGGTATCAGTACTGTGATTAACTGCCCCCCCTACATGGTTCACACCTCAGATTCAGGCTGTAATCCCCCTGTATTGTTTAAAAATGTAATCCCCTGTGCTGTTCACACTTTTTAATCCCTGCATTGTTCAACCACTGCATTGTTCTCACCTCAGGTTTAGGCTGTAATCACCCACATTGTTCACCTATTCACACCTCAGAGCAGTAGAAACCCACAAATAAACCCTACACACTACAAAAAGAACATATACTGAAGTGGTACTGCAATTAAAAAGTTTTTGTTAATATATAGTTATTGTGCAGACTGTAGGAGCAGTGCCAGCATTGTGTCACTGTATGCTGCCTGTGTGTGCCATCACTGGGCAGGGTAGGGCAGGCAGAGTATGGCACATACAGGCAGGGTAGGGCAGGCAGAGTATGGCACATACAGGCAGGGTAGGGCAGGCAGAGTATGGCACACACAGGCAGGGTAGGGCAGGCAGAGTATGGCACATACAGGCAGGGTAGGGCAGGCAGAGTATGGCACATACAGGCAGGGTAGGGCAGGCAGAGTATGGCACACACATGCAGGGTAGGGCAGGCAGAGTATGGCACACACAGGCAGGGTAGGGCAGGCAGAGTATGACACATACAGGCAGGGTAGGGCAGGCAGAGTATGGCACATACAGGCAGGGTAAGGCAGGCTGAGTATGGCACATACAGGCAGGGTAGGGCAGGCAGAGTATGGCACATACAGGCAGGGTAGGGCAGGCTGAGTATGGCACACACAGGCAGGGTAGGGAAGGCAGAGTATGGCACAGGCAGGGTAGGGAAGGCAGAGTTTGGCACATACAGGCAGGGTAGGGCAGGCAGAGTATGGCAGGCTTTTGCTGTACCATTGCGTATGGTCATGTGATAACATGGGTGTGGTTTCAAGGGGGTGTGGTTTAAAAAGGGGAGTGGTCAAAACTGGCTTCCATTATCGGCCCTCCACCACGTAGGCCGGAAAAATTCTGGCCCTCGGTACCACAGAAGTTGGACAGCACTGTTCTATAACATACTAAAAGTTAACATAAAGGTGAACTACTCCTTTAAGGGTAGTCACAAATTATTATGCAGAAAGTGAGATTTGCCTGTCATATAAGCTTATGCAACAGGAATGACTATTACATTTTGACACTAAGGGGTACATTTATCATACTGTGTAAAAAGTGGAGTAAAACATTACCGGTGATGTTACCCATAGCAGCCAATCAGATGCTTTGCTTTGGTTTTCGAACTGTTGAAATGTAATTGCCCTGACCAACATCACCGGTAATGCTTCACTCCACTTTTTACACTTCTTTTTTTATGCACAGTACGAAGTCGCGTTAAATAACGAAAAAATCGGCAAAAATACACAAGGTACGAAAAAGTTGCAGAAAACACGAATGGTCCGATCGAACGAACGAACGATCGGACCGTTCGTGGATTGATAAATCTCCCCCATAGTGTATATCGTGAGTTGGTCCCTAAGCTCAGTAACTGACAGCAGCACAGAGCATGTGTTGGTAAAATACTGGGGGCATCTTGGGGGGCACAGATCTTCATTGCTAAAGGCTTGTGGATGCCTTGGGCTGGTGCAGGAGTCCAAAACATAATGTACAACATTCCTGCCTTTCTTCTGTATAAATATGAGAACATTAAAGTGATACTGACACTACTTAAAACTACTCTTCAAATATTTTTTTTTAACTAAAAATTACTGATAGGTCATGCTGATGATGCTGTTTTGATGATAAGTAATTGTTAACTGTTCCTAAACTTTTTGCCACCTTTCACTTCTCAACCTGTCTACTGCAGGAGAAATATGGTGACATTTTCAGAGGACATTCCTGCTTGTGTGTTCACTATACAGTATGTTCCCCGCTGATTGTGTAAGTGCCTTTAACAGTTATTAATGCTGATCAAGTGAAGTTCTCAAGCATGGCAGAAAATACAGCTGACTAATACAGTATTCTGTGTTAACCAGAAAAAATATGTATTGGTTAAGATCAATGTTAATAATAATAATAATATATGCGGAATGTTTTCTGCTGTGGTTGAAAACGGATAAATGAAAGATTTATATGCCATAATGCTTCTGTGTACAAAAATACATCAAGGTTGGTTTAAAAATCAACAGCAGATTAGCCATTTCAAACCAACAGCTCTTCAGTAAAACATCTGTTACTAAATATCTTCCTGGACTATGAAGAGTACTGTGAACTACTGCTCTGCTACCCAGACTGCAAAATAAGGAACCCATGAGGAGTAATAATCTGAAGGTTAAAATATTGTACATCATGATTATCTGCTGCATGCTCAGCTGTGATGATGCAAAGGGACATGACTGCAGGTTTGACAGCATTATTGCCTTAATGAATTATGTTGGTACTTGAATAAACCTAATAAATACCTTGAAGCATATGTTCTGAGTAGCTGCAGCTTCAAGACAGCAGCTATACATCTATATTAAATTTACATGGGTCATTGCTAGATCATTCACTTTTACTCATCCAGCAGGATCAATTACGTGCTTGTATTTCCCTACACACTACTTAGTAAAGCAAACTCTCTAAATCAAGCTTTCCCCCACCTTGGCACAAAGGCTTTGTTCAAGTAGAGTCACAAAGGGAAAGTAAACAAAAGGAAACACTGGAAAACAGGTAAAATATGTGCAATTTTAAGACTAAAGTAATATTCTTACCATATAACACAGCTCAGGCTGAAGTACATACATGCACCAAAAGCAGGAAAATCTGCCCCATGTTAGTAAAAACAGATGATAAACACAACCGATACATGGCAAATGATTTTTTAGTAAGAAAAAAATACGCAACAGTCTTGTCAGAAAATACCCATACAAAGCCAGCACTAGATTACTGTAAATGGAACCTAACAAAAAAACACATTTATAAGGTGGAATACATAGATATATCAAATAAAAAATAAATAAATAAAATGGCTGTGAAAGTAAAACTCTTAAACATCAAAATAATGGCAGCAAGATTTTAAAAATACCGAGAGGAAAAGTAAAGATGTCTTTTTCTGACTGTAAGCAAGTACTCTGTAGAGTTTAAGGTTTATGCCATGGTATTTTATCGCCAACAGTTATGGTGATTGATTTATGGTACATTGCTGCTCTGATTCCTCTGTGAAAAGAAATACTCCATTCCCTTGCTTCTATTTTGTACATATGAGCTTCTGTATCAGACTTCCTTCTCTCAGCTCAAACCTCCCGGGCACGGACATGAACCTGCGCAGCTTGCTCCTCCCTCCCCTTATCCTCTCCCTGCTGTTATCTGAGCCCAGAGCTACAAGCCAGCCACAGGCAGGAGGGGAAAGTGATGTCAGACCAAGCTAATATAGAAGATGCTTTTTTAGGGATGTTTACTCAGGTATGGTAAAGCATTCTACTGAATATTACATAGCATTCTACCTTGCACTGTTGTGGCTAATCTATTGGCAATAGACTGCATAAGTAGCTTTCCTTCTCCTTTAAAGGATAAGGAAAGGCATTTTGGCATTTATTGCCAATAGATTAATCACAATAGTGCAAGCTAGAACGCTATATTTATTCTGTAGAAAGCTTAAACACACCTGAGTAAACAACCCTAGAAGCTCCCCGTTTATTTAAGATAGCATCTGTAATTTTAGCTTGGTCTCAGTAGCTACATAGCACATTTGGGAGGAGGAGAGGGGAGCAAACTGGGCAGACTCATGCCGTGCCCTGAAGGGTTTTGCTCAGAGAAGGAAGTCTGACACAGAAGAACATGTGTACACAAAAGAAGAAATCGAATCCTGTCTTTCTTTTGATAGAGGAATGCAGCATTTATGGCTGTATTTACATAGACCTTTCTGATAAGGCTTCCTTAGCTTTCCTTTACCTTTAAATATGAGACCAAATTATTAGCCAAAAAATTTACCATGCATAATCATCATCAACAACAACCTGGCTTACATTGCGAGGAGCCCATTGTCATGTTCCCCTCAAAAAATCATAGCTCTCAAAATGCATAAGATTAAAAGGACCAATGGATTAGGTTGTAGGTATTGATTACCCCAACATAGAGTCATCTTATTGATTTAACTCATGCTGTACTATGTGTTGGATTTCAGCATTTACATCATCTTACATGGTCCCATGACTCCATATGCATTGTTTTACTGCACCCTACCATTTTCCCTTTCCAGATGTTTGTTTGGACTTGGACCAGTAGTCACTTTTTTCCTACAGTACTTTTCCTAGTACTGTAGGAATAGGGTAATGCTGGAAGGAATGTAATTTCAGAGGAAGCTATAAGGCTGCTGTACCTAACATAATCTAGGTTAGTTTTTAATCTAACAGTAGGTTGACAAATAAAAACAAGTAATTTACTTTCATAATTGTTCCTCTTTTTTATAAAACAGTAGTAAGCAGTCATCTTAAAATGCATGGCAGTTTTTGGCAAGAAAAACCTGGTTATTATGGTATCTTTAAAAATACAGGTATAGGATCCCTTATCCGGAAAACCCATTATCCAGAAAGCTCCAAATTTTACAACTGATTTTCTTTTTCTCTGTAATAATAAAACAGCATCTTGTAATTGATCCCAACTAAGATATAAATAATCCTTATTGGAGGCAAAACAATCCTATTGGGTTTAATTAATGTTTTATTGATTTTTTAGTAGACTTAGGGGCTGATTTACTAACCCACGAATCCGACCCGAATTGGAAAAGTTCCGACTTGAAAACATTTTGCGACTTTTTCGTATGTTTTGCGATTTTTTCGGATTCTGTACGAATTTTTCGTTACCAATACGATTTTTGCGTAAAAACGCGAGTTTTTCGTATCCATTACGAAAGTTGCGCATTTTTCGTAGCGTTAAAACTTACGCGAAAAATGCGCAACTTTTCGCGTAAGTTTTAACGCTACGAAAAATGCGCAACTTTCGTAATGGATACGAAAAACTCGCGTTTTTACGCAAAAATCGTATTGGTAACGAAAAATTCGTAAAGAATCCGAAAAAATCGCAAAACATACGAAAAAATCGCAAAGTACCGATCATTACGAAAAAAACGCAATCGGACTCCATTCGACCCGTTCGTGGGTAAGTAAATCAGCCCCTTAAGGTATGTAGATCCAAATTACAGAAAGACCCGTTATCTGGAATACCCTCGGTACCAAGCATTCTGGATAATGGGTCCTATACCTGTACTTGAGACCCCAATTATCATATTTCTTATTCAGTCAAAGAATCATTTAATATGTAAGGGCAATAAAACTGAAAAAGGCATTGTAAGATGTTGTAATGGCATATACAGCAGATATTGAGAAAATATTTGGAACTCTTTCACTTCTAAGCAAACTAGAAATGACTCATATTTACTACTACTAATTTGTATTAAAGGGGTATTCACCTATAAGTTAATTTTTAGTATGCTATAGAATGGCCAATTCTATGCAACGTTTCAATTGGTATTCATCATTTATTTGTAATCGTTTTTGAATAATTTGCCTTCTTCTGCTGACTATTTGCAGTTTTTAATTGGTGGTCACTGTCCCCATGTCCCTGGCTGTTAAGGTAACTTCGACCCTAGCAACCAAATAGCTGCTTAAACTCCAAACTGGAGAGCTTCTGAACTGAAAACGAAATAACTAAAAATGAAAAACAACTGCAAATTGTTACAGAATATTACTATCTACATCATACAAAAAGATAACTCGGCTCAAAGGTGAACATCCCCTTTAAAAGAGAGGGGCTCAGTCATGTCTTCTTTACAACTTTGCAGTATTTCAAATATTTTATATCTATGTACCATATACATATTCTGCATGTTTTTCAAGTAGAAATGCTTTAAAACAACTTACCAGCAGAGGACATTTTTAGCTTTTGCTTGCCCTTAACTGTTTTTACTGGATTTAGGGAACTTTCTTCTGTTCTGTTTTCAGAAAGTACATCAACAAATGCCTTCATTTCCTCAGTGATAGCCTCAAAAAATGTTTCTTTAATAAATTTAATTATTAATGAAGTATCTACAATATTTCTTAACAAATTTAAGTCATCTACAATCATTGAGATGACTTTAGGAACAGCATCCTGGTAAATATTAAATGCTGTGTCAACTCTTCTATCCCCAAAATGCGTAAGAGTAACTAACAGATTCTGCTGAATATTCTGGTATTTTGTGAGGACATCTTTTTCAGGGTAAAGAAACAAAAACTGTTGCAAACATTGTGTTTTCACTTCAATATTAGATTCCGAGGTAAAGTTACTACAGTTTTGTAATTTTCCCACTAGATAACGTCGCAAATGCAGCCTTACATCATCCCACGCTGTTTGTATGTCCATGGGGAAATTATCATCAACAGCATGTAAAGAGGTTTGGGAGATGCAATGAGATGAGCCTCCGCTGGGGGAAAATGGGAAGGATACTTTGCACTCAGTGTTGAGTTCTGATAGAAGCTGAAGTATTATATCCTCCTGGTTTTCATTGTTTTTTAGGAAATGTTGCTAAAAAGAAAAAAAAGACAAGCAAAAATGGTCTTATTCATAACAAGAGAACAGAATAAGCAACTAATACTATGTGGATATGTACTACCTTTCTATTATCTCTAGGGCAGGAAAGGGTACCAGCATGCAATCATGCAATGCATTACACTATGTGATAACTTTATGTTCCGGGGTGTCAGTGTGATCAGAACAAAACAGACTTTTAGTATGGCACTGAAGTTCTTAATGTGGAAATGTTGTCTTGATTTTTTTGACAATTATTACTGAGGGCATTCTTTCAAGATTAACCAAACTTACAACAGTCCTTACCAAAGTTTTAAGGAATTCTAAGACTTCACAGTGGGGTGCTTCTTGTGGTTTAGGATGGCTGGTGTGGTAATTATTAATCCAAAAGAGACAGTCATTATCATTCTTCAACACCTCACTACCACACATTTCATTGATTTCCAGTTTAAAATTCTGCAAACTTTCTTCCATGCTAGGATAAAAGAAAAAAGAAAGGTTTGAACTTTCTTTGTGTATGGATCTCTAAGAGTAAGTCATTATATAACTGCTTATACCACAAAAAGAAGCTTGAGACATTCCCTCACAATTCATTGAATTTCATTTTAAAATTCTTCAAAACCTTCATATGCTACAATTAAAAAAAAAAAAGGCAGCCAGTTTTGGGCTTTCATTTGTATGAATTCCCAATTAGGGAAATTTCCCTTATTTCCTAGGAGATTCTTATTATCCAAAATGTAGCTTTAAAGAAAAATAAAAGCAGAGTAGAAAAAAAAATGACCAGCCTTGGAGGGCCTCCATTCCTTTCACGAAGAACCACACCACTGAACCCCCAAACCTGCCCCATTTTTATTGCCCCCAATGACAGGGGACAGAATGGCTTAATGGCCCTTCTGAAGAAAAACATTTTTGGTTTACAATAAAAATTATGGTTTCCCTTTATCTTTAGGACAGAGTGATGCTATTTTCATTATCTCTTCAATTATGCATGAGATACATACATGTGTAGCAACAAACTGTGGTACAACTATGGGACGTTTTGCCTCTAATAAGGATTAATTATATCTTAGTTGGGATAAAGTACAGGGTACTGTTTTATTATTAGAGAGAAAAAGCAAATATGCGTTAATATTTTGAATTATTTGATTAAAATGGAGTCTATTATAAATGACCTTTCAATAATTAGGAAATTTCTGGTCAATGTGTGAAATTTCTGCAAAACTGACATTCTATGTCTAACTGACATATCACCTACTGGGACCTTTTAGAAAATGTACCTGCCCCTACTTTCCTAAGCTTGTCTCCCATAATCCTCGTAACATTCCATTTTGTTAATTCTGTCATATGGGTTACAAAATAAATTATATTATAAACTAATATAAAATGCTGCAAAACTTGCTTCCTCTATATAAATAAATAATGATGACACCATCTATGCTTGCCCTTGGTTATGTTTCTATAATATTGAAGAAAAAATCTTTAGCTCTCCATTAACTGTCAGTTTACATTGAATTTTTTTTAGATGGTCTTTTTCATGGTTTTTTGTTTCTTGTGTGTGTTCTGCAGATCTCCAGTTTGGAATGTACTATTATTAAGTTGATGGGGTCCACTTTACTTTGGCAACAAGGTAGTTATTTAGAAGACTGACTGAAAATGATCCCTCAGGATTAATCAGCTGGTATCAGGGATAGTAAAAAGTAAATAATAGGCTACACAAATATTAAGGCAACACAAAAAATGCCTCAGAATATTGTTCTAAAAGGTTAATTTAAAAATGACATCCCTTTAAATTACAAACTAGTTAAGCTTTTATCTCTGTAAACGCAAAAAAATCTTTAAAAGGATTCTGATTTTATCACCAGCTAACAGTATATCATGGGCATGACACATACACAGACAGATTTAAGCTGCCGATTTGGTTATGATTTTGGATAGGGCAGCTTATCTGTCCTTAAATCGGACATGCTTGATTTTTCTGTCAGATCGAGGACTGCATCGGCTCACTGATGTGGTCCTCACTCCACCTTTTCCTATCCCCTTCATTGTAATGCGATTGTTTGGCAACCTGGCCAAACAAACAAATCTTACCACGTATAGCCACCTTTACTCACTAGTTACACACTTAGGCTGCTGCACACTAGCAATACACTTTAGTCACTAAAGCTCAAGGTAGCTGTTCTGATCACTTTGTTCGACAGTTGCAGAAGTGTTGGCAATGATGCAATAATAATCTAGTACTTTTTAATTAATAATCAGTAATGATCAGCAGATGTTTTGCAGATACAATGATTAATATAAAAATAATTAAATCTGTTGCTACTGCAACATTATTTGAGAACTATTTTTTAAAATAAAACAGACAGGGTCAACAGAAAAGCCTAAAAAGCATTAGTTTGTTCAGAATGGAGTGGATTGTAAAATATATCTTCTCCTTATCAAACCCTCCAATGAAAAAGAATACCTTACTGCCTGTGGTCCGCTCAGTTACCTGATGGGCAGTTATTAACTGTGAATGTCTATGAATGATAAAAGATTGGCACACACCAGCTTGTGACTATTGTTCACAGGGCTCTGAAACACGAATCTCTGTGCCCCTATACCTTTGCTTAACAGATTTAGTGTAAGGCCTTTATTGAAAATAAAAAGATGGGGTGGGGGTGTTGTATAGGCTTTAATAAAATTATTCTTCATTTAACTGCTTTACTTATAAAATGACTCGGAGTAATAACTATGACAATTCTTGTTGGCTAGGTAACATTAGCCACAGTATACAAAGATCCGCAATACTATACACATTGTTCCACTGCAATCTGTGCTTCCCTGTAACCTGTTGCTCATTACGTTATTATGTCATATATGGACCTATTCTTAAATTATAAAATAAGAACACTATTTGTAAATGCAAAGATATTACAGTAGTAGCAATAAATATATATGTTTACTGACTGGCCATATACCTCACAAATCTTGTATCAATTTCTACAAGTATAAATCGGTACAATGGATTTAAAAAATATTATGATACTGTGATCCAGCCTCTTAGATAAGGGGGGTTCTATTTAAATGTTTCACTTAAGCATAAGCTTTTCAGTAACAACACTAGTACAGAACCTCAACTACACCAAGAAACTTGTGATCCAAGAAAATTCAATGTAAGTACTTAACTAAATGTCTTCCCAGAGCTCACACCCTCACAGCACACACAATAAACCCTTACACACACACAAACCCTTATACACATGCCTTTTGGTGGGGTGGGGTGGGGTGGGGGGCAGAGATAATGCAGCAATTACCACAGTGCGTTTTCCTTTAGTTTTTCATCAATTTCATCAAGGATCTGCTGATATTCCAAATCTCCTGGAAAGGTGTCCAGTACACAGTCCATAAAGGTAAAATCAAAATATTCTTCCCCTGCACGAGCCATTTTGGAACCTACAATATAAAATATTCATGCAAGTGTAAATTATTATTACATTTTACAGAATCTGTGAATTCATGATCTCCTAGGGCAAAGGTACATTAATTCCCAACTCCTGAAAATTCCCTTTCTCCTCAAGAACATCAGTAAAGCATGTAGTAGTACTAAAATTCTCTCTCCTGTATTTTCTTGACACTATTGCGTTGATTACAGTGCTTTCCTATGGATTTTTGGCACCCACATTTTAACAAGAGTAACAATACACCCCATGTGGCATTGTCCTTAGCTTCTGCCAGTTTAAACTTTATTGCAAAATCAAATACTAAACCTAACTTGTTGCTTTTACTACTGTTGTGTTTTGACACTTTTGGTTTAGCTTGTTATCTGGGGTATTTATGACTTTCTCTTTCTGTGTACAAAACTAATCCATAATTTCATCCTACCCAAGGTAAACTATTGCAACTTGCTTCTAACTGGTATCCATATCTCCCCACTTCAGTCTATTCTAATGGACAAGGAAAGGTAAAGTCACTGGATAATCACAACAATTCTTCACTTATGTCTCTATACATGCCTGGCCAACTCATCTATTCCTATCACAGCCACTGCCTGGTCAAACTACCCATTGCTGTAAAATGTAATTCAAAGTCTGTCTCATAAATTAACAGAATAACATCTGATTAGTTCCTGACGCACTATAATTTGCTCTTAGAATTTACTCTTTGGTTGTAATGCTATATTTTATTTTTTTGCACATTGTAATGTAAATGCAACCCCTCCCTCACCATGTTCTATTGTCAAGTGATGGTTTTGGGCCTTGAAACCCTTATGTTTCCCATAGTGGGAAATTCTTTGAAAAGTAGAGGGACTTCAAGTTCCAGTATACATCACTTCAAAATGGCAGAAGGGTTGAATGACACTGTAAAGCTAGGGGATGTTGCAAAACGGTTCATTGGAGGACATGGTATCCTCTCATCCTGTGGAATCAGACATTTCTATTTATTTCTGGGACTTCGCATAGTGTTTATGCACATTTTCTACATAAGCCACCTGAGTTAAAAAAGGTACTATATTTACAGTGATGTGTATAAAAGCAGCCCTACTTAAAAATATATATACATACACATATACAATAAGATAACCGGCAATGTGGATGTTTCAGTCCCTACCTTTTAGAAACTATTTATTTTAGATGTTGTTCAGTTTATTTAAAAAAAAAAATTGGTCCAAGGACAATTTTTCCCACAGGGACTATCATGGGAATGAGGTTTGCCTCTAGTTATACTAAACTATTTATGTGGTTTTGGGAAATATTATTCATTTACCCCATACTGGCAGCTGAACTAACCTCACTATAGGGAAGAGATAGTATCCTAAGGAGCATTACCCAAGATGAATGAGATTCTTTTTAGATCACAATGGATTCAAAACAAAATGTAATCTTAGATTTTATAGTGAATATAGTAGATCACAAGTAAACTTTCATGGATTTGACAGTATTTGTAGAAAATGGGAAATCATGCACAGAGGTAAAAGCATGTTTTGGTTTGTATCACCATTAAACATTGGCAACCCACTGTTTTTTCAGTAGCAATTATCTTTACAATATTCACACAATGCTTTTTTGTGTACTATAAAGAAAAGCTTCTAGAATCATAAGTCAGTGTGTCAGGGAGCTATTTTCATTATGTTTTATTACATCATACAGAGAGGGTTTTTTTTAATCCTTTCTTTAAGCAGGGAAAACAGTTTGTAAACATGACAGCTTAGTTTGCATATATGTATTCATCTTAGATGTCTATGTGATTTTTTTCAGTTAACCTGTCAAAACAATTTATTTGCTTTCTTTAGATTTGCATGATGTAGTTAGCCTATGGAAATGAAACAAAATTTTATTTGGCAAATCATCACTTCAAATAACAAATAATACATTTTATAGAATACCAGATGCCTTGACAATATGGCTAGGTTAGTCAGCAGGTATATCTACACCAGGGGTGCACAAAAGGTAGATCTTGAGTTGTTGACCAGTAGATTGCAGAAGCCCAGCATTCTCCAACATTAGGACACCCTTAAGGGTACTTCCCAGTATTCACATTTCAAATAAAATAACTTGGGAAATTGGTGTGGTTTAATTAAATAGAACAATGGTTTGTCTCCATGCAATGTAACCCTAAGGGGCCCATTCACTAAAATCTGAATTTTTTGGGCTTAAAATCATGATATGGAAAAAATTCGGAGTAACCACAATAATTTCTGATGTTCTAAAATGTCACGAAAATGCTTTTATCGGTCGTACGAAAAATATCGTAATTGCCTTCCGAAAGTCACAAAATTTTCGGATCCAAATGTTCGTAAACGGCACAAAAGCCTTTCTGGCTTTGAAACCTTCACTGTATAATTTTGGAAGCCTTCCATATGACTCAATGGCACTCGATCCAACCCGAAAAGATGGTCATGATACCAAAGCTTGAATGAATTCCAAAATGTTCATTGTCTTTGCAAACATTACGATTTTTTTGTGGACGTTAACGAAAACCACAAAAAAGTTGTGTAAATATAATGAAATTATCATGGACATCACGAAATGTTCTATAAGTTAGAAAAAATATGAATTTATCGTATTTACTTAAATAGTTAAAATGTTGCCTAGGGCAGCTCTCATTAACTCAACCATGACCTCACAGGCTTTTAGTTGCCAAAATCATTATTCAATTACAGGCATGGGATCCCTTATCTGGAAACCCGTTATCCAGAAAGCTCCGAATTACGGAAAGCCCTTCTCCCATGGACTCCATTTTAATCAAATAATTCAGAATTTTACAACGGATTTCCTTTTTCTCTGTAATAATAAAATAGTACCTTGTACTTGATCCCAACTAAGATATAATTACCCCTTATTAGATGCAAAACAATGCTACTGGGTTTAATTAATGTTTTATAGATTTTTTAGTAGACTTAAGGTATAGAGATCCAAATTACGGAAAGACCCCTTATCCGGAATAGCCTTGGTCCCAAGCATTCTGGATAACGGGTCCTATACCTGTACATGTTTTTTTAATGAAAAAAAATGTAAACATTACTATATCTGCCTAGGGTTACTGAAATTAGCTTTTAGCACAAAGTTTATCCAGTGATTGGTCTGATTGCCCTCTTGGAGTCAGTAAGGAATTTGTTTCCCCTCTAAGGCAAAATGGAGAGCCTTTAAATGGGGTTTTCAACTTCCTCTAGTTTTATTTGGACTTGATGGAGTTGTGTCTTTATTTAGTAAATTACAAATATGTTAACTGCTGGCCTAATCAACACACACGTTTATATTTCTTATTTGCCAATGGATCTGTATGACAATATTAACAGAGAGGATTTTAAGTTTATTTCTACCCATCTATTATGACAGTACAGTACAATTTTATCATGTCACTATGCAATCTTTATGTACTTAAGAACTGAGAGTTGTAGGGACATCTTAAATTAAAGCATACAACATTCTAGGCCAGAGCAAAGATCATTATGCAGCATGTCAAGATTTATAAGCAGCACTATGTGGCATACTCGGTAAAGCAGCAAAGCAGGCTGGATATCAGGAGCCCAAAGGTGCCCATACATGGAAAGATTTCAGCTGCCGATTCAGGTCTTTCAGACCAATTTGGCAACTTATCAGCCCATGTAGGGCCACCCCTGACTGACATCTGGCCTAAAATTTAGCAGATCTTGACTGGGCAGGTTTGATTTTCCCATCAGAATTCTGTAAGGCCACCTTAAGTCTTAACTCTTAGATAACTATTAGAAACACATCTCCAGAAAAAGAAAATGTCTACAGTCAGTCACACTGATTTTACAGATGGACCCAACCCAATGTTCAAAGACTGTCCTATAACCTGACATGTAATATATTTGACTGTACATTCTTCACTCATTTGTTCATAACTCCTTATGTGAATAATCTGATCTTTATGTATTGAATGTGGGTCTGTAGTTTTACTCAAGTTTTGTCAAGCAATAATACAAAAAGAACTGTTGTGACAGCTGCCAATTTGTAGTCAAAGATTCCATGCAGAAACATAAGAATGTAAAGCAAAGATGTAACTGGCAATATCCACAAAACACAGCTTTACTATTTGGAGAGGCAACTGGCTGCAACTTACAACTCCCAAAGGGAGGAATGTTAGCAGTGAAAGAGTGCTGTAAACTGCCATTCCTTGCTAAACATTGGTGCTTTGAAGCATACGACTTTGATGTTCTCTTCCTTAGGGAAACAAATGTAATATATAAAAACATTTCCTTAGAGACACAAGCAGCATGTAAAAAAGGCATACAATATTACAAATAATTACATTTTTACTGGTTTAGCTGGTTTTTAACTAGAGTATAAAGAACACATTTCATATGTATACAGGTATGGATCTATTTTTTGTAATGCTTGGGACCTGAGCTATTCCAGATAAAGTATTTTTTCCATAATATGGAACAACATCATTTGGTACTTGGTTATATTTTTGTGTGTAACCGTTAAGCCCAGAGTATACACCCATTTATTGTACAGGGGAATATGTTGGTACTTTATAAATGTGTTAATAATAATATTGCTAATAGCAGTCCAAACAGGATCAGCAAAGACCTACGGTAGACCTGGAAACATTCCCACCTGTAACAAATCCAGAGTAGAGAATGCAAGCAATTTAGCACCAATAAGTGCAACATATGCATTTATTTTAGCATGACAGCACTTTTGGCAACATTTATAAGTGATCCCTAGAGAGTCCTTGGGATTTCACCCATTGGTGAACCATTTCTGTGCCTACAAAGTGTCTTGAGTTGGGATGCTGGGTGCAGCCCAAGATTTCATTTAGAAATACTCATTAATAACAAAGCAAATTCTGACCTACATAATGGAATCTAAAATGAAAGGCCAAAATATAGTGTTGCTGTCAGTAATTTGTTTTTTAATGTCTTTAAATGAGATATATGCACGTTGTTTATTATGTAGCCAGAAATGAATAATATGTGTTGTCTAAATAAGATTTAAGATCTTAACAGGAGCTCCCAATAGTACTTCTCTTGTCCACTGTCCAACAGTTCTTGCCCAGAAGCATAGCAGAATAAGGTTACTAACGGGCCGCCATCACATATTCATTTATTAGGCAACATTTTATTTTTGTATTAACATCCCTTTTAAGAAAAATATAAAACATTATAAAAATGAATGTGAGCGCATATTAAAAATATAAAGCTTTTGACTAGTCTGTCCTAATAGTAACTGGTAATTACATTTGCATTCTACAAATGGACACTGTGGATTTTTGTTGCCCTTATTTCTGATGGCAGTCACCACATTTGTACAGACTAGCAGAAATAGGCAATGGTCTCCTGTGCTAGCTATGTATATATAGCACTACATGTATGCTAGGCTTAAACAGCACTTCTCACATTCATGGCTGTATGGGATTTTTATTTAAGGTAGGTGCACAAGGATAGCATGACGGTTTCTTTGCTTTAGCCAGATTGCATGCATTCATAACTCTCGATTTGTTAGTGAAATAAAAATGTGTTTCCATGGAATGCCTTGATTTAGCTTGCTGGTTAACACATCTTAACAGGAAATCTAACATTTAGAAAGCATCATATCAACATACTCATCATGATCCTGGCGGCAAATAATAAAGAGTGTCAATGTCAATTTTGCTCTCTCCCTTTTGCTTTCTTTCACTTCATCTGATTTTAATAATCCCTGTCAAACCACAAACAGTCCACATTACTTTACCGACACAGGAGCTTTCAGGAAGACAGAATCTCAACATTCATTTAGCAGTACAAAAGAAAGCTGTCCAGCTGGACAAATATTATTTCCACACTTGACAATCTCCACTGTTAAGTATGCTTTTTAATATTAACTCAAGCTGCCAAGTGGCTGATATGGGCTTCCACAGTGCAGACTTACTCGCTAGATTAGGAGAGTTACAATAGTAATTGTGCAGGAAAAAACTAATAATTTCTCTAGAATGAAACAACTCAAATTAAGATTAGCACATTTAAATGATTCACAGAAAATATACCTGCATCACTTTTATTTTGTACCCAATCAATACGAAGTTGACTTTAACTACTCTGCGGCATAATGTGAACAGTTGCAGTATTGCCATGCAAATTTTGTTTTTTTTCTGATATGATTTGAATAAATATTGTTATGTTTGGTGAGAATGGTAAGGCTGCTAAAAAATGTAATCCTTTTAAAGAGTGAACTACTAATAGAGTTATTTTTTCTTAATTTCAGTTTAATGCTGGTATACTTTGGTATAGAGGAAATTACTTTTATGAAAATACAGCATTATAGGCATACATATGTAGGAACTCTCATTGACTAGTAACAGTTCAGGTATTTGGTTTCCTATCCATTATAAATATGAGGTGGTCACATTTATCCACTTTTAAGTTTACAGGAAGCACATCATGAAAAAACATTTTAAATAAAATAAATACCGCAAAAAAAATTAAGTGTTTTAAAGTAATTTCAATGTAAATTACTGCTGCCCTTTACTGCCAAAAATGGCAGAAACACTATTATAGTTTATTAAAATAAGCTGCTGTGTACCTATTGGGATAGCCATTCAGACTAAAAAAAGGAAACAAGGCACAGGTTACATAGCAGTTAAGCTCTGTAGAATGCAAGGGGTGTAAATTCTTGTGTAAGAACTAAACTGATTTTATGCTACAGAACTTATCTGTTATCTGCTATTTAACCTGCCCCATTTAGACCAATTTTAACTAAAACAACTGCCCCCATGGCTACACAGCAGCTGATTTCTATAAACTATAGCAGTGTTTCTGAAGCAAACACACCTGTTTCAGCAGTTCATAATTGATGTACTTTTATTTTTATTAATATAGTGCTACATATAAGTACAAAACTATACAGCAGAACAATAAATTAATAGAAAAAACAGATGTCAATACAACATAATAAATACAACGTACAGTTACATTAAATATTAAGTACTAAGTGTTAAAAAGACAAGAGGATGGAGGTCCTTGCCCTGTCAAGTTTACAATCTTAATTACTTTAAACACTTACATTTATTATGTTACTGTTCCTGTTTTTAAACTGGGCAACAATACATTTAAAAATACGGTAAATATATTTTTTCAAAATCCATTAGCAAATTAAGTTGGCAGTATTATGTGAATGTGCTTTCAGAACCAGGTCAGGTAAAAATTTAACCCCTTCCTGACCCCCACCCAACCCTAAGACACAAAATATTGCCATTGTAGGAACCGCACCCAATATGTACCCACATATTCCGGCTCTGTGCACTATTTCCACAACGCTTTTCTGGTTTCAAGACTGGATATTTTTCAGAGCAGAGGAGGAATGTACTACCCCAGTCTTGCCCACACCCAAACCAAACCAAATTTCAACGCGCCCGTCCTGTGGGTTTCAGGTCATCAAGTAACCTGTAGCTTGGAGAAATATACTGTACATTAGCTATGTCCAGTTTTTGCAGAAGGGAACTATCAGTGGAACCCAGAAGATAAGTACTGTTAGCGCTGGGTGTTGACATTTCGCAGGTACAGAAATGTTAGAATTACATAAATAATTTGCAGCAGTAGATATGTTTGCTGAAATACTACATTTTAAGAAGACACATACTTGCTACTAAGCCCTGCAGGAGGGAGAATGAGATATCATCTTTTAAAGGCTGATGTTAAGAGCTTTAGTCGCAATTTTTTTCCCATCTATTCAATGTCGTCTTCAAAGTGAACTTTCTAGCACAGTTCAGTTTCACATAAATCACTTTAAAAGTAATTGATTTTTCTGATGAACTTGACAGTAGTTGAATAATTAGTGCTTTATTTAAAGCTTGCACATGTCACTCAAAATACATTAGGCTGCTTATAAATCGGAAGATCTTAACTCTTTAGCTGCTTTCTCTCTGCTGTGCTCAGGTAAGCATTTACAGAGATTCATGCATAATAGTGATAATGCAAGCAATGTGCTTTTTGCAACTTGATTGTTAGTACAGGTATCGGACCCCTTATCAGGTAACCCATTATCCAGAAAGTTCTGAATTATGGAAAGGCCATCTCCCATAGACTCAATTTTAATCAAATAATAAAACAGTACCTTGTACTTGATTCCAACTAACAAATAATTAATCCTTATTGGAGCCAAAACAATCCTATTGGGTTTAATTACTGTTTAAAATACTTTTATTAACAGACTTAAGGTAGGAGATCCGAATTACAGAAAGACCCCTTATCCGGAAAACCCTAGGTCCCAAGCATTCTGGATAATGGGTCCCATACCTCTATAACATAGATAAAAATATTCAGGCAATTTTTTTTCATTTATAGTTTTTCAGGCAATGTTTTTCTTATTTATGTTTTTTTTTATTATTTGCTTTCTCCTTCTGCAGGCTAAGAATTGTAACTGATGTCTGGTTGCTAAGGCTTCATTACCCTAGCAACTTGTCTGTAGTTAGGAAGTCAGAATATGGAATATGCATAGGAGAGGTATCTAAATAATTAAAAAAAAAAAAAAACAATTACAACAACAATTACACTGATGCAGAAGTCAATTGTTTTTAATGGAAGGAATGCATCCAGTAACCCAGAAATGTTTTATTCAGTGACTTGCGTGGGTGTGATCAGCATTTAGGGTTCTAACAGAAATAAGTGCTACGGGTGATTTTTTTTAAAAAAAAACTTTACCTTTAGTTGGAGCATAGGTATACTATACTATTTTTTCATTGAAGCAATTTATTTAGAGCTCCCTATCTATATTTAAACAAACAAACCCCGCCCTTTTCTAAGCAACAGCCTTTGAGCAACTCATTATCAGAGGCAGCTCCTCTGAAGTTCTAAGGGATCAGAAAGTGACAGGAAGTACTTATTTAGTCTTCAGCACCTGCTTGTTATATTGGTTTTGAGTGCGGACACACAGCTTGACCTAACCAAGAAATTTAATTTTTAGTGCAGAATTAAGACAGCCATACATAAAAGCTGCCGACATGGTCTTTCCAGACCATTTTGGAGGCTTATCAACCCGTTTATGGTGCCACTCAATTTACCTGCCCAACCAATATCTGATTGTTTTTCTTAAAAACAACTGGATCAAAATTTGGATTTGTTTTAGCCTACATGAGGTCACTTTGAACTATTCAGCAGTTACACTGCTCACTCAGATCGTATACCAGAAATAAAGACTATTTTAAGCTTTCTTGATTTTTGTAATATTGAACTCTAACATTTCATTTTTCACCGTCTCATGTCTTCTTAGTTTTATTAAAGTCAACTGTATATAATAGATACAATAACAGCTAACATTCCACAGATGCTGATGGGAAAAATCAACCAGAGTACTGAGTTTGCCAAAACTGAAACTATAGAAAAAGGAATATTAAAGTTAAACTTTAATTTTAGTAAAATGGTAAAAAATTAAAAAGAGAAAGCAATTACAAACTGAAAAATTGATTGAAAGTGTTTTGGATCTCCAACCAAAAACTGTTTTTCGCATGATGATAGAAAATATAATTCTAAGCAGCTTTCCAATATATACAATAAATACAAAATTTAGAATATTTGTTTAGCACTCTGCAAACAGTGAAGCAAAAATTTGTTCTTCTGCTCTGTAAATCATTAGCATCTTCTACTTTGTTTTAGAAATCAGGAGTTTTACTGTTTGTTTGAAAGCTGTTTACTATTACATTTTCTTTCATTAGGCAAAAATTGATTTTGAGCAGAGGACCTTTTGAACTGCAAACCATGTAACTGTTACAAGCTTGCAGGAAAAGGAACTAACTGCTAAGGAAATCTAAGGATCTATATTATATTTTATTTAAATCTTTATAATTTGTGTAATACACTTCACCAGTGACTAAAACTGCTGTTAAAGGAGAAGGAAAGGTAAAAACTAAGTAAGCTTTACCAGAAAGGTCAACCAAAAGAAACACAGGATTTCTTGCCTTATTTTGTGTAAACATGTTTTTCTGTGTCAGACTTCCTCTCAGAAAAATCCTTCATTCCTGGGCCCAGTCTGAGCAGTTCTCTCCTCTCTCCTGCCCCCCCCCCCCATAAGAATTCATAAGAATCCACTACCCCTGCCCTCTGAGCTACCAGCAGCTAGAGCTGCAGCAGGGAAGCTACTGAAACCAAGCTAAAATGGCAGCAAACAGAGGGAGCTTTTTGGCTGTTTACTCAGGCATGGTAAAGCTTTCTGCAGAATAAATATAGCATTCTAGCTTGCACTAATGTGGCTAATCTATTGGCAGTAAAATGCCAAAATGCCTTTCCTTCTCATTTAAAGTGCATTCTACTTGCACAAAGGCCCCTATAGAACATTCTTCCTAAATACATTTCAGGGGTCACAGGTCAGCATTCTTTTTTGCAGCTTTTACCACACATAAAATAGGCAGTAAGTATTTGAAGTAACTGAAATGCAATTCATGAAATTAGTATGCACAATCATTCCTCCCAACTGTCCCAATTTTCATTGGCCAGTCCTGATTTCCCTTTGATCTCCTGTACTGATACAAAGTTTCTCAAACTTAATTAGATAAGTGGGCTTTTGGCAGAGAGCCCAGAATACTCAACACCTGCTGTCATATACAATTGTAACAAATAAGATCTCTTGGGGGGAACAGAAACTTGCATCTTAAAGGGCAATTTCAGCTTTATTAACAAAACTGTACACATAAAACAAGACCTCAAAAACCCCAGAAATGTGTTCAAACTTTACATAACCTTTACACTTCACAAATTTTGTATAGTGGGAGTGGTGTTCATCAGGTGTGGTTACAAAAACTGGACGTGGTCAATGAATTTTAAATGAAACAACTCAGATGCAGTTGAAGTGCAGACTTTCAGCTTTAATTCAGTGGGGTGAACAAAACGACTGCATAAAAATGTGAGGCCACTAAAGCATTTTTTTTTTAACACAATCCCTTCATTTCAGGGGCCCAAAAGTAATTGGACAAACTGGAAATAAAATGTTCATTTCTAATGCTTGGTTGAAAACCCTTTGCTGGCAATGACAGCCTGAAGTCTTGAACTCATGGACATCACCAGATGCTGGGTTTCCTCCTTTTTAATGCTCTGCCAGGCCTTTACTGCAGCGGCTTTCAGTTTCTGTTTGTTTGTGGGCCTTTCTGTGCAAAAGTTTAGTCTTCAACAAGTGAAATGCATGCTCAATTGGGTTAAGATCAGGTGACTGACTTGGTCATTCAAGAATTTCTACTTCTTTGCTTTAATAAACTCCTGAGTTGCTTTGGCTGTGTGTTTTGGGTCATTGTCCACCTGTATCAATCAATTTGACTGCATTTAGCTGGATTTGAGCAGACAGTATGTCTCTGAACACCTCAAAATTTATTCGGCTGCTTCTGTCCTGTGTTACATCATCAATAAACACAAGTGTCCCAGTGCCACTGGCAGCCATGCACGCCCAAGGCATCACACTGCCTCCACTGTGTTTTACAGATGATGTGGTTTGCTTTGGATAATGAGCTGTTCCACGCCTTCTCCATACTTTTTTCTTGCCATCATTCTGGTATGGGTTGATCTTGGTTTAATCTGTCCAAAGAATGTTTTTCCAGAACTGTGCTGGCTTTTTTAGATGTTCTTTAGCAAAGTCCAATCTAGCCTTTCTATTCTTGAGGCTTATGAGAGGCTTGCGCCTTGCAGTGCACCCTCTGTATTTACTACCCCCTGGGTAGTGTTGTTCACTTGGTTGCCGGTAGTAAAGGGGTTTCTACAATCATCCACCACTGTTTTCTGTGGACGTCCAGGTCTTTTTGCGTTGCTGAGTTCACCAGTGCTTGCTTTCTTTCTCAGGATGTTGCCACTCCTAATATTGCAGCAATTTCTCTGATGGGTTTTTTCTGTTTTCGCAGCTTAAGGATGGCTTCTTTCACCTGCATAGAGAGCTCTTTTGACCGCATGTTGTCTGTTCACAGCAAAATCTTCCACATGCAAGGGCTCTGGCACACGGGGGAGATTAGTCGCCCGCGACAAAACTCCCTGTTCGCGGGCGACTAATCTCCCCGAGTTGCCATGACTCGCCATCCCGCCGGCGAACATGTAAGTCGCCGGCGGGATGGCACACGCGGCAGCGCGATTTCCCAAAATCGCCGAAAAAGAGTTGCGAGTCTTTTTCGGCGATTTGCGCGAAATCGCGCCGCCGTGTCTGCCATCCCGCCGGCGACTTACATGTTCGCCGGTGGGATGGCAGGGGTAGGCAACTCGGGGAGATTAGTCGCCCGCAAACAGGGATCTCCCCTGTGTGCCAGAGCCCTAAATCAACTCCAGACCTTTTATCTGCTTAATTGATAATGACTTAATGACGGACTTGCCAACACCTGCCCATGAAATAGCCTTTGAGTCAATTGTCCAATTACTTTTGAGCCCTTGAAATGAAGGGATTGTGTTAAAAAAAATGCTTTAGTGGCCTCACATTTTTATGCAGTCGTTTTGTTCACCCCAAGTCTGCACTTCAGCTGCATCTGAGTTGTTTCCTTTAAAAATTATTGTGGTAATGTACAGAACCAAAAATAGAAAAAAGTTGTCTCTGTCCAAATATTTATGGACCTAACTGTGTCTTTACAATCTTTGCAGGCCCCATACTAGGGTAAACCTATGTATGCTGGGCATCAAGCTACCCTGTAGACCCCTGGCATTCATATTTAGGATGTTTTATGGTGGTAGCTAATGGTATCTGGGAGATAAAATGCCATAATATGGAAGCTTTGAAGCAATTTTAAGACATTTCATCAAAACAGCTACGTAGGAAAGCTTTGCGATTTGGTAGTTTGGAATAAAAAGACATATGGTATTCACCCATTATGGATTTGGGAAAATATGTACTTTCCAAAAAGATGTGGCTATGCACATTGCAGTTCAGCAGACCCCACTAATATTTAAGGTGTTTTATTATGGTGGTACCTTATAACATGTAAAATGTAAAATAAGTGATTTTCCAAAATGTACAAAAATGTATATAAATTGAGAAAAGCATTGCAGTTGGGTAGTTTGTAATATTTATTATTATCCTTTATTTATATAGATTCAACATATTCCACAGTGCTCTACAGAGATTATACTGTACATCATTCACATTAGTCTCTGCCCCAGAGGAGCTTTGTCAAACTTTTTTTTTTTCTAAAACTTGAAAATTTGGCAATGGATTGCTAGGAGTGTTTGCCCTACACAAATCAGAAATCTCTATCAAACTATACAATTTCCATATTGCCATGTTCAGAACACATGGGACTTTCACATCAAGGTGTTTATATGGATCACATGTATTTATGAGTATTTCAGTTGTCTTTGTGCTTGAGATTTTTTGATGTAATAGGAAGTATAGTTAATCACATAATTATATGTTGTATATCTATTACCTAGATATCATGATGTTGTCACTTCCTGTACTAGCCTTTTTAAATTCCTGGAACAAGCCTATAGCATTTTTTTAAAGGGGTGGTTCACCTATAAGATTTTAGTATAAGATTTAGTATTACTTTTAGTATGTTATAGAATGTACCATTCCTAGCAACTTTGCAAATTCATAATTTATTTTAGTTATTGATTTATTTGCCTTCATGTTTTCATCTTTTACATGGGGATCACTGATCATTTTATTTTTATTGTTACGTTTTATTCCTTATATTCATATTCCAGTCTTTCGTTCACACCACTGCCTGGTTGCTAAGGTAAAAAAAAGACCCTAGTAACCAGATAGCTGATGAAATTCCAAACTGGAGAGCTGCTAAACAAAAAGCTAAATAACTGAAAAACTACAAAAAATAAAAAGTGAAAACCAGCTGCTAATTGTCTCAGAATAGCAATGTTTATATCATATAAAAATGTAATTTTAAAGGGGGCCCGTCACCTTAAGAAATAATTCCAAATTGTTTTCTATTGTGTTTGTCAAGCAAAATAAACTTTACTTACACTGTATAAATTATTTGAATCTTATTTTCTTCAGCCTTGGAATTCACAATTGCAGCAAGCAGACAGGTGCCATTTTGTGGACGCTGTTATCAAAGCAGGCATTGCATCCTGCCAAAATCTTGTTTCTGTGCCAGTATGGGGGGATCTGATGCCCATATCCATGCACTGGTTACAAAATGACATGGTGAGGAGGGAGGGGGGATGTGAGGAGTGCAGCAACATCTAAAAAGTTCTGAATTGAAAGTGAAAGTAACTGTCTGCCCCACCTCTATGCCTAAGGCATAGAGGAGGGGCAGGCAATATATGATTGACAGCTGGGATTTTTAAATGCTTTTATAATAGGTATGGATGTGGTAATGAAAAAATGAATTTGAGTTTGATGTTTAATTTGAAAAGGGCTTTTATTATACAGCTTTTTATGTCTGGGTGACAGGTCCACTTTAAGGTGAACAACCCCTTTAAGCTTGATAAAGGGTACACTGTATGCCTGAAACGTTGCTGGACATTTTATGCTGAAAAGGTCATTGCTGGATTGAACACACACACTTTGATGTATTGTGTGCCACCTGGTCTTGTTTTAAAGACTTTATACATACAGTTTGATGAACTGGTCTTTACATAATGTGGAGCAAAGCTGTCCAGCCACACACCAGTGGTAGTGTCCTGCATGATTCAAGACAGGTACAACTGTGCCCAACCCAGATCTGCAACCTGACCTGGACCTGCCTACTCGCTTTGCCCCTTTCCCAGACACGCTACCCAATGCTATCTGCAAGGGGTTAACTTTAAACTTTGAAACTTGCACTTATTTATATTTGTAAAAGGGGTTAACTTTAACTTTAGTCTGATCCACAGCCATCACTGGGGACCAAAAGTGATGTCACTCTGGGAGGTGGATCAACCAGGTTGGGGGTGGGGGGAGGTGGACTTTGCTTTGGACAGGGAGTGCGGAGATTAAATCCCCTATCTACATGGTTTGGGTATCAATATTTTCCGCCAGAAAACACTTTGCTACTATTTCATGGGTACCTGACCTGATGTAGGACTCTAACCCAAGTCTGCTCAAGGATAGGGTGGCAATATAATTCCAACCTTCTGGTGGGGGTCAGGTGGTGACATCACTCAGGCTCCAAGGGGTGGGGCAATAAGGTCATGGGGTGGGGAAATGGGCGGAGCAGAGACGGGCCTGTGCTTATAAAGAGGTAATCTAGCAGCAGAGATGGTCAGAGTAGGGAGGGATTCATAGTGCGTTACAAGTTTACTGGCAAGTACATTGCAGATAAATATGAAATCTCTGCCCTAGCTGGGGATTTAGCGGAGGGTTGGCAACAATATAAATGTTCCTGTCACCTGAAACATGTAGCAAGACTAAATGAAGCCATTGTGCCTTCCCCAGAGCCCTGCTTCTCCAGTGAAGAGACTGATCATTTGCCCTCTTGTCTGTCAGGTGATTCTGGCAGTGAAACAGGAAGAATGTACAGTAATGGCGCTGTAAGCAGCATGTGCGGCTGCAGGTAGATTTCAGACAAGGATGTGGGTTGTATTTTAGAATTTGTCTTTGTTGTTTTCTCCTATTGATGACGTATGACATCAGTATGACTGTGCAACAGTATATTACAAATACGCGTCACAGTAAAGGAGAAGCAAAGGTATAAAGTCAATACCTTCCCAGTAGACAGTCCTCTTGTGGATGTTCTTAAGCGCTGCATAGACTTCGCCTTTATCCGTAATATAACTAAAAAACTGTCACAAATAAGCTCCGTTCTTCATACTTAACTGCGGCCATTTTCGACCCCCGTGACGTCACACCAAATTGCGCTGAATGAGTCTGCGTATGCGCCGATTTGTTTTCCAGCTCGCCCACTATTCTCCTACATAGCTTTGAAAAGCAGAGCGGGAGCGCCTTAGAACCAAGCGTCGCCATAGAAACGCGACGCTTGCTTCCTCATTGGTCAGTTTATTACCTTAGGCGGGGCTTCTGGGGGTCAGCCGTGACACGTGGGATAGTCATGTGGCCTGCGCGTCATCACTTGGCGAAACTTGGGGGATTTACCAGCAGGAACCCGGGGTACAATAGTTGGCGCTTGTGCTAACTCAGGGACAGGGGAGGAAGTCCCGCCTCATCGCCCTAATCTATGGCGTTAAGTCTTTCGGATGAATGTTCAGCGCTGCGCAGTAAGTTCTGTATGCTCTAATTACAAACACATTCATTTGTAGGCTACGGATTATCAATACGCACTGATAGGAACATAAACTGGCAACGGGATGGCTTTAGCTCCGCCCAATGTGTGTGTTTGATTTGCTTCTCAGTTGTGTTTCAGTTTGGATCCAGACTGACATTTCCTGAACCCTTACTTATAAAGTCAAGGGATGGGCAGAGATGTAGTTCATACACTGGGTGACAGGAGCATGACGGGTCTCAGTGAGGGAATAGGTTGCCTTTGGCCTGTACTTGTCTCCACATTAGCAATGGCACTTTGCTGCTTTTCTTATCTAATAATAAACTTGTGCTGAAACTTCTTTCCTTGCAAATAATGTGTGTTTAGCTTCATCAAAGCAACAAAAATATGTCTATGTAACAGGAGAGGAGGGTGTTAAAGGGAAACTAAACCCTAAAAATGAAATATGTAGGGATGCACCAAAGCCAGGATTGGGCTAGGGATTTGGCCAAGATTCTGCCTTTTTCAGCAGGATTTGGATTTGTCGAATTCCACATACCTGGCCGAACTGAATCCGAATGCTTAAAATCACATGACTTGAAGTCTTATAAACACAGAAGTTGACATTTATCACCACATGCTCTTTAACCCTTCTGTGGCCTAATTTGCATAGGCAGCCTAAAGGCTCAGCATCTCTAGAGTAGTTATGATTGAAGACTTAAGTAGCTCCCCATCTTGGACACTCTAGTTGGGAACTTCTGCAACTATCTGGTTGCTAGGGTTCTGTTTACCTTAGCAACCAGGCAATGGTTGAAAAGAGAGACTGGAATATGAATAGGAGTGGGATTGAAAAGTAAGATAAGGAATAAGAAGAAACAACAATAATAATAATAATAACATTATAAGATGGTAAACTCATAGTTTTTAGCTTCGGGGGTCAGTGACCCCCATTTGAAAACTGTAAAGATGTAGGATTGGAAGGCAAATAATTTGCAATCTATAAAAAAATAAATAATGAAGACTAATTGCAAAGTTTCAAGGAATAGACTATAACTTACAATTCTATAACTTACTAAAAGTTAAATGAGAACTATATCCCCAGGCTATAAATGCCCCTTAACTTTCACTGCCTTGACTCCCCTAACCTCTCCCTTATGGCATAGTTTCTAAGTTTATCAACTGTCCCTATCGCTAACCCCTAGCTAAAACAGCAGAGTAGCACAGCTGCGTACCTGGCTGACATCTTTGCAACTAAATATCTTCAGGTCTCACCTCTGACACGGACCTTGCATGCTCAGTTTAAGCCGATTTCCAGCTACCACCAACTGCGCAAGCAGGGTTCGTATTGAGTATAAGTCATATAAGACTGTTCAGTTGCAAAGGAGATGTCGGCCAGGTACGCAGCTGCACTACTCTGCTGTTTTAGCTTGGGGTTAGCGATAGGGGCAGTTGTTAAACTAAGCGATAAGGGAGAGGTGAGGGGGTCAAGGCAGTGATAGTTAAGGGGGCTTTTATATCCTGGGGGTATAGTTCTCCTTTAATGTAAAGGTGAACCACCCATTTAATAGTGGACTTCTCTTATACCAAGGATCCCCAACGTTTTATACCCGTGAGCCACATTCAAATGGAAAAAGTATTGGGGAGCAACACAAGCATGAAAATAGGTTCCTGGGGGTCACAATAAGAGCTATAATTGGCTACTTATTAGCCCCTATGTGGACTGGCAGCCTAGAGAAGGCTCTGCTTGGCATTATGCTTTTTATGCAACCAAAACTTGCCTCCTTACCAAAAATTAAAAAATGAGCACCTGTTTCGAGGCCACTGGAAGCAACATCCAAGGGGTTGGTGAGCAACATTTTGCTCCTGAGCCACTGGTTGGGGAACACTTATACATTTCAAACTCTAGAGCTGCAGAACCACATGTGAAATAATAAAACCATACATAATGAGCAATATATGGTCATTTAAGATAGTATTAGAATACCGAGGGCTATATAATACTAAGGTAATTTCAAGTGCCCCTTTATAGGAGAACGAAACCCTAAAAATGAATATAGCTAGAAATGCCACGTTTTGTATACTAAACCGACTGCACTAACCAAAAGTTTCAGCATCTCTATAGTAGTAATGATATAGCTCTTTACAGTTATCACAGGAGCTCCCCACCTTGGATTCTGTTAGAACTGTCCAGGGCAGTGCACATGTTCTGTGTCATATAAACTGATGCTACAGGTGTGATTATTAATTTCTGACACGAATTGCACTGGTTTCAGAGCTGCCATGTTATGTGAATCCAGATGAATTACTTAGCCTTATACTGTTACATTTATATTCTATCTATATACAGTATATTGTGAGTGGGTCCCTAAGCTCAGTAAGTGACAGCAGCACAGAGCATGTGCAGGGAATCAGCAGAAAAGAAGTTGGGGAGCTACTGGGGCATATTTGGAGGCACAGATCATCTCTGCTTTTCCAGCCGCCCTTCCCGCCCACGACCTAACTGTGCCTCACTTCCGCCTACAGGAGCGGCTATTTATATATGTGTGTCTGCCTTTCCCTGCCCCCTCCATGATGTCAGAGATGGGCGAGTGGGGTGTGGGTATAAAAATAGCCACAGAGCAGTGGGCCGGGTTGGGAGAAGGCGGGTTAGGGTAGGGTGCAGGTCAAATTTTTGCCAACCCGCACATCACTAATAGAAAGAGGTAAATGCTGTAATGGCTCTCCACAAATCTATAATACTTAGACCTTTTAATATAAAACAGGACATTTTTTGCAGAGAAATAGTTTATTTGCGGGTACTCAGTCAGCATACAAACTTTATGAGGTCCATCACCAAAACATATTTTTTGAATAATGAAAGAAAATGTAATTCTTAGCAAATTTACAATATGCAATGATGAAAGCTGAATTCTGATGTGTCAGATTCAGATGCAACATAAAAAAAAACATTGATTTGTAATTTAAGGGCAAGCAAACAGTTAAAACAAGCAGGTAGCATTGTGACAGTCTACGTTCAACATGTACAATGCACTTATTGCTCCCCTGAAGTTAGCTTTGAGTATCTCTTCTCACCGGCCCTGGGTTATGAGCAAGCGCAGTACAGTTAATTAATGTGCGCATCCCTTCATTTCACTGATGTTCTCTATTCCGTGATAATGCACAGTCAGGTGGTATAGTAGCACTTTGGGTACATTATGGAATAACTTTGATGATGATTTTTGCTGAATCATTACCTGCATTAGCACTAGCGATCAAAAAAAGAACATAAATGCATATACAGGTACGGGACCTGTTATCCAGAATGCTCGGGACCTAAGGTTTTCTAGATAAGGGGCCTTTCTGTCATTTGGAGCACAATAATTTAAGGCTACTAAAAATAATTTAAACATTAAGTAAACCCATTTGAATTGTTATGCCACCGATAATGAATAATTATATCTAAGTTGGGATTAAAGGAACATGTGTATAAAAGGAACTACAGTATAATGTACTGTTGCAACTGGTGTATTTGCTTTAGAAACATTACTATAGTTTAGTACAGTGCTGTCCAACTTCTGTTGTACCGAGGGCCGGAATTTTTCCGACCTACGTGGTGGAGGGCCGATAATGGAAGCCAGTTTTGACCACTCCCCTTTTTGAAACCGCACCCACTTGAAACCACACCCATGTTATCACATGACCATACCCATATTAATGGTTGTAGTACAGCAAAAACCTGCCATACTCTGCCTGCCCTACCCTGCCTGTGTGCCATACTCTGCCTGTCCTACCCTGCCTTTGTGTGTGCCATACTCTGCCTGCCCTACCCTGCCTGTGTGCCATACTTTCACTGTGTGTGCCATTCTTGGCTGGTTTGTGCCAAACTTGGCCTGTGTGTGCCATACTCTGCCTGCCCTACTCTGGCTGTGTGTGCCATACTCTGCCTTCCCTACCCTGCCTGTGTTTGCCATACTCTGCCTTCCCTACCCTGCCTGTGTGTGCCATACTCTGCTTGCCCTATGCTGCCTGTATGGCACACACAGGCAGCCTACAGTGACACAATGCTGGCACTGCTCCTACAGTCTGCACAATAACTATATATTAAAAAACTTTTTAATTGCAGTACCACCTCAGTATATGTTCTTTTTGTAGTGTGCAGGGATTATTTGTGGGTTTCTACTGCTCCTGAGGTGTGAACAGGGGAACAATGGGGGTGATTACAGCCTGAGCCTGAGGTGTGAACACTGCAGGGGGTGAACAATGCAGAGATTAAAAGGTGTGAACAGTACAGGGGATTACATATTTAAACAATACAGCCTGATTACAGCCTGAATCTGAGGTGAGAACCATGCAGGGGGGGCAGTTAATCACAGTACTGATACCATTTAAAGCTTACACAAAGGTAAACCATCAAAGCAGCCAGACAGGTGGGGGGCCACACAGAGGGGGGTCGCGGGCCGCATGCGGCCCGCGGGCCGCCAGTTGGACAGCACTGGTTTAGTAAATGAAGCTGCTGTGTAGCCATGGGGGCAGCCATTTAAAAGAGAAAAGGCACAGGTTACATTAGAGCTGGGCGGTATGACCAAAAATTTATATCACGGTATTTTTCAAAATTATATCGGTGTCACGGTATTTGACTGTTTTTTTTTTTCCATGCATGATTAGGTGTTAACCCCATTTCCTAATAAATTAGAGAATAATTACTGCAGTATTGAAAATCAGAGTCAGGCAAGCGAAGGATCGGCAACAGAAAGTCGCAAGATAAATCAGGCAGGCTTAGTTTCCCAGGCAAGGCCGCAGACAACATAGCACAGGAGGAGGCGTTTGATAGCTTTAAATACCCCCCATGCATGCGCAGAACCGGCCATATCGCCCAGCCCTAGGTTACATAGCAGATAACAGAAAAGTTCTGTACAATACATGTTTTATCTGTTATCTGCTATGTAACCTGTGCCTTTTCTCCTTTTTCCAGCTTGAATGGCTGCCCCCATGGCTACACAGCAACTTTTTATATAAACTATAGAAGTGTTTCTAAAGCAAATGTGCAAATTTTACCAGTGCAGGGCAACAGTGCATTGTATTATGATTACTTAAAAACATTCTTATTTTTTGGTGTTACTGTTCCTTTAAGTACATGGTACTGTTTAATTATTGCAGAAAAAAAGGAAATCATTTTTAAAAATTTTAATTATATCATTAAAAAGGAGTCTATGGGAGATAGCTGCAGTTTCTAAACATAAAGCACATTAAGCTTTCATTCTCCTTTCATGTACAGGTATAAGATCCATTATCCAGAAAGTTCTGACTTACGGAAAGGCCATCTCCCATAGACTCCATTATAAGCAAATAATTCTAATTTTTCAACATGATTTCCTTTTTCTCTGTAATAATAAAACAGTACCTTGTACTTGATCCCAACTAAGATATAATTACCGTATAAGCCGAGTTTTCTAGCACTAAAAATGTGCTAAAAAAGGAACCCTCGGCTTATACTCGAGGCAAGTAGTAAATGAATTATACCTTGCATTTGGTGGGGCGTATTTGGCCGTATTGCCTGTCAAACCGGCAATCCGTCATGTTTGCATTTGGCGCGCCGTATGCCCTCTACATCCTCTGTATTTGTATTCCATTTCAAACTGGCCGTCGCGCACATGTCACTGGACTGGCTTGAACTCTGTATGCTGCTTATACAATAGAACTGGGGGAAATTATATCATGGTACCGTCGCCGTAATCCCTTTCAAACCGGCCGTCGCACAGGGGGTTGGTGGTTGCGCGCAGCGTGACGTGTGCATGCGCGACGGCCGGTTTGAAAGGGATTACGGCGATGGTACCATGATATAATTTCCCCCAGTTCTATTGTTCAAGTCAGTCCAGCTCTAACTTCAACTCTGTGTGCCCCTGGTCAGCAGTCGCTAGAGAAAGGACATCAAGATGCATAAGATTGCAGCTGCCATCTGTGTTTTATTAACAGGTACAGCAATCTAGGCTCTGCTGTGGAGCATTTTATAAATTCTAGTGAAACCAGAAGTTTCCAGGTTGACTAGTAACTTTATTTGGTAGAAATTGATGCCATATGCATCTATAACGATTTGTAAATAGCTGTCCTGTAATAGCTGTAAATAGCGACTGCCGGTTTGAAAGGGAATACGGTGCGCCAAATACAGAGAATGTGGAGCTTCTGAAGCGAGTCAGTGCAGCAGCCAGTGTTGTCAGTCAGGCACTGAATGATCTCCCTTCAACATGTTCTTCAGTTTGTCGTGGTATGACCAGGCTACTGACACCATCATATCAGTCACTGAGAGTATCTTCAGCTCCATGGGGGATGCAGGTAAATGTCATTGGCTTATTGTATTTTAGACAACTTGCTTCCTTTAATGCTTTTAATGCATTAGAGTGTGCTGATATTGGGGGAGAAGCATTCAGAAATAGTTATGGAATTTAGATTTTAATTACTTTCCTCCCTCAAACCGATGGGCAGTTTGAAAGGGAATACGGCACGCCAAATGCAAGGTATGATTCATTTACTACTTGCCAAAGTCACTATATCATATATAGCCAGGCAGCAAGAGGAACAAGTCAGTCACATGCAATTGTCAATTTAACTCGTATAGGTATTGGATAGGTAATACGGCGCTGCCCTTACTACTCGGACACAAGCTAGTGTGCAGGTGTGTTAAAAGAAATGGATGCCTAGGCTTATACTCGAGTCAATAAGTTTTTCCAGTTTTCTTAGGTAAAATTAGGTACCTCTGCTTATATTCGGATCGGCTTATACTCGAGTATATACGGTAATCCTTATTGGGGGCTAAACAAGCCTATTGGGTTTAAATGACATTTAAATGATTTTTTAGTAGACTTGAGGTATGGAGATCCAAATTACAGAAAGATCCCTTATATAGAAAGCCCCAGGTCCCGAGCATTCTGAATAACAGTTCCTATACCTGTATTCTGTAAAGTTGCATAGAATTACCTTTTCTTTCATTATGCAAATAAAACAGTTTTTGGGTGGGCATTTTGACTTCAATGATCTTCAAGTAAATATTAAAGCCCCTCTTTATGGACTGAGAATTTATAATTGGTTAATTTGTATGCTTGCGACAAACATTTATGCAATATTCAATCTCTTTAACTACTGGTAATTAACTGAATGTTTATCTTATTTATTTATTGTTTTATGTTATTGGCCAGCAACAGTAATTTTTTATATAATAAGGGAATGACCTGTTTTAATCTAATGAACCCCATCTCCGTAATCTGTATTTAATACATTTATACGTGTTTGATATTAAAATATGTTGTCGTTTTCTTAGTTTGATTTCAATAAATTTATTTTTTATTTCCCATGAGTCCACAGGTTTTTGGGGTGTCCGGTACCTTGGTTGTAACCCTTTGTATCATTGTTCTTGTTTGCAACTCTGACTATGTGGATACAACTGATATATATTTCAAGAACAAATTATCAACTCTGTTAGGGAAAAAAAACTGTAAATGTAAGTCTGTGTTTAATTTACAATGCGTTATTTAATTTGCAGATGGAAGTAACTTCAAGGAAACGTATTATTCAGTTCACGGGATTCAGGGACAAAGAAAAAGAATCTCTTGTTGAGCTGCTGTTTAAACTTGATTGTATATTTATTGACACTGAGGTAATCATACATTTGTATTATCATGCATGTTTTTTTGGTATGAAGGCAATGTTGCATTGATTAGAACAGACTTGCCCATCTGGCTTTCTGATGCTCGAGTGTTTGTATGACACAGCATTTCCATGTGCTATAGATCTGAGCTTTGGCTTGGCCTTTACAGAATTCTTCAGCTAGAATGTTTAGGGTAATTGCCATGTTTCAAGGTCCTCTTTTGATTGAGCTTTAATCTCCTGGCAGATGGTCTCACCCTCAGCCACACTCTGTACAAAAACCATGATTTTACAGTTTTTCATGAATCTTCGTGTACTTAAAGATGAAAAAAATAAACAACCAGGAAACTTCTTAAAGCACAAATTGGAAACAAAATTGATTCAATCTGCCTAGGACAACTCCAATTGATTTCTACATGTTTTTTACACAAAAAGTTAAAAAAAAAACAACAAATAATCGTGAAAAAAAATACAAACGTTAGTAAATGCCCCCCATAGTCTTAATGAAAGAGAAGCAGCACACTTGATTTATTTTGAAAAAGTGCCCAAAAGTGATTTATTGACTTACAGTGGCAAATATACTTATCTTTCATTAAGACCCTACCCAAAGGTTGACACCATAGATCAAACAGATTCCTAAAGTCACACAAAATGTAGAGTTGCCGCAGTTTCACCTATTATCCCTGCATCCACAATACAATGGAGACATAATTATTATAGGTTAATGTTTAATTAATAGTAATACTTGTTTAGGAAATCAATACAATAACGCATTTCTAAAAAAAACTGTACATTTCCTGTTTTGACAAGCTAATAGTTTTTCAGACAGATAGATCAATGACAGATACATATTTATCTTTTTTCTGATACTGTAGAAATTTGAAAACTGTACACATCTCATCGCAAAAAACCCATGCCGAAGTGAAAAGTGGCTTGCAGCTTGTTCAGCAGGTAACTTAATTTATAAATAGGTAATATTTTCATCGTTTTTTACCTAAAGGTTTTTTTTTTTGTTGTTGTTTTTTTTTTCTTATGTTTTGGCTCACATTTTGTTTGTTTCTCAGGGAAGTGGGTTCTGATTAAAGACTACGTAATTAACAGCGTACAGAGAGGCAGATGGCTTGACGAAACAATATATGAGTGGGGTTACAGAATTGAAAGACACTCCCCTTATTCACCCCAGATGCAATCTGCACCTAAAAGATGGCGTGAACACCTGACAAGAACTGGTGTTAAAGGGGCTTTTAGAAAATGGAAAGTGGCTATTCTTGTTGACAAGGGTCAAAAACAAAGGGAGGCATTTGAAAGGTAATGATGTTTTCTGAAATTTTGCTTTGATAAAAATACATTCCACTTCAGTGAAAATATAAAACATTTTGTCTAGCCAGTTATAAGGTCTAGTAGAAAGAGGCGTAAAGACAGCTGTACAAATGAAAGTTTCTTTGGTAAAAGTACGAATGACAGTATAATATTTTCTACTAATTACAACTACCTGAACATATATACCTATACCTACCCTGCGTTGCATGTTACTAAACTACATCTCCCATCATTCCACAAACTTCAAACAGTGGAGCAGTAATATATGTCAGCCAATCAATGATTAGCGTTTAATTACCTGTAGCCAGCTACAGGTAATTAATCAACTTGCCATGGCTTTCTGCCTAGATGCAAATTCACCAATTTTTTTATAAATGACCCCCTTCCCTCCTGTGTTTTTAGTATGATGTAGACCAGTGTTTTTCAACCTTTTTTGGGCAAAGGCACACTTGTTTCATGAAAAAAATCACAAGGCACACCACCATTAGAAAATGTTAAAAAATTTAACTCTGTGCCCAGCAGCAGTGCCCCCCTAGTACATTGGTGCCCAGCAGCAGTGCCCCCCTAGTACATTGGTGCCAAGAGCAGTGCCCCCCTAGTACATTGGTGCCCAGCAGCAGTGCCCCCCTAGTACATTGGTGCCAAGAGCAGTGCCCCGCTAGTACATTGGTGCCCAGCAGCAGTGCCCCCCAGTACATTGGTGCCAAGAGCAGTGCCCCCCTAGTACACTGGTGCCCAGCAGCAGTGCCACCCTAGTACATTGGTGCCCAGCAGCAGTGCCCCCCTAGTACATTGGTGCCAAGAGCAGTGCCCCCCTAGTACATTGGTGCCCTGCCTACGGCACACCAGGCAACATCTCGCGGCACACTAGTGTGCCGCGGAACAGTGGTTGAAAAACGCTGATGTAGACTTAGTTTGATTTAATTATATATTCAACAAGTAAAAATCTGGTTGCTAGGGTCCAATTTCCCCCAACAACCAAACAGCAGTTTGAATGAGAGACTGGATGATGAATAGGCAAGGGATGGAAATCAAACATCATTATTAAAAAGTAACATTAACAATAACATTTCCTAGGCTGTCCCTTAATCATGCTTACTACTTGCATTTAGTGCTTTTCATTGGTGCTGGAGACTCAACATGTCTGAGTAGAACATGTTTATAGAGAATGTTAATCCAAGTTAGTAAGGAAAAAGTATGGAAAAATTACTCCAAAAATGTATATTTTCTTCTTTTGCATATGATTATCACATTCCATTTTGTCTGTTTAAAAACTGTATAAGTACTGTTCTGGGGCGCTGTTCTTTTAGTAATTCTAAATAACGACCCAGAATAATCACTGCAAAACTTAAAATTTAAGTTCACACAGATACCTGTATTTATGAATTATGTGACTCTCTTCTAGAGTTCTGAGAGCTGGACAAGCAATTATATGTAACGCAGAAGAGCTTCATGAAGAGGTTACTCATGTTTTCTTTAAACAAAGCAATTTTGATGCAAACAGAGAAAAACAAAACTTTGACAAATCTTATCATTCTGTGCAGTATCTTGGTTCATATCTTTTAGAGGTAAACTTTTTTTTTCCTTCTTTACTTTCATGTTGGATATATTTTTTCATGGTCTCAAACTATAAGGCTGAGAGATATGTGCCTATAAGCTCTCTTATTTTCCATTGCATTGCTATTTTATAACACAGTGAAAAATGTCATGTAACATAGACCTTACTTTCTGTTTTTCTAAATATCAGCGAATAATTCTGTTTCTGAAATATGAAAGTTCCTCTTTAGTGCTCCCTTTGGGCAATCTGTCTCTCTACATGTAGGATTCGGAGTTGATTGTTTCAAAATTACGAAATCTGACACAAACATGTAAAGAGACAAATTCCTGAGAGCAGTTAGTAAAGAATAACTTGATTATTTTACCAACAGTAAATAATTTTATCTGATTGTTATTATTTATCTGAGTATTGTTCAACATTTCGCTGATCTATAGAAATTAAAACCATTCGCTATAATCATATAAGACAATTCAGAATCTGGTTTATTTAAAAAATGTAGGTGACCTTTAACATGGTTATGTTGGATATTATTTTTACATTTTGTCTTTCACTTTGAATCTTCACCTCATCTTGGTGAATATCTCTTTAATCAGGGCATGCAGTCAAATTAGTTACCTATGATAAGTAGCACTCCGCCCCCTAGCTTTATTGCTTTACACTTTATCACATGTATCATCTTTTTTAGGAGGATGTGGTATACACATCTGTGTATGTGTTTCCCCACTGATGCTTTCGATATTAGCCAGTGGGAAGGAAACAAGGGATGTTTTGTCACCTGCACTTGCAAAGATTTATAGCTGGCGATTAAACAGCCTGTGTGCCATCACACTTAAGCTACACAAACTGAGTGTGTACATTAATGATGTGCGGGCCAGGTGGGTTTTTGCCGACCTCTGCACAACATTTTCGGGTCACAGGTGGGTTCAAGTCGAGTATTTGTGCTCACTTTCCCCACCTACGACCTTACACTGCTGGCTTTCCGGCTCTCTTATTTATAGACCCACACACTCGTCCCACCCCTTTTGTGACTTCATCAGTGGGCGGGGAAGGTGTGGGTCTAAAAGTAGAGGGGTTCTGGGTGGGAGTGGGGGGATTAGGGTCTGGTGCAGGTCAAGTAAAACTTGACGCACACATCACTAGTGTACATGCCTTAACAGTTTTGGATGCAAACACACGGATAAGGAGATATAAATGCAGATTCAGTAACAGTGCACTTCTGTGATGTATATTTTTTACAAAATTTCTCAGCCCCAGTATTAATTTGAGCATGCACTAAACCCTAGAATATTCTGGCAGCTTAATAGCACAAGAGATTGCTAACACGTGAATACATGTCCCTAACATTGTATTGCACTGCATAAAATTGAAATGTATGTTTTTATATGTCAGGATCCAATTGAAGGAGCATCAGAAGAAATGACATTTGAGCAGGTTGATGACATACAAAATATGATCTGGAAACGCTTTTGTTTGGCCCAAGTAAGAGGGAAAAATGTTTTTTTAAATTTTTAATAACTAGAAATTTTTATGTTTATTAAAATAAATAAAATTATCCCAGTAATGACGTAATAACAGTTGTAGTGTTAATGGATGGTTTACATTTATATAAGGTGTGGGTACCAATATGTAGAAACCTGTTATCCAGAATGCCCAAAAAGTACGAGACCTATAGTGACCTATTTAAAAAACAATACTTAATTTTTAAACTATTTGCTTTTTCCTCTGTAATAAAACAGAAATTTGTACTTGAACTACAATTGCACAAATCTTTGTTGATAAGAGTTGGGTTTGTTTTTATGCTTAGTGCTCCACATAATGGAAAGATCAGTTATCTGCAAAACCATGCTCCGACTTTTGTAGATGATAGATTCCATACCTGTAAAATCCTACACAGGGTCAGCAGAGGTTACTAAACCTTTTTTACTTCTAGGCTGGCATTGAAGAACAGGAGATAAAGTTAGGGAAGCCTGCAGGTGATGAAAGGTTAAAAATGTTCAAGAACAGCACACAATGTAAGACTATAAGAGGAATAGATATTTAGGTGTTAATATTTAATTACAGAGAATAATATATTTGACACCTGTCACTTTTTAAAGATGTTTATACAAAGCTGTCCTAATTCAAAATATACCTCAGAAACAAAGAAAATTATTTCCAATATAATTACTATAATATATCCTGTTAAACGAGAAGGTTTTTTGTTTTTCTAAAGGTATGGGATCCATTTGTTATCCATAAACTAGTGATGAGCAAATATGTCCTGCTTTAACAAAGAATTTGCAAAATAGCAAAGATTTGCGAAACACATTGAAGTCAGTTAGTGTGTTTTCACTGCAATTTTTGCTATTCCATGGTGACTTTTTCTTTTGCAGCCATTGGAGTCTATAGGCATTTTTTTTTTGGTAAAAAAGCTCTAAATTACATGAAGGCCATCTCCCATAAATTTCATTTTAAGCAAGTCATTCATTAAAAAACGTTCCTTTTACTCTGTAATAATAAAGCAGCACCTTGTATTTAATCCAAACTAAGCAGAGTTTATTATGAAATTATATATAGCAGACTTAGGGGCTGATTTATCATAGTCCGAATTTCGGATTTTTAAAAGTACAGGTGGAAAAAAATCGTATTAGATCCAAAAATTTAGGATCGCATTGTGGTTGTACGAAAATATTGTGGTACGATCCGAAAATTCTGAAATTTTTGTATTCGAACAATTGTAAATGGCGCAAAAAACTTTCTGACTCAATGGCACTCTGCAGCTCCAACCTGGCCCAAGGAAAGTCACGATACCGAAGCTTGAATGAATCCGAAACTTTCGTACTCATTGCGCCAAATACGATTTTGTTGCACAAATTGCCACAAATTACGAAAAAGTTGTGCAAATAACAAAAATATCATAGAAAATACGCACAGTTCTAAAACTTCGAAAACGTTAATCGTACATTGTTGAATGGGCCCCTAAATGTATGGTGATCTAAATGATGCAAAGATTCCTTATTTTAAAAAAAAAAAACAGTATTCCGGATAATAGATCCCATTCCTGTAGGTAAAATGGATTCACAAAAAAAGCCCCAATATATCATATTATTATTAAATCATAGATCTTAATTGTGTTCTTCTGTGAAATAATTTCTATATTATTGATCCACAGCTATTTAGAAAGAACATACAGATTTATGAGCAACAACTCAAAGCTATCGGGAGCTCAAGATGAATTTAATGATTAAACTAAACTGCCAGCATGGTAGAGGTTGTTGGTCAGGTATAGGAGACCCGCACTCAACATACTCTTGAGAAAGCGCCTAGCACATTTAGCATGTGGAAAGTATACTAATATTTAATCTTTTAGTTCGGGTTAGTTTATTAGAAATAGGCTGCTCATGGTAATTCAAAGTTTGTTTTTTTAGGACAAAAAAGCTTGAATAGTGAAAAAAATCACTCAAGCACTGATAAATCTCCCCCTAAGTTAGTAAGTCTCCCATTAAGTTTGTAACAAAGATCTGCCCAGAACTTTCTGGTTGCTGCACATGCAGATATTGAATAACCTCTAACAGACTTGGCTTACATTTATGGGGATTTGTAAGAATTTCTATACAATATGTTTGTAGCTTATGCCATGATCCCATGATCAGAAGAGTAACCATGTCTATTTGGCAAAAAATGCAAGTAAAATGGTACAATTTAGTTTTCACAGTCTAGGCCTGGTGTAAAACTTTCTGTGTAATAAAGGTTTGCAATGTCCTGCATGTAGGTCAGGTTAAAGGAAAGCTATACCCCCAGAATGAATACTTAACCACCAGATAGTTTATCAGTAAATGCCCTTTTACATCTTTTCTCTTGATCCACCATTTAGTGATGGGCTGTGTGCTCCCTCAGAGATCACAAAACCAGAAATATTACAGCTTTAATTGTAACATGAAGAAGTGTGGAAGCAAAAGACAGAACTCTGTCCATTAATTGGCTGATGGGGCCTAGCATGTATGTGCCTTGGATTGTTTGTGTGCACTGTGAATCCTATGATTCCAGGACGCGGCCCTTAATGCTTAAAATGGCAATTTTCTATTTAGGAGTACTCCATAGCACATACTACTAAAAAACTATATTTTAATGGAAATGGTTTATTTAAATGAAGCAGCATTTTACATGTGACCTTCAGTACTAGAGACCATAAACGATTCCTCCTATACCCCCCGACTTCTAATACAGTGCTTATTAAACTTGGGTTTAACTTGTTAAACAAGTTAACTTGGTACTTTTAGAGGCTGTTTCTGTTTTAGGATAGAGAAGCAAAGCAAGCCCTTGTAGGCTGCTGGCAAAAATGTTACAAGATGGCAGCAACGTATATTTTACGTTTCCACACTTTTTTTTTCAAATAAACGGAAAATTTGTTGTCAATCACTACCAGTGAAAGAGTTAGAGACAGATTGTCACAGTTCTAATTTTTAAATTTTGTTTTTTCATTTACAGAACTGTAGTTTAAGACCATAAATGTTTGTTTTCTTACAGGGTCTTCACCATCAGTGCATTAAAAGGCACAGAATTGTGAAGAAGGGCAATGTAAGTTTTTCTTTTTTTCTTCTTTTGCTTATGAGCCGTACTTACTATACCAAGAGGAGGCTCCCGGCCTATCTTAGGTTAAAACAGCCTTTTTATAGATATGTATGTATATATATATATACACAGCACAGGGAGAAACACAGAATCAAAGCTTTGATTTGATGAGCCGTACTTATATAAAACAAATGGCTTTGTATATCTCCAGTGTAATTGTATCTTAACTATAAAGATTTTTGTAACTTGTGAAATAAGTTTTCATTATTTTTCATATATTCTACCAAATACTTTTGATTGCAAATAAAAACTCCTCACTTTTTTTTTTTTATTTTTTTATTTTGTTCATATGAGTTCATATTCTTAGGGTAATGGCAACAATATTAAAATATGTTACTAATTACTATCTTAGACTGCTAAAAGTACAGATCTAATATACTAGAAATGTATCCATTGGACGAAAATGTAATTGTTCTATTTGTATTACTGTTGGAAGCAGTTTGAGTTCCTAATGCCTAGAATATGATATAATTGTTGCAATAGCGTACACTTAAATGTATTACCCATTATGTCTCTGTATTAGCTAATAGAAAGTAAATAAATATATTAACCAGACCAGGGATGGATGATCAGTATATAGATCATCAAAACAAACACTTAATGCCTCTTTCTTTAGAATCTCTGTCAGAAGCTTATAAACACCTCTCGGTAACATCAAAGGGTTTGTGTGAACAAAAGCTGCATATCAAAGGAGTCAGACCCAAATAGGCAGCTACCCATAGTACACATTAGTTGTAAGTAACAGGATTTTATGGGAAACATCAGAGATTTACTTAGTATTGCTTGGAGGGATGATAACAGATGTTTAAACTCCAAATGAATATTTGTACATTATTTTCCTATCTTGTTTGAGATCAGGCTTTATAGCATTTTTATTGTACTGAAGTTAATGTCATGCCCTATCTCCTCTCAAGATTTAATATAATTGCTGATGCAAGCATTTCCTTAATTTTTTTTTTTTATTTAAAAGTGCAGGTTCTTTGTTTTATTACACTGTAAATCATCTTATACTCCTGTAAAACTATAATACGCATAGGTGATATCTTGAATTAAACGAAAACTCGCATACATTTGCTTTACATGTTACCTTCTAGCTCAGCTGTATTGCTAAGGTTTTAAAGCACTTGGAATAAAGCCGTGATATATTCCGGTGCTTACAATACAGCTGTGATTTTGCGGTCTGAAAAATCTTTTGGCCTTGGGAAATTTACAGGTACATGGATAGACTATTGATTGAAGTATCAGATGCAGACCATTTAGTTTAATAGTTTACTTTGTAATTAATTAGTTAAAGGGACAATAATGGTAAAGGTATTTATCTATTTGTGTAATATATTTTAACAGAGACCTTTAGCAAAAGTGAATACCATTTTAATCTTGTAGGCGATAATGAAGTCATGTTGAAGTCACATGGCTGTGGCACCCTAGCAAATGAAGAATATGGCTAGCCCCATGTGAAATTTCAATATTAAATATAAAAAAAATCTGTTTGCTTTTTTGAAAAATGGATTGCAATAAAATGGATTGTCATAAAAGTAGAAAAAAATTCTCTGTAAAACAACCTATTCTGCTTACCAACCCTTTGTTCTTCTAGGTGAACAGTTTTGATAATGGTCGTGCTTGTCTCAATAGAGTTGAAGGACTGATAGATGGACATTTCTTCATTGAAGCACTTGGGGAGCTTGAATGCCTTTTACCAACTTTGCCACCCATACATGTCTTTCAGTTACTCATCAAGAACCTGTTACAGGTATATTTATCTAAATGCTAGATGTATAACACGCTGTACACACGGTTCTCTTTAGCCCTTCCTTGTCTTAATTTGCATATGCAAATTAGGATTTGGTTCGTTATTCTGCCAAATCTAGTGGATTTGGTGCATCCCTACTTAATTTAGACACAGGGTTCCCCTTGTATCAGAAATATGCCCAACACCGTATTCCATTTTCTAAATATCTCCAATTTTGGCATGCTTACAGCACATCATTTTCATCACTCAGCCCCACAGTAAGCACTACATCTCTAGAAAATGTCCTAAATTCACTTTTAGTCTCCAAAATGACCTCTAGGATTTATCAAATCCTTCTACTCTCAGTCCCCCAGCAGTTTGACCTCATGAAGGACAGATGGCTCTGGGCAATACCAGATCTAACTCAGGAGGACTAGGAGGAGGCTATAAGTTCTTAATTATAACTAGGGACAGACTTGTTCAATACAAAATAGATAAATAGAGATATATATTACCTCTATGCAACATTTTAAACGGAAAAAGACTGAATGATTCCTTTCCCTGTTTTTGGTAAACAAATACAGACTTTTTCCATATGATCTGGTCCTGCTCACCAATAACCAAATTTTGGTGAAATATTATAAATATTATGTTAAGTAATTTTGATTTCCTGCAGATAATGTTTACTTTACTTATTATTACAATAAAACAATTAAAAATAAAAAAAAAATTGAAGGCTCACAGAGCAATAGTTTTTTGGTTGCTGGGTTCAGTGACCCCCATTCAAAATATAAAAGAGTCAGAAGAGGGCAAATAATTCAGAAACTGTAAGAAATAAAAATTGAGGACCAGTTGCAGAGAATGGAACATTTTATAACATACTAGAAGTTAACTGAAAGTTGAACCACCCCTTTAATTATCATTGATGGTAAATATATGGCTCTTGCAGTTAGAGAGTAGACCAAATTATATATATGTCGAAACATTTGCAAATATGTAAATGACACTGCTCTTCTTATGACTTAGAAAATAAATATGAATTTTGTTTTCCTGAATAATTGGGGCCTACTCTTCTGTGTTTTTATCCTAACAGGGAAATATAGATATCACCTGTTTTGGGAGATTATTTGATATTTTTTATAACCTACTCTGGTTCCATCCTCCATGGGAATCTTCACGTATGGTGCAATATTATCTTGATTTTTTACAGTGTCCCTTATGCCAGAGGGGAAGCTGGCCTTTCATTGAAGTGCTTGCAAGGTAACAATGATTTTCATATGTATTTGATGATTCAGTGCCAACTTTGCATTTAGTACTAGTGCTACAAGGTTTATTTCCATACATATGTGCAAGGCACACTCTTTTATTAGTAAAATTACTGGTGAAAATTGATTGTGATTTTTTTTTTTTTTTTTTATCATTGTTACCCTTGGAAACAGCAAAAGAAGCTTTATTACATGAAACTTATCGCTCCACCAAAAACCTTTTTATTTTTAAATAAAAGAATGTTATTCTAAGCAATTATACAATATCCAGTAATTTAAAAACTGAATGCTATTAAAGTTATTGGTTAATAAAATTTCAAGTGAAAGCAGTATTTGTTTCTATTTCTTCCGACGGTTTAACAGTGTAACAAATGTCTGTTCTCCCCTAAGTCCCCCAGCAGCTTTTGCTGTTGTTACCAAACTTTTCATTAATATATATTAATATATATTTTAACATTGCTTAGAATTACATTTATTTTCGTTATGCAAGAAATAGATTTTGAATAGAGGGTGTTTTAAAAAAAAAAAAAAAAACTACAGGGCACCAGCAATTGTACATATACCTTAAAAAAATCTGAAATTCTTGTGCTGTAAGTTCAGTGATTTTCATTAACCATAATGAGAACCAATTTAAACTAATTCCTGTCCTTTTGTCACTCCATTCTTCTTCTAAAAAAAAAAAATTCGGCTACAAAGCACCAGGTATGAAATTATTTAGGCAGTGGTATGTAAATTATTTAATTATTTTAACATTTATACAAAAAGGCACACACTAAAAATGTCCACTGTCTATATTAATCACATAACCTAATCCAATAATTAGCAATATACCGAAGCATTAAACGTCTTCTAGCCATTAGCAAAAGTTTAAATCCATCTCCCTAAATGCGCACACATGTTATGCCCTGTTTATATGTATACAAATGTCTATGATGAATTTTCTTTTATTATTCATAGCCGTAGACTGGAATTTTTCAATCATAATTTGTAAAGTGGATAATAGCGTGCTGTACGAAATACCTCATTTATTTTGTGGAATATTATTTTGTCATACAAGTTCTGTTTTTCATCTTTTTAGGTCTTTCCTCAATGAGCAACTCTCTTTATGTCATTCATCACCTGATGTAGGCAATGAGACTAGTAAAATGGACGTTAATATAAGAGTAGTAGCTGCATGCCTCTTAAAGTATGTCGCAAACATCATTCAAGAGGAAGCCAAGGCGCTGAGCACAAGGTGAGATTTTTTTTTTATAGGTGCTCCTGAATTTACAGTTTTGATAAATACATGCACTAAACTAGATTAAAGGATGCTTTTTAAAAATAAAGAAATCCTGCCCTTTAGATTAATAAGCTTCCAGACCTATATTTTAGTTTTTATGTGTCGTCAGCCTTTTACAGAAGAAAAAGATAATGTTATCCAAATTTTGCAGAACCCAAATTATGCTCAAAATATTGCAATTGAAATGTGAACCCAGGATACAGATAGCCTGTGCTCTTTTTTTGTCCGTTACTTCCCCACTTAAATTAGAAAAGCATTTCAGGTAAATTCCTGGATCTGGTGATAAATCCAAGGTAATACTGTTACTAGAGGTATACCAGAAGTGTCATGATATGTCATTAAATGGTTTTCTTGTTAATATTTTCAAATTGCAAATGTTACTAGAATCATGCAAGTTAATTATTAGAGCCCTCTAGTCATTATTAGTTATAATTATTTTAGGTACTCTACATTAGAAAAACCTATTAGTTGTAATTGCATAAATTAGGCCCGTGCTTACATTGGATGACCTGGTTTAACATAACAAAGAGTAATGAAAAAGTTGGGAATTGCCACACATGATTTGTTTGACCCAAAATCGTGTTTCTCCAAAAATATTTAGATTTTTTTTGGCTTAATTTTCTTCTAGTCTTCTCTACAGAGACGCATGCAACCAATTGGCACACCCGCATTTGTTTGAATCAAAATCTTTCTTTTGCTTCATTTACTTCATTTGCTTTCAAAACCTTGTGCAGTATATTAAAAAAAAAAATTCAGGCAAGGATAAAGGAAAGAAAATTTAAGCAACAAATTAAAAAAAATGTGAGAACCACATCTGGCCTGCAGTGTATATCCACTGCAGGCCAGATGTGGTTCTCACATTTTTTTTAATGAAGATTATTCTGAGCCTACTGTCTTCAAATGGTCTGAAATTTTATTTTTAATAATTTGCATCATAATTAGATCATTCTTTTTATGTTGTAGACTTTGTGAATGTCCTGGTTTTGTCCAAAGAACAATGCTTCCATCTTTTGCAGTCAGAATCTTTTGGTCTGAGCTTAGAACTATGAAACTTCTTACACGCCAACTGAGTTCCTTAACTGATCTAGTTTTGAAGTTTCATAAAGCAGCATATCGCACAGATGATGTGAGTATGATTGTATGGGGAAGATTTATCAACACTCTAATTTTTCACAATTCGAGTTTTTTTTTTTTTTGTTGTTGCCCTAATTTCGAATTATGTTTTAAAAACTTGAATGTCTGGTATTTATTTAGTCCAAATGTAAAAATGTATATAGAAGTCAATGGGAGTTGTTCTAGGTCAAGCCATCTTTTCAAACTTAATTTTTTCGAGTTTGTAAACCTGAAAAATTCAAGGTATTTTATGCCATTATGATACACATACGACTATTTTGAGCTTGCTTTGTTTACACAAGTGAACATACAAGTAATATTGCCATAAAGCAGTTGTTTGAAGGGGTTTAAAATAGTTTTCAGTTAGTACTAGATCTAAGTACTAAGGCTTTTTTGTTAAGAAAATTAATACATTTGCTAATTTGTTTACTTTTACATTGATTGGCATAAGGTCTTAGTACAAGAGGTGGCGTCTTCCTTGAACATGATGCTTAGTTCAGCTGTGGAATATTGGATTCTTCTTGGATTTTATTTGAATAAAAACTTAATCTATCAAGTTGCTCATGACCTAGCATTCTTCATTTGTGTTCCTTGTGAAGGTGAGTTACACTGTATTGACCATAATACCTTACCTGTTTTTTGTTTTGTTTTTTTTTGTTTTTTTAAATAGCTGTAATGATGTATTCAGTTGCAGAAAGACATTTAATTTGTAATTTGACATTAAAAGTTAAAGGTCTTGGTCGCAAGTACCTCTTGGCCCAGCACTGCACCACAAATAGGTCCCTCAACAAAAAAAGGGCCAAGCTATTTAAAGGAGAAGGAAAGCCACTGGGGCATTTTATTGGCAACAGATTAGCCACAAAAGTGCAAGCTAGGACACTGTTTTGTGAATAATTATTTAATTCATTACAATGTTATTTTAATGATATACACAGATGTCACTTTAACTTACTACTATAAATTTAAATACCAAGTAGGGGTGGTATATACTGATGTCACCAGAAGGGCTTGTACCTGGTTATGGTATTTAATGGAGAAGGAAAGTTACAATTAGTGGGGTTGCCAAAATGTTATACCCCCAGTGATTGTAACAGAACTGCACCAGCCAGGGTGTATGCAAGCTCACAATCCTTCTTCCTGATTTGGCAGCTTATCTCTCTGTGTATGACAGATTTAATTGCAGTTGCATTTTTGCACTATGTACTTGGGATATAGTTATATGTAAAGATATCTGGAGAAAGTTCTTTTTTCATCTATGAATATGTGGTGTGTAATATTTTATACTGCTATAAAGAACTTGCCAGGAACAATATTTTCCAGTTGCCAGAATCTACAGATTGCTGTAGGATATAGGAGTCCCTGTCATATTAAACTCCCTAATACGGAGCCATACTGTACACTAACCCTCCTAACCTGTCTGGAGCTCCAGTATCTGAAAAGTTGAGGCCTTGGCCAACAACAAGATCTCTGTTAAGGTTGCTGCCTTGAGTCTGACCGTGTTTGGCCTCTGAGAAATGCACCCATTTTTGTAGTATTTAAAAAGCATTCTTACTTATTCTAATTCTTGCTTATTCTGCTAACTGTCACTGTTTCCCACATATTTTAATATTTCTTACATAGCACCCAAATATTCCAATTGTACAGGTCCTCAGTGAGTCATTTGACTGGAACTATATTGTATGTAAGGCTGATTCCACATGGGGCTGATCCTCTGCCTCCTAGAAATAAGGAGGCTGATAATAAGCCTTCTACTTTGTCTGCACCCCGAACGAATGATTTAGCCCGGGTGAACACACGGCAGATATCTGCTCTGAAATGCAAACTCTCATGTTTTCAATATCAATATCTGCTGTGTGTGCCTGTGATTTATTTATTTATTCAGTGGTTCTTGGAGCAGGCAAGAAAGAAGGCTGCGTTTTTCCACAGACCAAGAATCAGCCCCGTGTGGCATCAGCCTAAGAGCTGATATCAACTATAATTTGGAATATTAGCACAAATCCCTTTAAATGAGTTCACCTTTGTTATAGACCTATTCTTAGCAACTTTTGTATTATACTATATCTTTTCTGAATGCTATATGTTTGTCAGGGTCACTGACTCCAGCAACCAAAACAACTGATGCTCTGTGAAGCTGTTTTTTTTATTGTTTATTGATACTTAATGGTTATCTTTCTGTAAATGCCAAAAGGCATTTTTTGTTTCCATCTTGGCTACTACCAAAAAGTTTCAAAAACTTATTTTATCTCTTGCCTAAACAACACTGGAAAATTAGATAATACATATTCATTGCTCAGGCCAATAATTCCAACGGCAAAAAAACTAGAAAAAAGTGTAATTTAATATAAAAATAATTATAAATGTAATATTATTGCTCTCAGTAATTTGTGCTTGAATAAAAGTAGTTAATTCCCAGTAACTGAAAACGTCTAAAACATGAGTGGTACAGAGTGTGGTAGTTAATGGTACACTTTCTACTTAAGTAAGGTTCTTAGTGGGGTCCCTCAGGGTTCTGTATTGTGTCCACTTTTATTCAACTTGATTATTAATGACTTAGAAGATGGCATTGTAAGTAATGTATCAGTGTTTGCAATTGACATAAAACTTTGCAGCCCAATTAATTTCATCCAGGATGTGGCATCCTTGCAGCAGGATCTTGACAAACTGGCAATCTGGGCTGCTAAGTGGCAGATGAGATTCAATGTCGATATATATAAGGTCATACACCAGGGATGTAAAAATATACAAGCTATTTATAACGTTAATAGGACTGCACTAGGCAAATCCATTATGGAGAAGGACCTTGGAGTCCTTGTAGATAATAAACTTGGCACTAGCAAGCAATGCCAGGCAGCAGCTGCAAGGGCAAACAAGGTCTTGAGCTGTATTAAAAGGGGCATAGATCCACTGGAGGAGGGGACCATCCTTCCACTTTACAGAGCACTGGTAAGGCCCCATCTAGAATATGCCAGGCAGTTTTAGTTTCCAGTGCTTAAACACAATATTATTGAGTTAGAGAGGGTGCAGAGAAGGGCATATGAGATATGAAAAGTCTCAGGAAGAAAGACTTGCCAAGTTGGGAATGTTTACGCTGGAGAATAGGCACTATGATAAATATGTGTAATATGTATTTATAATATTTATAAAAATATAAGGGGTCATATAATCTCTCTGATGCTTTTTTTACCACAAGGTCCCTTCAGCAGACACAAAGGCATCTATTCAGATTTGAAGAATGGAGGTTCCATCTAAATATTTGCAAAGTGTTTTTACAGTGAGAGCTGTGAATTTGTGGAATTCTCTCCCTGTATCAGTAGTACTGGCTGATACATTATATAGCTGCAAGAAGGGGTTGGATGGCATTTTTTCAAGTGACGAAATACAAGGTTACGGAAGATAACTCATAGTATAAGTCTGTCCAAGAGCTGGTCCGATTGCGATCTTGGAGTCAGGACTTGGAGTCAGAAAGGATATTTTTCCCCCTCTGGGGAAAATTGGAGAGGCTTCAGAAGTGTTTTTTTTTTGGCCTTCCTCTGGATCATTTAAACTGTTCAGCAGGTTTTATATAGACAAAAAAGGTTGAACTCGATAGATGTGTATCTTTTTTCAACCTAACTTACTATGTTACTATGTCTGAATTACCTCAGATGGCACCCAAAACACACAATAACTGGGATGGCATCTGTTTTAAACACCTCTTCCAACTACTGAATTCCCCCTAATAGTGTATCATCGTCCCTTTCTGACCACCCATTTTTCTTTCCTGCCCTTGTCCCAGCACCTAATCATGTGACCATGTAGAAGGGCAGACCCAGCCCGGCAATCTGTGGATTCTGTTTGGGTCTCTGTGTACTTAAAATGCCAGGTCTGTTTTGAATCCCAGTCCAGGTCTGTAAAAGGTAGAGCATTTAGGAAATAATTACATATAGTTAAACCCCTCACAAAAATATTTAATTTGTGGACAGGCTCTTTGAGCCCCTCGGGTTGTTAAAGGTTAAAGGGGACCAGTCACCCAGACATAAAAAGCTGTGTAATGAAAGCCCTTTTTAGATTGAACATGAAACCCAAATTAATTGTATTAATTCATTATTTCATTTTATTAACACATCCATACACATTATTAAGGCATTTAAAAATCCCAGCTGTCAATGATATATTGCCTTAGGCATAGAGGCAATTTTTTTGCTTCATAAACACAATAGAAAAGAATTTGGAATTATTTCTTTAATAGTAAGGCTTGCGCATCTTCTTAATCATTTTTCCTTTAGCTCATTCCCAGTTTTCCCTCTAAGGTGTGCGCTTGTGTGGACGCACACAAATTTTGAGGCCTGCGCACACAACATATTGTGGTGTGCACAAAAAAACATCTGAGCACACTGTTTAAAATGTGTGCACAAAATAATTTAGGCTTTAGAACGTTAGCTGTTAGGAGAAGGGACTGGGGTGAATCTCTGCTCTGTTTGCTCTTTGTCTATTGTTAGAATATAAACATTTAGTGGTTGTTAGGAATGCACCGAATACAGGATTTGGTTTGGGATTCGACAGGATTCGGATTCAGCCAAATCCAAGGTCCTGGCTGAGTCTGAATTCTTAAAGGAGAAGGAAAGTCATTTTGGCATTTTACTGCCAGTAGATTCACCACATTAGTGCCACCTGGAACACTTTATTTATTCTGCAGAAAGCATTACCATACCTGAGTAAAGAGCCCTAGAAGCTTTCTCTGTTTGCTTAAGATTGCAGCTGCCATTTTAGCTTGGTCTTCATAGCTTCCTGCTCAAGCCTTTATAGCTCAGATTACACATTCCTAAGGGAGGGGGGGAGAGAGGAGGATTTTTCTGAGAGGAAGTCAGATACCCCAAGAACATGTTTACATTCTTTTGATAGAGGACTCAGTGCAGCGTTTCTGTGAGTGCTTACGGCTGTATTTACATAGACCTTTCTGATAAAGATTACTGAGTTTTCACCTTTCCTTCTTTAAAATCAGGGGACTTTTGCTCACAGGAACATCCTTCTATATAGCCCTTCAGGGGCCTGTTTTGCATATGCAAATTTGGATTTGGTTTGGTATGCGGCTGAATCTTTTACTACAGATTCAGGGTTTGGCCGAACCCAAAGATAGTGGATTCAGTGCATCCTTAGTTGTTGTGACTATTTTACACATGTTAAGCTTTTGTCCCAGTTTATTATGATTTTCTTTTATGAAGCCAGGCTGGTGTTTTGTACCATCTAGTGAATAGTTTAGAGACAGATTCTAGGTGGCAATTACTTTGCTTATCGTAGTGATGAGCTAAACTTTGTCAGGTTCCGCTGTGAAAAAAATGTTTTGCGTTGAAAAAAAATGTGAATAAACACCCATTAACGTCAATGTATTTTGAGACCAAGTACAAGGTACTGTTTTATTATTACAGAGAAAAAGGAAATCATTTTTAAAAATGGAGTTTTTGGGAGATGGTCATCCTGTAATTCTGAGCTTTCTGGATGACAGGTTTTTGGATAAGGTATCCTATTCCTGTATTAGGGTCTATGGGGCAACTAATTAACAATGAAGATGATGGTCAAAGTGGTTATTTGAGTACACATATAAATTATATAAATATAATACTCTGTAGCTATTCTTGTATTTTTGCAAACAGCATTTTAACAGTCTTCTCTAAAATTTGTAAACTGGTAAGACTTCCTTGTGCATTTTGCAGCTCTATAATATAACATTGCTTTTCAAAAAAAAGCACTCAATAATTTTATTACAAGGATTTTTTCAAGTAGCCTTTTTCATTTCAGATTTTTCAATGGAAGAGAAAGAAAAGTTCATCTCCTCTATTGCTTCTCCATGGCTTCAAATGTTAGTTGCAGATGTGATATTTATAAACCTTTGTATAAAGCACAATGTCAACATTCCCCCTGGACCTTTATCTTTAGAAAAACTGGTAAGTGGATTTGTTTTTTTTTTAGTTTGACCATGAGAAATGTGTTATTTAAACATCTAAGGGCAATGGTACACATTGTTTCATAGCTCCCGTAGTTACCCATGCAGGCAGCTAGTTTGATTTTAATGGCAGAATTCTTTCATTATGCAACCAAGATAGGTTTCGAACCAAAAACCTGTGTGTGTGCATTTTTGGACTTGTGTGTTCTGTGTCAGATGGTTGCCGTTAAAGTCTAAAGCTATCTCTATAAGGTTCTAAGCAGCACTGGTGTCCTTTCCTGAGATTTTGCCAAGAAGATGACAACTGAGACATTAGACTAAGCCTTGACCAAAATGTTGGTATCAGCTGTGCTATTTTATTATCTTTAATGTTATGTCTGGGTTTTATATCTTTTGCCCATGTCAACTCACAACACATACGCATAAAAATGTGTATAATAAAAATTTAAACATGAAACCAAAATTCTTTTTTTCTTTTTATCTATGCCTCCGGCATAGATTCAGGGCAGGCAGTTGCTTTCACTTTCCATCCTGCCCATGGATGGGTATGCATGGGTATGAGCATGGGCATCGGGTCCCCCATTCCGGTGCATGCCTTAATAACAGTGTTCACAAAATGGGGCCTGCGTGTTTGCAGTCATTGAGAATTCCACGACTGAAGGAAACAAGATTTATACAATTTATATAGTGTAAGTAAAGTTTATTTTGCTCAACTAGAGCAATAGAAAAGAATTTGGAATTATTTCTTAGGGTGACAGGTCCCTTTTAAAGTATATAGATAAACATGTCACAGGTCTCTCTATTTTACGTTTGGTTGGTTTAACAATGTTTTGTCAATAAATATTTGTAATTTTTATATTTACTTTTGGCCTGAGCGCTTCCCTGTAAGTGTCTGTTTCTATTTTTGAAATTATGTTGTTGCTTTCATGTGGCTGAAGGTAGGTGTGAGATTTGGCCTCTGGGCTTCCACATTGCTGCAGGTGCTTTGACTTTGTTTTTTGTTCCTGTGATTTCCCTTTCTTTTTGCTTTGCCAAAGCCAAGGTTTCCTGTCTTGTACAGCTGAGTGCATGCAAATAACACATAGCACTGCCTATAATAATTGACACCCAAAACAGCCAATTTCTGGGAGCTAAATGTATTTCTAGCTCTGAAATGAAATATGAGAAAGCTAACTACTAATCACACGATGTTTAGAGAGACAATATTGTAAAGAGGATATTCTCTATGGTAGAGACAATATGGAATAAATTCCATACTATTTATTTTACACATTTTTTTATTTAAAAAAAAATTACCTTTATAGATATGTCTCTATATCTTGTTTAAGATGAGAAGATCTTTGGCTGTTACCTATGACTGGAGGATTATTTAGTATGTCAGGAGAGCCCTCTTTCCCTCACCTTAACTGCACCAGTTTGCCCCTCACCCCCCAATATGCCCCGTTTTCCAAAAAGCAGAGCAGCATAGCAGGGTTGAAAAAAGCCATCTTGTACCCCTAATTCTTCTTTCACGTGTTATACCTGGCACTAAGCATGGTTAATATCAATCCAGACTTGACTTCAACTGTGCATGCTCTGTATTGCAAAAAAACTTGGGAGATGGCTGCCTTTGTGAGATGGTGCCTTTTAACCCCACTGTACTGCTTAGATTTTTCTGAACGGATGAGTAGAACAGGCCATATTTGGGGGTCAAATTGGTGTGTTTCAGGAGGGGGAGGTCTCACAGGAAGTGCTACTTTTTCTCTGAGGCTTTCAAACTCCTTTAAATACAAAAAAAAGTTTAAGCAGCAACCAAAAAGGTGAAAACTGCTTTTTTACATTTATATTACAGATATAGGACCTGTTATACAGAATGCTCATAACATGGGGTTTTGGGATGAGGGGTCTTTCTGTAATTTGGATCTCCATACCTCAATGGAGAAGGAAAGGCTAAGTCACTTGGCTGACCCCGAGCTGGTGCCCCTGTTAGGAGAGAACAGCACCATCCCGGGGTACCTGTAGTGAGTGTTTCCTTCTTCCTTGTTCTTCTGCGGCGAAATCCCTGGGCCGGCGCATGCGCATTAGAGTGAAAAGCCGACTTTGTTGTTAAAGTTCGGCTTTTTACTCTACTGCGCATGCACAAGCGCGCCAACAAGGAAGGAGAAAGCACTCGCTACAGGTACCACGGGCTGGTGCTGTTCTCTCCTAACAGGGAGACAAGGGGGTAAGTGATTAAAGTCACTTGGGGGTGCCTAACATTTTGGCACCCCAAGTGACTTAGCCTTTCCTTCTCCTTTAATGATTGTTTTCCCTCCAATAAGAATGAAATATATCTAAGTTGGGATCAGGTACAGGTATGGGATCCCTTATCTGAAAACTTGTTATCCAGAAAGTTCCAAATTACGGAAAGGCCTTCTCCCATAGACTCAATTATAAGAAAATAATTCTAATTTTTTTTAAATGATTTTGTTTTTCTCTGTAATAATATAACAGTACCTTTGACTTGATCCCAACTAATGTATAATGAGTCATTATTGGAGGCAAAACAAGCCTATTGGGTTTATTCAATACTTAAATGATTTTTAGCCGACTTAAGTTATGGAGATCCAAATCACAGAAAGATCCCTTATCCAGAAAACTCCAGGTCCCAAACATTCTGGATAACAGGACCCATACCTGTACTAACTACTGTTTTATTATTACAGAGGAAAAAAAAAAATTATGTAAATTATTTGATTAAAATGATGTCTTTCCCGATGATGTCTAATTTGGAGCTTTCTTTATAAAAGGTTTCTGGAAAACTGATCTCTTACCTGTATATGGGATAGAAAACCCTTTAATTGGGCCATTGGACTATTTGCCAGAATATAGGGGCAAGTGAGTTTCTAGCTGTGATTATAGGTGCCAGCAGCCAAGCCTGCCTTTCTCCAGGGTATACAGCTGTGCACTTTTGGTTGTACAACAGGAAGGTTTAAAACAAGTTTGTCCTAAGAATTCCATTTCCTTATTGCTAATGTAATAATTCATTTAATCAGTACATTATTTTAAGCTGCCATTCCTTGCCTAATGTAGCAACATTTTTACAGACTGTGTAACTCAACTGTGGTGATGTTTGGGATTTATGTTTTTCTCATTTTGCAACAGATTTGTACATACATACCAGCTTTGTGCAAAGTGGGAACATGTGGCAAGGAAGTGCAGAAACTGAAAAGAAAGCGGAAAATAGGGCAGCAGCGTTGCCTGGAGTCTCAGAAGGCTTTACTGATGCTAAATGGTGAAAATAACTACCAAGGCGATGTGCTGCTTGATCTGCCGTAAGTAATACCTATAACATCACCATTTGTCTGCTGTGGGGGACAGCCTCTGACCCGACACATATCTTGAACTTTATGTGACCTACGCTCTTGTCTGAAAATATATCCAATTGTCAAAAATGCTTTTACAAAGCACATAAATATTCCCTGTACTCTGCCTGCTTAAACTTGTACTGAGGACAATTTGCTGGAGCACTTAACTGGTTAAATCACATGCTATTTATAAAAGGAGACACTTAAATAATTTAGGAATGGAATGATTTTTAATCTATAATTATATATTTAGTTATAAAACGAAATGTTACTGACACAAGAACAGTTTGTGTAGCAAACTGATAAAAGATGTGCAACAGAGAGCTGAGAGCTGTCCAAATGCATAGATTTTTAACTTAGCTTAGCTCTAGAATTAAAGGTCTAGCACTTGCCAAGGTCAAAACAAACAGTGGACAAAAAAAAGCCTGGGGCATGCAGAGGTCTTTAGAGGCATCAGTCGAAGCTGTGGTCAGGATTGGAGAAGCCAGACAGGTAGGTTAGTAGCAAGTTTCCTCAGTAAAAAACTAACACCAAACACGCAAGGTGTGAGCTCAAAAATGAACATAAACAATCAAACAGTAGCGAACTGTTCCTTGTCTTCCTCAGCCATGATAATAACCTTGACAACAGTAGTTTTTAAGATTGAAAAAAAGAGACCCTACAGATAAGTTCACACATTTCCTTAAATCATTTGTAATTTTAAGGAATGCTCTGAATCCAGAATTCGGTTTGGTATTTGGGCAGGGTTCACATTCAGCCGAATACCCAGTCCTGGATGAACTGATTTTTACCACTTCTGGATCCTAATTAGCATATGCTAATTAGGACTCGGGTCGGTATTTAGCCGAATCCATCGGGATGCATTTGTGGGTTCGGTGCATCCCTAGTAATTTTAGAAACTCACATGAACTGCTGAGAGGTTTTTTATTAAAAAAAATTTGATCGCATGAAAGTTTTATTATCTGAAATGTTTGACTTCGTTTTCTCAAAAAATTGAGAATTTTGGCAATTGATTTATAAAAGTTTGGAGAATATATTGCTTTTTTGTGAAAAAATTATGAAATTTACACGGACGTTCATTTCCATGAATCCTCTTTAATTGTTCTATACAGGAATAAGTTCCCCTTGAAATTGTGTATGTGAAGCATGTGTTTAACTTCCCCTTGACTATTCACTGACTATTCTTATATTTCTTTGTGGGTTTTTTTTTTAAGTATAAAACTCTGCAACTTAAACCTGGCGTGCTTTTTATCTAAAAAAAAAAAAAAAAAAAAAAAAAGTCACATAAAGTTTTATAAATCTCGTTTTTGGTATTTAAAAAAAAAAAAAAACTACAAATTTTTTGAGAAATATTTGAACTGAAGAAGCCAATCAGATGAGTGATGGAACATTTTCCAGTTGTTTTAGACTTAATTCTACTAGGTATTGTTAGGCACCCCCAAGTGATTGTAATTACTTATCCAAAATCCTGGGCAGTGCTGCTGTTAGCAGAAAACTGCACCGGCCTGGGGTTTTTCTGGGAGCTGTCTTCTTCCTGCATCTTCTTTCTTCATGTGGGTGCACATGTGTGGTAAAGTGAAGAGCTAAGTTGGCTTTTTTTTTTTTTTGGCTCAACTGTGCATGTGTTGGCCCCAGGGTACTGAAAAAAGACGGAGCAGAGGAAGAGGATCGCTTTGTGGTGCTCACAGAAGTACCCCAGACCAGTGCAGTTTTCTGCTGCCAGGAGCAATTGCCAAGGGCATCATGTAACTAAATACAATCACTTGGGGGTTCCTAACATTTGGCACCCTTACGTGATTTACACTTTCCTTTAATGTTGTTTTTGTATTTTAAGGACTGTGCCATATTTATAAAAATGTGGTAAAAGGTTAAATACCAACAAAAGTTGTAAAAAAAAAAATTAGTGTGAAAAGGTGTGTTTTTTAAAGCTCTGTTGTATTTACTTATGATTTATCACAGTTATTGCTAAAATTGGGTATAATCCATTAAAGGTTAACAGCAGTAAACATTATTCTTATAACTTCTAGTTCCTTATTCATGAACTTAAAGGAGAACTAAAGCCTAATGAAAGATCGGTGCCTCCAAAGATGCCCAATAGCTCCCCATCTTCTTTCCTGTTGATTCACTGCACATGCTCTGTGCTGCTGTCACTTACTGAGCTTAGGGACCCACTCACAATATACTGTATGTATAGAATATAAACCTCATGAAATAAAGCTGATAGGTACAAAATAATGATTATTAGTACATGGGAGCTCTGAAACCAGTACAATTATCATCAGAATATAAATATAAGCCCAGTAGCATCAGCTTATATTACAGGCCAACCTACTTTTTTTCTTGATAGTTTGCGACGACCCCTAAGCTTAGCTTCTCAACAGCTGCCCAGTGTGCACTGAGCATGTGCAGTATAACTGACTGACTCCTAACAAAATCCAAGATGGGGAGCTCCTGTGACAGTTCTGAAGGCCTGGATCGTTACCTCTATAGAGATGCAGAACATTTAGGCTGCAAGCTAGCTAGGCAGCAAGTTCAATATATGAATAAATTTTTAGGGTTTAGTCCTCCTTTAATGAAGGTAGGATCATATCTAACCAAAGGCAGAAGCCAATGAACTACCTGTATGTTTTTGGAGTGTGGGATGAAACCAGAGTACCTAGAGAAAACCCACATAGACACAGGGAGAACATACAAACTACTTTCAGATAGTGCCTAAGCTGGAATTGAACGAAGGACCCTGGCACACCAAGGCAGAAGTGCACTTCAAGCACACCTGAAAACCTTATTTATCAGAAAAGGGGAAGCCCCAAAAAATACCACAAAATATGGGACAAATGGCTAGACTGGGCTACTTAAAATATAATTGCACAATGTGCAGCTAGGGACAATTAGACAATGGATCGAATACTGCTAAATTGTGCTAACTCACTTCTATATTGATGCTGTCTACTAAATGTATACAAGATACTGTTGGTGTATACTCAAAGGTTATTGTATTTAATGAAAGTAAATACTGCATTGAATGTACTGGATGTTGTGAAATTAAATCTCCAATAAACGCTTGAAGTTAAAAAAAAAAAAAAAAAAGTGCCTACCCACTTAGCCACTATGCTGCCCACCATTTAAAATTTTCTTTGTATAAAAAAAAAAAAGGGAGGTTTTCTAATGGAAGTATAAGCCTATCAACTTATTTTTATGGAATGCTAATATTACTGGGAAAAAATGACTTGAACCTTTATCTACCCATCAAACAAATATAAGGAAACAGGTTTCTTCTTTTGAAGAAGCTTTAAGAAGAGTAACCCTTAATACATAATAAATACAGCCCAATCGGAGGCAAAAAATGACTCTACTTCCCTACAATCCAAAAGGCAAAGCAGAATAAGAGAAGCACGGTGAGTTAGTGAGAGCAGACAGGACAATGAAGTAGAAGTAGGTGTTTGACTTGAGGAAAAAGATTATCCCAGAAAGGCAGGATAGAAGGCTGCTTTTCCCAAATAAGTGTGTTTTTCATTGCTTATAGGTGGCAGTTAGAATGGTTACAAAAGAATTCCAGACAATTGGGGCAGCTCCACTGGAACCTTTATGTAGAAGTCATGCTGTAGAAGACTGAAAGGGGAGAGCAGTTATTAGAAAAATGTGAAATAAAGTTAGGACGTTTTACCATTAATTACATGGTTTTAAACAGAAAAGAATCAGAGAATGAACCCTGATTAGAATTTCAAGAACTGCTCAGATAATAACGCAGTTTCTAGGAAAAGTGTCATCTGAACAAAGCAATTTTATATTTTTGTAGTAAAACTTACCAGGTGGTTTAACTGACCATGGTTTAACTCTGTTTAGCAGCTGTATTACTGTTATGTGTATATAGTCTTTAATCAATGTCTTCACCATGATGGTCATATTTTGCTCATAAAAGAAGAATTTTACAATTATACATTCAATAGCAAACTGCTATTTAGGGAAAGTGGGGAATTCTATTGTATACATATATAGGGGTGCTAATATTGCAGACAAACAGGACCAGAGAAGACTTAAATAAACAGCTCCTGCCCAAAGCCAGATCCATATGTGAAATGTATTAAAAAAGTGAGTTATTGGAGGGGTACTTTTTAACCATTGTTAACAATTGCTTGTTACAGCATATGCCTACCTTTTTTGTGACAGATTATTAAAACATCCCTGTGATACCATTTGTATGCACTTACACATTTATCTTTGGTCACTTATCATTAAACATAAATCTTATTCAGCAGAGTTCTTCCGAAACTTAGAAGAAAGAGTGAGAGTGCATCCGTATTTGCCAAAGAAAATCTCCCTTTATCAGATCAAGACCAAAGCTTTAGCCGCCATAACACTAAAGGTACTGTTAAATTGTTTCTGTCGTGATTGGAAAAAAAAACATTCTTCTTCTCACAGTAGTTCTACGGGGTTATGTAATAAAAGGCACTGTGTTTGCCCAGGAGCAGTAACCCATAGCAACCAATCAGCAGGTAGTATTTACTGGTCACCAGTAATCATCTTATTGGTTGCTGTGGGTTAATATTGTTCCTTTTATTACATATGGGGCTTTAAGTCACACTGGTTATATACAGTTATATATAACTGTTTTATATAAATAAAACATTAATGTGATTAACCCAGAGAACAAAAAGGAATAAACATATCTTGCTTCAATTACATTTATGTATAACCGAACTGAAAATTTGTAAAGATGTGTACTAGAAACTTGTTTAGACATGCATGTTCTTTCAGCATGAAAAAAACAATTTTGGGTAGAGGACCCCCTTCATTTGTTTGGGGGTGTTCCCTTTAAGGTCTTCAGATGGGTGAAAAAACAGGTACACCTTTAATCATCAGCCTGGCAGCTTGCATTTTGTAGACAAAGTCCTAATTTTTTAGATTTTAACCTGTTAACCTTAGTCTAAATCAGTGGTGTGTGTGGCACTACTAACCCCCCCCCCCCATTCCCCACAACTGAATCACTTTAAGTTCCTATACTATTATGTACAACTCCCAGCACCTATACCTGCTAGTCTCCCAGCACCAGTCCCAAAACGTGTGAAGTTCCATTCTCACAGAGCAGTTCCATCTTACCCAGTAAGGATTGTATGCTTGCCCTATAGATTTAAGGAAACTAAGAACTTTAGGGCTGAGACACGGGGAGATTAGTCACCATGTGACAAATCTCCCTTGTCGCGGGCAACTAATCTCCCCGAAATGCCATCCCACCGGCTAGAATGTAAATTGCAGGTGGGATGGCATACGTGGTGCCACGATTTGCCGAAGTCGTCTTGAGAGGAAACTTCCGCGACTTCGGCAAATCGCGGCGCCACGTATGCCATCCCATGGCGATTTACATTCTCGCCGGTGGGATGGCATTTTGGGGAGATAAGTCGCCCGTGACAAGGGAGATTTGTCGCATGGCGACTAATCTCCCCGTGTGTCAAAGCCCTTAAGATTTGGGGATGAACACAAAATTGGTGTTTATTGACCAGTTATTTCTCTGGAATATAGAGTAGGAGATTATAGTTGATTGGAGTAAACGTTCTGGGGTGAAAATCATTGAGTCTATTATTATTATTGGTCTTTAGCCCAAAGGGTTGTGCCACATGTGGCATATTTTCCAGTTATGGATAAATGTCTGTCACTACTCACAAGACAGATTTCAACCCGAAAATGCTCAAATATTTTCAGACTGATATCTAACCCTCCAACACAGTGACAGGTTGTAGCCATTGACTTACAGAAACAGGGTGGTTGTGAGATGTAGTGGTATTTTGCTTGTGGTGAAAATTTAACCCTTAGAACTCCTGTCCTACTGAATAGCCGTCCTACTGAATCAGAGTTTTTGTGTTGGAATTAAAAAGGCTATTTCATTTACATTAGGGCAGGCTGTTCTAATTTAAATGAAAATGCATAAGGATAGAATTTAATTGGTGCATATGCATAGGACCAAACTGTAAAATATATAAGGATATTATAAGTCACAGAGGAGTTCCATGACCATATAAAAGAACAAGTGCTTTTGTACAATTCATGGAAATTTGAAATTATTTCTAATATCCTCATGTTTTACAGTAGGGGGTACTTTTTTTTTATTGTTATTTCTGTCACGACTCACTGGAACTTGTCCATTGTGTATTATATCTCTAAGCATAGATATAATATTTTAACTGATGACCTCACCAAACACTGTTTTTTTAAATATTTAATTTGCAGTATATTCATGACTGTTATGTAATATATGGTTATGTTTCCCTTTTGGAGTTGTGAGGAATCAAGAGCACTCTCACACTAGAAAATCACATGACTGCCAAGGGTCACAAAGAATTGCCAGTGAGAATTAAGCTTGTGTAAACCCCAGTGTAGAGGCAAATCATTTATATTATCTGTATTAAACATTATCCAATTTTAAAAGGGGTTGTACTGAAATAGGTGGGCTTCGTTGTTGACACCCCAATCCCACTGTCAGTGTGTCTGCCTTGCTTTTCTATTCAGTAGGTAGGGGAGCTTGCTCATATATATTCATTGAGCATCCCCTTACTACAGATATTTACGAGACTCCACATTCCATCTGTGTCAGTCTCCTCTACCAACTCGTCTATGGTAAATCCACCAAAGTTTTACAGTATGTAAGGCAAGTGTTCATATACCAAATCTCTCTTCATTACTTTCACTGTCTTTCTTCTTTTATTAAAAGCAGGAAACCACTTGCTACAGGATTCTAAACTAGGAATTATCCTATGCTGTGTGGAGGCACTCGTGCTTGACCAGAAACATCCATTTCAATTATACCATAAAGGCCCTATAAAAAGATAGAACATGCACTAGAGGTTCATGAATAGTTTTTAAGCAGTGTAACTGCATGCTTTAAACTTTCATTGCCTGAGAAGCTTGTGGTTTTGAAGCTTGGTTTTTTTGTGCTTTTATGGAATGTCATAGAGCTTTAAATCTTCAACTAAGAAAAGGAGGGGAGATGAGGAAAGTAGTTTCACAGTTGAACAATACAGCACAGTCCCTCTGCCTGAGTTTCTGCCTCTGCCAGGAGTACTGGGGTATTTCCTTAAACATGGATTATTCATCACAAACACCCTAGACAGAAAAATAAGAAAAATCCTTGTATATGTTCTCATTAACACATACATTGGCACACAGTCAGCTATGGCCATCTTCTCATCTTTCCATGTAGGTGAGACTGCCTTACATACAGCCTGCAGGAACAACAAAGTGAAGAAACTCATTCTGCTCCTCAGTCTGTCTGGAACTGAAATAAATGTAAAAGGTGAGCTCCTATACTGAAATTGTTTGGGAAGTGCCTCATTTATTATCATTTGCCTCTTGCAATGAACCCTTATGAACAGTTAATGATTTAAAATGGACCTGCTATGCTAACATTGGCTATTACTTTATTTTTACATTAGTGATGCATGCTTGTATTACCTTTGCCTACGTATTATTATTTTATTCTTCTTATTTTTGTTCTTATCTTTATTCTTCTTGTATTGCAGACCATGCCGGCTGGACGCCTTTGCATGAAGCTTGTAACCATGGCAGCACAGAATGTGTCCGTGAAATTTTGCATCACTGTCCAGAAGTAGACTTGCTTAGTCATGTAGATGGGGTGACTCCCTTACATGATGCTCTGCTGAACGGTCATGTTGAAATCGGTAAATTGCTGCTTCAGTATGGGGGTAAGTAGATGTCTGCTAAGTATGCATTCGCTAATGTATTTTTTATCATTTATATAAGTCATTCACAACTGTAAAATCACATTTCTGTTGAGTCCATTTTCTAATGTGTTTTCTTAAGCAGTCAATTTAATACCTTGTGTGCAATAGTTGTGGCTTTTATGTATTTTGTTCATTATTAATCAATACTGGTTGTGTTCATACATAATGGTATTTTAGTGTATAAGGGTACATGCTGTGTGTATTTGGGAAATGTCATTTTGGCCTTTGGATCAGTTTCTGTGTATCTTTGACCTGACAGAAAAAGTTTACCAGATAAGAATGCTTTTAAGTGTGTTTTTATATAATAGTACCTGTAATATGTTCTTCTGTTCATAGTGTCCTAAAAAATGCATCATGAAACCTATCCTTAAATAACCGTACTGTGTTGCTTGGTATCACCATGAGTGATGTTAAAATGCCCCATAGTTGGACTTAGGTGTTTGCTTCTGAATGTACTTCCCATCTGCAGGCTTCTCCTGCCCTCTAAAGGCCGCTTTGTGTTTTGTAGTGGTTGGATACAAACCTTGTTCTGTAAATCCAGATCATTTTTCACTCTCTGCAGATGTGCCATGGTCAGCCTTCTAGGTTTCTATCAGTAGAGGCATCCCTGTGACATGACAAGCCAATAGCTGGCTACTCTTCTATCAGTCCAGGGGAGGCAACAGCCAATATTAAATTAGACTCAAGTTCTTCAAAGTAAATGATTCAGCACTGACGGTTGTGCAGCTTCCCTAGACTTGTGTGCAGAATAGTGAGTGGATAATAGTGTTTTCCTCAGGGAGAAGATCGACTTGAACTTGAATTCATCAGGGTCTTCGAGCACCATTTCTGGCAGCAGGCAGACTCCTCTTTGGCTTTTGTCACATCCTGGGTATTGGCCTGTCAAGTTATTTGACACAATTATGTTGAGAACTGCATTAGAAATTCAAGGTGTATTTGTGAAGTCAGGCTGCGCTTTTGCTAAATACACAAACATGCCTTATTTTATATTCTCATGAATCTGCCTCACTTTATTTCATTATTTAGTATGCTGGAGATGTTACTGCTGCTTTTGCAGAGGTGGTTTAGGTGATTAATATGCCCCTTTAGTATAGCAACTTATATTTTGACAGCACTGCAGCTTAACTATCTCCTTACCAGTGGGCTGAAAGCTGACTTACAGTACATTTCACATACCTTTTTCTGCTAAGGGATGGGACTTTTCTTAAAAAAAAAAAAAAAAAGGGCATTGAGGATATCTGTTCATGTTGTAATTGTTTTTAATAGCAAGTGATGTAATTATGTGTGAAGTGCCTGCCTATGGCTATAGTTAAAAAAAAAATCTATACTTGTGGAATATGAACTTTATTCTTACTTAAATTCACATGTTTATCCAAGTTAAGCATGAATCCCTTAGAATAATCAGTAGGTACAGGGGTGGAATCCCTTTTCTCTGTAATAATGAAACAGCACCTTGTAGATAGTCCCAGCTACAATATAATTAATCCTTATTGGTAGCAGAACAATCCTATTGTGTTTAGTTTAGTTTTAACTAATTATCCAGTAGACTTGTGACATGAAGATCCAAATTACAGAAGGGCTTCTGATCCAGAAAACTGTAGGTCCTGAGCATTCTGGATAATAGATTATTGCCCCATGTTTACTTTTAATAGAATATTATATATATGGACCTGGGGTTTTCCAGATAAGGGATCTTATAGTAATTCAGATCTCCTACCTTAAGTCTACAAAAAAAATTATATAAACAGTAATTAAACTCAGTAGGATTGTTTTGGCTCCAATAAGGATTAATTATATCTTAGTTGGGATCAAGTACAAAGTTTTATTATATATCAAGTACTGTTTTATTATTACAGAGAAAAAGGAAGCCATTTTAAAAAATATTTGCTTATAATGGAGTCTATGGGAGATGGCCTTTCTGTAATTCGGAACTTTCTGGATAAAGGAACCCATACCTGTATAGTCATTTTGCATGCTTAGATTGGTCACTAATTTGCTCTTTTAATTTTTCCACATGGGATGATTTCAGCCAGAGAAGTTAAAGATTTCCCAAACTGTATGTTTGTGCTGCGCCATTTATGCGCTCCAGTGCTGCTCTCTGTGACGTAAAGAGACCTCTGTATATGCACAAAGCCCCCTGGTATCAGACATGCAAAGGCCTGTTTATTTTGCATTTGCGTGTCATTTCATAGTATATTGCGCATACAATACATAAGCTTCCTGGTGATGAGACTACATTTTGAAAATGTAAGAAAAAATCAATTTCTTGTGTTTCAGGACCAACTCTTCTCCAGCAGAAAGACTCTTATGGGAACTTTCCCCTGGATTATATTGCTTCACCGCAGTTAAAAAGTGAACTTTTTGATGTTGTCCAACTGAATGAAACAATTGAAGATTTTCACAAGCACGCGGCGCTGGAGTATGACAGCCACAAAATAGAGTTCATGGCGTTCCTGCTGTCGAGAATGTTGCTGAATTTCCATTCCCTTTATGACTTGCCTGCAAATTCACATGCTGCTAAGATGCTTTGTCCAAACGCAGCTTTCTTTATTAATCATATTCGATCTAAAGAAACGAGGGTTTCTTTTGCAACCTCTTTTGTTGAATGCTATATTGAAAATGTAGTCACTCTACAAAAGCTAAGTGACCTTCCTCCAGCAGTTCCTGATGCTCTTATGCACACTGGCGGCATTCATTTACAAATTTTATTAGCCACTATTCATACACTGGCCTCACATTCATCAGCAATGGAGAAAAAATAAGAGTTTTTATTAATGCTGATAGTTTGAGGGTAATTTTCTCTTACGCACTACACTGTTTTTGTGAGCACAGTATTCAGTAGCATGTCATACCCAACTACCTGTGCTAATTGCTGCACTTTGTAAAGATTTATAATAATAGTGCCAAAGGGGGTTTTCAACCATGGTCACAGTAACTTTCTAAAAATGTTATATACATAATTATATATGTATATATTTGGTAATGTTCTAATATTTGTATAAAGCTTAATTTTACAACTACCTGGAAGAAATGAAGGACAAGTCTCCATATGAATGTAAAGCAGTAAAAAAAAGGAAATCTAAATAAGTCAATTTGCATCTAGAGTTGATTGCAAAATATTTCACATTTTGTATTATGCAGGTTTTTCTGTAACTAAATGCAGCAAGTTATAGGGATAAAACCCCTAATTATTTGTCATTTCTTTTTATATACTTGCACAGAAACATATCCAAGCACACATGCAAGCACTGGGTGTTCAATAGATCAGATTATCTCTAGAAAATCTTATCATTAAGGGTATTTGCTTACTTTAATGGAACCTCCCACTCATACACTGATCAACAATGGCACAGCTACCAATCTGCAGTTGATGTTTACTGGTCTAGCGCAATAGGGCAAAATTGGGTGTCATTCTTTACTGAATTGGGAACAGTTTCTCGATAGTATGAACTGGCCTTGTTTGTGTTTAAGAGAAACTAAATAAAAGGGAAACTTACACTCCAAAGATATAGGGCCCGATTCACTTAAGTCCGAAATAAGGAGTGCTATTTATAGCATGCGTTAAAAATCTTATCACTTCTTATTTTTCGCTCGATTCACTAAAAGGACACTTGTCATAATTAAGAAGAGATGTTCTTGGCGTTATTTATCTTGCGACAACATATTTTCAAGCAATATATTACGCAGCGCACAACATATTACGCAGCACGTTGCTTGAAAATATGTCGTCACAAGATAAATAACGCCAAGAACATCGCTTCTTAATTATGACAAGTGTCCTTTTAGTGAATCGAGCGAAAAATAAGAAGTGATAAGATTTTTAACGCATGCTATAAATAGCACTCCTTATTTCGGACTTTAGTGAATCGGGCCCATAGTTTCCTATTGCTAATGTGTTCAGGCATTGGTATCGGCAGGATATTTTGAAAAGCAGAAAGGGTTTTTGGTATTTTGTCACGATGGATACAAATGAAAGCGTTCTTTGTTGGAAGTAGTTGACCACTGTTCAGTACTGAACTTTATAAAGTACAGGTAAGAAACACCTAACTCCAGTTAGTCTATTATTTTTTTAGTTCTGGTTCTAGGTTACTGTTCTCTTTTAAAAGTATTAAAAGGAATTCTAAGACTGAAACCAAAGCATGGCAACAAGTGCAGAATTTCTTACGCAGCAGAAGGTACCATCCTAAGCCAGTTTAAAAGAAATTATTATTATTGTCCTGTTGTTAAAACAAGCAAGTTATATAATTAAATTCTAAGATAAGTAATATCCCTGGGCACATTTATAGTTTTATTATGGAGAAAAACAAGGTTTGCTAAATTGAAAGGAACCCAGTTCTACTCATATAATGTATTACCTTCATTTTCCTTTGACATCATTGCGATTGGATTGCTTTTTATACTTCCAGATTGCAGTGATTCATAAAAAGCTGTTGCTCTTGCCTAGTGACAGCACCCAATTAATGCTAGTAAAACACATTTGGGTTTCTTACCCTGTAAGTCTTGGTATGTTCTGTAATACAGCACCAAGTATTCTTTCACAACAGAAGCCCACTCAAGCATCTGTGCACCAGAATGTCGAAAAGGACGACTGAATTGTTCTTGATGAGCAGTATGTCTGACAAAGATTCTTCAGAGAAGAGAGTTTTCTGTTTAAGGCTGACAATGAATTCCTCCTTATGTGTCACAATACACTGCTGGAGATTCACACTGCTAGCTCAGCTAGGATTCCCTGGAAACCTTAGATTTGTATATGGGCACAGACACGCCAGGTTAGAGATTCCAACTACATGTAGGATATCATTGTTTAGTTGCTGCTGCTTTATTACTGGTCATTTCTGTATCTTGTATATGTTTTAGAATTGTTATTGTGTTTATGTTTGACATTTGTAATTGTATTAAAATAATTTCTTACAAATGGTAGTGGTTTTTCTGTATTATCAGAAACAACTTCTTTCCTGAGCATATTTATACATAGGCAAAACATTTTTAAAGCAATATATTATTAATTATATACTCTAACACAACATAAAGCTATCACAAAATGCTAAATGTTCCATGAGTAGTGTATTAAAAAAAAAAAACCCGTGTCTGAGGTTTCAGCATTGGATGTGAATTGTATATACAGGTATTGGACCACTTATCCAGCATGCTCGGGACCTGGGGTTTTCAGCAATAGGGATCTTTCCATAACTTGGACCTCTATACCTTATGTCTAATAAAAAAAATCATTTAAATATTAATTAAACCCAATAGGATTGCTTTGCCTCCAGTAAGGATTAATTATATCTTATTTAGAATCAAGTACAAGCTATTGTTTTATTATTACAGAGAAAAAGGAAATCATTTTTAAAAATTAGAATTATTTCCTTATGATGGAGTCTATGGAAGATGGCCTTCCCATAATTCGGAACTCCCTGGATAATGGGTTTCGGGATAACAGATCCCATATCTGTACAACATTTAGTGCAAAATGCAACCTGTGTTGCTTATGGAAAGACGCCTTTTCCAGTTAAAACCCAGGTCCTGAGCATTCTGTACCTGTAATATACTAAGGACCTAGGGGATTACACATTTAACATTACTGTAACATTACCTAAAGGCCATCTCTGATAGATTGAGCCATCATGTTTTACAAGGGGCAACACTATAAACATATTAATTCACTGAATTTAGTATATGGGAATATTTTAAAAGTATGACTATTTATTCAACTTGAACCTCTATAAATAGAACCATAAAACTGCCCATACACTGTCATGTTTCATTAAATGAGCAGATTTTTAACCAATTCAGCCACCTAAGCAGCAGGATGGTCTGATTGTTTTGTCTCCGGCCAACAACTGGAACATAACAGGGACCTACTGTAAGTAAACGTGCCACTGCACTGATAGCCTTATGGAATTTGTTAATCTGTCTCCTTTTGTCCAGTTATCAGTTGGGTAAACCGCTGAGAATGCCCTGTTTGTGGGCTGAGTTGGCAGTTTCTATTGGCCCATGTATGGCCAGCGTTATGTATTACTTTTGAAAGAATCTTGGTGTTGCATTATAAGTAGGCTTGGCTGTGTGTGTTGTACGGTGTAAGTTGATAATATTATAATAATGTTGTTGGCGTCTTTTATAGTACTCCCTTCTAAACTCTAACATCATTAGCATGTTCTCATCCCATAGTTAAGGCATATGGTGCAGGGTGCACTATAATATTAGGATAAAAACAAGGGCTATATTATAGGAAAAATGAGCTGATCGGTTATCCATTCCTGGTTGGTAACTAGCTTGGAATCTTGAGTATAATTTAACTGATCTGCATTCCAGTGTTTTAGGTTTCATGGTACAGGTATAGGACCCGTTATCCAGAATGCTCAGGACCAAGGGTATTCCGGATAAGGGGTCTTTCTGTAATTCGGATCTTCATAAGTCTACTAAAAAAAAACATTACTTAAACCCAATAGGATTGTTTTTTCCCCCCATAAGGAGTAATTATACCTTAGTTGGGATCAAGTACAAGGTACTGTTTTATTATTACACAGAAAAAGGAAATCAATTTTAAAAATCTGAATTATTTTATTAAAATGGAGATGGGCTTTCCGTAATTCGGAGCTTCCTGGATAACGGGTTTCCGGATAACGGATCCAATACCTGTATGACCTTAAATTAAAGGGACTTTATACCAAATGGTATAGTTTGGAGATACAAATAATTTACTGTCATGTAGACTAAGTGAATGACTTTCCTATTGTATTGGAATAAAAAAAATATGGCAGGTTAAAAGGCTGCCTTGCAACAGCATTGGCTGTGCTCTCACTAGAGAAGTCTTTAAATGTGTGCTAAAAAAAAAATCATGTCAACAGCAAGGAATCTGTCAGGCAGCTGTGTCACATTCCATCAACTTTATATACAGGATAAAGAAAGGTGGGTGCATATGTCACTCCGTTTGATGGCCCTGAAAAAAAGTTATTAATCCAAACACTCTCTATAATCTGCTTTTACATTATAATTCTCATAAAAGACAAGAGCCACTGTATAACTCAAAGGAAATGTGGCATTTATAATGCATCCTTTGATAGTCTGGTAATTGCACGCATCTACGCATGACATAAATCTGCTCTAAACTCTTCTCGCAACACAGTGTCTTTCTAGGGAACGGAGAAAATCTAGGCAAATAATTCTTTCATTAATTGAATTAATAAAAAAAAAAAAACTTGAAGGGAAATAATTTTTTAACCTAGCTCCGTTAATATGGTGAGTCTTCCAAGGATACAGTAAAGAGGGGACTACAAGCTGTATATTCCCAGGCCCTCATGTATTTATAATTTAGTATTAGTGCAAGTACATACATCTTGAAAACAGGATTTAAGATTAAGATGTATGTATGTATAACTATATTTATAAAGCGCCACAAGGGTACGCAGCGCTGTGCAATCTTACAGAATACACAATTACACACAGGGAGGACAAGTGATATAATAAATACAATAAATAAGTATAATACACAGGGAGTAAGTGCCACTTGGTATGAGACACAGTAGGAAGGAGGTCCCTGTCCCGTAGAGCTTACAATCTAAGTGGTTGGGTAACATACAGGCACAAATTAGAAGGTAAGAGTGCACCAGGTATGGGCATTTGCCCTTAAGCGCAGGACTAAGATCACAAAATTGGAAAGTCACCATATAATGTAAAGGTAAAACCCACATGGTGGCACAAAGTGCAGCCACACAGGGAGGTACCAGCCTTTGGCCAGAGACGGCTACGACCAGATTAACGTGAGTGGTGGCTTGGCAACGTTATGGTCCAAACAGAGGGAGTGGACAGAATTGCAGTACAGGTATGGGACCCGTTATTCCCGGCTTTCCGTAAATTTGGATCTCTTACCTTAAATCTACTGAAAAAATGATTTAAACCCAATAGGATTTTTGCTTCCAATAAGGATTAATTATATCTTAGTTGGGATCAAGTAACAGGTACTGTTTTATTATTACAGAGAAAAGGGAATCATTTAACCATTAAATAAACCCAATAGGGCTGTTCTGCCCCCAATAAGGGGTAATTATATCTTAGTTGGGATCAAGTACAGGTACTGTTTTATTATTACAGAGAATAAGGAAACCATTTTTAAAAATGTGAATTATTTGATTAAATATCTATGGGAGATGGCCTTTCCATAATTCGGAACTGAGCTTGTAGATATAGAACTCCAGGACCACATTCTGCACTCTATCACTATAACTAGAAGGAGAAACGTTTCTTCTAATAAAGGTAATAAAAAACAATTCTGATAAATGCAGAGTGTCTACTGGTTATCAAATAAACTAAATTCTATGCATCTTGGCACTCTGAATGTAAAGGCTCTTCATCTTTCTTTACCATTATAAGTAAATCTTTTTGGCATTTCTGCATTTCATTAGCACTGCCTGTGACAGAATGCCCTTGTGAAGGAGGTCTGAGAACATATTTGCTGAGAATGCGCTATTATTTACTGAACCTCCTCATATGTGTGTGACAGGCTTGTGTTGTGATTGCAAGAGTGGTTCTATGATTACAACAGTAATGTTCACTATAAAATCATCACTCCTACAACATATATCTACATATTTAGGAAGGAGGGACTCTCACTTTTACCATTTGATAATTATGTTCCTAGAAATCCCTTAGAAATGGATAGAGAGGGGTGCAATTTCACTTTGGTGGTGTCACCAATAAACACTGAGTAGAGGATTGTAGAAGAGAGCCTCTAGGCTGAATAACCCAGAGTGTAGCCAAATACAGTAGAACTAGGGCCAGAAGCCATGATAACATGAATGTGAACGAATGTGAACTAATAGAGAAAGGTGAACGAAGGGACTGAGTTTTACCTGCAACTTACTTGCTTTCAAGGTTTAAACACCCAAATTGTTCTCCTTTTTATTGGCTCCAACGGGATACTCAGTCCCCTTGTTACATGTATAATGAAGCAGTAGAATTCTTAATGAATCAGATAAGAGTGAGTGTAGGACTGGCCAGACCAGGGATGACTTTGATGCAACTGGCCAGCTTGAATATATTGCAATATATAGGCAAACTATAGGCACATTTTTGCTTAAAGGGAAAGGCATATCCTGGTAGCTTAATGCACAGAATGTTTTAATGTCCTATATATATATTGATAATGTGTGAGTGCAGAGGATCTCTTGTTGTTTGTGTGAATTTTGTGGTCACATCCGCCAATCCTCAATGGTTAAAAATCTAGTGGTGAGCACAACTTTCCCTTGTTGCTGAGTCGCTATAGAGGCCAGAAGTCAGAACCAGGAAATCCACAAGAACAGGGCTACGATGGGCACTGGCACTCAGGAACAAGGCAGGGGTCTCAGAACCAAACAGGGACTCAGGAACAAGGAATCCAATAGGTTTTCAGAAACAAGAATGCAGGTTGGCAAGATCGTAGCTAGCAGCTTAATAACCAAACATTGAGCAAAGATCACAGGCAGACCTATAAAGGGTCTTTATACAGGGGCGCTGCTGTTATGAGGCGAGATGAGAAACTTCCCTGCCTGATTCATGTATTGCACCTGGAAATAATGAAGTGGGCAGAGAATGGGAGCAGACAGCAGGAAAAGAACATGGTACAATAAGAAAACCAAAGAGGATAGCACTAAGCAATATGGCTTCATGGGTGACAGTCCCTCTCAAAAGGTTACCTAATCTATAAGGTTATTTTCATATTTTGGGCTTAGTTAGGTATAAGGTACTCATTAATACAAATGAGCCTTGAATGACCTGTAAAATATATTCCTATAAAAGGCGCTTAGGAATAACATACCTTAGTGACCAGTGTCAGTAATATCATAGGTCCCCAGTAAGCAGTGTCATTTATATCACAGGTCCCCAGTGACTGGTACCATTAATATCATAGGTCCCCAGTGACCTGTGTCATTAAAATCATAGGTCCCTGGCGGCTGGTTTCAATAATATCATAGGTCCCTAGTAACCGGTATCATTTATATCATAGTTTCCCAGTGACTGGTGTCAGTAATATGATAGGTCCCCAGAGACCGATTTCAATAATATATTTTCCCAGCGACCAGTGGAAAAATCATAGGTCCCCAGTAACCAGTGTCAATAATATTTTAGGTCTGCATTGACCAGTGTCATTGATATCATATGTCCCCAGTGACTGGTGTCAATAATATAATAAGCCCCCAGTGACTAGTGTCAGTATCATAGGTCCCCAGTGACCAGTGTCAGTAATATCATAGGACCCCAGTGTCATTTATATCATAGGTCCCCAGTGACTAGTGTTGGTAATATCATAGGACCCCAGTGACCAGTGTTATTTATGTTATAGGTCCTCAGTGATGGGTGTCATTAATTCACAGGTTTCCAGTCTACCTGTATGTGGTCATGTAATTCATTAATGACTTCTAATATCATACAGGGGGTACATTATAGCCAATATATAATGTACTAAAGATATGATCATTTCAGAGCAGAGTACAAAAGGACTAAATAACGTTTCCCATTGTATTGTTTATTAGTCAAGCATTAAGTGAATACATTTAAAAGGCAAACTTCAAAAACTGAAAGCCAGTTGTGCTTGAGGAAGAAAATAGAATGCATTCTCACTTTATCCCTTCATCTCTTTGCTACCTGAAGCCAAAAAGTAACATTCCATGTAGAGCAAAGGGACTGCTATAGTGGCAATAGGAGGATGGCTTTATAGGTATCAATAAGGCTTAGCAGAATATGGCTTCATAATGTTCAGAGTTTCTGTCTTCAAACGCTTACTATGCTGAAACCCTTTTCATGAAAAATTAGGTACTGATATGCTATAAAGCATTTCAAGCAATATAAACATTGTGTTGTTGTAACTTTATTGCAAGGTACAGTATTTAGCAGCACATTCGTAAAATAAAACAAAAATGTTTCCCAAAGCTTTTTACAGTAAATGTAAATCATTCCAAATCAATCTTGCCATAAGTGCTACAAAATACATGGTAATGCTTGTCGAGGGCCATGCAACACGGTGTGTAGTATATGCTTTATGGCTCTAGCAAGGTCTCGGCTGGACATTAGAACAAATCAAAGTAGAATTCAGTTTCCATGTGGGTTACGGTTATTTGCCACTTATCCTAAAGCTCTGCAAGTATTAAAGGCCATTCTCTTATACAATGTTGTGGGCAGTGAGTTTGGTTTCAATCATAAACAGGCAAATCATGAAATAATTATTATAATGGACTGTAGGATCATTCTGCAGCATTGAAAAGAATTTCCCATGAGGTTTTGTTTTTAGACTTATGTGGCTTTACATTGTAGAACCACTGTATGTTATATCCAACTTTACCTGCTGAAGTGTGATTATCACAGAGGCATAGGTTTAGAAATGACTTAGCATTAACAGGCTGATGTTTTCCCACCACCAAGCATGTTTGACCCGACCCCAGAAACATCTCACCCACCCTTGTAAGCACATTATAACAATACAAGGACAGTCAGTGAAGAATGGACCTGTATTTAAAGGGGTTGTTCACCTTAACATTAACTTTTAGTATGGCATAGACATTAATATCCTCTGACAATTTGCAATGGGTCCTCTGTTTGTGGTTTTTGAGTTATTTAGCTTTTTTTCAGCAGCTATCTAGTTGCTAGGGTCCAGTTTACCTTAGCAACCAGGCAGTGGTGTGAATGAGAGTTTGGATTATGACTAGGAGAGGGACTGAACAGAAACATAAGGAATAAAAAGTGAAATAACAATAAATTTGTAGCCTCACAGAGGAACAAGTCTTTTGGCTGCTGGGGTCAGTGACCCCCATTTGGAAACTGTAAAAATATTGAAGGCAAATAATTCAAAAACTTAAAAAAAAATAAATCATAAAGACCAATTGCAAAATTGCTAGGAATAGGGCATTCTATGGCATTCTACAAGTTAGGACCACCTCTTTAAGGCTGAAACTGCAAGCTAATGTACGTAATAACACCATTATAATAATGTAATAACACCATTAAATAATGTAGGAAAAAAATAAGCAAGATTAAAAAATAACCCCGCCCCTCAATATTTCCATTTGAAAATAGAAATAGAAAAAATAAAGTTACACTGGGCATCATACAAGAACAGGTTCTTTCTGCTTGTTTCTGATCCTCAGGCCAATACTTAGGGACGGTCTAACATGTCAACATGTAATTTAAAATTTTACCAACATATTTTTAAAAATACAGTACTAGTATTGGAAGGCAGTGTCTAAACTCCGTGGTTATCCAGTTGTTTATCAATATCAAGAGGTTGTATTCTATAAGGTGCCAGTTCAGTAAGAGACACAGCTTTGTCCTAAGGATATATTGTTATATATTATTATAGTATTATAGTATATTATCATGCAGCACATTGTATCCCCAGTACAGGGAGTTCCTGCCCTGCAGAGGTAAGAAGGTGCTGTCAGTGGAATATAAAAATGAGACTTCCCAAGAAACTAATGGCAGGTTTAAAGGAAAATCACCCTTAGTTTGTAGCAGAAACAGACAATGAGACAAATATAGTTGGAATTTCTCCAATCATAGAATTCTCTGCACAGTCTGAATTTGCTACAGTAGCCGTGTCCAACCCATCGTGAGCCGGTCACTATTACATTAACCCACTATTGTCCACAATTAGATGTGGGCCTGTTTATGAAGATGTGTAAAGTAATGGTGTAAAAATGCACCAAACATCACAGCAAAAAATGCTGTTGAGTGTAAAATCCTCCATTGCTTTTGCATTTACCATTGTGAGTTTTTACACCATTTATTTAAACCACTTCTTGTATCAGAATTTTCTCCCCCCGCCCCTAAGTTTTTCTCATTGACTTGAATTGTTTATGCCAGTTCTGAGGCGGTGTGAAGCAATGGTGCAAATGTCAGCACTGAGGCAGTGGATCAGAAACGCAAGATTAGAAATACAAGTTGTTTTAGTTTATGGTTTTAGGGTTTTGCTTTGCAGTTAAACAACATGTAATAAGAAATACCCAGCTTTAGAAATGTCATTTATTTGGCAGAACCTTTTACACTCTTTTCAACCTGAATCATTTTATACAGATTTATATACAGGCCCCAATGTGTAATGCAGTGACATTACATTAGCTATTGCACTGGAACTCCTGATTATATATAATAACTAGACTGTGAGTCTTACACCTTGCTGCTTGCAAGAACACATTCAATTCTACTAAATATAAGAATATGGTCGATGTTTGCAACAGCTTGCAGAAATGATTTCTGTAACCAAATCAGACAGAATGTGCTTTGCGATTGATTTATATCTGTCTATGGAAGAAATAAAGTGGTATTGCATTTGTTCCAATGGAGGATGAGAGATTATAGGGGTGATCTGCAGTGTGATAGACTCTGTGCAAATTACCGCAGGTCTCTGCTCCCCCATAATTACAATGTTGACTGTTTTTGTGTACAGAAATTAAGATTTGAACCACAACATAGACCCATTTCTTCTTGTGGCTACCTGACCACCAAACGTGTGGGTGTGCGTTTTAGGCCCTGTAATTCTATGGTTGAAAACTATGATAGGAAGGTTTTTGGAAGTTCATTTTAAACCTAATTTAGATGTCCTGTACCAAGTCCTTGTTTCAAGGTTGCCTAAACCTCAGCATATTGTCGGTTATTTAGCACATTGCAATATGGTGTGTTCCCCACACATAAATGCCACACAGTAGGGGTCATTTTCCAAAGTCTTTACCAAAGTACTTGTGTCCTGGCAAAACTGCATTCTGCTCCTTGTGCCAGACTGAAAATCCATTGCGAGGAGCAGAGCTTACTGACATGACCCTGACCTGTTCTGGCCTGCGCCTCCTGCCAATTGTTTCTATGCACCTCACCCTCTTGGATACAGCTCTGCCTAACCCAGGCAGCAGCACTCTATTTAAGGGTCTAGCTGCAGATCTTTGCGCTCAGGAAAGGAGCACAGAGGCCACGGTATTTGGCAAAGGCTGAACACAATGTGGCTTATTGCGGCAGCATTTTTTGCACTGCATTGTGCTCTGAAAATGACCTCTACTGACTATGAACCTTTTGCTACTTTGAGTGTCACTGGTATTTTGTATTGTCCAAAGTCGAGATTGAAGGAAACCTAGAGGAAGAGCTTACAGGATAGTGGTTTACAGTAAGTCATGAAAGAGAGTGAACTAATATTTGGGACACAAGGAACCTATTAGGCACTGATTCTAAAAGTGCATATTATTAGTCAACAGACAAAAATAATTACTCTATATAGGTCTGATATATTTGGCTTGTGCATACATGCATGCGCGTCTTCGGAAAGCCAATCTCAGTATATTTAACAGCAGTCAATGCCATATGCAATCTACTATAATAAGACAGCATCTACATTATACTGAATGCTGATAAAAGAATTCTTCTCTGAGCATAGCATTACCGGCCAGAGCAAAGCATTCACACAGCATAAAGGCAGGCTCCCATATTTTATCAAAGTAGTTTTGTACAGTGTTTATCTGTCTTTTTACAATATTTACAAATTGTCTCCATCATGATAAAAAATTACAAGAAAAAGTTAACATAAACAATGAAAATGCATGTGAGGCTGTAGGGCTTTCTTTTATCTCCTGCGAGCAGATGCCTTTCTCCGTGATGCGTAGAGTTGGCTAGCCGAGATTATTTTTCTTCCTCTTGCTTGGACTATCCCTGGCATCTGGTTTCAGTTCATGAAACTGCACCTGTTTAAACACAGAAGTTCAGACACAGGCTGGTCAGATGGATGTACTCTCTTCAGAGAAAGGTTTCTTGGCCTGGGAAAAAAAATCTGTGCCTCTCAGAAGGCAAAGTGGAAGTTACAGCTGGGAACTAAAAAAGGACTGACTGGAAAATGGGAATGGGAAAGTTCAACCATGGATGAGAAAATTGTGGCAGGAAATACAGTTATGCACTTATAGAATCTTTTCCCACTAAAACCTATTGCAATAAAAATAAAGTCAGATGACTAAATATATTTTTTTCTTTGGACTCCAGACTTGTGCTATGTATACTATCAATCCCTCAATAGTCTAATGGGTGAGATAAACACAAAGGGCCACGGATTCCATACCGTTGCATCAAAGTTAGTATAATTCCCTACATTTCACATATCTAGGGTTTAAAGAATTGTCAAAAAAAATGTAAATGTAAAAAAAAAGAAAGGTTTATTACTTAACATTTCGATTTCACACAGAAATTTGAAATGAAAAACAAACAGAACAGTTTTAATATTGGGTAAATAGACTGTGCAAGATAAAAAATGTTTCTAATATAGTTAGTTAGACAAAAATGTCATCTATAAAGGCTGGAGTGGGCAGATGTCTAACATAATAGCCAGAATAAATTCATGTTAGATTCAAAAGCAAACTAACTGAACAGTTATGGCCCATATGGGCCCCACTCTGGTTACTGACTGCTAACAGGTTAGAGAGCTGAAAGCAGGAAGTAGAGTTCTGGCTATTATGTTAGACATCTGCGCACTCCAGCCTTTATAGATAACATTTTTGCCTAACTAACTATATTGAAAATATTTTTTATTTTGCCCAGTCTATCCATCTTACCTAGTTTCATTTCTACACTGAACTGTTCCTTTAAACACTCTAGCTGGGTTTTGGACCCATGTTGCTAGGCAACCAGAGACTCACTCCTACATGTAAACAATACTTGTCTACAAATACAATGACTATAACATGTGAAATCACCTGAAAGAATGCAGTTTATTTATTATTATATAAAATGAAGCACGCATTACCGGCATAATTTTTTCTTTTTTCTTTCGCTGGAACTTACTTAAAATAACGGTATAAAATCTGCCGTCAGACGGCAAAATTCTCCATTTATTTTACACAGCTTTTTACACTGTCATTTTTTGGCGAATTTCGTTGTACACAGTATAATAAATAGGCCCCCAAATTAGTGCAACAGCAAAGTAAAAGCAGGAACAAAGGAGAAAAGAACAGCAGACTGAATGAGGCATAGAATAAAAAGGGAATGATTTACTGACCATATTTGTATGACGTGTGCCCCCTCACACGCCCGGACTGGCAATCTGTGGATTCTGGCAAATGCCAGAGAGGCTGATGTATAGTCACAGGCAGACACTATTTATTGGGCGTGTGGGGGGCTGTTTGGGCCTCTGTGTACTTGGATTGCCAGGGCCTATTTTATATCCCAGTCCAGACCTACCCCCTCAAGTAGAAATATTTAAGCTCCCTTTTGCACTGAACAGTCCAAACCCCATTTGGTTAAACCAGTATTGCTGGATGTGCAATGGCACCTAGCCTCTGTAAAGTGTCCAAGCCACATGTGTTATATACCAACCACTCATATCGCTAGGGGGCAGCACTGCCAGCCATTGCCCAGCCATAGGGACATAGAAGCAAGCTGGTTCACAGTCTGTAGGTGAGTGAAGGACTAGTGTGCAGAGCAGGGCCATGTACCCAAATGCACCCAAATGCCACAGATACTGCAATGTTGTGAGAGTTAAGTTGGGGTCCCAACCTGGACCACCTTCCATGCTCCCAGGGACCACAATCAAAAGCTTTGTATGGGCATACTTGCCTGGCTGCACTTATTTATATATTTGACAAAAAAACAGTTTTTCTTCTAACAGCAAAACTGCATTTCCTTTGGAACAATTATTAGCTGTTGTTGCCTCGGAATATATGCCTGTGGTTAATGCATTGCCATATAGCAAGAAGGTCCCTCACTTTCCTTCCCTCCCTCTTCTACAAAAGCCAAAGCCACGCTGAGCGTGCAGAACAGTTCTGGAAGAGTTAGTAAATGAGATGTTTGCTTTAACTACAGTTTGAAAATGTCTTTAAGTTTTGTATGTATGTGTAGCCCTCTTTTGCTACTGCATGAGATCTAGCACGCATTCACCTGCGTGTGGCGCTACAGGAGCCCTGAGCCTCCGCTGTATGGAAGGGCAGGTACACTGATAATGGCGTGCCTCCACCCAGGGTCAGGACAGGTTGGACTGCGGTACCCCTCCCTGGGAAACTTCTCTGATCCACAGCACACAAACACAGGAAAGGTTGATGGATTTATTGGCAGGACGCTATACCTTTAAATTAACAGAGATAGATACAGCCTGCCAGCCAGGGGCAACCTCACTCACATAACATACAGTAGGTAGTACTTTCTGAACTGCTGAGGGGAATCCCCCACTTATGTGGCAAGTGCTTCAGAGTCTTAGAACTCCCTTTGGCTTTCCGTGCCCTGAGAAGAGCACGCTTTGTTCTTCAGAGCCCTGTACAGGACCCCCTTTCCTTCCGCACCCTAAGAGAGCGCGCTTTCTGCCACTGGGGAGGATTCCCAATTACTTTATTATACAGAGCACTGTTTGAGCTACCAACACCTTGCTTGTCTATCTGCTTCCTCGTTCCCAGCAGCACCCTCTCCTCTCATTTCCTTCCTGTCAGCTCACACAGGGGGTGGGGGCTCCTCCTCCTTACACAGTAACAGCACAGAGGAGAGACAAGAATACACAGCTCCCCTACATTCTCCCCCTGCTTAAAAACTGTCACCTCCTGGCTGACAAACAATAAAAAAAAAACATAACCAAGTAATGCAATAACATGAAGCATACAAAATCTTCTGGCCTGCTTTAGCTCACAGTGCCTATTTACATAACCACTAGCTGAAAAGGAACTGCATGCAACATACTCAACCTTATACTTACCAAGGCACATTTCATAAACTGAATCAATAATAGTATAGTCCTGGTGGTGCAAACACCGGCAGCATATTTACCAGATTGGACACCGCCCCTACCCAGGCATGGTAAAGTCCAGCATGTGGTACATAAGAAGGATTTCCCAGTGTATCATAAGTCAGTACAGGTGGGGGCTGCCGAACTCGTGCACCCCGTCTCACCTCTCTCGGGGGGAGTCCTCTAGCTGAATCCTCATTAGAAGGGTTTCCATCACTCAGCAACAACCTCTGGTTTGTCTCAGACCTTGGTACAAACTCCGGGGATGCAGGATTCAAATTATCCCTGACAGGAATAGGCCAGTCCTCAGAAGGAAGAGAGTCGCTCTGAGTTACATCATTGCCACCCTCATCAGGTTCAGGCATTTGAGCATCCATAGGGGTCTGTTGAACCGTAGGTGGGATTTCCGTGGCGTTGGGGAAGTCAGAAGTACCCTCCATTTGACCTTCCTCAATGTCAATACCTGTAGAAACATCACTTGCTTGAGATACAGGGAGTAAGTGATTTCTATGCCAGGCTTTTACTCGACCCTCTGGTCCCTTTATCTTGTACACCGGAATCCCAGGCAGCTTGCTCACCACATCGAATAGTTCATTTCTCCAACGGTCAGCCAGCTTATGCTTCCCAGGCACTCCTAAATTCCTTAGTAACACTTTGTCACCTGGAAGTAACTCTCTGTACTTGACTTTATGATCATACCTCCTTTTGTTATTGGCATTCAACTTGCTAACATTCTCTTCAGCCAAACGATAGGCAGTAGTCAAGCCTTCCCTCAATCGGGAAACGTACTGAAAGTGGTCCCGATGACTCACTCCATCTGTAGATACACCCAGCTGGACATCAAGGGGCAACCTTGGCTCCCTCCCAAACATCAAGAAGTATGGAGAGAAACCAGTGCTATCATGCCGAGTACTGTTATAAGCATGCACCATAGCCTCCACATGCTTGCTCCAGCTCTTTTTATCCTCCACTGGCAGGGTACCTAGCATGTCCAACAATGTCCGGTTAAATCTCTCAGGAAGGGCATCTCCCTGGGGGTGATAGGGAGTAGTTCGGCTCTTTTCAATATGTAACAGTTGCAAAAGCTCTTTAATAAGACGGCTCTCAAAGTCTCTGCCTTGATCAGAATGTAATCTACTTGGCAACCCGTAGTGAATGAAAAACTTCTCCCATAGTACTTTAGCGACTGTGGAGGCTTTTTGGTCCTTGGTGGGGAAAGCTTGGGCGTACCTGGTATAGTGATCGGTGACTACCAGAACATTACCGATGCCCCTCGAATCATTCTCAATACAAAGAAAGTCCATGCACACCAAGTCCATGGGCTCTGAACTTTTAAGGTGACCCATGGGGGCAGCGAGGACTGGAAGTGTCTTCCTTTGCAGACACCTTAGGCACTTCCTGCAGTAACTTGCAACTGCATCTCTCATTTTAGGCCAGAAAAAGCGGTCTTGGACCAGCCCGTAAGTCTTCTCCATTCCAAGATGTCCATGGTGATCATGCAGACTCCTTAACACCATGTTCCTGAATTTAAGGGGCAACACTAATTGCCGCCTCCCAGGGTGATTATGATATGGTATCAACCGGTATAACAGTCCTTGTTCCACACAGAACTTCCCCCAGTCACGTTGGAAAAATTCATACCCTCCTGGCAAACTCTTCTTGAGCAAAGCAGGATTTCTGCTGTTAACCGCTCTCCACAGGTGCCCTATCACAGGATCAGTTTTCTGGCTTTGAACCATGTCCTTGTGACTGATTAACTTGGATTCTCCCCCTACTAGAGAAATGGGACAGCAGTACATAGGTGGTACAGATTCCGGCCCTCCACCAACAGAATCTACGACCCTCAACTCAGAAAAAGCCACTTTGTCATCCACTACAGCAGCTGTAGCACAGTAGGCCTTCATACCGATGCTGGGTATCTCTTCCCACTCCCCATCATCCTCCAGGGCAGGCAGACCCGGTCGTCTAGAGAGAGCATCCGCTCCTATATTCCTAGGCCCTGGTTTGTACTTGAGGGTGAAAGAGTAGTTTGACAGTGCAGCTAACCAACGGTGCCCTGTGGCATCAAGTTTAGCAGTAGTCAAAATATATGTGAGAGGGTTATTATCTGTTCGTACTTCAAACTCTACTCCATATAAGAAGTCATGCAACTTGTCCACAATGGCCCACTTAAGAGCCAGGAATTCCAGTTTATGCACAGGATAATTCTTTTCACTGGGTGCCAGACTCCTACTAAGATAGGCCACTGGCCGCAGCCCTTCTGGGTACCTCTGGTGTAGGACACCTCCCAACCCTTCATAACTGGCATCAACATGGAGGACATATGGTCTGTGAGCATCTGCATAAGCCAATACAGGGGCTTCTGTCAGCCTTTTCTTTAACTGAACAAAGGCCTCTTCACAGGCTGAAGTCCACTTATCACCAAAAGGGGCTTTAGCATCTCTTTTTGTCCCTTCACCATGCACATTAGAAAGCCTCAACAATTCATTTAATGGGTGGGCCACTCTTGAATACCCCTCTACAAATCGCCTGTAGTAACCACAAAACCCGAGAAATGATCTCAGCTCAGTGACATTTTGGGGTTTGGGCCAGGTTACCACCGCTTCAATCTTGGCCGGGTCAGTTCCTATTCCTTCTGTAGAGACCACATGGCCTACATAGGTTACTGAGGAGCGGCAAAACTTACATTTGTCGATTGACAGTTTTAGTCCTTCTGCTATTAATCGGTCAATCACATTCATCAGACGCTGCTCATGCTCCTCTAGGGTAGTCCCAAACACAATGATATCATCCAGATACACCAGGCACTCTCGGGGTGACAGGTCTCCCAACATCTTCTCCATAAGTCTCTGAAAGGTAGCTGGGGCCCCACAAATACCTTGGGGCATCCTTGTGAACTGGTAAAAACCCAAGGGGCATATAAATGCAGTCTTTTCCTGATCCTCAGATGCCATAGGTACCTGGTAATAGCCAGAGCGTAAGTCCATTACAGTGAACCATTTGCTACCATTAAGGGCTTCCAGAGTCTCCTCAATTCGAGGTAGAGTGTACTGGTCAGGTACAGTGCGTCTATTTAAAGTACGATAATCCACGCACAACCGGATTGAGCCATCCTTTTTCCTCACGATGACTATAGGGGAAGCATAGGGGCTCCGACTGTCAGCAATAATTCCTCGCCTTTTCATTTCCTGTAAGGTGCGCTGGAGATCCTCCCGGTCCTTGGGGGGGACTCGCCTAGGCCGCTCCCTAAATGGAGTGGAGTCGGATAAGCGGATAGTGTGCTGGGTACTTTTAGCACGCCCTACATCCATTTCGTCTGTTGAAAAGACTTGTCTGCGTTCTAGTAAACCGTTACTCAGCCTCTGCTTCCACTCCTCAGAAACAGGGGAATCCCCAAAATCAAATGCCAAGTTTGATACAGAAGCAGATACTGGGGTGGACTGAACCTCAGCAAGGTCAGAAACCTCATGAACGGGGTAGCAATACGCCAACTCCTGTTTAGGCCGGATTACTACAGCATATGGAGAAATATTTTGAACAGTTACTTGAGCAACTAGAGGTATTTTCTTGCCCCACTCTTTCTTCTCTGGGACAACTTTCCACCCATTCTGGACCACTGCCTCGGAGGGGCTTTCAACCAGCACACATCTATAGCCTTTCATCATCTCAGGTTTTACATCAGTTAGTGCTCTCACAGTCCTAATGGACCCCGGAGGAATCTCAACAGTTTGCCCAGCTACATGGCGTAACAACCCATACTTGTAAGTAACTGTGAAGGTGTTGCAGACAACCTCTGGACCATGGTCAGAATACCTAGGGGCTTTTGTCACAGTGACTGAAGGGTTTAGGGTAGTCCGTACCTCACTAACATTTGTTCCCAGAATGATGGGAGCAGCGTTAGGGTTTCCTGTATCTGGGCAGACCACAGCATCAACTTCCTGGGACAGAGGCAGTGTACCATGGCACCTCGGCATGGTTATAGTCACTTGTAGCAATCCATGTATGGGGTAGGCCTGCTGATTCAGCCCCCACAATTCTAAACCTCTAGCGGGCTGTAAAGGTTTGTGGGATAGATGTTGCAGGTAATAACTATAGTGGATTATTGTGACCTGTGATCCGGTATCAAACAAAGCTTGTACTGGCTGCCCATCTAACAGGATGTCTACCAAGGACTTAGGGCCCACCATGTTTCTGTCCTTTGTCGCAGAGGGTTTTGTAACCTTGTTGGGGTAGCTACTTGGCTTCCCACATGACATTGTCTGCACTGCATTAGGGGAAAATTTCTCAGGACAGTCTTTAACAAAATGCCCCTCCTGGCCACACCCGAAACAACTGGTAGGGGTAGTGGCAGGTACCCCCTTATGCCACTCTGATGGGAACCTTTTCCGGATTGGGGTTATTGATGGTACACCCTTTCCAGTTAGCTTAATATCCTTCGAGGTAGGTAAAGCGGGGTTCTGCTTTGGTACCCGCGAGGTACCAGCAAAGCGTAGGGTTGCCTCCTCTTGCTTAATCATTTTCATCAGGTCAATAAAGCCGGTATCCCTTTTATCCCTCAGGAGTATCTGCAACGTGGAATACATGGGGAAGAATGGGGACATCCCCTTTAGTAATTGTTTTAGACGTAGTGTATCTACTTCCTCTGCTGTAATCACTTTTTTTGACAAGAGATTCCGCAGCATATTCTCTAGACGGAGGGTGAATGCAGATACATCCTCAGAAGACTTCTGTCTCATCTGTTTAAAGTCAGCCAATAACTGGTCAGGGTCCTCATGCTTCCCATATGCTGAAGTGAGGATATCAATTATGTCCATAGCATTGTAATCTTTGTGACTGGCTTTAAAATTTAACACAATACTAGCTGCAGGGGGACGGACATGCTCCATAATTCGCTGCCTCTTGGTTTGTTCTGAGCAGGCCCACTCATCTAACGCTTGTAGTGCAGATTCCTTCCATGTCTCAAACCCCTCTTCCCCTGTAGGAACCGGCTCTGTGCCTGAAAATGTCTTTAGCTTTTTATAGTGGCTCAGCTGCAAGCCCTGAGCCAATGCCTCTGTCATTTGGGTTATTGCGTCAGTCAAGGGATGCTCTGAAATGCTGACATCCTTAGCTTCACTGGTCTCAGTTACAAGCGGTTCTTGCTTTACTGTGTGCTGCACATTGCAGGGTAGTGACGGCAGCAGCCTCCTTTTTCTACTGGTGTAGCCTGCATCTGGACTGGGTGCTTCAACTTTCCAGGGGGCAACAACAGCCTGGGGGTACACCAGGGGGCACCCTACCGATAAATCACCCGCAGGGAACACAGCATATGGCCCCACTTCTGAATTTAGTGGATCACTCACTTTGAAAAGCAGGACTGCATAACCGTCCATGGTTGATCCCTCATCTGCTATCAGATGTGCACCCTCCAAATGTCTGTATTTAGACAGGTTACTCTCTAACATTTCCAGTGTAACTTCAGGTGGTACACGATCAATGGCAAATACATGGTCTGGGTTCACCTTTTCCTTTAGGGCCCATTCATAGACCTGGGTTGGCGTTATTAATGGCATATCTGCAGTGATTTCTGCTTCGCTCTCAGCAGTGCCTCCAAATGTAGCCCTCTTTTGCTACTGCATGAGATCTAGCACGCATTCACCTGCGTGTGGCGCTACAGGAGCCCTGAGCCTCCGCTGTATGGAAGGGCAGGTACACTGATAATGGCGTGCCTCCACCCAGGGTCAGGACAGGTTGGACTGCGGTACCCCTCCCTGGGAAACTTCTCTGATCCACAGCACACAAACACAGGAAAGGTTGATGGATTTATTGGCAGGACGCTATACCTTTAAATTAACAGAGATAGATACAGCCTGCCAGCCAGGGGCAACCTCACTCACATAACATACAGTAGGTAGTACTTTCTGAACTGCTGAGGGGAATCCCCCACTTATGTGGCAAGTGCTTCAGAGTCTTAGAACTCCCTTTGGCTTTCCGTGCCCTGAGAAGAGCACGCTTTGTTCTTCAGAGCCCTGTACAGGACCCCCTTTCCTTCCGCACCCTAAGAGAGCGCGCTTTCTGCCACTGGGGAGGATTCCCAATTACTTTATTATACAGAGCACTGTTTGAGCTACCAACACCTTGCTTGTCTATCTGCTTCCTCGTTCCCAGCAGCACCCTCTCCTCTCATTTCCTTCCTGTCAGCTCACACAGGGGGTGGGGGCTCCTCCTCCTTACACAGTAACAGCACAGAGGAGAGACAAGAATACACAGCTCCCCTACATATGCAAATGAGCTGCAGTTCAATTAAATGTTTCTGTAGTGAAACACCAGATGTTTATTGCTGCTTATTGCTTATCCACGTCACTCAGTTTGTCAACTACAAATTACCAGTTTACAGAGTAGGAATCATTAAACCTTCTTTTAAAGCTGCACATCTAGCAGAGCTCGAGGCAGTTAGCCTTATGGGAAACCAACAGCAATAATTTAAAGAAATAGCAGAGATACACAAGTAAATGTAGTACTGCGGAGAAGAAAGCTGCTTAGCTATATAGGACTGAGTGTATTGCCCTCCCATTGCATTATTCATTCAAAGCAAAAGATCCATATTGGTTAGGGAGAGAATGGTTAATAGGAGCGAAAGAGCATTTCTTAAATTTTTTACATTATTAAACATGCACCAAGTGCCTCCTTACATGCCTACACACATAGGACTCCCTTAAAACCAATAATGAGAGATTTTAACCTTTACTTGAATATTTATAGGTGGAGACATGCAAATAACTCCTTAATGTCCCTGTGGCCAACTTTGCATCCAGAACGGCTGCTTTAATAGCGCAGATACAGTGTAATATATCAGAGCCATATATCCAAACTTGCAGGCAGCCTGTTTTGATCTCATCAATATAAGATATTGTAACAGTGGGGGTAGAACTTAGAAAGCAGCTAAGCAAAACAACCATATAGGTAAACAGAAGAGCTAACTCTATTTCTCAATGAAACCTGCCCATTTTATTACTTTACCAGCTCAGTAAATAGAGAGAATGTCCAACTGGACAAGATCCTATATTTAAAGGAATTCTGCTTCTCCAGCAGAATCCTGCATTGAAATCCATTTTTCAAAAATGCAAACAGATTTTTTAATATTTTGTTTTGAAATTTCACATGGGGCTAACCATATTCTTCATTTCCCAGGGTGCCACAGCCATGTGACCCGTGCTTTGATAAATTTCAGTCACACTTTACTGCTGAGTTGCAAGTTGGAGTGATATCCCCCCTCCCAGCAGCCGATCAGCAGAACAATGGGAAGGGAGCAAGATAGCAGCTCCCAGTAGGTATCAGAAATAGCACTCAATAGTAAGAAATCCAAGTCCGGCTTGGGACTCCTGCAGTTACATGGGAGTAGGAGAAACAATAGGTTACCTGAAAGCAGTTCTAATGTGTAGCGCTGGCTCCTTCTGAAAGCTCAGACTCAGGCACAATGCACTGAGATGGCTCCTAGACACCAATATTACAGCTAAAAAAATGCATTTGTTGGTTTAAGAATAACAATTTAATTGGTAGAGTGAATTATTTGCTATGTAAACAGTGTAATTTAGAAATAAAAAGTACCATAAAAATCATGACAGTATCTGTTTAACCATCAGAGCAATTAGCATGAGCTCCCAGTGATAAAAATTAGATGTTAAACAATTACTGAACTTGTAAAAGCAAAACTTAAATGGATGGCATTATAAAGATATATTTGGTGAATGGGATGGTATATACTAGAATCCTCCTTGGCAAAGGCTTTTTGACAAAACATTGTGGGTTTTCACTTGCCTGAAATACCCACTTTCTAGTCTTTATGCTATGAATGCTGTGGGGTATGTATATACCATTTTCTGTGAAACTGTCACTGATAAGTGCACTATTTGTGTAAAGTACCAGCCTTGTCTTGAGTAATGGTTCTTTAGTGTGCAGGGCCTGCTTGCCAAATTGCATTGGCAGTGACCTGTTCCCTGTTTGGGAGAACTGTTTGATCCTGGCACCTAAATATAAATAAGTATAAATACATGTTTGGGAAAGTTTATCCTGCATTCTCTTTGATTCCAATGGCTTACCCTAGCAGAACTGAAAATGCAGTATACATGATATATATATTTGTACAATATAATGTACCACTATATCTTTTTACATCTTTTTTCAATCCAAACAACATTATACAACAGTATTTGTTTTTCTCTCTACAAAATACAGATATACAGGGAGTGTATTTATGGAGCATGAAAACTATATGGAACCATACTTACTCTATATTCAGTGCCCTGAGCAAAATGTATCATATTCTCAAAGAACCCCTAATGTAAGTTGGTTTATTGTAAATATTATTTTCATAGACATTATTCGTGCCTTTTTAATTCCTAAATGTTTTCTATATTTTCCTATAACAGGTAAATTTGGTATCAGGGAAATTCCAGTTAGAACTATTATTTGGGTATACTGAACCTATTGTATTTGACTAGGTTTGACTATGTTAGAAACATTGGAACCCCAATGTTATAATCCTTAATAATAATAATAATAATAATAATAATTGCTGTTCATGGATATTTTTGGGCTGTTTTTTCCTGTTCAGATGTTTCCAAGATATTGGAAAGTACCATAACCAGATCCAATTTTCATGTTAATGCACAAGATAGACCTAAATAAGAAGAGACAGTTTATGAAAATGGGAATTTGGTTTGAAAATAAACCTCAGGAAAAAAACCAAGAGCTTTATTTCTATGAAATGACAGCCAGCTGAAAGCCTGTAAAAACTGTAAGCAGAAATGCCAACGTTGTGGCTAAAAGTGTTCTAAAGTCATTTAGAGCAGGTAAAAATACATACATTTTTAAAAAGAAAAAGTCACAATTATAATAGCTTAAATGGAACAAATAACAGTGAAAAAATAAAGCTGCTGGTTATGGCTTATTGTGTATATTTCTTTCTATGCTTTTAATATTTGGCTCAATCAAACCCTGATAAATCCTATACATTTTGATATATTAAATCATAATTCCATAATAAAGAATGTAATCATGGTGGCTAAAGAAATCCATTTTATGGCCTAGATATATTGCTTTGACGTTTATTTTAGCACATAATTATAGCTAATATTTTATTTATCTTGCAATTTAGCTGTATAGGTTACATAGATTACCAAAACATATAGGTTATAGTACCCTTTGATAGAGCTGAATGTCAGATAAAAAGGATATTTGGCTGCAGAAGCTCCTCCGGTACAAGAGCTGCAATCTCACAAGACTGTGCAATCAAACATCTTGCCTGACTGGTGCTTCGCTCCACTAAACATTATCATAACCTACATATGGGTAAATTTCCTGAGGGACCAATATGGGAAAGCACTACCTTCTACTACCAGCAGTAGATGCCTCCAATGTCATGGGTTTAGAAGTAAGATTTCACACATTTATGTTATCTTGAATCATGGCTCAATAGCTACCCTCCCTATTAGCCCCCATCGAAAAGGTCTTCCGGGTTGCCCTAACAAAATAAATTCAGTCTATATGGTTTCTGACTACATGTATTGGCTATTTTAGTATATCATATGCCAAATAATGTTTTTAAAATATATTTTATGCCAAAAAAGGGTGAAAAAGTTGGTATGAAATAAAGGATGTATTTACAAAGCTGTGTTATATTTCTTATACTCAAATGATTGGCAGGTATTGCAATCACAGAACAAATTCATTAAAAAGAACTAAGCAGTGAGTGAGTGAGAAAGGTATTTTCTTTGACAGCACAGGCTAAAGCCTAAAATGCCCCCAAATTGTATCCCACTAGACCTGGCAGAAGTCAATGGGACCAATTCAGGGCCACTGAAGCCTTGCAATTTTTTTTATTCAGCAAGATTCAGAAATTGAATCAAATCAAGATTGCAAATGAAAACTATGAAAGAAATAAATAACATTGCATCATCTGCAAAAAATGTTGCTCGCAATTGTCAAGAGCTTTAAAGTTGTATTGGTTTGGTTTAGTTTGGCTGAACACTACAGGATTTGGCCAAATAGGATAAGAAGTGCAGGGTTTCAGCCATATCTTGATTTGGTACATCCCTAGTTACAACCAGCAGGTAATGCAAAATGAACAACTGAAAAGCTGCTCTAATTAGGTCCAACTAATACATATTGGTTTAGTTAATCAAGTTATTGGTCACAAAATCTGTATATGATGGTTTGTTTCTTTTATAGCATGTGGGTTGGTTCCTGCTTCCCTCTGGCTAAATGTTTGTACAATATACAAATATACAGGTTGTTCTGATCCTTGTTTTGCAGAAGGCACTTACCACTTGCATATCTGAAGGAACCCTGGAGAGAAAGTCAAGAATTTCATTGTTGTCAATCATATATGGGTTCCGTATTTTCTTTGTAAATTTATTTATTCCTGTATAATAAGAAAAAAAACAATTGACTATCAGACAAATTCTGTATGTCCTGAAACCTTGGCTATTTAGACTAAATACAAATATTAAAAGATCTGTTATTATCTACTTATATAGGGCCAATACTCAACTCTTCCCAAAGATTGTCCAACAGTCCCTGCACCATTGTTTGGATAATAGCAATGACAGATGTTTATTGTCTGACCTATATATTTGTCTGATCTAGTTTCAGCAAACCAACAGAGACCATTTTAAGTTGTTCCCCAGCCTTGCCAATAACTGCACTGCAGCACACACTGTGATCACTAAAGGGCAATATTTTTATAAACTCATAAAACTCAGCTTAAGACCCAGGTTTGAGACAAAACTTCTCCTTTAGTGACAGTGACAAATAGTGACAACATTAAACTTTCAGCAAAACTTGAGTTTACACAACTTGCAGCAACAGCCTTCATTCCATTGGAAAGTGTATGACAGTGCTGTCCAACTTCTGTGGTACCGAGGGCCGGAATTTTTCCGACCTACGTGGTGGAGGGCCGATAATGGAAGCCAGTTTTGACCACTCCCCTTTTTGAAACCACACCCACTTGAAACCACACCCATGTTATCACATGACCATACCCATATTAATGGTTGTAGTACAGCAAAAACCTGCCATTCTCTGCTTTCCCAACCCTGCCTGTGTGTGCCATACTCTGCCTTCCCTACCCTGCCTGTGTACCATACTCTGCCTGCCCTACCCTGCCTGAGTGTGCCATAATCCGCCTGCCCTACCCTGCCTGAGTGCCTGTGTGTGCCTGTGTGCCATACTCTGCCTGCCCTACCCTGCCTGTGTGTGCCATACTCTGCCTTCCCTACCCTGCCTGTGTGTGCCATACTTTGACTGTGTGTGCTATTCTTGGCTGGTTTGTGCCATACTTGGCCTGTGTGTGCCATACTCTGCCTGCCCTATGCTGCCTGTGTGTGCCATACTCTGCTTGCCCTGGCACACACAGGCAGCATACAGTGACACAATGCTGGCACTGCTCCTACAGTCTGCACAATAACTATATATTAAAAAACTTTTTAATTGCAGTACCACCACAATATATGTTCTTTTTGTAGTATGCAGGGATTATTTGTGGGTTTCTACTGCTCCTACAGTTTTGTCTGAAGTGTGAACAGGGGAACAATGGGGGTGATTACAGTCTGAGCCTGAGGTGTGAACACTGCAGGGGGTGAACAATTCAGAGATTAGAAGGCGTTAACAACACAGGGGATTACATTTTTAAACAATACAGAGGGATTACAGCCTGAATCTGAGGTGTGAGCAATGCAGAGGGCCAGTTAATCTCAGTACTGATACCATTTAAAGCTTACACAAGAGTAAGCCATCAAAGCAGCCAGACAGGTGGGGGGCCACACAGAGGGGGCCCGCGGGCCGCCAGTTGGACAGCACTGGTGTATGATAATATCCTGTTTAAATGGAAAAACATGGTAGGATATCTGTGCCAAATGAGTAGTTAAAGTTTGCTCCATCTGGGTACCAATAAATGAATGACTATAAATGGGGGTGGATTAGGGTTAGCTCAGCAAACCTTTAGTGAACAAAGATCCATGGGAGTCATGTCTCATTGCATTCCATGTAATACAATTTGGTGTTTGGTGATTTTACAGGTAGGCAGATGAAAGGTAAACAAGCAAATCTAATGTGGCAGCAGTGTGGATATGGCCCCCTCAATAAATAAGCCATGTAGCATGTCATAGTCGGGGGACTCTTTGATGTGGTAATAACATTACGGGTACATGGATGTCGGCACCCCATGATTCCAGTTAAATAGTCTCTGTTCCCTAAGAAAAAGTAACCCAATTATCTGTTGGAATATGGAAGAAATAAGCAGCACATTGCCCAATTTTGTGTTTCACTGTAATAAAATGACATTGCAATAGGCGTATGCTGAGCTGTCTTATTTTACTGTTACAATGTGCAGTACATGATGTGATAGTTTTTGTTTTATGTCCAGGCAGTCAAAATATATTTGTCAAATCATCGTGTGGCAGTAGCAGGAAAGCTTGGCCTGGCTTTCTGTGATTTGGCAGAAGCTCACTCATCGGGGAGATCTTTGTGAAGACCGTTGTTTCTAATAAATTAAGTAAGCCAATACTTGCTTCAATCTCCTTAGTGCCTGGGTGGTGTGTTGTAAATTATGTTATAGCCAGTATTATATTAAACCATTAAATATAAAGTGCTTCTGGGCTATAGGACATAGAGTTATGTTTTCACTGAAAACTTATTTCACAAATTCAGTATTGTGCTGCCATACCATCTATGTTCATAATGCATGCAACAAGGCTTATTCCAGAATTCCATTGTATAGATCTCAACCACTGGAAATGTAACAAACAGTGGCGCACAGAACCAGTATATTATCCCATCTTTCTCATCCCTTTACGTCTCTTCCTACCAGTGTTCTTTGATCTTACTACACAATGTGTTGCCATTTAATATGTAGCAGGTCATAGATCAAAGAATAATACAGAAATATACATTATTTGGCATTGGGTGTCAGGTCTCAGATAACCAGCTCAATAAATTGTGCAATTACTGGCAGATAAGCAGTTCAAGGTTTGTAGATCTTTTGGCTCCAATGTTGTACAGGCACCCAACTGTAATTGCTAGGTGGTAACATGGGTGCAAGATTATGGCCATACAAAATGGCATACCTAATGCACTTGTGCCCATTTGCCCTCCTCCCTCTCGCTCGCTCTCTCCCTCTCTCTCATATATACAGTATATGACTTTGAGAAAGGCTGTGCAAGCAGCCGAAATGTTAGGTTGACGTTTAAAATAAACAAGACCTTTATTTTTTGCACTAAGTCCTGTGAGTGTGGCATTTATTCTCAGCATATATATATATATCAGTCCTGATGGTGTCTGCACTCCAAGGCTTTAGTATTCTATGGGGTGCACAGCCAAAATTCGAGTATTTAACATGAAATAATCTGTGGCCGGCACACCCGTAAAATTCAAAAAAATCTTTTTATTGAAGACTCATTGTTCAGAACCAACGTTTCGGTCCTCATTAGGACCTTTATCAAGGTCATGATAAGGATGACCTTGATAAAGGTCCTAATGAGGACCGAAACGTTGGTTCTGAACAATAAGTCTTCAATAAAAAGATTTTTTTGAATTTTACGGGTGTGCCGGCCACAGATTATTTCATGTTATATATATATATATATAAAGCTGTGTTTTGGAAAGATTTTATATACACTTTCTTTCCTGTTTAACATGAAAGTATATTATGACCTGCTACTTATTGTGCCCCCAGCAGTAAGGCAATGTTACAATGGCAGAGAACTTTACAGGTATGGGACCTGTTATCCAGAATGTTTGGGACCTGGGATTTTTTTTTTTAGGACCTTGAGATAAGGGGTCCTTCCATAATTTGGATCTCCATAGTTCAATCTACTAAAAAATGATATAAAAATGAAACAAACCCAATAGGATTGTTTTTTCTTCCAATAAGGATTAATTATATTTTAGTTGGGACTAACTTATTTTCTCTTAAATTAAAGGCTATGTAAAGTATATATATGTCATATACAGTAAAATTTGTCTCTGGCTGCAGCCTTTATAACAGCAAAACCAGCCCTCTGATATAGATAGTGAGCCTGCAATGCTTTTTTATGGCGTATTTTTAGCATGATGATGACATCAAAGCAGAGAGAAAGAAAAACGACTGTTTGAAGACAACCAAAATCATTACAGAGAAGTGATATCCTACTTTGCCTGCCTTCTTCAATCAGAAAGAAGTACCTTGATCATAACGGCTGAAAATGCTGATAATATAACTCATCCCCTTAAAAACACTTAGCCCCAGATAGCATGAAGAGTTCAATAAATGCTTTACGTACCCCATACAAGGACGATGTATCTCAGCGGAATAAAATACAGCACTGCCGTGAGAAGGCAGAGGGCAATAATTGCCAGCCAGGTTAAGAATGGGACTGTCCAGTTGAAAGTGCTGCAATGAAAAATCAGCATGAGTCACGGCGCTAATCATCTCATACATCTAATAAAGGACACAACAAATAAAGTGACGATTTTGAAAGGAGACTTCCAGACGTATTACTCTTCATCATCTCATTTGAGCTGCGCAAGAGGAAACGCACAGATGAACGATGGCGGATAAATGGCATCCCGACAACATTAAAGACAATGGCCCGCATGAATCAAAGCTCTTTGTACAGTAACTCACTTAGGAGAAGGAACATGCTGAACTGAAATACTCAATGAATCTTTGCTACAAATTACATTTCATTAAGCGGCCTAATGCAATATATTTAGGTCAGGTCAATAAGACCACTCATTCCACTTGTGACATTTTGTGAATGATGAATAAAGCCCTATAAACATTGTTCTTAATCAGCTGAGTATTCTGTAAACCCTCTGCCATAGGCAATGATTTGTATCGGGATCTAATAAGGCAGCTGGATTTTAAAGACTGCAGGGCATTTATTATCGATAAATCTTACCATAGCTGAAATATCCACCGTGCATACACTGCACTATACAGGGACAAATCTGGATTTGTTTGTGATGAGGCAGACAATTATTTAAAAATTAGCTGATTCATAAATCATATCAGGCATAAATTAATCTAATGAGATGACCTGATTCACTACTTTTTAGCAGAAACTGATCCAATAACATTCTTACAATAATCCACAGATTTTTAAATCTGCAAAACTAAGATAAATAATACTGTACAGGTATAGGGTCCATTATCTGGAAACCCGTTATCCAGAAAGTTCCGAATTACGGAAAGGCCATCTCCCATAGACTCCATTATAAGCAAATAATTCTAATTTTTGAAAGTGATTTACCTTTTCTCTGTAATAATAAAACAGTACCTTGTACTTCATCCCAACTAAGATATAAATAATCCTTATTGGAGGCAAAACAATCCTATTGGGTCTATTTAATATTTAAATGATTTTTAGCAGACTTAAGTTATGGAGAAAATACAGAAAAATCCCTTATCTGGAAGGGATCTGCAAGGTCCCGAACATTCTGGATAACAGGTCCCATACCTGTACAATGATCCCTGCTCAGGTTCCTCAGATGAGGCAGAACATACACAGGAATGCAGTTTAACACGTTTTTGGCATTTCTTTGTAGGTGCCATGTGGTTTTTGCACCATACCAATAATCATCAAATAACACGTGGGTGGGATTTATTACCACTCAGATTTTTTTTATCTTAAAAACCACAACTAAACTCATTTCCATGAATGGCAAACACAAGTTTTTTTTCATTTTGGATTTTGGTGCCAAAACACCATTTTGTTGTGGAAAAAAACTGTGATTTTGTTGTGATTTATTATGCAACAAAACCCAATGCAAAAATACTAAAAACCTGTTGAAGTGTAGAAGACAATGGCTAATGTCCCTATTACAATTGGAAGATCATTCTTTGCCTTGTGGTTTTAGAAGTTTTCAGGGTTTTTGATGCTGGCCTTTGTGCAACAACATGCTTTTTCAGTTTAGATCATTTTGATAAATGACTGACAAATGAGGTAGTAGTGGTTAAAAAACTATAAAACCATGAAAATCTGAATGTTAATAAATGACGTATTTTTGCATTCATAATTGCATTCATAATTGTTGTGGTTTTGTCACATACTAAACTGTGAAAAAATCTTGTGTTTTTTCTGCAACAAAATCGAGTTTTGGCACCGAAAAAATTGTGCATTAGTAAATACCCCCTTAAATGTCCATTAAGGTACACCAACATATATAACACTTTCCCCCATATGTAATGAAAGGCACTAAGTTTGTTAAGCAGGTGACTATTAAATGCTGCCTCGTGATTGGTGTTACTGCTCCTGGGCAAACTAAGTGCCTTTTACATAACCCCATAAAGATAAAAAAAGTTGGTTATTTAGCATTCTATCTTCCACCCTGGCTTTCTCCCCCTTGGACTTTCCCTTTCTAGATCTCTTTGTATCTGCTGTTAAAATAGATGCTGGTGTATGAGGCTACCATTGACTTAGTAGTTATGCCCACCCTCAAAAGAAGAAGATTGGTTGCTACTGTAACTGTAATGGTGAAATGTAGTTGCTAGTAAATCAGTGCCACAGTCTTCATTGCTTGCATTATAATTTAACTCCATGTTCAAAATTCATTGCTAGCCACAAGTCCACTTCTGATTCTTTTAACAAATATAATTTGTAGAAGCTAAATATAATATCATGTACAAATAGGAGACAAAAGCACTTGATGAGAACACCTACTTTTTTATCCTTTCGGCGATGGAGGCAACCTCATCAAGAACGTTCTGGACACTCACACATACCTCCTGGATGGCATAGAGTTTATTCATAAACCCTTTCTTCTCACAATCCTGAAAGGTAATATGGAAAAAAGAATGACTGGAACATTGAATTTGTTTTGGATAGTGAAAAGTTAATTGTATCGCTTACCTTCTGGTACATATACTTTTTTCTTGATTTTATTTGGTACACAACATTGCTTTAAAACTCTAATTCTGGAATCCCCATCCTTTTTTACTTGTGAGACACACTCAGATGTAAAAAGTGTTGGTGAGCGACACAAGTATGAAAAACATCCCTTAGGGATGCCAAATAGGGCCTGTGATTGGCTATTTGGTAGCCCCATGTGGACTGCTGGCAGGAGAGCGATGCAATGGTGAGTTCCACTCATCTGTATCATAAATTGCTAGGCTGCTTCAGTTCAGGTGAACTAGGGGGAGGCAGGAGAGGTAAGTGCCAGCACCCCCCTCTATTGCACCCTAAGCATGTACCTCTTCTGCCTACCCCTAGTTCTGCCCCTGTCCTTTAATATAAAAATAGATCAGCGCCTATGGCAAAAATGTCCTTACCACCAGAGGTGGATTAGAACTGCATGGGGCTGCCTACGAGCTGCATTCAATACTCAGCAAACATTAACAAATAACACGGGGAGTTACATAAATGACATGTGATTGGTTGTTGCCCATCACAGGTAACTCACATTTAGAAACAGGTACACATTGCATAAAAACAAAAGTAAAAGATGGAATGGCTATTGGGAGCTCAGTAAGGCGTCTAATTAATGTGAAGTTCTAAAACATGTGTTTGAAACAGGTTAGAGGTATTGGGTAAGGCCCCAACAAATGGGGTCTGGTGCTACACTCCCTTTATATTATTAGGGCAAAGAAGGGTTGAATAAACACTATTGAATTTATGACATGCTGTACTGTACCCTCGACACACTTCCCCATATATATGTTATATATAATATACCCTCACAAATACGCTCATGTGGCCCATGAGAGCTGCCCCTTGTGACATCTTTAAAGATGAAACTTTGATTTCAAGTGTTTCTATGAAACTGTCATTTGGTAAAACTACAACATGCAATCCTTCTGCTTTGGAGTACATTTGCCACTGACCCCTTAGTTAACCTTTACAATGATCTCCTGGGGTGATTCTTGCTATGTACAAGAGGCTTCACAAATTGTTTAAAAGTTAGAGATAATTTGTTGATTTATTCCAAAACAAACAAGGAAAAACAGGAATGAAACAGAAGGTCCAGCTCTGCCATAACCAATTCCACATGTCCCATAAACCATTAGCTGTTTTTTATTTCCTGTACAAAAGATTTGTAGTGAAAATAAACCACGCTACAGTACTGTGCTGTAAGCAAATGGAAGATAGGAACCAACATCAGCCAACCAAGAACGTTAATCCATCCTTCAAACACTACTGGTATTTCCTCTCCAAACCAAGATGGGATGATGACTGGAGTCAATTTAATCATTTATATGCCTCAGACTGCCAAGAGGTCTGGAAATCATCACTGACACAAATGGCAGCAATGCTGCAAGACTTTGTACAGAAAATGGATTTGTACACAAACCAACACACAATTTGTAATATACAAAACAAAGCACAAAATACATTTGCATGTATGGATAGGGCCACTAAATAAGAGATGTCCTTTAGTAAGGACATCAAGAACCCAGAATGGAAATATATTGCTTACAGCCACTGGGATAGTATTACTGTTTAAGACATGCTCAGGATATTTATTATCGTTTTTTATTCTTTTGAAATGAAAACCTTTTATTTCAAAAGCTTCCCATCTTTTCTCCCCTATTTGTCATACACAGTTATAGGATGTGTTAATCAGAATGCTAGGGACTTAGGGTCTTTCTGTAATTTGGATCTTCATACCTTAAATCTACCAAAAATGATTTAAACATTAAATAAGCCCAAAAGGATTGTTTTTCCTCCAAGTGGAATTAACTATACCTTAATTGGGATTATTACAGAGAAAAAGGAAATCATTAGTAAAAATCTGAAATGTTTTTTTATTAAAATAGAAGTCTATGGAAGATGGCCTTCCTGTAATTTGGAAATTTTTAGATAACAGGTTTCCGGATCCCATACCTGCGCTGTATATGGGACTTTTTATAGTTTGCATTATGTTCCCATGTAGATTTTAGGGCATTTGATTACTATATACAACACTATATTTCTATACCTTGCCCCTACACCTTGGGGCAGATCTTCTAATGCACGAACACTTGGAGCGTTAATTCAAATGCTCCGAGCGTATTTCGCCAACTTTTTTGATACTTGCGCGAATTTTTTGTACGCTTGCGCGAAATAAAACGGAAAGGTTTTCCCGCTGTTTACAGTCATTTGGTACGAAAATTTTGTGACTTTCGGATCGCCAATACGATATTACGATTTTTTCATAAGCATTTTCGTGATATTTTCAGAAATTTTCGTATCCAATCCGAATTTTTACCATTTGGGATTCAAACTCATGATTTGATAAATCTGCCCCCTTATGTCTCAACCCTTCTCCTTTTAGATTGTAAGCTCTTTTTGGCAGGGCCCTCTTCACATCCTGTATTGGTTACTGGTAGCTTTGTATGTAATTCTATGCTATTTATAAACCCTTTTATTGTACAGTGCTGCAGGATGTGTTGGCTCTTAATAAACTCATGTTTTAATAAGAATAATAATAAGAATAATAATAATAAATACTAGACATAAACAATCTGAAATTGTTCTGCCTGATCCAGGATTATAAAGTTGTTTTGTGAAAAAAGTGTCAGTGTGCTAACAACACCTGCCTGTTTCTGAGCAACCCACATACCTCCCAAAGGTTCTGAATTACTACACTGTAGGTAGGGTAGACCTCAAAACGGGTGGGCTTACCAAAAAGCGGATGGGTTTCAGGTAGATCAGGGACATTTATGGCACAGGTCGAGGTAGATCAGGGGCATGGTATAAATTGTTCTGTTTTTTACTACTGATTCCATCCCTTTTTGCCAATGGATGGGCGTATATGGGAAACTAAGATTACTTTTATCCTGAGAGAGGATTCAGCATGAGCATAAGAGTTTCTTTAGGTCAGGTTTTTATATTCCCCCCCTTCCTTCCTTTCCTGTTGTTGATAAGAAATGTATGACTAGTGGGTCCAAAACAGAAGAGATGTCTTTTTCAGGACTACAGTGAGCTATTCTCTAGACATTTGGGGTCTAGGAAGGAATTTATATTTGCAGTGTAGTGGTGGTGGCGCCATTGGATTAACATGTAGAGGAATATGGAAGGGTTTGTCTTTTCCAGCTGTATAAGCCTTAGTGCATGTTATATATGTTCTGTGAGAAACAAAAATTCTATATTTTCCTATAATGAAATACAGTATATTAGCTGGCAAAATATGTTGAGATTTATAGCCCAGCAGCAAATAAACTGCAACATTACTGGTAATTCGTGTCATATTTAGCCAAGAATTCTAGTTGTTGGCTTCTCGTTTTTAATAAACGGATCTTATAAATATGGGAGGGCCAAATCTCAAGGAAATATTTGACTGATATGCACCTTGACACTTTAAAAAGAATACTTTCAAATGAAAATGCCATGGGATTTTGGCATCAAAGCAAAGGCGGGGGGTAAAAATAGAAGCACCAGATGTGCAAAATAAAATAACATCATCAGAATGAATTTAGTATTATTTCTTCCTGATTGACATATCTTTGATTTGTATACGAGCTGGTATTTGTATTTTTTGTCTCAGTACAGCCTGATAATGTATAGAGTTTGTTGTCCATAAACCTGTTATCCAGAAAGCTCAGCTCCCAGTCCATTTTAAACAAATAATAAATAATTTTGTAATGATTTCCTTTTGCTCTGTTATAGTAACAGAACCATGTACATGATCACAACTAAGCTGTGGGAATCCAGATTTGTAGCAAAACAATCTAATTGGGTTTATTTAATGTTTAAATGTTTGTAAGCTGATGTAAGGTATGGAGATCAAAATTATGGAAAGAGCCCTTATCTGGAACACCCAAGGTCCCATATATTAGATCTGTACTTGCATTTTACAATGCGGCTTTTAGAAAATATATGCTTGAGGGGTTAGTAATAAAAGGCACTACGTTTGCCCCGGTACAGTGACCCATCTCCAACAGTCCCCAATAAAAAACAGGTTTTTAATAACATTTATATTTATTGCTCTTAAGGGCCAGCGATCCAGCTGAAACACAAAGTCTGGGTTTTGACCCAGGTGGGTAAAGTAAGTAGGTAAAGAAATAACCTACTGTCTAGAGACTGGACATGTGAAATTGCTATTAGCCTAGGCGTGTTATGGGTATTCCATAGTCATCAGTGTAATGGTAATAGTGTCTCAGTATATAGGCATACATGAAAAGGCAAATAAAAAAATACCAAGTATCCTACTTGCTGGGTCCCCAGGTTTGTAGCACGTGGGTCCTCAGACGATACATATCATCCGCAATATTTAGATATCATTTTAGAGCCACCAGAAAAATAATCACCAGTTCAAGCAATAGAACACAATCTGATCATACTGTCAAAATTACACTCTCATCAGAGAATGTGCATGGAGTATGGAGAACCAAATGCAAATATAATTCCAGGTCAGTCTACAAGAATATTGGTGTTTATGCGGGCCAGGGTGATGGCACTTTAGCCTACACTACATTAGATGTGCTTATATCTTTTAGCAGCTACTGAAACAGAAGACGGCTGCAATCACCTCATTCATTCTCTTGTGTTTGTTTTGAGCTTTGCATTTACCACTAACATGAAATGCAGGTTACAACAAATAAAGATGCATCGCATACACAATTACAGTCAAAACAATTAGTTTCAGACTATAAACCCAGAGCATGCTGACATTGCAAATCACATAGTATTAAGCTGATAAAAACATGTGCGAAATGCTAGATTTTTCTCTTCTTGTCTCCCTCTTTTTTAATTGTATTTACTATTTGCGAATACTAGTTTAACATAGATTCAGTCTAATTTGTTTAACTGCCTAGAATTTTGCATTCAGCCTTTTTTACTGTTAAAATTTAGACTGAGTGCAAGATTGTAGTGCTGGGTCAATATATACGACTATGTTTAGGGGCCACCTAGTGGTAAATACATCAACAACATTCCATGAAGGCTGATAAAGCCTCGGTGTGGCTCAGTGTAAGAAACTTCCTCGCTGATACAAAGGTTAGTAAATGTTGAAAACAAAAAATCTAAGAGCAAAGCAATCTTCACGACGAGTCATGAGGAGGAATATTCTGTAACAAATGATTGCGCTATGTATTATGCTAGGTTCTGGGATGACTGGGCCATATTCTCTGCACTAGGAGATTTTTTTTTAAGAATTCACGTGAGCTTACTAGAAATGCATCTTCTGCAAAATAACAGCTTTTTTTGTGTTATCCCAATGTACATTACTGTTAGCAGTGTAAATCAATACATTTGAATTTTTATAAAGTAGATTTTGCAGATTTTGATATGAGGCAACATTTGCTTTTACTGTATAAGTGGATGGCCAATGGGTATTCTACCTGTAAGGTACACAGGGTGCCATAAGGAAACACCAGACAAATCATTATCCTTCAATGTAAACATATTAACACACATATGACATGAAAAACATTGATTTTCAGTCTGAAAGCATACAACTTGCTATTATTATGAAATCTAAATAAATTAAGTCAATCACAAATGTTACATGAGAGGGTATATGTCCCATTTGACCACCACAAAACACTAAGCGCCAGTGCCATGTACAATGCTAATGGGGGCATTACTCCGGTTGATTTTTTTTTCACAATTCGTCATTTTCTTTGCTAAACTACGATTTTATCACAAAGAAGTGATTTTTTTGCGATTTATTATAAGACAAAACCACAACAAATCTGAAAGAAAAAATCCACCATGTAAAAGCTGCTGCCAAGATGCAGTCAGTGGAAGATATTTCTTTGATTTGTGGTTTTAGAGGTTTTTAAGGTTTTCTGATGCTGGCATTTGTGCTAAAATGCATGGTTTTCACTTTATTCACATCTTTTTTAAGTTTCAAAAAACTCTAAGATGATGAAAATTCAAATAGTAATAAATGCCCCCCAAAATGTATGTGCAGAAACATGGGAACCCTTACTTGCTTTCAGTAATCCAATTACTACTTACACATACCAACATATGATTCTTTCCTAAATCTATGCTATATTCCGCTCATTCGTTTCCCCTCTGTAGTTATTCATTCCTCAATAAGACCCCCTTGTGCCATTTTTAATTTCTCCCCACATCCACAGACATTCCCTACTACTTCTCTAGATCATCCAGGTATGAGATTGGCTTTAGTAAAAAAACAAAAACCTCATATAATTCTCAATGCATGAACATGTCTGTATTTATGAACATCTCAGCAAAGATAGGACTGCACATAGCAGAGAGCAGTTTAATATTATTTTTTATTTATGAATTTTCATAAACAACACAAACTCAGTTATGTGCTACAAAATATATGGTAGGTTTTGCCAATGAGTAATTAACCAGCAGGTCAGTAAGAATTACATTATAATGCACAGCAAGATTTATACAAGAGATAACAGCGTAGGAGCATCTAGGGAGGAATATTAGTAATACTTTGTACATATCAGATATCAGTTTTTGGGGGCTTTGGTTCCATAATCTTCATAGCAAATTGAAAGAACCAGCTTGGACGTGGTGAAGCTGGAAGTTTGAGTATAGTGCAATGTTTGGCTGATTCAATTTTGTTTTGAGCTGCAATTTAATATTTTACCCATGTCCTGCGATCAGCTTATGTCTTGCCCTTTGCATATTTTAAGTCTAAACATGAAAAACATGATAAAATATTAAAGCTAGTGTGGTGTGTTTTTGAACACAGCACAGTGTAATGGTATTACCTGCTGACATAAAAGCAAACAACCTTCTGTTGTGCAGTGAGGAGAGACTGGGACCTGTTAACTAGCAGCCTGGTAGCTCATTGTGTCCACATTCAAGGGTCCTGCAAAATTAGCAATGAAAAAGCACAACAGTGCAGGTACTCTTGACATTGGGGGCACTACCTGTAGACATGCTATTGTATAGCTCCCTCTTACTCAGGAGTCACTCCATTGCTCACCCTGAAATAAGAATGGTTACTCAATATAAACATCAAGAAGCCTTTGTAGCTGGACTTCACCAGTGTACTAGTGTCTCTTCCAGCTTCTCTCAATCAGACATTTTTTAAACCAGCATCACCCCCAGCAGGGTATGTTTTTAAAAGATCTAAGTGTGGTTCCTCCTTACTGACTATCCTGGGATCCCGTCCTGCCAGTTGGCTCTCAAGTAGTTTATTTATAACCTTGGACCATTAAAGGAAAACTATACCCACCCAAATGAATACTTCAACAACAGAGAGCTTATATCATATTACTGTAAGTGACCTATTAAAGAACATTAATGATATATATATCTCTAACAGGAAGTAGTGTGGGAGTCAAAGGCAGGACTTTTTCTATTCATTGACTGATGGGGCATAACATGTATGTGTGCCTTGGCTTGTTTGTCTGCACTGTGAATCCTACGATCCCAAGGGGGGCGGCCCTTAGTACTTAAAATAGCAATTTTCTATTATGGATTACCCAATGGCACATACTGCTATAAAAAGTATATTTTTATGAAAAATTGTTTATTTAGATGAAGCAGGGTTTTATATATAAGCTGCTTTATGCAATATATTTTTTATAGAGACCTACATTGTTTGGTTGTTTAGTTTTCCTTCAAGGAGCTGCAATATTACATAGGGTTTCAAGTGTGTATCCCACTGAATACCTTTGTAAATCATGAGCAACCCTGCTACACTTCTTTCATTTATTCAGTTTATTAAACACTGAATTTAAATGGCAGGTTATTCCCGACCATGTGTACCAGCTGGCCCACTGTGCAAAGCCATAAAGATGAACTCTCATGCATTGTTGACCTGTTTGGTCTCTGTGTGAAAGCTGTAGGATACAGCAGCTTTATATACATACTAACTGATAGTCATCAATGTTAGTAAATCCAAGTCCTTAGCACATATACTCTCCCAATGCCAGTGCTTTCAGAAGTAGCCATGCTAAATTGATATATACTATGTGGCCCAAGCTACTGACACTAAGAAGTTTGAACAGAAATGCTCCAAAAAACAGAGAAGCGCTGTTTGATTTGCAGATTTTAAAATCTTTCCAATAACTTAACACAGACAGTCTGGGCTTGACAAAAGGGGTCATCGTTCAGATAAACCCCGCTGCCAGTTAGCGCTACAATGAACGTGTATTCTGCACAGGAGAGAGCTTTTTATTATGAAGTTCGGCAGGATACTTGTAAACTTGAAAGGTGAGCGACAATTAGGTTTTATATTCACACAAATCCCAGCTTTGTCAAAGATTTGTCCTCGTGGCCCTGCTCGCCCCATGGTACTTGGATCTTTTGATGTCATTGTTACTACAGACAGGCACTCGGAGATAAGAGGTCAATGCACACAATTTGCCCAGACAAAAATACTCTTGGAGAGTTTCTTTTCACATTAAAGTTTTTCCAGCATTTATTTCATATTACTTGGGACTAGCCACAAAAGCAGAATGTTCTCAGTCCAGATGATAGACATCCTGTTTCTTTCTTACAACTTCCAGTTAGACTCGATCTGTGCAGAGCAAATGACTTATTTAAGTTATGCTCATAATGGCAGAAAGGGATTTACTCTTTGGTTGTATCTAAAATAGTGTTCAGTCCTGAATTCCCTCTTAATAACACTCAATTGGATTCCATACATCATGGGCAGAGGAAACAGGCAACTGCATTGGGTGCAGTAATGGGTGCAAAATTCTGCCTATTACTGCACCGTGTGTTACAGTATTTGCCATTATTTGCACTCATGCAAAGGAGCACTATACACCATTGTGCTGGATACTACTATGTTGGCACATGTGGTAAAAGGTATAGTGTGCTTAGGCACAAGTCAGCCACATACTTAAAGCCTTAGGGAGGCACTGAGTACAAAACTACATTAGTGTGTTGTGACCATAGGTGCTTGATTCTATTTTTACAGCATAAAGGCAGGTTAAGTACCCATATTCCTACTTAGTGCAGAACCCTTGCTAGATGGATAAAGTTATGCCAATATTATCTGGATTAAAAAGAATATTGATTTTCTTGAGATTTGTATTTATCAAATTTGTAAATGATTAATTTTAACTACAACCGGTTAATGTTAATACTGCCTCAGAGGGTGATGCAGGAGCAAATCACTATAGTACAGGTATAGGACTTGTTATACAGAATGCTCGGGACCTGGGGTGTTCTGGATATGGGGTCTTTCTGTAATTTGGATCTCCATACTTAGGGGCTGATTTACTTACCCACGAACGGGTCGAATGGAGTCCGATTGCGTTTTTTTCGTAATGATCGGTATTTTGCGATTTTTTCGTATGTTTTGCGATTTTTTCGGATTCTTTACGAATTTTTCGTTACCAATACGATTTTTGCGTAAAAACGCGAGTTTTCCTATCCATTACGAAAGTTGCGTAAAAAGTTGCGCATTTTTCGTAGCGTTAAAACTTACGCGAAAAATGCGCAACTTTTCGCGTAAGTTTTAACGCTACGAAAAATGCGCAACTTTTTACGCAACTTTCGTAATGGATACGAAAAACTCGCGTTTTTACGCAAAAATCGTATTGGTAACGAAAAAATCGTACAGAATCCGAAAAAATCGCAAAACATACGAAAAAGTCGCAAAATGTTCGTTTTCAAGTCGGAACTTTTCCAATTCGGGTCGGATTCGTGGGTTAGTAAATCAGCCCCTTAGTGTACTAACAAATTATTTAAACATAACCTAAGCCCTATATGATTGTGTTGCCTTTTAAAATGATTAATTATATCTTAGTTGGGATCAAGCACAAACTACTGTTTTATTATTATAGAAAGAAAAAAAGAAAATATGTTTAAAAATTTTGAATTATTTGTTCAAATTTGGAGTTGGATAATGGGTTTCCTCATTATGTATGAGACTGGGGTATCTGGGACCCAACATAACAGTCATCTCAAGGGCCCACCATCCCAGCCACTAGGGTTGTGCGGTAAAAAATATGCTTGATGCAAATATTAATAGAAAGAAAATGTAAAAATATAATAATAAGGCCAGTAATTTTTCCAGAAAAGGTAGCAACCCTATCAGCGTACTTCTGCCCTGCCATCAGCAGGCTGCTCCCCTTACACCATAGATCCCAGGCACAGTGAGCTCAGTTCAGAGGGGCCCATATGGGTCAGGTCCCACAATGATTACTCCTGGTGCCCTGCCAGGCCACCCTATCTCTGACTGTAAGGGGACTAATAATTATGGTATATTAAAATGACAACCACACGCATCACCATACATCACAGCATAAAAAACAATGTATTTATCAAGATATGTATTGATTTTGCATACCTCTGTGTAAAAATCTGATGTAAAATGGAGCATCCAGTCGAAAATGTGGTGCTCACACATATTTTTTATACATTTTTAACCAAGCGACTTCGGACCAGAATAAAGTTGCCATTTATTTAACACAGCTTTTTACACCCTTTGTTTTTTTGGTGTTAATAAATTTACACAGTATGATAAATAGCCCCCTTAGTACACTGCTACAACCACACATAAAACATGTTCTGTCCCCATGAATTCTGTATAAGTAAGAGTGCAATAAATAAAATAAAACAGTTACAGTTTGGGAACCAGACACCTGATATTGTTACAGATAATTACGGAGTGTATCGTTCCATGATAGGATATTAACATGTGACCTAGGACAAACAGCCCCTCACACACCACACACTAAATTACCATGTATTCAAATGATTTTTATTAGTGCAGCCCTCTAGCCGTTGGCAGAAGGGTTACGCTGGCACAACTGAGAACCATCTGGCATCAGTGCAAGCCAGTCTGCGGTGTCACTCAGGGATGAGTGAATCTGAAATTGTGATTGGTTTCACTGCGTATGCATAGTGGTGAGTGCTATAAAATAAATCTTTATAATGAGCCCAACTACAGAAACTCAGTAAGAAGCCCTATTCATGAAATTCAGATACAGGCAAAAACTGTTTAAAATATTGAGACCATGTTCTGTATAATTGTTTACCTGCCTTTTTTTAGCATCATAATGCAACTATCACCCAGGTTTTCTAAAGCTGTCCAGCAACTTATGTTAACTCCATTTTCTGCTAAAGGACATGTAAACCCCCCACAAAAACTGAATCAGTGAACAGCCTCTGAAATCTTTAAACACCTGTCACTCTGGTTGTTCAAAGTTTAATAGTAAAGCTGCAGCATTTCCCTTAATCACTTGGATTTCCTTCTCTTCCACTAACCCACTCAGCCCCCTCCCCTAGGACATGACTTTGGCTTTTGGCTAAATGAGCATGCTCAGTTCTTCTCAACTCAGGTTACCAAACGCAACCCTACCAGCCACCGGTCACAAAGTTCTTCTTACAACTTACGTCAGTGTGTCCATTCTAATGCATTATGTGCAAGTGCATGTACTGGTGCAAAGGAACCTTTGGACATGGTGGTGTTCCAGGATTCACCAGTGAGTTGCAGAAACAGGTGCTACTAACTTGCACCAAGCAAATTGCATAGTAATACTTTATGTTTGTTACAATGGAACTGTTGCCATTCTAACACAAATCTGGGGGAATTACGCCGGAATGTGTGATTTGCCAAACAGATGGTAATTTGCATCCATATTGGAGCATTGTGTGCTGGAATTCTGTGTGAAAAACAATGAATTGTGGGTAAAAAAATTGGCAATTTTTGTCCAAACAATTGCAATTTGCACCATGTGCCACTTTATTAAACTTAATACATTGTTCTGCAGTTCTTCTCATGCTACTCTCGGTTCATAATGACTGTAATCTTTCTAAGATTCACATTTTTTAGGACATTATGCATATTCTGAATACCTATTCAGGCTTTGTGCAGAGCTTTCATAATAATACTTATTCATGTTACAGCATATGCAGATGACATATACAGAAAGGATGTTTTCATGCAAGTAGCAAAGTCATAGTGCCTCGTAAATATTAAATTGTATATGTATAATTTAAGAATTTTCGAGTCCTATGTTAATAGGCAAAGAACACTTGTGTCTAAAGAATTGGGTACATGCACCAACCACTCTTGTATCAAACAGCAAAAATGATGCCAACATCGGCTGTAGCTTGATTCAGGTGTAAAGCCTACAAGCGCAACAATGCTGGGATTCTGGAAAATAATACTGCATGGAAAAAACATGCCATGGGAAAAACATGCACTCAAAACTAAACTTTGCTCATGATAAATCCATAAGTCCACTTTTGTTTCTCCGTGGGATCTTTCTCAATAGAAAGTCCAAAACTTGGTATCAGTTAAAAATGGCAGTCTGACTGTTTTGCTTGGAATAAACCCTGCAGCTGTGGGCAGAGAGGCAGCTGTGCTAAGTTTATACTATCTGTTGGTCTTTTGTAAAATCATCACTGTAGTTAAATATGTCTACTCTATTCATGCTCAAATTCCCATCACAGTAAGAGATCAATTGGTCTGCTGGAGATTCACTGGGCTTCAAAGTGGGCCGAGGCTCTGAGCTCACAGCTTGATGCCTCTAACCCTTTTATCCCTTGGTTTAATGATAACTCTCATTCTCTCTATATTGGCATTAACAAAGGGAGGAACTATCTGACCTGCAAAGGTGCTGAGTTCCTGTTTCAGGATGTTCAAAATACATACCTACATGTACTGATGCACTACAACTCCCATCTGCCTAAACCAGACTTATATTACAGCTACGGCTAGGGGCTACTTCTTCCCAATGCCTGATCATTAGTAAACTGTTTTTTCCTGGGTAAAAGATGTCATTTTCTGTCACAAGAGGAAAGATTCTGAATGTATCTGCTTGCATATAAGCTGGCAGCACCTATTTCATTGGCAGATCAATTTGTATGCTAACGCTGTACTTCCCACAGTTCGTGACATTAACAAAAGTAATGAAATCCCTTATGACATAAGCACAGCATCTGTAAAAAAGAATATTCATGTTTTCCAGGTCACAGCCGTCAGGACACAGAGGGTGATATGGATGAAAGAGAAAGGGTGCAGCGTTCCAGACAGATATCTATATTTTGCAATAAAAAAAACCCTCCTGCAGTCCAAAAAGTAGGTCACCGGGGCTACATGATCCCCAAACACAAAATAAGGCAAAGGCACAGACAGCTCACACTCACAGGCAACAAAAGTAGCCATTTAATAACAGCTCTCATCTCCAGCGCTTGCCTGAGCGGTTTTGTATTTATTGTGCAGTAAATAAAGCTTAAATGCTTTGTAGCCATTGCTTGCAATCTATCTACCCATTCACAGCCCAATAACAGCAGGGAATAAAATCTGCCATCGCCTAATGTCTTTTTTCCTCCTCTGTGAGCCTTTTTCCCTGAGATTTCATTATTACCAACTGGATCTGCACGCACTGTCATATCTGGGGCACTGCAACAGTAAATAAAGAGGGAGATATGATTCTGAAACACTTTATCATGGAAAAAAATGGTTTGAGCGGAAACAATAGCACGGAGGCTGAAGGTGGATTTGAGAATACGCTGCTATTCAAGCCATTTCCAAAGGAAGCAAAATCAGAAACAGAAAGCGTCCCCTCCCTCTTGGAAAATGATCTGCACTTTTCTATTTCTGACAGTTAGAGATTACATACAATAACACTTCAGAGACGTTCGACTTTGTCACCGAGTGGATGCTACATAGATTCCCATACTGCTAAACCAATCATTGACTTTTCAAACAGCATTAAAAAACAGTCTGTCACTCACACACTTGCTCTGAGCAGCGTCCGTAGTGCTACCATTCTCTACATATCGCTAGGGTTTTCCCTTTATTTTTTTCAGAGATTAATTTGAAGCAAATAGTCTCTTCCTTTTTATATACCATGCAGAAGTGTCCAGGCTCATCCTAAAAACCACACGCTATGGCATCAGCTAAACCGCTCATTATTGTTCTTTTATCTAGTGTGGCTTGGTGTATAGGTATGGATGGAATCTATTAGCCAGAAATCTCTGAAATACAACAGAGCCATTTACCATGGCGTGTTAATTAAATATATATGTACTTGATGATGATAAAGCCAACAAAATCCATATTGATTGCAAAACAATCCTTCAGTGTTTAAATAGGTTTATGGCATAGTGCTCTAAATTATAGAATGACCCATCATACAGAAACCCCTAGGTCCTAAGCTTTTCAGTTAACACATCCCATACCTGTACTGGAAGAAATACAATTACAAATATCAAATATATACAAATGAAGGAAGAAAAACATGAACTGAAATTTCCTAATTTGAGTTTTTCCAACTCAAACGTTTAAGATATATCAGTTTATGTTTAGGATCTGGGTATAAAACCATGGTGGCCCATACCCACAGTGTAGTGATAGGAAAGGGATTGTGAACACCAAAAAGGTGTAAAGGGGTTCATTTATGGGTTATCCTTACAGAAACAGATCAATATAGACTTTAATTTGGTGTTCATAAACTCATAATTATTATATATGTTATCAAATGGCCTGATGCTTCCAAATGATACCAAACAGGGCCTACTTATAGCCACCATTCAGGAAAAAAGCATGAAATAATTTGACCCCTCATTTTGGTATCAGCCTGACCACCAAATGATGAAATACATAATGCCCATACTGTGAACATGATATACAGTTTGGGGAAGTATTCTTATTCAAGAAAGTGGCCTGGAAACCCCTCTCCTCTTTTATGCAACATCAAAAAGACACAATGCTTTGTATTCCCACCTCATACATAGGTAATAACAGAGGGAGCTCAACAGGGAGATACAAGGCCAAGTCAACCATGTGTGAAACTGTCACACGCTGGAGGTTCCAACTCTGTTGGGCTGTATGTCTGCTTCTAACCTTGGCTCAGGGGACAGAAAAAGACCTCCCTGCCTATTTACTCTGGTATACTGTATAAATTCTAAATGTTGTACTGTGCCTGTTACTTCTGATTTAACAAAATAAATCCCTTGTGTGTTGGCTTAGCCTTTGTTACTAGTTTAACCTTAAAACAAACCCTCAGAGGTGGAAGTGTGAGATTTTGATGTGTGTAGAGTGACTTATACAGTGGCAGTGTGACAATGCTCTTCCGTTCTCTTTGCCATACTTTCCTCTAAGAAGGAGAATATTCTTTACTGCTTATCCTACAGTAACATCGTGTACCAGATAGAATTCAGAAAATGTAGAAAGAACTTACTCCAAGGTTAGAGCACAGATATGTGGAACTACAGACTTTATAAAAAATGCTTGTTCTTCCACAATGATTCATTAAATGAGTAATTTCAAGGTCACTTTACTTTTACTTTCAGTACAAAACAATGTCCACAGAACATTCAAAAGCTAAAAACATCAAAAGAAAATTCACAATAACAATTACTTTAGCAGCATGGCTTTAGATCAAATATTTGATGACATGGCTTCCCCTTCTGGCTAAAGGCCTGTCAAGTCCATATTGCCCATGCCTGCCTGACAGAAAATAAGAGTGGCTAATAAAGCGAGGCAGGTACATTAAGGAGTAACTAGCAGCAAGTCCTAGTATCCAATAATGATAACAGAGACAACCCATCAATAGTGCTATTAAATATATCATTGGGGGTGATGTGTGGCAGATGCGCAAGCAATCGTCCCCTATAACTCATTACAAGGCATATGTGCCAAGCCCAGCTCATCATTGATCTGTCACTCCTCTCCCGCTCCGGGTGGCAAAATAATGTGGGTGTCAAACAAAATTTTATAGGGTAATAGGGGGATAGTAATCATTTATTGTAAAGTTACAGTATAGTAAATCTCATTATTGCTCCTGGTTATGGTGGCTTTGTTTATATCCTGTCCCTGGTGCCTCTCTCTCTTCTGTGCTTATTTGTTTCAACGCTCTACAGGCTTTCTCCCTTTTTTTTAATCCTCCTCGCTATCTTTCCAACTCGGGGAAGAGTTTAATCATGTTAGCATTTTGAGTTTAGAAGTATTACTTGAACTATGAGAAAGGGAGGGCATCACCTGCAATATGCATATGTATACATATGTATACACGGATCTATAAAAACTCCAGCTCCTAATGCATGCTTTATGAAAGCCTTTTATCAGTTTGTCTATGAAATGACAGCCTGTTATTTCTAAAAAAAAAAAACCAAATTACAGCCATTGCCCTGTCTAACGTTTTTAGCATGCATTACAAGGTTATAATAATCGTTTTATTAAAGACAAAAAAATGGAATACTTAGCAAGGCCTTGCTTAGAAGTTTTGTAACTGTATAATAGGCAAAGCCAAGGGGGAAAAGTTATATTCCGTCACACATCAAAGATCACTTCTGGAAATATGCCCATACGGACCTCATCAATAGCCACCAACCTGCCTTCTCCTTGTGAAAAAGTGACTAATATCTGCACTAGCTTTTAAGAAAGACACTTTTTATAATCACCCAACAATCTGCTAAGTGAAAACATATGGGCTGGCTTATGCAAAGCCTACCAGGGGTCTTTGCAGAATATAAAACAGGTGCTGTAGCTTTGTGGCATGTAACACGGCACTTAGCCTCACGTCCAAAGGTTACAGGACTAATAGCTGCCTTGTGGTAATCAGAGGAAACACAGACACTGGCCAGGGCACAACATCTGGGACACATTTGCATACTTGCAGCATATGTTTCAAGATCAATTAAAGAGAGGCTTTGGCACATCTATTAACTTTATTTTACTTCTATCCCGTAGAACAATCCTCTGACCCTAGTATACTGTTATTCCAGATAGGCCAATGACAGAGTAATACCATTAATATGTTGTAAAGAGGATAGGAACTTTGCACATTGTTATATATAAAGGGCGGCTAATATGCAACTTTACTACAATAACTCCCACCAGCCAATATTTTTTTTTTTGTTAAAGTTCAAAGAAATAGGAAAGCAGGAAGAGGATGACTCCGCAGTACTTGCTGAGAGGACCCCCAGGCTGGGGCAGTTCTCTGCTAACAGGAGTATCAAATAAGTAAACACATTCACTGCTGGGGGCCTGACTCTTAGTTCCCACCAGTGATTTCAACTTCCTTAAAACTGTTTCTTTAAGAAAGAAACTGATCCTGTGCAGCAGGAATGTACAATATAAAGATATGATTCACAACCTGTGGCTCTTCTGTTTTTGAGCTGAAGCTCAACGTACCTTTGGAAAACACTGTATCCTTATAGAAACACAAAAAAAAAAAAAGAATGGACATGGGTTCAACATGTTTTGGAAAGAAGATAAGAGTGCATTTACAATATAAAAATAGCTTTCACTAATAATGCTATAGGATAAATGCACTATTTTCTATCACTTCTGTATTGCTTTCTTGAAAAGAGAAGAATCAGAGTGATTAATATCATATTTTGGGTGTTGGAAGCAAAAATAGAGACACTTTAAATGTAGGACGTCCGTGGGACAGTAGTCAACTGTCTTCAGCCTGCATCCTCCAAATCCCACAATTCCCTGCACTTGTGATGTCCATAAGTAAAGGATTGTCACAGTACAATGCATTGTGGGTTATGTAGTTCCTTTGTGCTGCTGGTAAACTCTGAAGAGGTTGCTACTATTTGTAACATCAGTGTTTTAGTCCCTCCTCCCCTGCCAGAATTTTAAATAATGCAGAAAGAGAAGAACTGTTTTGCAGCTGGATTTCAGCATGTAAAAATGGTATTTATTCATACTTTTTGAAGAAATATGTTACAGTGATATGTATATTAGCGGTGTCGGTGTTGTGTGAAGCTCTTTAACAAATTTTGGTTCTGAAGCCAGAGTTCCCATTTAGGGTTATACTGGTCAAAGAAGGATGAGGTTAAACTCAGAGGCTAGCACTGCATATCATTACTTACATTCTGACCTTCTCAATGAATTTTACATTTATTACTAGACATGGCTTCTTATTATTCCTTACCTTACTTCATATAAAGCTTGATGAATCCACAAGGGTTGCACGGAGCCACAGCATTCCGTTGAGATTCATCATCCAATCTGTTGACTTCCAACAGTGAACTGCCAAGTTCACTGGGGAGCATTATGTTTCCATCCTTATTCAAGTGTAAGTGTGCGGAGAAGATTGTTAAGGGGATAACAAATCACAGTGAGTTTTTTGACATTTCTAATGCTTTCTGCCAAAGAGTGAGTTCTTGCTGTGTTATGTAACTATACATCTCTACTAGAAGCAAAGGTCGAGGTTATAAATTAAGAGACGCCTTTTTTCCTCATCCCTTCAAAGCTATCATTCCTTTAATACAACATAATTCTGCAGCCGGCTATTGCAGTACAGTATGCTAAGTTTTTGGCACTTCCGCGATGGTAAATTATGAGCTTTATAAACATATTAATGCCTGTATCAAGAACATGAGAAATGAACGTGATTGTAACCTTTTCTGAATCTGGCTGAATAGTGTTCAGGAAGCCGTTTCATTAATGGAATATCTATTTAATATATGTATAGATAATGTACTAAGGGCCACCCCTAGAATCATACGGTGCACACAAACAAACCAAGGGAACATACAGTACACGTTAGGTCACATTAGCTAGTTAATGGCCAATATATGTTCCACTTTGGTAAGATTCTTATATACCATTGGCCACTTACTAACTCTGATTTTTTCTTCTCTGATTCAGATTTTTAGTGCTAAAAGTTGCAATAGAGATTTACAATGCGTCTAAATAACTAAAAATCCGAATTCGACAAGGGATCATGTAGAAGTCAATGGAAGATGTCTGTTCCTTGGAGAATCTTTCATTTGCTTTGAACCTTTAGAGGTTTTGAATAGTGATGAGCGAATTTTTTCGGCAGGCATGGATTGGTGAATTGTTACGCGAAACTTCCGGGAAAATTTGTGCAGAAAAATTTGTCGTGTGGGAATTTCTTTTTGCTGCGCATTAAATTGGGCGTGGTTGTGTCAAAAAAGGGCACGGTCGGGTCAACATTGGGCGCGGTCTCGTCTAATAGCTTGGGCGACAAAAAGAATATACGCGGGTGACAAAGAAAATCGAGCGACAAATGTATTTCGCTAATTTTTCACCGTTTCAGCAATTTTCTTGCCATTTCGCGAATTTTATGGCGAAGCGAAATGGGACAGATTCGCTCATCACTAGTTTTGAATTTTTAACTCAAGGGTCGCAGTTTTCATGTGACAAGTCGAAAAATTGGGAATTCGCGTGACTTTTCCTGCGCTGACATTTCCGATTTTTTAGTGAATATAAATCATTTGTGGAAATGAGTTTATTTGAATTTTAAAATAAAAAAGAAATGTTAGCGTTTAAGTAAATCTGCCCTCACATGTGATATAGACTATGGGGCACATTTACTTATCCACGAACGCTGCAAGCGTTCGTTCGATCGATCCAATCATATTTTCCGCGACTTTTCGTACCTTGCGCAACTTTTTTGTACCTTGCGCAACTTTTTCGTATTTTTACCCATTCAGGATTTGAACTTGTGTTTTGATAAATCTGCCCCTAGTGTTGTTTAAGTATTCCTTCTAGGGGTCCAGTTTTCCTTTAAAATCATGGCATAGAAAGTTCTAATGTTCTTTTAGGGTTTCACTTTAATGACTGGAGTTTGGGACTATATATTATACACTTAACATACCCAACAATGCCATGAGTGTATACAGTGTATAGCACAGTGTATCAGCCCTAAAGAGCTGGCCGCAGGAGGCAGTGCTTCACCTAGGCTTCTCTTATTAACATACCAATACATCAAACATTGCAATAATACAGGAGAAAAAAACGGCTTTGACAGTATTTAAAATGAACTGAACATCTGCTCATGATAGAAATTCTGGAGACAATAAATCAAATAGTGATTTCTGCTGCAATAACACCCACAGAGTTGAAGTCTGTGCAAGGAAGGGCCTTTGACTGTCAACATCTAAGCAAAGCTAGTAAACATGTGGATTCCACATGCCCCGTGCCACAGTATGTTGATGAATCAATTTGCCATAGATGTAGAACAGGCGTGACGTTCTATTCGTCATTTTAAAATAAGAAGGGCACAAAAAAATGACAGAAACATTATAGGGAATGTAAACCCACAACCCGAACACTTGTCATTTTAAAGACATTATCATGTCCCAATATCCACTGATCACATATTGTCAATGGTTTTAAATGTATTTGCAATTACTCTTAAAATTAGTATCTGTCACTTTCTGCTTTTTTTCCTTAGTGGCTCTAATTTTTGAACCAATGTAGCAGAAGCCAACTGATTAACAGATCTTTGAAGAAGCATTGTTTCAAGCGACAAAGCCAGCAGTTCAGAAGGGACTTGCTAAAAGAGCCCCCATATCTAGCAGGTGTATGCTTTTAATTGCTTTAGAGAATGTCAGAACTGTTATTTTGAGCTGCCCCTCACACCTATTGCTTTAACTTTCCCTTTAATTTAAATAAAACACCTGCAGCTGGCTACAACTAGGGTAGCTGAAACATGTCCCACAGATGGATTTAATGTAACATTTTGGGCAAGGGGGCTAAACAACGGGGGCTGGAAGGGTTTATTGCACAAGTGGCTGTATTGCATTGATTTAGCATACAACTATAAGTGCATACCATTCCATTGCAGGTAGAAATGTATTTAATTAGGTGGGGTTCTTTGGGTTTTACATATTTAAAGACAAATCTTTCTTATTGTAAGCATTTCTGCTATTGTTAGCAAAGTTGCTATAAAGCAAGTACATTAAATGTCCCATTGCCTCCCACTATCAGATATCTTCACCTATCTACTTTTATTTAGGTGTAGGAGGCTTCAGGAAAGGAAGAGGTTAATCTCCAATAGAAATGTAAGAGAAAGAAAAAGGTATTCCTAGGGGAGTGATTTAGGGAATAAAGGGAGCTTGTGAAGGAGAAACGCATCCCCCCATTCTTTCATGAATATCACCAATTCCCTTTTTCAAAAGTTTAATTGTAACTTCTTTTCTTTTGAAGGTTCCTGCAGCAGCAAAGAGATTTCAGGTATTGTAAAAAAGCCGAGGCAGCTTGAGACCTTTATCACTGCGCTCTTGTGTGCAGCAAAGTAGTCCTGCTAGCAGAATCCATTCCTTTTGTGGTACAAGGTCACTCTAATTTCCTCCCTCTGGTTTTCATATTCCCACAAGGACGACCAATCCAAGTGCTATCATATCCTGACACAATGAATTGTGGAAACAAGCCTGTATTTCTCTCTCGTTCTCTCTCCCTTTTTTCTGCACCGTGGCTGAACTGAACAGCGGACAAATCCCAAACTAGTAACCCTTCCAGTACCTGATAGCTCTGCATATATTTGCGCCAGTAACATGCGGACAAAACTGGATTTATGAGTTAAAATGCTGATTGATAACATAATGCTTTGCTTATAGTTGTCAAAGACCTTTACAATGGATATTATATAGTTTTTCTTGGTTCCAGCTGCAGGGCAAGGAGAATTGCTGTGTTCCAAAAGCTGTGAAAACCCACTTCTAGAATCCTCAATTACAATTAGCAGCTAAGGCTGTGCAGGGGTTTATGGGAGGGCAGAATGGCCACTTGCATGAAATCAGCAGATTTCAATTCAGAGGTGCAATTGTTTTGTCACCCACTTCTTAGAGCTAGAAAACTGCTCCAAATTGCCCTGACTGCCTGATAATTGTTATATATGTATATTATGTATATTTTCAGTATATACAGACGGAGTAAACTTTCTTTTGGTATTAAAAAAAAAAAGTCACACAGTCACAATCAGAGCCTTTATTTCAAAAGAAAAAGGATGTGATTATGATATTCTGTTTAAATGGAGGGAACCAAGGGGACCTGGTGTGCCTAAAGTATAGATATTGTTTACTCCGTCATTATGTAAGGGTTGTCCTGTGAAACTTCAAATTGCAACCCTTAGTATCCCACTGACATGAAAAGGCTGTAGTGAGAGGATTATGGGAGTTGTAATTTACCAGTAATTGATTGGGTAACCTTGCATTATGTACTCCCACCCTTCTCCTAGTTGGGATCCTTCTCTTCCCTACCTTTGTTCCTGACACTCTTGAACTCTTCACCATAATCCAGGAAAACTTTTTGTAAAAAATGCACAGAAGTTAAAAATGTCAACATCAGCTACAATGTGACAGAGAACTTCACAAAACAAGGTGTACAGGTGTAAATAAAAAAAATGACCAGCTATTATCCAGGAAAGCTTAGATGCACTCATACCCAGATCCAAAAGTAGCCTGCTTCTACATGCTTCCCAGGATTCTCTTGCCACTCATCAAATGTGCTCTACTTAATTATGTGCCTGAAATGTCCCACTACAGGACTGTATGTTGGGGAAACAGGGCAGATGCTTTGAGACAGAATGAGAGGGCACAGATTCACTGTTAAGAACAAGAAGACAAAATGTCCAGTGGGGGCACATATTAACAGTTCCAACCACCCTATTAATGACCTTTATACTAATGGGGAACTTTAAATTACACAGGGACAGAAGGTGGGGGAATATAAATGTATGGAAAAATTTGACACCCAGCGCAGTGGCTTAAACAGGGATAAAAGTTTCATGTGCAATTATGAGTTATAACCCCAAGGCTACATGGACGCTTCAAAGGACCCGACAACATCAAATGACCACTGCACATGTCCCTACTGAATATTTGGCACCCAAGTGCTTTCAGAATACAAGATCCTTATCTTATCTTGTTTCAGTTCTCTGTTATCTACTTTCCATTTCACACGTCCATGTCAGATTCCTACTTTGATGTAACTGCTTCCTATTGTGTCTCTGTGTGTATATAAACTGTATATTTAGGTACTGTTTTACAAATTGTAACATCATGTCTGATGAAGAGATGTAATTTTTTTTCAAAAGCTTGCATTTATACATTTACAGCCAATAAATGGTATCACGTTACCACAAAAAGCATTTTTTTCTTTTTTTGCAAAAGACAATCACTTTTCAGCAGAGATCTGTTACGGTTTTAGAAAGCAAAAAAAACAAAAAAAACCCCCAGCCAACAAACCTGCTAGTTTGGCTTGTCTCCACTAAAGCAGGTATAAGAGAGAAGCGGGTGCCTAACTGAGGTTACATATACATTACAGTACCTAGAGGTTGCACTGAATCTTATACAACCCTATAGATATACAATAACATTACTATAGGCTTTTAAGTAAAAGGACAATTCTTGGACCAAACACCATACTAAGTAAAAAGAAAGTTGCTCCTAACCAGAAGAGACATGTACCATAGGAAAGTCATCATTAGAGTGGCTATTGCCTAATTATTTTTAAAGGATTTAATTACATTTTTACATTAATGAAAAAATGAAACTTTTCATCATGCAGGTGTATTCTAAAGTCCTATTTTCACGTGAACTTAAGGCTAAACAGTCAGGCCACAATGATCCGTTGTTAGAGCATCGCCCTCTGGCCTTCGGCAGAACTGCAGCAGCTCATTGGCTAAATCGCTACATACTAAACAATGATAATGTTGATGCCAATTTTAGAAACCACACTGAGCAATGTATTGAATCATAAAGCTTTGATTTTACAGCAAAAATAATGTAACAATTAGCCTTCAGTGGTGTCTATTAGCTCTTAAATGACCATCGTAACTGCCTTTTTTACAGCATTTTCTGCTCTAGGTGCAGACCAATTTGTAACACACAAGACAGGACACATTTTTGTCCTTCATAAACAGTTGTCACAGAAGCTATCTTTGAAAGAGCTATCAAGATCTAGACAAGCTGAATTATATTTGTTCCTGACAGAAAAAAAAATATTTGACCCAGCTCTGGACTAAAAAGAAAAGGATTTATAACCCTCTATTCCTTCTTGCCATATACTGCAGCATTGTTAGGATGATGAACAGTCTGCTCAGTTTTCCGGCCTAAAACATTTCATTTTTTTTCTCTTTTCTCCCTTTAACTGTCTGTAAGAAAACAGTGTCATGCCTAAATTCTGCTACCCCCAGGTACCCAAGAGCTCAGAAGGATAATTACCTTGTCATCTTTGTCATCCTCCTCCTCTTCGTCCTCTAACATGTCCTCCACTACCTGCGGACACAAAGAGCGGCAGGTTACTATTTCATAGCAATACCGCTTTTGGCTTTTGTTAGTTCCATAATGTTTTGATGGGGAAAAAAAAAACCTTTTTTGTAGCACTGTATTAAATGTAATATAAAAGCAGCATTTTAAAGTCCAAATGGAAAGTCTGCCTGGGTTTCTATTAACCTCAAAACTGAAATGTTTTTATACAAAGATAAACATATAGAAAATAATGTAACCCAATCCGCCATGTAATACAAGCTATGGATTTAAGAGTCCCAATGGAACAAATACCAGCATGGAATGATGACAAAAAAGATCAATATAACAAAATTTGGGCACAATGGAATAAATACCGATGAACTACAGTACCCACCATATGTGATGGCTAGTAGTAATTATAATAGTGATGTAAGGTTTCCTATAAACAAAACATTGTGATTCATAGACAACAGACATATCTGGTGTTCTTCTAAGGTTTATTCTCTATGCTTCTTTCTCTTTTTCTCCTTTCTTGACCTACAATCTACCTATTTATAAGGGTACATCACACTCAAAACTTTAACCTACCTGTATATTCTCTTCAAATCAATGACAATAACAATGCACAATGCAAACTGTAACTATGTACTGTATACTGCTATCATTGATTATGCTCAACAAAAAGAAGTTACAAAAAACAAAATAATGTAACCCCAGTTTTAAATATAAGGATATGTGCAGTCACCAAGGAGTTCCATGACAATATAAATATACAGGTGGTGAAACTATAAGGTGATCTCTGAATCCACAATATTTAAAGTTTAATGGGCTAGTTTCCGAGTGTTAATTAGAGTTTTTTTTCTAAATCGAATACACTTGCATATCGAATGCTCACTTGTCAATAAGGAAACTTGTTCAAATAAATAACTCCAATACCTCAATTTTTTTGAGTTTACAAACTCGAAAAAATTGGAAAATTCAAATTGGAAAATATGGCTTGACTTTGCCTAAGACAATTCCCATTGACTAGATTATAACTCACAAGCTTTTAGATGGCATATTTTACATTGAAGTTTTCGGGTTATTTGCACTTAATAAATACCAGACAAGTTTTTTAAACATAATTTGAATTTTGAGTTTTTAAAACATAATTTGAGGTTTTTTTTTTAGCACAAAAATACTCAAATAATGAAAAAAATCTAATTCAAATGAGGGATAAAAAAATCAGGGATAGAATGAGGAAACACTAATCCACAATCAGATGTGATAAATTAGAACAAACTACCGTATATACTCGAGTATAAGCCAAGTTTTTCAGCACCAAAAATGTGCTGAAAAATTAACCCTCGGCTTATACTCGAGAATATGGATTTGAAGATCTTAGTTGCCGGCATTAATATGCGTTGCGTGCACACCCCCTCCCCGTGACGTGCGCTACCACGGGGGGGGGGTGCACTTGCAACGAATAAGAATGCTTCTGCCATTCGAACTGCTGTAGCTGCAACAGTAAATCAGCTAATCATGCTTTGCCTATCACCACTGAGTCCTGTGTTCAGGTGTACTGTTGGCAGAAATGCACAAATATAACAACCTGCAGCACAAAAGGTACTTTTAATAGTAAGCTGTCCATGCATAGACATTAAGGATTTAATTAACCGGCCTGTGTACGTGTGTTTGTGTATAATTCAGTTGTGTGTGTTTTCCCAAAAGAGTACAGTACATATTACTGCAGATAAAAATGATGATACTCCACATAAATACCACTTACAAATGGTTTTAAAGGAAGTTAAAATATATTATTAAGAGTGCAGGGGTAATGGGCACCCTCCAGTAAATGTGATTTTAGCTGGCACAAAAAAAGAGCATTTGTGGGTGAAGTGAAGTTTTTTTTTTTTCTCTTTAACGTTTTTTTATTGGTGAATAAAGAAAAGTTTACAGCAATAATGTTGCAGTGGTTTTAAATTATACAATATGTATATAAAAAAAAGTAAAATAAATAAAATAAGCAGGTAAATAAAGAAGAACATTGCATCATCACTTGTGCGGGTAGTTTGATGTTAGTTATAAAGTCACCTGTTTTATTACTATGCATTAGTAAATAACAAAAGACAGATAAAGTAGGAAAAGAGGAGAGAGAGGGGATAGTAGAACAGAAGGAGGATATTAAGAAAACACTGTCTGAATACCAGGATATTTTTTTTTTTTTTTTATATAGGTAAAAAAAAAAAAACTCCTAAGGGGGCTATCCATATCTTATTTATAGTCATAGTCATGAGATCTGCAGCCAACTTTTAACTTTGTCCATTATTTAATTACCTCCTAAACAATATACTGAAAAGAAATCATATGCACTTTCCGGCAGGGTTTTCTTCAGAATATTTGCTATTGCCCCAGGAATCCCATTTTGCGTGATACTTGTGCATTAGGTGGTTATTTCTGGCGTTAAAGTATTCCATGGTACTGTTACTGTTAAGTAAGAAAATTACGTCATTTAATTTAGGGATCAATGTTGATTTCCAGTTTCTTGCTATCAGTAAACGGGATACCGCAAGTACATGTATTATGAGACGTTTTTTATTCCAGGGGATGTGGTCTAAGTCAAGATTTAGCAGGGCAAGTCTAGGAGATATTGAAATATTGATTTGAGATAAATCCGTTAAGATAGGAGATATTGAGAGCCAAAATTGGGATATCTTAGGAAAATCCCACCATATGTGAATGAAGGTTCCGATTTGGTTGTAGTGTCTCCAGCATTTGTTGGATGAAGTGGCCGGAAAGATATATATATCTATAGATTTTTGCAGGGATCATGTACCATCTATACATTAGTTTTACACTGGATTCAAGGAGACGGATTGAGCAGACTGATGGGAAAAGCATAGAAAAAGCTTTGTTCCAGTCAACAGGGTCAATCGTGGTGTTGATATCAGATTCCCATTTCTTCATGTAAGAATTCGTTTCTTGTACGTTTATGTCCAACAACCGGGCATGATACTGCAAGATTTTTGAAGGTTGTTGTAGTAAGGTGTAAAGCCGGTTTTGCTCTGTTGATAAGGATTTTAGTTTCTGTAGTGAGTTAGTTCTCAAATAGCTGGATAATTGTAGGTAGGCAAAAAAGGTTGAATTTATTCCTTAAATAGATGAAAGGCTGGAATATACGTTTTTGAAACAGGTCTGCGAAAGTAGTGATATTGGCTTGTGTCCATGCGGTTAAGTTCAGATTATCTATTATTTTTTGGAACCCAGTTATAGGAAAATGAGGGTAAAGACCGTTCTTCAGATTGTCATTATGTATTAGTGAGTCCCAGATTTTAATTGTGGCTGTTGTCGCAGGTAAATTTTTTTTTTCGTCCAGTGCGTAATTGAGGAGGGATCCATATTGTAGAGGTGATTGAAATCTCTGTGGTGGGTATAACTGAGAGTTCTTGAAATACCCATTGAGGAGGATTGTCCATATCAAAAAATTGTTGCAAAAGGTTGAGATGACAGGCCTGATAGTGAAGTCAAGTTTTTAAAACCAGTGACTGCTAGTGGTACAATCCTGTCAGTGCTTTATCTACGCTGAGTGTCCTTTTATTATTTATTTGATTATTGAAACTTAGCAGTAGCTGCTGCATTTCCCACCCTAGGCTTATACTCAATTCAATGCGTTTTTCCAGTTTTTTTAGGTAAAATTAGGTACCTTGGCTTATTCGGATCGGCTTATACTCAAGTATATACGGTGTGCCAGAACATATTCATCTGGCCAAGCTTGCCCCAAGTCAACTGAGAATTTAACCAATTGACAGTGTCCCCCAACTAAAGAGAGGTGGTGAAAGGTTGAAAGCTTTATGAATAGGTAATACATGCCTGTTTCATTTATTTAATTATGAACTACCTGGTCATCGCTTATCCTTAAAACCTTAATGCCTAAATAATAAAATTTATGTTTTAACATTGTACTGTTTCAGAGAAGGTGTTACTCACACCACTGCCAATTTCGTAGGGGCTGATTTACTAACCCACGAACGGGTCGAAATGAGTCCGATTGCGTTTTTTTCGTAAAGATCGGTATTTTGCGATTTTTTCGTATTTTTTGCGATTTTTTTCGGCGTCTTTACGAATTTTTCGTTACCAATACGATTTTTGCGTAAAAACGCAAGTTTTTCGTAGCCTTTACGAAAGTTGCGTAAAATCTTGCGATTTTTCCGTAGCGTTAAAACTTACGCGAAAAGTTGCGCCTTTTTCGTAGCGTTAAAACTTAAAAGGTGCGAAGTTTCGTGTAAGTTTTAACGCTACGAAAAAAGCGCAACTTTTTGCGCAAGTTTTAACGCTACGAAAAATCGCAAGATTTTACGCAACTTTCGTAATGGCTACGAAAAACTTGCGTTTTTACGCAAAAATCGTATTGGTAACGAAAAATTCGTAAAGACGCCGAAAAAATCGCAAAACATACGAAAAAGTCGCAAAATGTTCGTTTTCAAGTCGGAACTTTTCCAATTCGGGTCGGATTCGTGGGTTAGTAAATCAGCCCCCTAGTGTTTACTGTCAGCCTGGCCCAAAACTCACTCGTCACATCATATAGCCCTCCGGTGCAGTCATTGTCACTCTAGCAAGACCCCTCAAACATTTTGCATAGTGATGAGCGAATCTGTCCCGTTTCTCCCGGGGGAAAAATTCAGGAAACAACAGGAAAATTCGCACCTATTTTGATGTGACCACGCCCAATTTGATGTGACTGCAACTTTTTTTGACATTTTTTTGCACCGGATTTTTATGGAAGTTTCGCGAAATAATTCACCTATATGCACACATCAAGAAGAGCCCTGCTCCCCACCTGGCAAACCCTCTCTATCTCTCTCTTCTTCCCTCCCCTCCCACACAACTGTGTTGCCGCACCCCATCACCCTTGTACCCTAGGCACATGCCTCTTCTGCCCACCCCTATTTCCAGACTTGGATATTATTATTATTATTCTGGGAAGCAAGTGCGTTAGTTTCACCTACACACTGGATCAAATCAATATAATAACCCATGCACAGCCCACTTAAATGAACTAAATTACAGCTTTATTGCAGCAGTGAGTCTTAAACTATTTTTATCATGCTTGCTATATAGCCATATAGCCTCAAAATGATCTGTGTCCATTGCTACAATAAAGTTGTTTTTATGTCATCAGTGGGCTGCCTCTGTTATAGTTACCCTGTTACAGTTCCAAAGGTATCTAGGACAAAAAATATACTTTTGCCCCAAACTTAGGCTTATTAGCTGATAATTAACTGTTTTGTGTCCCCTTGGAGGCCAATAGTTTGGGAACCTGAGCTTTATAGGAAACCAGTCAAAGACAGGATTTTACAATTATGTTGATACAGTAGGGTGCTTGACCGACTAACAGACATAGCGGCGGCAGCAGCAATAAGTTTGCCTTTACAGTGAAATACCATAAATATAGGTGTGATTGTACCCCCTGAACACATTTTTAGCATATTGTGACTTCTTTAACCTATTTAAACTCAGCTTTTCTTTATTAAATATACAAATTAAATATATATATGCATTTATAAAACAATATGACTCATCTTAATGCAAACAGAGCATTTACTCCAAAATAACTCTAATCATTTTTATAATAATAGTGTTTGTTAAAAAAGGCAAAAGAAAAGGTTCAGGATCCAGCTTGGTTATAACAAAGAATGTACAAAGAAAGTACTGGTTAGTTACACCATTAAATACATGGTCAGAATTAAATTGAGGAGAAAAAAAGCAATTTAAACAAAGTGAAGAAAATAAATATAACTTTGCTTTTGACAACACTTTGGTGACAAAATTGCAGTAATTGCAATTGAAACCAAAATGTGTCCCCATTTATTTTGTCTATTTTGATTTGTTCCATCCAAATGCCTTTAATAGGCTACTGCTTTTGGCTTTCAGCGCTTGCGGAGAGGTTGGCTGGGTCTTTAGAGTGTTTCAAATACTCATCCAGAGAGCTTTGTAGGTCCTGACCTGCAGGATAAATGCACTAGCTCACCTCTGTATGATGGAGGTGTTTATCAAGGATACATGCTGCACATTATAATGTAGTCTGCCTCCTGTCCGTCTTAACTGAGGTGAAAAGGCCATTTAAATCACCTTTCAAGACCTTTAGGGATAAAAAATGTGGTGATTTCTATGACGGTAGTAAATTATATGGCAGGCAGAGATGATCTTGTTGTTTTCCAATATAAAAGAATACTAGATTAAGTTATTTTTGTCACTGTAACATGGTGCTTTTAGTAAATGTTTTCATTTATCTTGAAATTCAGAGGCAAAGGGTCAACGGAGGGGTAAAATGACTCCATAAAGAAAAGGAATTACTGGGCTGACTCTCTGTTACCATATAGTTAAGGAATGGCACACATCTGTCATCCAAGAGAACATGAAGCATGCTGGGAATGACAACTTAAACTAAACTTGGGCTGAAGTACGTAGCAATATTATATTTTGTGACATGTGAAAAATAAACATTTTCATGCAGAATTAAGTCATCCTATATCACACTGCTTTTAACTATTGGTGTAATATTTATTTATGGTGATAGTTGGATGGAAATGCCATGTAATACTTGTTCTGCTAGTGCCAACATTAAAGGGCATCTATTACCCTAAGAATTAATTCCAAATCATTTTCTATTATGTTAGTTGAGTAAAAGAAACTTTACTTACACTATTTTATTTATTTAAATCATGTTTCCTTTAGTCTTGGAATTAATAATACCAGTAAACAGGCAGACGCCATTTTGTGGACACTGTTATTAAGGAAGGTTTTGTATCACCCCAAAATCTTGTGTACACCCCAGAATGCATTCACAGGCTACTCAATTATAGGCCGCTAGGTGGAAGGGTGGATTACGGTGTGCAGAACTGAAAGTAAAAGTAATTGCCTGCCCTGCCTGAGGCATAGAGGCGGGGCAGGCAATATATGATTGACAGCTCCAATTTTTAAATACATTTTTTAACTGGTATGGATGTTTTAATAAAAAAAAAAGAATTTGAGTTTCAAGCTTATTTTGCAAAGAACTTTTATTATACAGTAAAGGGGTAACAGGTCCCCTTTACTGATAAAAATAGGTCAGTGGGAATCGGAGGCAGGACAGGAGTTTTGCACAAAGCACACACAGGAGCAGGGGAAGTAAAAGGAGAGCAAAGTATAGGTGGTGAAAGGGGCAATAGGGAAATCGGAGTCAAGAAAATGAAATAAGGCACTATAAATGGTAACAGGTAAGAAGCAGAAGCAACAGAAGGGCTTCAATTATGAAAGAGAAGAAGACAACAAGATATCAAGGAAAACCAAAGAATGGGGCAGGAATGAGTAGGAGAGGCAGGAATGTAAAGGGACAGGTAGAGAGAGTCACAGCCACAGGTGTGAGAGAAAAGGTAGAGGCAGGCAGAGGACTGCAGGGAATGCAGGGGGTAAAATGTAAGGGGTGGGTAGGCATACAGGCAGTAGAGAAGGGCAGTGTCAGGAATTATTTTTTGTCAGGCATTAGATTGCAATATAATGTTCTTAGTTGTAATTCATGGGACATTGAGGGTAGGGATATAATTAGATTTTAGTTAGCTTAGCTATGTTAGGGTATGGAGATAGATTAGCTAGAAATTAAACATCTCACTTAGTTACAGTCTCATTGTCAGTCTGCCAGTTATTGGAGTGTGGCCATCAACACTACTGATGGTTTATGGTAACCCCTTCTTCTATGTGTCTGGTCCCTTGAAAATGGACTGTTTAAGAGCTGTAAATGTGGACAGCTCAACATTGTATCCCTTGATATCAGGTTGGATGTTCATTATATTTGGAACATATACAATTTTGTTGTGTCTTCTTGCCAAAAAAAATTGGAAGCTCAAAGCTGTTGAGATCCAGTCACATCAATGGTTACATGAGCATTTGTTTGAATGCAAATCTCATTAGAATTCATGCTTTGTTATACCAACTCTATGAGAATCTGGTGCAACAGTTGTTTGTGGTCCTTTTCATGCTCAAGGAAACTGATCTGACAAATGATAGAAACCCACACAATGAAAGACTTATGAGGTTTTGCGACATTCTCACATGCTGGAGAAAAGAAACTAGAAGGGTTTTAATAAATCTGCTCTATAATGTAATTAAGCCCATTATTTCAACAGGATTTGAATGACTTACAATATTTCAAACAATAAGGAACATTCTTTTTCACTCTCATTTTGTCACCATTACACACACTGCCATGAGTTATCCTGCATTTTACACCATTTTTTGTCGTCTGGCCAATTTTCCCCGTTTTTTTACCATTTTTTTCTGCTATCCTGAAAAATATAAAAGGTGGGGCTTAACTGTGATAAGATTGTGAGCAGGAACACAATTTGCATTATGTTCAACTAAAAGTCATTTTCTATAAACAGGGAGGAATGTAGCAAAACTGTAGAATTACAATGTTTTCATTGAAAATAGTGATGGGCAAAATAATTCAGCAGGCATGGATTCGCAGCGAATCTCAACGTTTCACCAATGGATTTTTCTGCGAAACAGGCACCAAAATGCACCGCAGAAATGTTTGCTGCGCGTCAAAAGAAATTGTTGCGCATGTTAAAAAATGTTCACGAGTGTACAAATAATGTCGTGCGCAACAAATTTTTTTGACGCACAAAATTTTCACTGTTATATAACAATAATTGATCCATATTATTACAGAACATGCAGGGTTGTTCCATAAATACTGCTCGCTCAGGATGGAGCTTTCAATGGCAAATCCAGTTATCTTTACAGAAACGTATCTGTTCGTATCATATTATTTTAAAAAAGTAAATTGGCTTAGGAGTTTTTCCCCTTTAAATTATATTTTTATACAGATATGGATGGAATCAAGTGGTATTAATCAAACAAAGGAAGGGCACTGGGGAAATCAGACAGATTTAATGCAAGCAGTTAAAAGTGACATGACCTTCTGTAATGTCACTTGTCACAGCCTCATATGCCACATAATGGAAGAAGGTCTTGAAAGAAACTGATGCTTGTTTCTGTTCCCTGAATGTAAAACTAATACAGATGACATTTTAAAAGAAATACAAAAACTGTGCAGATATTATATGTCATCTCTTTTATTGCCCATAATGAAAAGTATTTAAGGAGAGAGTGTCCCCTTTATTTCTTCCAAATACACATTTCAGTTTTTAGTATTAATCTAACTTTATACATAAAATAAGAATACATATGGAATGCTAATACTGGTAAAATGTTAGAAACATAAAAACCGAACAGTCATAAGGTTGTAGTTTCAAAACTGTAAGATGTAAGTAACTGAGTTTACTGTACATCCTTAGTAAGAATTTACATTTTTTTTCTTAAGGATATTATTGTTACATAATAATTATCTTAAGAATAAATGAAAAGGTAAAGTATAAATTTAGAGCCTATGATTAAGAATAGCACTGAAGCTAAATGAAACCAAGAAAATGGCTTCCAAAGACAAAAAAGAGGCAAGAGCTCAGGTGCCCTATACTAGGGGACCTCAAACATACGGCCCCCCAAGGTCATTTACCTGGGCCCCATCCCTGGTGCGTCCTCACCCCCGGGCTACTACCTGTGTGCCTCAGTGTTGTCATCACCCCAGAGGGTCAAATCACCATGTCCCACTGGGCAATGCTAATGACGTGTCCAGGGTCATTAGTGTCAGCTGGTGTAACGCAGTGACGTGCCGCTCTGGGGCCAAGGACCACGCTGAGGCAAACAGGTAGTAGCCATGGGTGAGGATGCAGCAGGGGCAGGGGCCGGGGGGGTGTAGTTTGAGGACTAACCATAGTCCAGCCCCTCAGCGGTCTGAGGGACTGTGAACTGGCCCCCTGTTTAAAAAGTTTGAGGACCCCTGCCCTATACAGTTTGAAAGCTCAATTTCCTTTGCACTGAATCAGCATTTTTGTTCAACAGTTAAAATGAAAAATCGTTTTCAAGAAAGTCCAGTTGCTTTAGACTTATTTTTATTCCAAACAAGTTTGACAAATATAAATAAAAAGAGATTTGCAAATCACTTAAACCCTAAATTTAATTGCAAATAGTACAAAGAAACTGAGAAATGTTATTGTTTTCGGAGTCGATATCAGCAGCCTTCTGCGATATTGAGGTTTGTACGATATCATTGGTGCGTGTATGGCCAGCTTAACTATAGTTTTTAAAGACATATTGTCCCATTCTTATCTGATCTAGTATTTCAGCTGCTCAACAGACTGGGGTCATATTTTCAGTGGTAACAAGTAACTCCAGGCTGACAGACTGTTATATCACTAACCTAGCTCTACTCGACTGATCCTCGCAACATGGGTGTGTGTTGAGCAGTAGGGTGGGCCCTGTGCCAGGACTCATCAAAGTGAATTTCATGGCTCCCCAAACTAAATCATATTTCCTGTGTTACTGCATCTGAATAGAAATACATACTGTACATGAATGGCAGCTCTCAAACTTGTCACAATATATTTTTTGCAGGGCATTGGCTTAAAGACTGACTTATGATTAGACTCAGCTGGCTAATCAAGAAGCCTGAAAGCCTGGATAGTTGGTCTACAGGAGAGCTCTGACTGAGAGACATAGGGGTGTCTGTGAATCAAACATACAAGGATCTATGTGCCTGTACACACACATAAGTCTGTAATATTGCTGCAATTGATGTGTCACTGGTACCGAGAGTCACTTTTATACCCTCTTTTGTTGCTCTCAGTGCCCCCAAACCAGGTAATTATTTTTAAATTCCTGACTTGGTGGCAAGTTTTGGTTGAATAAAAACAAGATTTCCTACCAAATAAAGCCTCCTGTAAGCTGATAGTGTGCATAGAGGCTGCCTAATAGCCAATCTTAGCCCTTATTTGGCTCCTCCATGAACTTTTATGGTGCTTGTGTTGCTCTCCAAGTCTTTTTACATTTGACTGTGGCTCACGAGTAAGAAAGGTTGGGGACCCCTGGTCTAGACTTTATATTTTTAATATTATAAAAACATTTCTCACAATTATGCCCCTTTAAATATCCGTACATAGCAAATAAATGAATAACAATAACCATAAAAATGAATCCCTCAAATGAAAGTTTACTTTTGCATAGCGAGTTTTCCATAGTGCAAAGCAGATGTCATTTCTGGAAAGGCTACAAGCCCTGCTTGAGTTTCCACCCCTGGTACACAATGCACTTTAACTCAGACCATTTTCTACAGTGTCATATGGAGTTCATTACACTCATTCAGATTTTGCATCAGCTAACCGCAACATATGTTTGTGTGTCGTTGGATTTACAGCGCTTATGTGAATAGATGTCTCAGGGATGGACAGAGTATGGATGGACTGAGAGGATGCTGAAAGCTGCTGTAGTTTTCCTGGCAACACTCTCTCAGCTTCACATAAAGCAGCACTAGCACTGTGCCGGGCAGCCTTCTGCAGCTGTGCTGGGGTGAAGTGTTATGAAGTGGGACATCTGCTTTCTTCTTGGTCAGATGTGGACATCAGAGAATGAAAGTATATTGAATAATGTTGTTGAAGCAGCTTGTCTAATGGCACTATAAACACTACAACTCCCAACATTCTCGGATAACCATTCAGAATGAAAACTTGATATAGATTCATCAATCATACAGATCCAAGCATTTGCACACGAGACAATGACCAAATACAGCATGGCTGGTGATTGATTTTGACGTTCTGTGTCAGCTAGAGGACTAAGCTTCCAAACTAGTAAATCACAGGAAAATGAGAAGCAATGCAGGTAAATGAAACCGGTAAGAACCGAAAATCCAATAGGAAATAAGGTATGAGAATGGGGTTCCAAAATCCTGTGTTAGGTACAGTTCTTGGTTTCCAAGTCAGTAATATATCACTCACATACTCTGTTATTCTTACTTACAACAGTACAAGGGATATCCTGGAAGAGCAACTAGGAGGTTCTAGGTCTATGTGTTTTGTTGTTTGAAAACATGTAATTGCACCCCTTTAAATGATAGAAAGAGAGGAAAAGGAAAAAGTATTTCATGATCTTCAAAGACTTAAACCCTAAAAATGAATATGGCTAGAAATGCTAAATGCATCTTGTTAAGCATTAATTCTTTGTTAAGAAGACCAGACAGCCCCAACTCTTGTGTATAAGAATATTAGGGCCAAAAGGCTCTTTTATGACAAATACAAGTGCAAGTGGTTGACTGCCAAGGGGCTCCCTAGAGTATATATATATTATATTTGATTTTTTTAAATGTAATTTTTTTGGAAAAATTGTAAATCTAATATATAGGCACCCAAAGGCCTCTCCACAAAATCTGCCATCCCAGGCCCAGAACCCCAGGTGCCTATATATAAACACAGCCCTGACATGTAGCAGCTGGAGGTGCAGAGTACAAGGGAACACTGTACTTAATATCTACCATAGGCAGGCGTAAGTACAGGGAACCCTAGCAGCACCTAACGTGTGTGTCTAAATGATGGTCCAGGGGGCACCTATTTGCAGGGCCGGATTTCAAATGAATGTGCCAGGCTGTGATCCCGTTGCAAGCTGCCCCCCTTCCCTCCTGTGTGTATGTGCACATGTACGGGAACCCCTTGGGAGCTGTGCCCCCTCCCTTGTCCCCTCAACCTGCGCATTACATCACAGATCCCTTTAATCTGTGCCTGTCCCTACAGGATAAACTGGAGCTGCACCGGGGACAGGCGGTTTAATACAGGTGCTGTAGCTGGTAGAGCTCCCTGACAAAGGGGCAGCATGCCACCCCTCAAACTCTGCCACCTTAGGCACAGGCCTTTGTGGCCGTCCCACAAATCCCCTGCTTTTGACACCCATCTCTGCCCTCTCAGTATGCAGTACTGTATACAAGGTGAGGTGCAACTATTTATGCACTATACAACGGCACAGCAACTATTTGTTTTTAACTTTGCTATGTTCTACGCCATCATAAATAAACTCATTTGTTTCTATATCAAGTTAAGAGGTGAGTTCTAAACCCTACAGTTCTAAGCCCATACAGAAGAACACCAATTCTTAAGTGCATTAATTCACACCTTTCTGATGATAGATGGTCCTACTTCACTGTCAACTTATTGTCAACTCTCTCCTCTCTACTGATCTTTAATGAGCAGTTACTATTCTATCCTAATGCATCAGGGGAGTTGTGCCTTTTCATTTCAGCACCTTAGATAAATCAGTTGGCAATGCAAAAATAGATGCAGCATCATGCAAATGGCAGAGACAAGCTAATATGGGAATAGTGACTTACTAGAAAGACAATTCTGACATTTAAGCAGGCTTATTGTAACTAAATACTATATGTATCTATATGTTAGGTATTAAACTGTGACCATCGTGACCACTCTCCCTTATACAGGGAGAGTCACTAATAGTGACCAGTGACTAATAGGTCAAAGACAATGGAAAGATAATATAAGTAGGTGCCCCTAACCTACTGTTAGGTTAGGAGGCTGTTAGGAGATGTAAGTTAACAACATATTATATGATGTAAATATATGCAATTAGTACATTTTACAAAGACCATATCCTTATCAAGGGACCCATTTTGAAGCTGACAATTCTGTCCCTTTAAAATGCACCCGGCCAAAAGCCACATTCTTCTGTATAGACACATTATTGAACCTTATCCGTAAAATGCAATGGGCCGCAATTCTTTGGGCAAGGTCCTGGAGCCTAAGGAAGGCCGTAAAGAAAAGAAAAGGACTCCTGTAGTGACTATAATTAAGTACAGTCACCTTCCTACAGAGTATAGCTGTGACACATTCAGTGTAATATAAAAATAATCATCTGCGCTTTAAAGTGCTTTAAAGAAAAAAACATTGTGTGTAGTTCCTTTTTCTATCAGAGACTGAAACATTACAGATGTGATTAACGCAACGTTACCATAACCAGGGCACTAGACACAGCATTAATTAATATTAGGTCCTTTCAAGAAAGATGAAATACAAAAAAAACTTTTATAGTAAAAACGACCTGACTTTTGTCATAGACACTCAATTACCATTGCTTGCATGCAGGACACATTTCATCTGCAGCTCGGCCAGTGTTTTGTAAGGCACTAATAGGGGATGTGGCTTTGATGTGGACATCTGATGACTGCTGATGAATGGCACGTAATACATGAAACCTGACAAGATCACCGGCCACATTCCTATTAATGGTGCAAGAGGCATTACTGTAAATTTTGCAAGTGAAATTTATATTTGACAAGTGAGCAGTGTGTAACCTTTGGACTAATGTCCGCTCAATATTCCCAGTGTTGAACTACTCAGGCTCTACATGAACAAACTGCCACTTTATCATGCTGTGTTATTAGTTGCATATGCTCTTAAAATGGAGTTTAGCATTGGCATAAGCAAAAAACACAAACTGTCAGCCCTCCAACATCTCTGTCTGTGGGTTCTGAGAGCTCTAGTTTTCATGCCGGAAAGCAATTCCTTATTAAGGTATTTGTCCAGAATCCAAAAATCCCTAATTGCTTTAGCTATGGCCCTCTCCATCAGAACAGGATGGTGTATACCTTATATGTATAACAGTGTCTTACTGAGAAAAGCAGGGTGACAGCCCTTATCCTTATTTAAGTATACTGTATAAATTTTCTATAAAAATGTATATAAATTAAATTTGTACTGTATAAATATGCTATCCCTTCACAACATAGTTTAAAGCAGAACTAAATCGTTAAAATGAATATGGCTAGTAAAACAAACACGGCTAGAAATGCCACACTTTTTATGCTGAATGTAAAGCACCAGCCTAAAGGTTCAGCAACTCTATAATAGTAATGATCCAGACCTTGGACTTTGTTAGGAGTCTTTGACACTGCACATGCTCAGTGTGTTCTGGGCAGCTGATCAGAAGTTAAGCTTAGGGGTCATTGCACAACTAGAAAATGAAGTTCACTGGTCATAGGAAGTGATGGTGCAAAGTGGCAAACACATCCCCCCAGTAGCCCCCCATCTTCTTTTCTGCTGATTCACTGCACCTGCTCTGTGCTGCTGTCACTTACTGAGCTTAGGGGCTGACTCACAATATACTGTATATATAGAATATAAATGTCACAGTATAAGGCCGACTAGTAATGAATACAGATAAACACATGGCAGCTCTGAAACCAGTGTAATTAGCATCAGAATTTAATTTAAATTCTAATTTAAATCAGTCCTGTAGCATCAGCTTATATGACAGGCCAACCTCATTTTCTGCTTGATAATTGGCAATGGCCCCTAAGATTAGTTTCTCAATAACTGCACAGAGCTCACTGAGCATGTGCGTGTCACAGACACTTTCCAAGATGGGGACGATTTTGAAGTCCTGGACCATGACTGCTATTAAGATGCTGAAACTTTAGGCTGGTCAGTAATTTCAGTATAGAAAATATGGCATTTCTAGTCACATTCATTTTTCAGGAATTAGTTCTCCTTTAATAACTAGCCTAACTAATGGTAACTCCATAGTTTCCCTTTACATTTGAAATGATCTGAATGCATTTTCTTTCTCTGTTTATAATATTCTGTTACATACAAACTGCACAAGAGAAACACAAGAAACAAAAAAGGCATACAACACGTTTTTGTCTCTTTTATTACTCTCTGGCATCTTAGAAATGACTTTCTACAGTACTCATTAATATCTAAATTATAGGTTTCAGATGGAAGCTGCAGATCTGGCACAATTTGATTCGACATTTGGAAGCCGTTTCACTGATTTTCTAAATTACCTCAAAATGGGCCTGTTTGGCTGAATGTTTCCACATTCGTTTCTGCTGGGGAATAAGGGACTAAAACAAAATTACCTTTAAACAAAAATTTGTTGCCTTCAGTCACGGAGAGCATTAAAGTCACATGGCGTTAACTGTTTGGATTAAAAGATCCGAATCCTGCAAATATTGTTGGTATTTGTGCAAGCCACTGGCCAAACCTGCATTCAGTTTGTGGATATAACTTACCGTACTTAGCCTCTTAAACATATAAAGCCTCCCATTCTGTATCAAAGCAGGGGCTATGGTAAACCCGAATATAAAATATAAAGGAGATTTAAACCCCAATATAACAAAGGCAAATTTCATTCTTAACAACTTGCCCCTTTTTTAATTTTCAATTATTTGAATGTGTAATTGCTATTGACAGTATCTGTCCTATTGGGCGGCTTTCTCTGCACTGCGCATCCAGATATCATATAGCAATGCAAGAATAAAGTAATAAGTAGGTTTCCCTAAGCCAATTCCCACAATGCCTTGCAAACTGCTTTGATTTTTCTTAACAGGCATATTAATCACAGAACATGCAAGGCATTGTGGGAACCGGAATCCTGGTTAGGGGAGAGCTGACCGCTGCAATATTGTTGTAAATTTGTATAAAGGGAACGCCCCCAATTAATTGTTGTTTTTTTGTAACCACCATATAAATAACCACCAGACAGCACCAGGACTGTGCGCTTTAGAAGTAAATATGGTAAATAAAAATGTGTTCCAAATGCCCTTTTACTGAATCCCAGAGAGCTAAATGGGTTTGAGATTTCATCCATGGCAATAGAATATAAATGACTAATTATAATAATTAAGTACAACTTTGCGAGAGACATGGCTGTCTAACCCACTTGCCCTTTATAAATATATTTTTGGGACCAAAGTATCTGCATGATCATTTTCTGCTGCTATTAGAGCAAAGTATTGGTTTATTTGAAATATCCTAATTAAACTGCATGTTTAAACTAGACTGCACCTTGATGTTCACCAGGCAGATAAAATCCCCATAAAAATGCATTCATTCCTTCGTTATGTAGCGCTTCGTCTGATGGTTAAATTAGTATCTAATACACTTGTAATATTTATAGTGCCAACACTTAGTTAAGCAACCTTTATATAAGATTTATGTTGATTTCTTCATTTCTCATTTAATGGCAAATTATAAAGACCATGTTTCATAAAGATAATTCTCCATTTAAATTCATCAGCCCATTAAATATTAAAATGATGTTTCTTATGCAGTCTAGAACAAATTTGTCCAGCTTCAGCGATTATTTGCACTCATAAAAATTAGGCCTGATTAATAAAATTTAAATGCTTGATTAAGTTGACATTTTCATGTTTCACTTCTGATTTATGAAAATTATGCCGTGTTTGAGCCTCGGCATTAGAGAGGCTTCACAGCGGTTCGGGTTTTTGTCTTGATGCAATGGACACTTTTACATTTGCTCAGAGATGATCTGCTTGCCAGGTCATTTGACTGCCTGCCAGGGTTTGTTACACATGCTACCGGCATTTCTTTGAACAAAATGTAAAATTATAAATGTAAAATTTTGTTCAGAGTCAAAAAGATTTTTTAGACATACAAAATGATACTAACAGGGTTGCCTGCCAATATAAAAAGGCCTGCTGTTTTTGTAAGCAGAAAAACTTTGAATTTGGAAAGGTTGTAGCTCCTTTTCTGCCTGCATGTCACAGTCATTTGATAGTAGCTTTGGGTCTCACTCAGAAATACCATTGTAACTGTCCCACGCCGGGCCCCCCACCAAAAAATCTTTGGAGGGACCTGACACACACAACAAGCCCTCTTCATGCCCCCACTCCCTGCGATCGTGTGCTACCTGCTCACTTTCAGGAGGAGAGCAGCTGGGGATTCCTACAACTATAAAGGAAGCTGACCACACAGTCTGCCCCCCCCCCCCCCCCCCCCGGGGTCTGCTTCCTCTATAGCAGTGCTGTATAACTTCTGTGGTTCCGAAGGCCGGAACTTCTATAGCAGAAGTGGAGGGTCGCTAATGGAAGCTAGTTTTGACCACTCCCCCTTTTTAAACCATACCCACTTCAAGCCACACCCATGTTATCACAATGGTGGTAGTGCAGCAAAAACCCAAATGCTTGAGCCTCACTGCAGGGATATCATTCATATGTGAAAGAATTATATTATGTCATTTTAAGACACACCCTTAAATCCATATGCCTCCTCCTCCCCCCCTGTGGATAGCACAGCAACTCCTCAAAATAGGATTTAAACCACAGCTCAGTGATGACCACTGAACATGCCTGTAGCTTACAGCACAGACAAATGTTGGTGTTTTGGGGCTGACAAACCCCTTTGAAGAGCTGGACATGGCAGTTTAAACTTAGTCAATGACAGGGGGCAAGGGTATATTCATGTGCATTTTTTGCCAGCAAGAAAGTGCCACCAAGGGAGGTTTAATGAAACGTTTGTGACAAGAAAAACCCCTTTCTCAAGAGGAGAAGTATGCTTAATAAAAGAACTTATATAGATTTTTTTTTAATTATACTGATTTTTTGTCTTTCATAGTTTATGAATGCATTAAGAATTTAACACAGTTATATATACGGTACTAATTTATATTACATGTTTTCCAATGTATTTTTTAATGACAATACTTGCAAAGGAGAAAACAGTCTGGAGGTTCTGATTTGAACTTTCTTTTGTCAGAACAGGCTGTTTGTCTGCTTTCCTTACATACCAATAGATAACAAAAAGATTAAAGTTAAGGCTCACTGTGCAGAATGACCTTTATCTATATACCTGTTTGGATATTTATAGAAAACTAAAATGAAAATGTAGGGCATATTTCACCTTTAACATCCCATGAGAATGATTGACTACCAGAAAAACTAGCCTGATAAATAGAAATATAGACAGGATTAAGTTTCTGTAATCAGCTGATATTTCAGATCAAGGCACAATAGTTCGGACATATGTTATGCCAGAGATTTGCCTATAGAATTCACATTCAATATAGTTGGAAAATCCATCAGTGATTTATTTTGCTAAAACTAATTAAAAAAAAAAAAAATACATTTTAGTCAACCTACAAAACTCACAACTATACTAAAGCATTTAGGCTGGAATTGAAATACATTATTTTCTTTTAATTACTTAATCAGACACAATGGATAAAGCAATTAAGCCAAACTGTGAACATGATGGTGCCTTAATTCTAGCCACATTACGGTATATATCATCCCAAACTCATTGTGAAAGGGCTTATATTGTCAAAGGGGCACATTTACTAAGCCACGAACGGGCCGAATGCGTCCAATTGCGTTTTTCGTAATGATCGGTATTTTGCGACTTTTTCGTATTTTTTGCGATTTTTTCGGCGTCTTTACGACTTTTTCGTTACCAATACGATTTGTGCGAAAAAACGCGAGTTTTTCGTAGCCATTCCGAAAGTTGCGCAAAATCTGGCGATTTTTCGTAGCGTTAAAACTTGCGCAAAAAGTTGCGCTTTTTTCGTAGCGTTAAAACTTGCGCGAAACGTCGCACCTTTTAAGTTTTAACGCTACGAAAAAGGTGCAACTTTTTGCGCAAGTTTTAACGCTACGAAAAAATCGGCAGATTTTGCGCAACTTTCGGAATGGCTACGAAAAACTCGCGTTTTTTCGCACAAATCGTATTGGTAACGAAAAAGTCGTAAAGACGCCGAAAAAATCGCAAAAAATACGAAAAAGTCGCAAAATGTTCGTTTTCAAATCGGAATTTTTCCAATTCGGTTCAGATTCGTGTCTTAGTAAATGTGCCCCAAAGTGTTGCAAGGCAGCTACTATAACCTTCAACTATACGTCCTATCTAATAAAATCTTCCAAACTACTGTGATTATATCATGCCAAGAGCTCTCTGAGGATGTCATCTTCTCTGTGCCTGGGGCTATCAAGAGAGACAACACAGTAAAGATATTATGATGTCTTTATTTTTGCCTATCCATAATGTTCTACTGCGTCATGGTTTAACTGCATTTAAAATATGGATCTAAACTTGGTATAATTTCACCAAAATGATATGTGCACCCACAACTTTACATACTTATGTAAAGTACAATAGTAGTGCAATATATTTATATACATGTTTATAATTTTATAAAATATTATTTTGCATTAATATACTTGGGAATCATTGTATTGTGTCTTTATAATCATATGCATACCATAGTATCAAAATATATGATCATAGGCGGAGGGTGACTTTTTTGTTTGGGGAGGCTAAAGATGGGCCATACTGAGTCTGACCTATATAGCTACTGTGGATTCGCTGCTGGTGTAAAAAATGAACTTCCCAACTACCTCTTGCCGTTCCCACTGACTCCCAGGGATACTGTGCAAAAGTGCGGGTGGGGCGGATTTTTTTAACCCTAAAATGCTTAGGATGTAAAAGCATTCATACGTGCACTTCTGTTAGGGGTTCTCTATACATTTGTGTTTGTGATCAGTTAGCTTCAAGGGGTAGTTCACATTTAAATTAATTTTTAATATAAGGTAGACATTGATATTCTAAGACGATTTGCAATTGGTCCTCTTTTATTTTTAATGGTTTTTCGGTTATTTAGCTTATTGTTCAGCAGCTCTCCATTTGGTATTTCAGCAGCTATCTGGTTGCTAGGGTCTTATTTACCAGGTAGTGGTTTAAAGAAGAGATGGGAATATGAATAGTTAAGAGGCTGCATGGAAAAAAAAAACTGTAGCTTCACAGAGCAATACTTTTTGGTCAGTGACCCTCATTTGAAAGCTGGAAAGAGGCAGAAGCGAAAGGCAAATTATTCAAAAACTTATATAGAACGCAGTCTTTAAATACAAAACCAGCACATTATATGCCATGAGGAGCAGTGGGTACAGATGACAGATATTCAGGCCCTGGCACTATAATACTGGCACTGATACACAACATTGGCTCCACTGTAACTAACTAGAAATGAAAAAAACAATGACAAAAGTAAAAGAAAAATAGAAAGTGCAAAAAACCAATCTAATATATAAAAGCACAATGAGCTTTGTCAGGGGAAAAAGTTAACTTACCCTCCATCTGTTAGGGTAGGGGATAGGGATATTATAGATGTCAGGTGACAAAAAACAATTTAATTTCAGCTAGTGGGTGAGTCTTTAGAACATATACAGTACAGTATAGTGCCTGGGTATAGTGCCTGGGTATAGTGCCTGGGTATAGTGCCTGGGTATAGTGCCTGGGTATAGTGCCTGTGTATAGTGCCTGTGTATAGTGCCTGGGTATAGTGCCTGGGTATAGTGCCTGGGTATAGTGCCTGCGTATAGTGCCTGGGTATAGTGCCTGGGTATAGTGCCTGGGTATAGTGCCTGCGTATAGTGCCTGGGTATAGTACCTGTGGGATGAAAACTGCAGCAAAAGTTCAAAGTTGGTTCTTGGGTAAAGTTTCAAGCCTGCAGATTCTTCTTTAGTCTTCAATTCTGCACTTGCCTCCAGTTTGCAAAATCTCCCGATCCCTGTCTGCATATGCGCCTTGATTGGTCAATTTTACTGCCTGTCAAGAAAGCTGTGCTCTGATTGGATAATCCACAAGAAGAAAGATCCAATCAGAGCACAGCTGATTTCTGCAGAACCCGGAGAAGATTTGCAGGGCAGTGCAGAAACGGAGCCAGGTTTAAAGGTGGCAACGCAGGTTTGGGGAGGCTTAGCCTCCCCAAGCCTTATTGAAAATCCGCCTATGTATATGATATAGGGAAATGTGTTTTTTTTTTATACATTTTTCTAAATTTGTATTTCCTATTTATGATATCATGTGTGAGCCTTTCAGTATCTGCTATTTACCAACATTTGTAAATCATTCATGCTTCATGGGGTCGGCTTTCATATTATCAAGGTTTATTTTATTATTTTAGGGGGAAACCTAAGAAAGTAATTACTGGATACTGCTAGAAAGTTGTGTTGCTAAGAAGTGAAATCAGGTAAAACTCCCTTTTTCTGCTTTAGTTCAATGAATAGGGCCTGAGCTCAACAAAATTAAGACAAAGCGTAAATATATAGGGACAGATTTATCAAATGTGAGTTTATAGCTTAATACATAAACATTTACTCATGTTCTATTCAATCCTATAGGATTTAAGAAGCATATTTATCAATTGGTGAACTAACGTTCACTCTTTCACTCAATGATAAACATGCTTCTTAAAATCACATAACAATGAATACAACATGGGTGAGTTTTTATGTATTAAGCTCTAAACTCACAGTTTGATAAATCTGCATGTAAGAAAGATTTATGGGTTTTGTTATTTTTTGCCCAGGAGAACAACTACTTGTCCTTACAAGCAAAGCCAAAACAAATTACTAATGAAGCCTCTGTAACAACACCCCCCCCAGCTGAAGCCTTTGTTAAACCTTGAGATACAGATCAGCTCATTATACAGATGGCGTTTCAGTGGACTAGTCATGTGATGTGTTTTTCATTTTAGTCTTTGCCTTGTTTAGAGCAAGACATTTTAATAACATCATAATAGATATTATTTAAAATAATAGGCAAAAAAGTATACTCAGCACAAGTCCTGTTGAAGTAATGTTGAGAAAGGGGGCATGGCATTGGCCTGTGTATGGCGGACGCCATGCCTGTCAGTGCAAAGACGCATTGGAGTTGAGGGGAGCACATTGGCTTCTCTCTGCCTGCAGCAGAAGTGAGTAGCCAAGTCACAGCCTCATTTGGAATAAGCTTTAATGTACTTTGCTGTAGTGTATGAAAAATGGAATCAGCAACATGCATTCCCCAGCACCCGGAACTTCATTACAGAACCACAGTGTCACTTTCTTAAGCTTTCTGGTTCACTCAGGAGCACAATGATCATCCAGTTTAGTACCTCATGGAGAAAATTTAGCATTTATCAACAATAAAGTAGTTAGTAGACAAGGGAAAGGGTACCGTTAATATAATATATTGTTTAACACAATGCTTTTCAAAAGGTTAGAGTATAATATTAGGGTAAAAGCAACTAAAAGACCCAAGCACCTAGAGGACCTGAGCCATAACCTATCCCCCTATCCGCATCAGACAAGCTTGTTGGCTGAACATGAGCATTTTTGCTACATGGAAATAGCCTACTAGATCAGTTTATTCAGATCCGAGCAGACACTTCTATAGTAACATGCTACATGATGTTATTATGAAACACATTATATTAAATAGGGTACCCCGAGCTACAGTAGGGTTCAGGATTCTACAAAGTGTTTATAGGGCATTGGGTTGACTCACCGTGTCATGAGCTCTGGTATCCTTGCCTGATATGATTAAGAAATAGTTCCAAGCCAATAACAGCAACAATGCCAGGGGAATCATGTACAATTCAAAATTCCACACCACAAGTAGAAAGATCTGAAATAAAATAATACAGTTAACAATATTTTTCTGTTTTTTTTTTGCAAGATGTCTTGCTTACTTTTTCTTATAAGAATATAGGTACATCCTGAATGAAATGTAACTATAATTACGGTCATAAAGTAGCAATAGCATTTTAAAAACAAGACATTACCCATTTTCATCATTACTAAACACTGCAGATTATTAAAAGTGTATAAGATATTGCCCAACTGGGCTAGAATTTCATAATTACATACCAATGATGATGAATAACATGATCAGTAAATCAACAATTCATATAACCCCATATCACTGTTTATCATTAGTGATGGGCGAATCTGTCCTGTTTTGCTTTACCCAAAAATTTTGCAAAATGCTGTGTCACGCAACTTTTTTGTCGCGGCCACACCTATTTTAACGTGAACGCGCCCATTGTGACACTGCCGGGCCTATTTTTACACGCCCACAATTTTTTGGACGTGCACCAAATTTTTCTTCTGTGAATTGTGGAAGTTTTGCCAATGGGGAAATGCAGAATAAAGCATGATAAATACCTTTTATTTATTATTACTACTATAGAAAACAATCTTTTACCATTTTACAATTTCACAATCAACATTAGATATTAAGCAACCATTACCCATTATCTTTAAAAAAATGCCAATAATATTTCAATGTTTGCATTAAAGGATATGTTAACCTTAAAAAATGAATGTAATTTTTTTTTGTTCATAGGTATAGAGTTGTACCGACAGTTCTTCTGACAGTACAGTTGACAAGAACATTATCAGAAGGAAAACAAAGAACTATTCTTATGTTGCTCTGTACAGAAAACACATGAGAAAATAAATGCTTAGCAAACTAACTTTTCTAAAGCTTTACATATGGTCACAATGTTTCTCATTTTGCTTTCTCTGGATTTATGTTTGTAAAAGGTGAAATGTTTTGTTTTACAAAATATAAAACCCTGAATTTTTACTCTTACTGCACATTTTTTTAATATTATTTGGAATTTCTTTGACATTTTACTGTGTTCTAAATCCCATAATCTAAATTAATTTTTGGCAATTTTCCAGATGCTACAAACATTGAAAGCCATTATTAACAATATTTGTCCTTTGCACAGTGTTTCTGTTATCCCTATATCATAGCTCAATTTCTAGGGAACCCATTTTTAAATAAGCCGTCAATTTGTCCTTTGCCAGAAGTTTATTTTCTTAGCAAAGTTTAGATATTTTTCAAGCTAAGAAAAAAAGACAATTTCTCTCTATGATCTCTGTATCTGGTCTTTTTCCCTCAGACCCAAATGCTGTCTTTTCATGCCAGTGTCATTAGTAATGGGCAGTGCGGGCTCATCAAATTGTCACAGCCCACATTATAGAGGCTCAGGTGTTCTTTCCATCATATCAGTATATACAAAAAAAAAATGTAAATCAGCGGCAGGAGAGTGACATGTAGCCAGTGTGACTACTACTATGGTTTTCAATCAAGGTAATCACATGAATATACTGCCATATCAGACATTAAAATTGCCAGTTTGTTTACCATGCAGATTGATTATAATCTGTGAACCAATACTTTGGCTAGAGTAAAAAAAAATCCAAGAATTTAAGTAAAGAACAATTGTTGGGCATGTTTAATGTGAGCTTGCCACAGAAAGACAGCACCTATTAGGGCGATCAAGGCAAAAATCTACCATATGGACTTTCTCAAACCGTCAATCTCTCCTGTCCATTCATACATTATAAACAGGCAGACAGACTTTAGTAGATCTTTCAAATAATTTCTTTACTAGTAAAACTCAACGATACACACTCGAGCGTTGAAAAAAGCCTCTAATTTGGGAACAATTATGTCGTTGTGACTTATTCCATACTGATAGTTGTAAATGCATATTCTCGTAATTATTCTAATCATTTCCCTACTTATGTACTTGCAATATTACATTCTTTTACTATAGAAGATAAAAATTGTTCTCGTATCACCCTTGAGACAATTCTACTTTTACTTCACTGGTAGAATTATTGATAGCAAAGGAATGGTAATGTGCGAGGAATTACAATGAGTTCAACGTGCATTCAAGAACAGTTCAACCTATTTATATTACTGATTAACACTGAATCATTATTTAATACCAAAGACCTTCATCTCGCTGGTGTAGCAATGTCAGACGAACTGGTGGATGATGCAAATGTCAGGCTTAGTACAGCACGCCTGAAGGTCCTTTGGTTGCAAATCAGAAGTGATTAGTAAAAATTCTAATACTGCAGCTCACAGTAAACACACATAAGAAGAAATGAAGAAATTGCTTTTAGCAGAGCTGCATGGAATACTAATGACTGCAGTGATCACAGCATTTAAAAAGCCAGGCATCAGGCATTTTATTGCAAAATGAATCCTGCAAGGCTTCTGCACACTGAAATGAAAGGATATGAATGAAAATCAAAGTCCCTAAGGTACGAATGATGAAACAATAGTTGTAGGAATACACCAGCAAGCTGAGCTACAAAAGCCAAAGATTGGCAGGTGTATCAAAAAAAAAAAAAAAAATCAGTTTCTCACCAGTGAAAGTTGTAACTGGGGGGCTCCCAAATGTATTAAAGGTGCATGTGTGCATTAAACATGTGTTTAGCCATTCACTTGAGGAGGGGCTTGACAAGTTCTTAAATGCATCCTGGACATGAGTGTCTGTGTGCACCTGTGATAAATTCCAAATCATCTAATAATCACTAATTCTAAAAACCACACGTCCCAAGCTTTTTAAATAACATAACTAGGGCTGGAACTAGGGGTAGGCAGTAGTGCCTAGCGTGCACCACTGGGGGGAGCTAGGCAAATACCTCTTCTGTTTGCTACCCCTAGTTTAGGGTCTGCAATGTAATTTTCACAGTAAGGCGCAGGGGAGTCAGGGCTTCTAGTCACTCCCCCACCTGTCACTCTCTTTAATATCTTACTTCCTGCTTATCCCCCACACCCGCGTGAGACTGCGCACATGCATGCAAGTGTGTAGATGTGTGGAGTGGGTGACGCATCAGATAGGCAGTTTGTCTCAGGAGTGCTTCTCCCTTAGCCTGCCACTAAACATAACTATTACCTATATATTTTGTTTATATACACACCAAGGGGCAGATTTACTAATCCACGAATCCGAATCCCGAATGGGAAAATATCGGATTGGAAACGAACATTTTGTGACTTTTTCGTATTTTTTGCGATTTTTTTCGTCGCCGTCGCGACTTTTTCGCGAATTGTCGCAACTTTTTCATAGCCGTTACGACTTTCGTGAATTGTTGCGACTTTTTCGTAAACGGCGGGCAAACCTTTCCGACTTTGCATGATTTTGGAAGCCTCCCATAGGACTCAATGGCACTCTGCAGCTCCAACCTGGCCCAAGGAAAGTCACGATACTGAAGCTTGAATGAATCCGAAACTTTTGTACTTGGCGCGACAGTACTATTTTTTCGCGGCGGAGACGGAAAATCCGCGACAATTCGCGAAAAAGTTGTGACGGTGACGTAAAAGTCGCGACAATTCGCGAAATAGTCACGACGGCACCGAAAAAAATCGCAAAATACCGATCGTTACGAAAAAAACGCATTCGGACGTTTTCGCCCATTCGTGGATTAGTAAATCTGCCCCCAAATGTAACTAATGCTGTTTATTAGAAAAAAACAAGCTTTTGGTCACTTCCCCTTGACCACACCAACTCAAAGTCACAACGTAAAGTTCCACCCAACAAATAACAGAAACTAAAAATGTTGGGGAGCAATACTAATATTATGAGACTGCTGTGAACGCTGGAATATATGTAAATCCTCAGTAGAGTAAATTAAATATTAATATAAACACAGTATAGGTATGGGACCTGTTATCCAGAATGCTCAGGACCTGGGGTTTTCTGGGTAAGGGGTCTTTCCATAATTTGGATCACCATGTGTTTAGTCTACTAAAAAATCATTTGAACATTAAATAAACCCAATAGGATTGTTTTATCTTCAATAAGGGTTAATTATATCTTAGTTGGGATCATGTGCAATGCACTGTTTATTATTACAGACAAAAAGAAAATAATTTTTAAAAATTAGAATTATTTGCTTATAATGGAGTCTATGGGAGATGGCCTTTCCGTAATTTGGAACTTTCTACATAATGGGTTTCCGAATAACAGATCCCATACCTATAGTAATAAGTAGTAATAAGACAGATATGTTAGTCCATTGTTTTTTGGTATGGCAAACACTAGTGATAACCGAATTTGTTCTGAAAATTTGTGGAATTCATTGAAGTTAATGAACAATTTTTTCTGTCGACTTTGTTTTTTCGGTGGTGGCTTTTTCCTTACAAAATACAGTGTGTGTGGGGGGGGGGTCTATTGGCATTTTGTTGTAGCAAAATTTAGCAGTGGTTTCTTGAAAATATTTGCAGATGATGAAATGCAGAATTTTGCCGTGAATCCATACTTGGCAAACAAGAACCAGTACATATAAATAGGACTATTATGTTAAAGTCTTCACAAGTATCCAGCAACTTGATATTAAACTGGGAACAGCTAAGGGTATCAAAGTATATTAAAGCAATTAATGCAGGAAAAACTCATACAACATTTCCAATGTTCCACATTCAGCCTCTGTGTGTTAAACAATAATAATATCTCATCTGAGCTTCAACAAGATCCTTCAAAACTATGAAGAAGAATATGTTTTGTAATTGGCCTCTTACCATCAAGTGATTGCCAACATCATGCAGTGTGACACTTCAGCAATTCAATGCAAAGATAAAGGAAATGCAAAAGCTGTTTAATGTATTACTCATTTTAGAAAGCCTCGGTATGTATGCTAGTTTAAGTGAGATAACTTGAATGAAAACAGATGAAATACAGATATCATGCTTACTTCAAGTGATACTTTCTGTTTTAATTTATACTTTTATGAAGGCAGAACACTTGCTTTTTCATTGAGTGCACAGACTCAATGTGGCAACCTGAGAAATGCAACATGGGCTGCTCACAAGGTTTGTAGGCCTGCCTTATAATTAATGGATGGACTTTTAGTCACAGCATGTTTATTACTATAAATGAGTAACTGGAATACATTTGTAAATGGTAACTGCATGGAAAAAGAAAGTTTTAAGAAGTATTGACTAACATTATATCATTATGTTGTTCAAGGGTCATTTTGTTAGCCTATTCATTCCAGCCATTTGTAGAAGTGCCAACGATACATACTCTGTGTTAGATAACTGAGTGTTTATTAAAACTGAAATGTTTATTAAAAACTATATACAGGTATGGGACCCCTTATCCAGAATGCCTGGGACCTGGGGTTTTCCGGATAAGGGGTCTTTCAGTAATTCGGATCTCCTACCTTAAGTTTGCTTAAAAAAAAGCTATTTAAATAGTAATTAAACCCACTAGGATTGTTTTGGCTCCAATAAGGATTAATTATATCTTAGTTGGGATCAAGTACAAAGCACTCATTTATTATTACAGAGAAAAAAGAAACCCTTTTTAAAAATGTGAATTATTTGATTAAAATGGAGTCTATGGGAGATGGTCTTTCCGTAATTCGGAACTTTCTGTATAATGGGTTTCCGGATATGGGGTCTGATACCTGTACTGTATATTTACATATTTTTGACCATTTTTCTTTGTGGTAAGTGCTTCCAGTTTTTACTCGTTTAGAATATCTGAACAGCTGAGAATTGATGTGGACACCTCCCCATATGTAATAAAAGGCACAGTTTGCCCAAGAGCAATAATTACCAGTAAATGCTACTGGCTGATTGGTTGCTATAGGTGATAGGAAGTATAAAAAAAATGTTGCTCCTGATATTACATAACCCCATATATATTACAGGTATGGGATCCCTTATCCGGAAACCCATTATCCAGAAAGCTCCGAATTACGGAAAGCCTGTCTCCCATAGACTCCATTTTAATCAAATAATTCAGATTTTTAAAACTGATTTCCTTTTTCTCTGTAGAAATAAAACAGTACCTTGATCCCAACTAAGATATAAATAATCCTTATTGGATGCAAAACAATCCTAATGGGTTTAATTAATGTTTTATTGATTTTTTAGTAAACTTAAGGTATGGAGATCCAAATTACAGAAAGACCCCTTATCCGGAATACCCTTGGTCCTGAGCATTCTGGATAATAGGTCCTATACCTGTATACGATAGTGGATAGGCTGGCTTGCTGTAAACTGATATTAGCATTGCCCACTCTCACTTCCCATAATATTCATGTCATTGCTTAAATTGCTTAATAGGCAAACGTCATCAAAGTACGAGTTTGAATCTCGAAATGGGTAAAATTCGGATTAGTCACGATAATATCGTATTGGCGATCTGAAAGTCACAAAATGTTCGTATCCGAACGATCATAAACGACGGGAAAACCTTTCTGACTTTGAACCTTCTGTGCATGATTTTGGAAGCCTCCCATAGGAATCAATGGCACTCTGCAGCTCCAACCTGGCCCAAGGAAAGCCTCCCATAGGGCTCAATGGCACTCTGCAGCTCCAACCTGGCCCAAGGAAAGTCTCCCATAGGGCTCAATGGCACTCTGCAGCTCCAACCTGGCCCAAGGAAAGTCTCCCATAGGGCTCAATGGCACTCTGCAGCTCCAACCTGGCCCAAGGAAAGTCTCCCATAGGGCTCAATGGCACTCTGCAGCTCCAACCCGGCCCAAGGAAAGTCTTCCATAGGGCTCAATGGCACTCTGCAGCTCCAACCTGGCCCAAGGAAAGTCTCCCATAGGGCTCAATGGCACTCTGCAGCTCCAACCCGGCCCAAGGAAAGTCTCCCATAGGGCTCAATGGCACTCTGCAGCTCCAACCCGGCCCAAGGAAAGTCTCCCATAGGGCTCAATGGAACTCTGCAGCTCCAACCTGGCCCAAGGAAAGTCACGAAGCTTGAATGAATCTGAAACTTTCGTACTTGGCACGACAATACGATTTTGTATGTATGAAAACGTTGCGCAAATTAAAGACAAAAGGAGCAAAAAATACGCATAATACGAAAACGTAAAAAAAATATGATTTTTTTGTATTCGGAAGTGTACGTACTTTGATAAATGAGTCCCTTAGTTGACATCATAATATTTATGGCCATAACCAAACAGAGCAGAAATAACAGAGAAGGCATTGAAAATAGTCATGGGTGATATTACCATTAGGCTTGGATGGGCAAAATTTTTTTCACAATTTATCATTGACGTCAATGCATTTTGCATGAAAAAAAACACAGTGGAAAAGTGTATCCAATGTAACCAGAAAATGCTTCAAAAAACACCCAAAGAAAAGAAATACAAAAATTGCACACTGACATCAATGCATTTCAAAAATGTTTTCTGTTTTGTGAATTTTTCTATGGTTTTGAACATTTTTCAGTGAAGGAAGTCAGGAGATTCTCTCATCACTAACTGAAAACACCAAACATAACTTGAGGGCCCGTACTCACGAGGGTTTCTTCCTGTGCTTCTCTGCCATGGCATTCTCCCGCAGTATGTTGCTTTCCACCAGCATTCGGAGCTTACAGTACATGTGCCTGTGTTAGTACAGCCTCATTAGAAAGAATGGGATGCTTTTCTACCTTTGTGGGACACAAAAGCTAAAGCCACTGCAGGGAAGTGCAGGAAGAAATACTCATCTGTACAAGCCCTTACATTTGCTCACATCCTGTACAAAATCATACCAAGCATATGCATTTCGCTATAACCATTTCCTAAAACTCTATAGGGCATGCCAAGACTATAAATGTCTTACCTAAAATGTATATAATGTCTCAGCGATGATTTAAAGCAAAAATACATTCATGTCTGTTAATTATAAATAGTATTTATTGTCATTCATTTTCCAGACTACCTTGGACACCTTTGTTGCCATTGCTTGCCTGATTTGAGGTATTATATCATCTGTAAAATTAAATGATAAAAGCACACCTAGCAGGCACAGATACATGGTCCTGTTCTAATTAAATCTATAGAGATAGCTGCCATGTCCAGAAATAGGGCAGACCCCTCTAATGTAACAGAACAACATAACAGAAAAGACATTTTAAGTGTGCCAAATATTTTATGCATACTGAGCAAATGGAGGAGAAATCCTGCTTATCAATAGAGTATATTTTCAATTTTTTTAATGACAAGGTGAGATCTTTGGCTGGGATAAAAGAAGCGAGAAGAATCCTATCCTTGTGGGGTTTTTTCTGCAGTATTATCCGAGAAAGAACAATGAACTTCTTGCATTTCAGGTAGCGTTAGGACTTATCAATTGAAATCTACAGTTGAGAGTTGTGATAATGCATGCATTAAATGATCATTCAGAATGACATGTGAGAGTATCCCTTGTGTAACACACTTCAAAAAAATAATTTAAGTTGGAATACTGAACATCCTCCTCTTACTGCACACTACAGTGTCTATAAAAGGGAATATCATCCAAATGATTAACACCTTGCAGCTCAAGAAACAAAGGCTGCCCTTTTATACAGGCAGCTGTGGATCATTAGCTCCAGTGATGGGACCTATGTGATGTGAATTTTTCTTTCTAATTAAGAGATGAGATTCTCTCTATAACTATCTCTTCAGTCAAAACGGAGAGGTGGAATTTCCATTTTACACAGAAAGGCTCTTTGCTCTTGAACAATAAGTTATCCAGGTTGCTTTTTATCTCTGTCTTTTTCACTTCCACAACCCGACATCCTTTAATTTCACAATTTAATTTCATCTATAACAAGTAATGGATTTTTACTCAGAGGGTTACAGCATTTATGGAGCTGTCATTGAGTATCTCTATAACACTGGTGCCATTTTTCTGGCTGTTAAATATGTAGAAGATGTAACTAATCCATTTCTAGTGTATCATAAAAATGGAGCTATGTCTAGGTTCATTTGCATTTTAAATAACTAGCAGTTTTTGTTCTGTTTTTTTTGTAACCTTTTAGCAAATTTACTAGTATTGCATGACATTCTGTTTCATAAAAAGTACCTGTTCTGACTGCTCCTGTCTTACATTGAGTTTGTTTGCTTTGCCTGTTTCCCTGCCATAAAATATCAAGATCTTCCTTGTGCTGTTGCATAGGTGTAGTACAGATGGGCTATTGAGCCTTGGTTAGATGTGAGCGCAAACTTTAGGGCTCAACCTGTAGGACTCAATCTGTGTCCAGTTGTATCACATAAATAATGCTTTGGCCACCTCTGTATGTGTGTATGGCCACCTCTGTGTGTGTGTGTGTATGGCCACCTCTGTGTGTGTGTATGGCCACCTCTGTGTGTGTGTGTGTATGGCCACCTCTGTGTGTGTGTGTGTATGGCCACCTCTGTATGTGTGTATGGCCACCTCTGTGTGTGTGTGTGTATGGCCACCTCTGTGTGTGTGTATTGCCTGCAGAGTAACACCAATTGCCCCATGCCAAAGGGCATGGGGCAATTGGTGTTACTCTGCAGGCAATACACACACACACACACACACACAGAGGTGGCCAGTAAGAGGGATAACATTCTGGGTGTCCTTTTCTCCACCAAAGCAGTATTTACGTGATACAACTGGACACCCGTAATCAAGCCCAGACACCAACCTGTGGGTTCTGGTAAATACCAGAGGGGCTGCTATAAGATGTCACAGGCAGTCACTATTTATTGGGCTGTTTGGCCTCTGTGTACTTGAAATGCCAGGGCCTATTTTGAATTCCAGTCCTGTATTCCTGTATTGCTTGTACTTAACACCTACTTAAAACATACATACAGGTTAACTTTTAGTATGCTATAGAATGACCTATTCCTAGCAACTTTTTAATTGGTCTTAATTTTGCATTTTGTATAGTTTTTAAAATAAAATACAGGTATATCCAAAATGCTCGGGACCAAGGATATTCCGGATAAGGGGTCTTTCCATAATTTGGATCTCCATACCTTAAGTCTACTAAAAAATAAATAGAACATTATTTAAACCCAATAGGATTGTTTTGCATCCAATAAGGATTATTTATATCTTAGTTGGGATCAATTACAAGGTACTGTTTTATTATTACAGAGAAAAAAAGGGAACCAGTTTTAAAATTCTAAATTATTTGAATAAAATAGAGTCTATGGGAGAACGGCTTTCCGTAATTCGGAGCTTTCTGGATAACGGGTTTCCAGATAAGGGATCCCATACCTGTATGACACAAAATGGTATCTGCTTGCTTTGCCTCAGTCCTGTGGTAACAGACAGGTGATATTACAGGATATATTCCAGCAGGTTCTTTGATGATTAGCTGCTTCCAAAAAATCTCCTGAACAATGATCATCTTGGCTTAATGAAATTATCTCTTTCTTGTATTGATCCTAAACAATGTTATTACTACATACATACAAACAAACTAACTAACAAACAAACAAACTAACAAACAAACAAACAAACAGCTAAGATGCTCATACATGCTCTTATCCTATCCTGAAATAACTACTAACTATCCTCCCTAACTCCCATTTTTCCCCCCTATAGTCTATATCAGTGCTGTCCAACTGGCGGCCCGTGGGTAAATGGTATCAGTACTGTGATTAACTGCCCCCCCCCCTGCATGGTTCTCACCTCAGATTCAGGCTGTAATCAGGCTGTATTGTTTAAATATGTAATCCCCTGTACTGTTCACACCTTTTAATCTCTGCATTGTTCACCCCCTGCAGTGTTCACACCTCAGGCTCAGGCTGTAATCATTCCCATTGTTCCCCTGTTCACACCTCAGGAGCAGTAGAAACCCACAAATAATCCCTGCACACTACAAAAAGAACATATACTGAGGTGGTACTGCAATTAAAAAGTTTTTTAATATATAGTTATTGTGCAGACTGTAGGAGCAGTGCCAGCATTGTGTCACTGTAGGCTGCCTGTGTGTGCCATACACACAGGCAGCATAGGGCAAGCAGAGTATGGCACACACAGGCAGGGTAGGGAAGGCATAGTATGGTACACACAGGCCAAGTTTGGCACAAACCAGCCAAGAATGGCACACACAGTGAAAGTATGGCACACGCAGGCAGGGTAGGGAAGGCAGAGTATGGCACACACAGGCAGGGTAGGGCAGGCAGAGTATGGCACACACAGGCCAAGTATGGCACAAACCAGCCAAGAATGGCACACACAGTGAAAGTATGGCACGCAGGCAGGGTAGGGCAGGCAGAGTATGGCACACACAGGCAGGGTAGGGAAGGCAGAGTATGGCACACACAAAGGCAGGGTAGGGCAGGCAGAGTATGGCACACAGGCAGGGTAGGGCAGGCAGAGTATGGCAGGTTTTTGCTGTACTACAACCATTAATATGGGTATGGTCATGTGATAACATGGATGTGGTTTCAAGTGGGTGCGGTTTCAAAAAGGGGAGTGGTCAAAACTGGCTTCCATTATCGTCCCTCCACCACATAGGTCGGAAAAATTCCGGCCCTCGGTACAACAGAAGTTGGACAGCACTGGTCTATATTAAATACTGCTGACAGCATTCTCCTCCTCTCATCAAGAAGAGTTCAGGCCCTTCCACTGCTAAAGTCCTTATCATGGCTTCCCATTAAACAAAGAATAAAGGTGGCCATACACGTAGCAATTCCAATCTTTCGTGGGACCAAGATCATTCCCACCCTCCACTGACGTTCAGGGCTGAATCATCAGATATGGAGGTAGAAACAACAGAAAATCTACCTCAACCTGGCGATTAAGCCCTGAACGTAGATTTTGCTTGGCCGCCTTCAATGGCGCCCAATCAGAATATTTTAACCTGCCTGATCGAAGAGTCGACCAATATCGGCAGCCTTCTGTGATATCGCTAATATTGGTGCGTGTATGGCCGGCTTTACTTACAAACTCCTTCACTTAATCTTCAAAACCCTTCATTCTCTGTGCATCACTACATCTCTTCTCTTGTGTCTCCATATGTTCCTGGCCAACTCCTCCCCTCCTCCAAGAGCAACCGCTTAGTTGCACCCCCACTACTACTGCCATTTCTCATCTTAGACCTTTCTGTCTTGCTGCTTCCTACATTTGGAATGCCATCCCTAAATTCCTCTATTCCATCCTGCTCATTCTCTTTAGAACTAAACTCAAAGACTCCGTCCTAGAGCACTCACACAGCACTGATCAGGGAACTGGCACTGGCATATTGCAGTGTCACCCACTGTAACCTGCAGCACTTATATTCTCCTATTTGTGTATGTAAGTTACCCTACCATTAGCAATTGTCCCAGGGCAGGGACCTCCATCCTCTTGTCTTTTGGTCACTTAGATCTGTGGAATCTTTAATGCAAATATACTTTTTAGTTATTTATTGGAATGATCCCTGTTTGTTTATTAAGTTATTGTCCTGCTGTACATGCTGTGTAAATAAGTAACACTATATAAATAAAAATATACATACATGTGTTCAGTGTTACTTTTTCAACATTTCATTTTTAACCAGTATTAGTGTTTTTACTTTAAGCATTGCAGACCATGCAGAAAGTTCCTAGTTCCTCTACTTTCTACATTATGGAAAACGATGAGCAAAAGAGCAGTGTAAGCAGCAATCCTGCAGCCTATCATGAAAAATGTCAAGGTCCATTTGGAGAACAGAGTCTCCTTTCTTCCCTATCACCTTTCCTATTATTTGCTCTCAGTGCCAGACATTAAACTGTAGCCCCATGCTGTGATTAAGAAGCACCAATCTCTGATCCAATTTGGAGTGACACTGATAGATTTCTATTTGAGCGTTTATGTAAATGCTTAATCATGAACAGGCAGCCGCTGGAAAACCTTATTATCTAGGCATGTAAATATTTGCACAATGTAAATTGAATAAATTCCTTAATGTGGGTGTAAGATAGAATTAAAATAAGATAATTGTATCTCCATAATATGTAGACTAATCACAATATGCAAGTGTTTCTAACTTAGACTTGTTTACCTAAAAAAAAAAACACTGAAACTAACATTTCTTTGAGCTCCCATATTTAATAATGATGAATGAATATTGCTCTCCGACAGTGGCCAGGAGCTAATATCACCATCTGAATAAACATGGGCAGTGTTTTCCCTGTGAAACCGAAAATTCAATTTAATTGCTTTTGTTTCACTGTTGCATTTTGTGGTAACAGGGATAAAAACGCTGTATTTCTCAAGGGTTTCTGCACTATTATACCTTTTAGCATCAGCTCAAAAACATAAAGATTTCATTTCACATTCCCATAAGGCATGAGAGACATGACCATTGAAAAATGTAGTGTTCCTCCCCGCCAACCCCTAAAATATGGACGATATCTTAAGCATTCACATTTGTCTAAGCTGGCAGAATGCCATGTTCTTTTGGAGGCAAAGAAGGCAGCCGTTATTCTACTTTGTGCAATTTTCACCCTTAACATTAAACAACAAAGACTCACTTGCTAGTTAAGGGAAGTGCAAGGGATGATAATGCTTACGTAGCTAAAATACAGGAACTTGACATCTTGCCTACAAGAGTGACCTTTCATATTGAAACTGGAGTGTAGAAAAAAAAGAAAGAAAGCTTCTCGGCATTGCTAAACTACTTATCCTGATAACTTGCAGTGTACAGTGTTTAGTTCCTATGATTGCATTAGCGGTGACCTTCCTTCAGCAAGTCAAGTTCCCCAGTTATTTTGATGTAAGATGCCTTAGATTATCTTCAATTGTCTGCGGCTTCAGCGTAATGCTCAAGATAACTCTACCTTGAAACAAAGGCATACATCAAATCGGCTTTATTCTTTTACCTAAATTGGGCGCTGGATAGAATAAAAACCTGACGAGTAAGGTAAATTTTGATTTAAATAGAGAAGAAGCACTGACCATAAATTGACATAATACAGCTGGGTTACATTTTAAGTTCTCGTAAGTGTGCTTAGTAGTAACAATATAGCTAGAGCATTATAAATGCTTGTTAGTTTGATTTCTTCCTTGATTAAACATGATTTGCTATTAATTGGAAAACACAGACTGCCTAAATCACCTGAAATGCAAACATTGTCGTACAAGTTGGTCTAGTCTTTTAGAGCACAAAGCTTAAGGTGGCCATACACTTTAAGAATGAGCATTTTAAAACAATAAGTTTTTAGCTGCTGGGGGTCAGTGTCTCCTATTTGAAAATTGAAAAAAGTCAGAAGAAGAAGGCAAATAATTCGAAAAACAAATTCCATAAGAATACTGTATTTAAGAAGTCAAAAAGCATGGACTAATTTTTAATGGTAAAGTGAAAAGGATAGATTCAAATGTGTCCTGCACTCATAATAAGTGCTAGAATAGCATTAGTGATTATGTCATTATGAATCTATCTAGCTGCTGGGGGTCAGTGTCCCCTATTTGAAAATTGAAAAAAGTCAGAAGAAGAGGGCAAATAATTCAAAAACTATACAAAATAAATAAATGAAGAACTGAACTGAAACTTACAACTTAGAACTGAAAAGTTGCTAAGAATAGGCCATACTATACTATAAGCCATACTAAACATACTAACATACTAAAAGTAAACCTGAAGGTGAACCACTCTCTTAATAAATACACCCCTTTGTGCAAAACTTTGAAATAATGTTTGCTTGGGTTCACTAAGCAATAGCCTTTGAACTAAGCATCTCCTCTGAGCCAATAAGTATCCTAGGTGTAAATAGGAAGAAAAGTGATACAAAGTATTATTATTAATACATGTGAGTACAATGAGATTTATTTATAGAGGTACTCCAGTATAATAAAATACTATGTAACATACAATATGAATGGGTTTAGTAGAACAATATGGTTATGGATAAAAATCTTAAGTCATAAAACATGACCAGAATGTCGTTATTTAATCATAAGGAAGCAGGTACATTTTGCACATCAGTAGGTCAACGTATAATCTACCAAATAATGCCTGCCGCTAAAATGTTTGCATGTCTTAGCAGGACTTTAAAGGTTTCTACTTGGCATAGAACAATGTGTTCCATTTGCCTCAAGAAATGGAAAACCTTTAGAAAAGCATATTATCAGTTATCTTTTTTTCAAAGTTAACTTGAAGGATTTAGCAGACAGGAAAGGTCTTTAGACTAAATTTGATTTTCTGTAGTAAGAACCAGACAAAATCAGAGCCTTCACTAATAGATTGTGCATGAAGTATTTGGGAAAGAAATTCCATAAGAAGGATGTATTTAAGAAGTCAAAAAGCATGCACTAATATAATTTAAGGCACAGATACTCCTTTGCACCCCATGGCCGGGCTCTGTTATGCCTTAAGGCAGCAACAACAGCACTATATTAATGGTAAAGTGAAAGGGATAGATTCAAATGTGTCCTGCACTCATAATAAGTGCTAGAATAGCATTAGTGATTATGTCAGGGCTCCAAGAGGTAAGCAATCTGGATCTTAAAGAGATTCTAAAACCTGTCATGATTTATATGGTGTATTTTTTTAATTTCTAAATTACACTGTTTACATAGCAAATAACTCACTCTACCATTTAAAGTTTTATTCTTAAACCTACAAATGTGTTTTTTAGCTGTAATATTGGTGCGTAGGTGCAATCTCAGTGCTTTGTGCCTGAGTCTGAGCTTTCAGAAGGAGCCAGCGCTTCACAATGGAACTGCATTTAGATAAACTATTGTTTCTCCTACTCAGTGTAACTGGAGGAGTCATGACTTGTCAGAGCCAGACTTGGATTTTTACTATTGAGTGCTATTCTGACATCTACCACTAGGTGGGAGCATTCTTAGCAATGCAGGTGTCAGGGGGCTGCTATCTTGCTCCCTTCCCATTGTTCTGCTGATGGGGGGGTGTGATATCACTCCAACTGGCAGCGCAGCAAGTAAGATGTGACTGAGCACAGGTCACATGGCTGTGGCACATTGGGAAATGAAGAATATGGCTAGCCCCATCTGAAATTTCAAAATTAGATATAAAAAAAAATCTGTTTGTGTTTTTGAAAAACAGATTTCAATGCAGAATTCAGCTGGAGAAGCTCTATTTCCTGTGACAGTATTCCTTTAACTAACTTTTACACAACTTTCATTATTGCTTATCTTACAAAGAATACAGATACTGGGCAAATATCTGACTGACCCAAAAAGTATGAACCTTTTGGAAATAGTACTAAGCAATGCCCAGTTTCTGGAGGCTATAATGATTCTGGCACTTAATACTCTCAGGTTATGCCGGTCATTATCCATCACTAATGTAGCTTTAATGCCCTCACTAAAAAGTGTGACCTTCTCCATACAGCCTTTTAATTATCTGAAGCTTACAGTCATTTTATATGGTTAGCATCAAGTTGCCCTTTGTTTGATCTAAAACCAGAAATGCAGTAAACAACAACATTCTCTTTTTGTTTTATCTTACTTCATAAAAATGCTAATGAAAGTACAGGAAATTATTAATAAGCCCCAAAAAGTTAACAGCGCCTTTTGTCTTAATCTGTGTCAATTTCTGCTTCTTTCCCAAGGCAGCACACAGCAAAATAAAGAAGAAATCAAGGCATGTCCTTTATACAGGGAGGGCGCACTATGACAGAGCTGTCAGGAAGAAGAAAGCTTGTCTGCCACAGAGTCATGAGCTTGCTTCCCTTTTAATTTTTTTTAGGGATTTTTTTTTGGCTTACACCTTATAACTTCCCTTGACATTTCAAATTACTCTATGGAAGCCAAAGATAAAAGTGTTATCAGTTTGCTTTGTGAATACTGACATTTAAAGAAATTTAAATCTTGGATCCTCTGATCACAATCATTAGAGAAGCAACAGCTGAATTGCTGATGTAACATCATGCCATGTTTGCTTTTTCCCCCTCTGAGCAAAGAAAGTGCTCTTTAGTCTATTAAAGACTTCCCTCGACCGAAATATTAGCTCTGTGCATATAAAACATTACTTGTACACCCTTGTATTTCAGCCTCACAGCTTTGGTTTCCATATAGATTTTATATTCAATTGTCAAGCTCAGTCGAATGGCTATTGGTTGAATGGAAGTTAAATAGTGACAACCCCCCCAAGAAGATCATATATGACAATGTAGAGTATAACCAACCCTTTAACATACACTAGAGACTGGATCAAAGAACTGCTTAAGAATAAAATAGACTGACTGGGTTCAATGAAGCTCATCCCATTTTAGTACTACATTTCCACATGAGTATACAATTGTTCTTGAATGACATGCTTCTTTGTCTTTGTAACAGGGCATTCCACACTTTAATTATATTCAAAGTGGAAACGTTGCTCAGATAATGTCAATACTCAATTTGTTTGCATTTTGCCTTTTCTTAAGCTGCTGTACACTGTTATCCAAGTTAATTAAAGGTCAATAAGCTGGTCAAAGAAAGTGGGAAATGTATATACAGTATAGAGTATAATCACAAAACAAGGCGCATTACTGAACACTGTGCTACAAATAATGTTGGGTACTATGGGGTTTCTCTGCAAAAGTATGTGATATATTCCAAAAGATTATATTCGATAATTAGGTCCCTATGTGTGCATACTGCACTGTGGGAAACTAGCCATGTATCTGCCCCTACTGGAGAATATGTGTGTATTCTATTAGTAATAAGGTAAGGTTTGAGTGTCATTGTGGAAAAAAGCATGGCAACTGCGCTTGAAATTGCACTTTGTTGTGGATGTTCATTTGCTAATTAAAGTTTATTTATAATTAGTGTGCAAGAACCAAAGTTTTGGCCCCAATTGTAACAAAGGGTTACAAGTGGACTCAAAGTACTTAGGCTAGTGCCACATGGGGCATTGCTTCAGCCCAGGCGCAGGCACACACAGTGTATTTCAGCTGCTTGAGTATGCAGTTTTAGGCTGAAATACTCTGCGTCTACCTGCACCCGGACCGAAGCAATGATTCCAGGTGCAGGCACAACTATCAGGTTTTCAAAGCGTCAGGCCAGAGTCTCAGCCCGCACTTATCCGCAGGATGAGAATCTGTCCAGTGCAGCACTAGCCTTATTTTTTTTTTACTACAAGACCAAGCAAAATGGGCAAATTAATTCTGTATAAACATTATTTTCAGAATGTCTTAATCTAAGTCTGAAGTAAAACAGCACAAAGCAACAACTTATATCATCACAAGGATCCAGGCCTGCTCGGAGAGCTTCGTTAGGCTACATATCCATTTAAATAGGTCAGGTGTAAGACAAAGCACAATATCTTCACAGCCTGGCCAATCAGAGACTTTTTTAGTGCTGGTCTCTTCACAAATATGAATTTACAATTGTGCTGCTGGACATCCATGGCTCCCATGTTCAGCTTTAATACAGCCAATTTATGAGTTTGTGCTAATTCAGGATTACTAGTCAACTTGTTAAAGAGCAGACTTCTTTAACTGTCATAACATAGCATTGTCACATTAAGAATTTCCCTTCCTAATTCAATTCAGTAATGTAGGCTATCTCCCGGTGGTCTCTCAAATTCTACATTCATTCTCTTAAACAATGGCAGTAACAAACATATCACAATATTACCATGTCATACTACCACACTTTGCTGTTCTCTGAGACATCAGCTTCGGCAGCTACACGAGTCAGATCATTGCTCACAGCAGGCTATGTGCAAATCCCTCTGCTTCTTTCTCCTCAGGCAAACTTTCTTAAAATATAATGTACTGAGAAATCTGTCTTAAAATTTGTCTTTATTTAACCCATTTGGTGCCTAAAAAAATGTAATGGATTTGTCACTGCAAGGAAATGTCAAAGGTAACAGATTGCAAACTTTACATACCTTTGGTTTCATAATGAATCCTATTTGTATGATTTTCGGGGAAATTGCGGCGCTGCGTATGCCATCCCACCGACGATTTACATTTTCGCTGGTGGGATGGCATTTCGGGGAGATTAGTCGCCAGAGATTTGTTGCGGGCCACTAATCTCCCCGTGTGCCACAGCCCTAAAACATAGCTTTAAGAATGAATTAGCTTCATTCTCCCTATGTTATGTCAGGTGGCAATGTAGTAAACCATGCTGCTGATCTGATGCATTAGTCAATACATTTCTCAGCAGCAGCAGACACTTTGGTCCTCTGAGCTATACTGAATTTTCTAACAGAGCAGTTATTACAATTGATAGAATAATTGCTAGCATCTAGTTTATAGAGCTTAAATAAGAGTAAAGGAAAATGAAACAAATTAATTTTTAAAACCAAAATTGGAATCGAGGGTCAGTGATTTATCAAGTGTATTATATACAATGAACATACGAACTGAAGTCTCACATTTCTTCACTTTCCAGTGGTTACTGCACCAACAATTACCTATATGGTGATCTAACACTTCACTCAATGACAAATTACAGTAAAACATCTTACGGACCTATTGTTGTACTGGAACTTCTCTGTGTTATCCTTTTGAAATCCGAAATAAAGTCGCCTGCAGAAAACTGGACAATGGTTAGCATTTATCTTTTTGATGCAGGTAGTGTACCATTTCAATGCACATCCTGCTGATGTTAACTAACACTTTGCCATTTTGTTCAACTTCTCTTAAATCATCTAATCCTAGGACTTCCGATGACCCAACTTTCAGATGGTTCACAGTACAGAACAATTAATCATAGTCTTTCTGCCCCAGGGGTTTCTCTTTACCTTGTACAACAGCCACCCTGGCCATCATTTCTCCCTCAGAACAGCATTGTGCTTTGATTCCTTTATCACCACAACATTAATCAGTTGGTCAGTTCAAGCAGTAGAGCTTAAATATTTCTTATGTTAAAATTCTTCCTCCTTATATTCCTTATATAGAAATATATATCTATACCCTAATTAACAGTATATACTGTATAATTCCCTTAGCTGTTTTAGTTACTCCTTACTATTTTACCAAATATACTACAAGCTGTTAAAATAGATTCTAAGAAATAAACTGGACTGAACTTGTCTTTCCTGTGCTACCTATTCCCCATATCAGCCCTGCCTGTAACAAAAATAAAGAGCAAAGCCTGTCCTGCTTGTATGTAGTACGAGTCTTGAATGTTTTGTTTGCCTGCTTTCTCTTACGTCATCACTAAACCTACTTTGATGGGCACTAAACCTAACAGCACAATTAGGCCCACCCTAAGGCCATCAGTGCTTACACAAACTAAAGCATTTGGTTTTACTGAGGCAACTGTTGCCCATAGGCAGAGCTGGCCCAAATTTATGGGTGCCTTAATCGTGCCCCCCGATCAGGAGGAGGGGTGGCTCAAAGAGGGAGGGTAGGGGTGATGAGCTGGAGCTGTGATTCACGATGGTCGCACATTGCCACACTAGAGGTAGTCAGGAGGTAGATCAACTGAACTAGGGGTAGACTGGTAGTTGAGGCATGTGCCTAGCACCCCCACCTATGTTGCACCCTAGGCATATATCTCTTCTTCATACCCCTAGTTCCAGCCCTGCCCAGAGGTCATTGCAAAATGACAAAATGGTCAACCTCTAAAGGTGTATTGTCAAATAAATCCCATAGCATACTGCATCATAATGTGAATGCAATTTCTCAAAGTTCTCAAAAATATGACAGTCCAGGGTACCAAGATAATAAATGCGGGAAATCATTAAGGAATTTATTTAGTCTACATGCTCAGCCTTGTGTTGTTTGTGTTGTAACTAGCACTTAATGATACTGTATTCCATGATTAAGTACTAGTTACAGAATGAAACACGTAAGGCTGAATTTATGCCAGTGTTTCAATAACAAAACTTTTTGATTTCCCAAACCTGGACTGAAGTGCTTGCCAAGTTGCCATCTATCCTGATACAGTCCAGGGTACCCCCATTTAAATGCAAGGCCAAGTCTATCGTGCCATTCAAAGTGCATAAGTACACATTACTGTTCAGGCTACATTCTTTGGATTCTTTGAATTTTCAATTTCTCTGCAAAAAAAGGTAATTTTTACAGCACCTCTCATCCATAGTGATTTTACAGACTGGCAGAAAGGTAGACTTGACAGCTGGTTAGATTTAAAAGCAGGAACTGTAATTGAATCGTCTGGGTGTCTCAAATAGGAGTATGGTAGATTCCACATATTGCACTTGAGGGGTCAGGAAAAAGAAAGTGGACATACTGTAGTTCAGCACATACAGCACATACTGTAGTTCAGAGGAACATAAGCTAGGTATACATTGAGGTTTGTTGATACTGCTGTTTGGCAGAAGAGATTAAAATAAGGCACTGTATCCCTTTAACTTCAGTATTGACAACAAAGTTGTTGCAGTGACCCAAGTTTTAATAGGCTAAGTAAAGTGCAGTGGACAGGTCAGAGGTTTGAGGTAGGTGTCAAATAGTTGCAATGCCTGGTGGCCAGTAGTGTCAAAATCCTTACAAACACACGCAAATACGCACACAATAACAAAAAGAATGCAGGATAAGCAGATCCCAAGTATGGGAGATAGGACTGCTTATCTGAACAGGAAGCAGCAGTCTTATATTGACTCTTGATTGGTGGATTGTTTGTAGCTGGTCTTTACAAGGATGTAATTAGATGCATAGATCTGTATGAAATGTCAGCAAGTAAAGGCACGTATCCATTAGCAGTAGGTCCTAAATTCTAATTAGGATGTGCTGTGGCAATGACTTCTGCAGAGTGGTGTGCAGTATTTACTTTTCTATTGAGGGTCACTGACATTTCTCCTGGTTTCCCCTTTATATATGTATAATGGAAACTGAGATGAATGCACTGTGTAATAGTTTTTCTGCTGGAACGCTTTCCCAAATTCTTTAAAGCAGTAACTGACTGCCAATTGACTATCCTTAGATCTTATTGTTCTGTTTCTTTCTCACTGAACATTATTTAACTCATATTAGACTAATATTACAGCATATGTATGAAAAACATGGATGAGGGGATGTGGTATAGCTATGAAGGGGGGTGCTCTGATTTCACGCCAAATAACTTAATATGTATTGATTAAACAGGTAATAAATGTACACACTATACCTAAGAAGATGAGATAACTCAACCATTTCAGTGAATCCACACCCACAAAGTCCAGAAGTTGTGACAATACCGAATACCCAATAGGTGAATAGATGAAGAATAGATGAAGCTCTAGTCTTTAAAATCTACAGTGCACTCTATAATATTTGGCAAAAAGACACATTTTTCTTTGATTTACCCCTCTGTTCCTCAGTTTAAAAATTGAAATTAAACAATTCAGATGTGAAATAAGAAGTATGGATAAAAAGTGTTGTCATTTCTAAATGATGGAACTGAAATATATGCAAATAACTTCAAATTAAACTGAATTGTTGATTTAAATTTTACAGCAGAGGGGTAAATCAAAGAGAAATGTGTCTTTGTCCCAAACACTATGGAGGGCACTGTATTTTTGCAATATAGATAGTGCTGTAAAGATAAATGAGAAGCAATGGTTCTACCCTACCTTGTTGCCATTATGTTCATGATTATGCTATCCTGTTCCCCATACTAATATTTACCAGAGTTACATGCTCTCTGAGAACTGTGCTGGTGATCAAAGCAATGCCATTACCTGACTGGTCATACATTATTACAAAATAATAATTAAATCTGGGACAATGAAGTGATTGAGAGATGATGTCATCAGATAGTTAGCTAGCCTTTCCTATAATCCTATCAAGGACATATAACAAATGCTCTTTTAGTGTGAATAAGCATATTATATTCATGTGAGGGGGACAGACCTAGCTCACGAGTAAAGGAAAAACCCACACAGGTGTGCTCTGGCAGATTTCCCACTGTTTTTATTGGCATTTCTCATTCCCCAATTGCTGCAATCTAAGATGGCTCTTTCTTTTCCGTTCGGGTCTCTTTTTTTTCCCTTCATCCACCTTTCACTCTGAGTCATGGCAAAACAGGTGTAGCTTTGTCTTTTTGGTTTATGACACTTGGCTGAATAAGGCTCACCTTTCATGGCTTAGGGAACATTACACTTAATTCAAAATAGATTCCCAAACCTGTTCAGCCACACTTCATAACTGAAATGTTCAGGCTCTGATGCACTGAAAGCACACTGATGCCATGGGAATGTTTCGAGGCTGAATAAGCTGGAAAAAGCAATCCAGGAAAGCATAATGCGCTTAGCAAAAGATGGGTTTCTAAAGAAACAAATATCACTAAGGTATACACCACAGTTAGACTAATTTTAGGGTAAGCACTTCCAGAGGCCACACATGAATTCTAGTGAAACGGTATCTGCCCCATTGTAGCAGATAAGGGTCTGGACATACCACCCATTCAATGAGTCAAAAAAGAATATAATCAAAGAACAATGGTCAATTGTATTATAAGGACAGATATTGTGTATAGTAAAGGAAACAAAATCACTTCCAAGATGTCAGCACAGTTGCTGCTCTTGTCTGTAGCTCATGTCTGAAATCTTACCCTTTAAGGAATAAATGTTAAATAGGTTTTTTTATGCAACCAATTTGCAGTCTATTAAAATAGACTCCATACAAATATTAAGTTTTCCAAAGTAAACTCAACCAAAGTAATCTCAACCGAAAAAAGAAGTAGTGGGGTATCACCCAATTTTCAACCACAGTACTGGAACTTTTGAATCCAGTGGTTGAAAATTGTGCTTGGGTAATACCCCACTACTTCTTTTATATAATTAAATGGCAGCACAATGTCAACAGTAGGGAGCTCTCTGTATCCTCTTGTTCATATTGTTATGGGAAAGGGAAGTACTTTTTTAAAGATATTTAAAAATATATAATATGCTGTCTTATGTGTAAGATTTTCTCATGCAATGTTTGATAGTGGCCTTATAACTACCAGGGGAACAGCCTTTGGAAGACTGTTTGGACCATGATCATCGTATTTAATGTGAATAGATTTTTTTCAACCATACCTTAGCAAAATGTACAAAGCAGACAGGTAGCTAACTGTATATAAAAGGAAACCGAGGCTATTACTCCAGGACAACATATATTAATCTGCTCGCCACCACCCCCTTAAGTAGGCCTGAACTTTGTGACAAATATATTTGTAATGTAACCAATTGGCTATCAATACATATCTTTCTATCATAATAAATTGGGCAGGACCAAACCACAGACTTATTACAGCTAGATTTTTCCTTGGTGGCAGATTCATGTGCCCAAAGTTAATTAACAGTTTAATTTATGTAGTAAATTATCTACTCTGATCCAAATTGTGCTGAATAATAACACTTAACAAGATGTCTAAGCAAATGTATAGTATGGTAATATATTTACCAGTCTCCTCCCCAATTTACCAGAGAAAACTTGTTGTAAAATGAATAAATATTTTTGGAGTGAGAACACCCAAAACCCAGCGCTTCTTGGTGATAAAACCTTTGAAAAGGAATCTTCCGTGTTGAAATAATGATTCAGTGCAGCTTCCTCTCGTTATCAGCTCCCCTTTAGATGAGTCTCAAATGTATGTGCAGTGTTGTCGGTGGAAGCGCATAAAATGAAACGAGAAACAAATATAGTGCAAATCAAATGGGTATTGTGTAGACCACACACACCACTAGTGCTTAGCTTAAGCTAATTAGAAATGTGTAGACCCAAATCCAAAAGCGTCTAGTATAAATGCTCACCAGAAGCCATTGAATTGGAGCATGTAGAACAAACCCGACCGGGCATTGATTGAAGTGGGGACACAATCCTCAGAGTATATAGGGAAGAAGAGTAGGCAAAATATAGTGTAAAACCGTTTCATATAAGGATAAAACCCTGCTCAATGCAGGCTACTTACAGTGTGTACAACGATAAAATCAATGAATAGTAAAAGCCCAACGCGTTTCACGTGCTCTCTGCACGCTTCCTCAGGAGCCAAAAAATTATTTCATTTTTTGGCTCCCGAGGAAGCATGCAGAGAGCACGTGAAACGCGTTGGGCTTTTACTATTCATTGATTTTATCATTGTGCACACTGTACTGCCTACTCTTCTTCCCTATATACTCTGAGGATTGTGTCCCCACTTCAATCAATGCCCGGTCGGGTTTGTTCTACATGCTCCAATTCAATGGCTTCTGGTGAGCATTTATACTAGACGCTTTTGGATTTGGGTCTACACATTTCTAATTAGCTTAAGCTAAGCACCAGTGGTGTGTGGTATACACAATACCCATTTGATTTGCACTATATTTGTTTCTCGTTTCATTGTAAAATGAATGCATGCAAATCTGGCAGCCACAAGCAGCACTGCATACAGGTGCAACCCTTTGCACTTCTTGTCTGAAGCATAAAAAGTTGTGCCTTTCAGCGGCTGGTGACAATTTAAATTTAAATTGACTGTTAAAGGAACAGTAACACCAAAAAATGAAAGTTTTTTAAAGTAATTAAAATATAATGTACTGTTGCCCTGCACTGGTAAAAGTTGTGTGTTTGCTACAGTAACACTACTATAGTTTGTATAAATAAGCTGCTGTGTAGCCATGGGGGCAGCCATTAAAGTTGGAAAAAAGGAGAAAAGGCACAGGTTACATAGCAGATAACAGATGACCTCTCTAGAATACAATAGTGTTTATCTGTTATCTCCTATGTGCCTGTGCCTTTTCTCCTTTCAATGGCTGCCCCCATGGCTAAACAGCAGCTTTGTTTATATAAATTTCTGAGGCAAACACACCAGTTATACCAGTGCAGGGCAGCAGCATATTTTATTCTTATTACTTTTATACACTTTCATTTTTTGGTGTTACTGTTCCTTTAAAATGAGACTATTGGATCCATTTTGCAGGGTTCAGTGTGCATAAAAATGGGCGCAGTCTGCCATGCTTTTCTAAAATACCTACTGCCACTAACAGCGCACAAATCTCAAGTCCATGCCATTGGTGCAAAGTACTGTACGTGACTACACTGAGCACAAACAGTTGCACCTGATAGCACCAGGAAAACTCAGGGAAAGTGAGGGTGTTTTGCACCTGTTTATTGCACTTTGTACCTTTTCCATGGAGAGTACAGATGATAAATGAGTCCTTGAATGCCCTCTCTGAAGACCCAGCACATACCACTATCTTACTGATGGCTGATACAGTAACAAGATGATGTTTCAGGGTAACTGTGGATGACCTTTCCTTTTTCTTCCCCTTTTTTTGCCCAAGGTTATTTATAACAAATTAAACCCTTTCCTACCTCAGCTAACCTAATACTGAATGGAACCTGATACAGGTGCAAAAGTTTTCTTTTTTTCTTTTAACTTGCTTGTTCATGGATGTCAGCGGTAATATACAATAGGGAGCGTCTAGATTTTGAGATAACAGCATAACTCTTGTTACACAGCCTTCAGCCATCCAAAACATGAAGTTCTTTGTCTGGAAAAGCATGTTGGGCACATCACTTGTATCTCACAAAACGTAGAAAAAAGAAGCACGGACAGAAAAATGTAAAAGATCCTATTAAAAAATAAAGGCATACTGATTTGTTTTCCTCATGCCAGATGTGTTGGGGGGAAACACTTAGTTAAATGGAGTAGCGTAACAAGTGGACACCAGGCCCTTCAGAGGGGTCCGGCGCACACAGGGGATCCTCCCCCCCTACCATGACTGTGGGGTCTGCTTCCTCTATAGTTATGCCACTAGTTAAAGACATACCTATACAGATATAGATGTATATATATATAAACTTCTAAAAAGATGCCGGCACTCACGTGTAGGTAGGTTGCTGGTGCCTGGGTGCAGGTCCAAAATTTGCTGTATGTACCAAAGGTATGTACCAAAGGGAAGGTCAGCAGGCTAAAGTGCTAGCCGAAACGTTAGTCTCCTTTATAATAAAACTACTTTTTTTGTATATATATATATATATATATATATATATATATTTCTTTTGTATCAAGTCCCTGTGAGTGCAGCACTCTTTCTATTATATTTTTGTTTTTGACCTGCACTATATATATATATATATAGGGGACATGCCGCACAAGTGCTGGAGTTTTGCTGTAACTGCAACTGTCTTGGAAGCAGTTGTGTGGTGAGTTGCACAATACAGAAAAGACAATTATTACTATTATACCATAATTATTTGTATATCACAAACCTCTCTGCATAAAGCTATTTTAATAGAATCCCTTCTTAGCTGTAATATCGACATGTTTGTGCTGTATTTAAAGGGTTTCACTCTCCTGTAAGTACCTTCTTAACAATTTATGAGTGATTGGAAGGCCTGTGGCGCCACAGTTCTAATTGGCTTTCAACAGCCTGATGTTAATAAACTTCCACTTACTACTAGCCACACTATTGCCACTCACTACAGTATGTATTCTAATGGACTTCCAGATCCACTAAGCTTGAATTCTGCTTCTAGCTATAGTATTTGATCAAGCTGCACATCTCCCATATCTGAAAGAGATAGAGCTTTCATTAGCTTGCAGTCTGAATCCCATGCTCTCATTTGTGTCCAATATTCTGTGACTGGTGTTGATCATCAGCTCTAGCAGGGAGGATTTCATCAGAAATTAGCACAGGCAAACACCCCTAAGGAGATAACTGGAAACCATACTGAGAATTTGCCTCAATACATGGAAATAAACATGAATTTCCCAGCACTCCAGATGCAGTAAAAGTCACCACAAACACTGTCACACCGGGAGATAATCTATTTTAGCTAATTAACACACAGTTGCACACAAGTTGCAGAAGCAGTTACATAAGTTGATGTAAAGATACAGAGATTCAGTCAGGTATTGCAGAAAAACACAGGCTACGTGTCATTTTTTTTTTACATCTGTTAAAATAATTTGCTGTCTCGCAGGGCAACAGAGAAATGCTGTTTTGTTGAAAAAATGTTTTTTTGGATGCAAAGAATTTTCTTTATCTATAGATAGATATATATAGATAACATTTATACTCTCCCTGAGTTGTTATTGGGATTTCATGTCAACCGAAGACCAGGGGGGAGAATTCACAAAAGTAGGGATAGTCCTTTTTCGGAGTGGTGTAAAACACTTGCTTCATATCCACAAACAGAAATCTGCCAAAATTTCAACTCAACTGCCACTTTTCAGTTTCAGACACTTTTGTGAATTTGTCTTTAAAACAACATTTTTCCTGCCATTTTGATAATGGAATATTGCTCAATGTAACTCAGTCAGATCAATTCTAAGCTCTGTTTCACCCAGTCTTTATTTCACACTTTTTGTAGGGGTACCTTTGGTGGCGGGTCATTGGCAGCTGCTTGACAGCATTGGCCATCACCTTTAGCTGTGTCCCTTTTGTTTCCAGCAGCCATCTTGGTTATCAGCAAGCAGCACATACACACTGGCACCAACTGGGATCATGGGGTACTGTGAATTCAAGGTTGGACTGGCCCAACGGGGTACTTGGTGGGCTCCAGTCCTGTTGGGCCCCTATTCATGATGCATGTTGGTGAGTGAGCCAGATTGCTGTCAATTAGTAATCAGTGCAGTGGCAAAATAGTTCAGGGGGTGGGCCCTTCATTCACTTTTTTCCCATGAAGAAGGTATTTAGACTTTTAAATCTTTTTACAGAAGTGGAACTACACAAAAATATAGAAAAAATTACAAAGCCCAGCTTGTCCTGGAAAAAATGGTGTATAGTTTTCTCAGGCAAACTAAAATTCCCCTTCAGGAAATGCCCCTAAAGTGAAATGACAATCAATGAAAATACAATATCCTTTTGGCAAAATCTGTATTCTGTAAGGCTCTTGTGAATGTGGGACTTGGCTTGATGGCACACTGACAGATTTAATAAGAGCTAAAGACAAATTCATAAAAAAATATCGGTAGAATGTAATCTAAAAGAAAAAACTGAAAACTGTCTGTTTAAAAGAGAAATTCACAAAAGTGGAGATAGATGTTTGTGAATAAGGTGGAAAATCTGACAAATCTATCTTCACTTTATTTTTTCTCAATATAATTTTTTGCGAAAAGGGGAACTACACCTCTAATATTTCCTATGAAACTGGGTGTTGATTTGGATAATTGAAATACTACACTATATGAGCTCCTGATTTTTCCATTTTGCCATTGGCACTGATCTATTTTTATATTGATAGACATGCCTTGAGGCTCCTGGAACCCCTGCTGGACATGTTAAAATAATTTCATTATAAGTATGAGATTTATTAATTTACAGTGAAGGATAAGGACTACTCTTTCCTCCTTATAATTATCCTACTATAATCAAGCCCTACATTGCATGTAAGAAACAGTTTTATCAACAATTGTGTCATGTACATATAATACACAAAAGCCATAAATATTCTGTAAATGATATCCCTATAAACGGTGCTTAGTGATGTCATGAGTTTTAACTGGTGCGTAATAATGTAATTTATGCTATATAGTTGACTGAAGCTTGGGTATTACAAAAAATAATATATCCCATGCAGTATTGAGCACATTTTTTCGGCAGGCATGGATTCGCTGCAAAATTCTGCATTTCGCCATTGACTAATTTTTTTGTGAAACTGACACAAAAATTTGGCGCAGCAAAAATTTGGTGAGTGAGGAAAAAGTTATAATTGTGCCAAAAAAAGTTGCGTTTGGTAAAAAAAAAAAAGTAGTGCGGTAGCCGCATTTTGCACAGTTCCTGTTGTTTCGCAAATTTTTCAGCTGTTTCACAAATTTTACACCGAAGTGAAACGGGACATATTGGCTCATCACTAAGGATATTAGAAGTCACCTTGAAGTTTCATGGTCATTAAACTCATTGTGACTCATTTTTTGCAATAGGGGGTACATTATTCTCTATAAAAAGCTGTCTTGCTTGCATTTGATTTACCCCTTTTAGCATGAATCTCAGTATGATGACCATAATGGGAAACAAAAAGTTGAAAAGGATCTTGATGAAGAAAATGATACATCTACGTCTTTTTATTTTAATAAGCCCTGACTACAGCATGTGTCTTCCCGGTAAATCCCTCTCTTGCCAATGTTTTTCACTAGATTAGTTTCATTATCTTTATTTTACTTCCTACCAAGAGGTAACTCCCTCATAGCACAGTGGGTATGGGCAGCAGAAAGGCTGAATACTGTTCTTGTCTGAATGTTTAACAAAGTCCTGCTAACCAAAGACAGAAGAGAGAAAAAAGCCCTTCTTGCCTGGGCCATTGTCCCACTGTTATTTTTCATGCTGGAGAGCAGAGGATTGCGTTCCTTCAAAAAAGTGAAAATTCTATCCTGTGGCCTGATAATGACAAATCCTTGGCTCTCCGCTCAGCGGTCGACTTTAATAGCAGAGGATATTCCTTGGGAGCAGAGGTAAAAGCTTCAGCAGACAAAGAAATTTGCATGGGCTGAGCAGCCTTCTGCTCACAGGGAATTAAATGTGACCTTATTCCTAAAGGACATTAACACAGCGCTTCAAAGGAGCAGCAATATCAACACAGATCTGAACTTGTACAATGCTTGCAAAACAGTGGCTTATAGCCCTTCCTTCCCAGACCTCCGCTGTTGCAGACCTCAGCTACCGGCTCCTTATCCACCCTTAATCTGGTGGAAAATTTTAGAAACTGGTGTTTAAAACATTTGCTTGTTCATTTATGTATGATATAAATACTGTATATACACAAATTAAATGCAGGAAATCCAGTATCCAGTGTCACAGTTAGGCAAACAATGTTCAGTTTTCACTGATTAGCTTTTTCTGTGTAATAATGAAACAGTACCTTGTACCCAATGGTTACTAAACTGCATTCATCCATATTGGTGGTAAAACAATCCTTTTGGTTTATTTAATGTTTAAATGACCAGATTACTTTAGAGAGTTTGTGTTTTGTACAGTGAGCCTTACCAGAATAAGAAGCAGTGTATATAATATCCAGCATTAGAGACTGGTCTGTATATACATACCTGTACCTCCAAATCACTTTAATACTTTATTATCAGAAAAGGTTCTTAGAGAAAACTATACCCCCAGAATGAATACTTATCACCATACTGTATATCAAATGAAGTGGTCTACTAAATAATCTTTCCAAACTCAAATATATATCAGTAAATATTGCCCTTTTATATATGTCCCTTACGCCACCATTTTGTGCTGGGCTGTGTGCTCCCTCAGAGATCACCTGATAGGAAATAATGCAGCTCTAACTGTAACAGGAAGTAGTGTGGGAATAAAATATAGAACTGTGTCCATTAACCTGCTGATTTGACCTAAACCTCAGCAAATTTCTATATAGTAAAAACATTTTTTTTATGAAAATGGTTTATTTAGATGAGTTTTACTTGAGCTGTTTTATGTGATTTCTTTTTATAGAGACCTACTTTGTCTGGGTGTAGTTTCCTTTAATACCACTAATGACGATCCTGCTACACAAGCCACACTCACCCCACTGGGTTTACATAGACTTTGTTTGAGGGAGTAATTTACTATAAAGTAACCATGGTTGCTGCTACATACTAGACAGTGTACTATTATGCATTTTGCTTCTAATAGTCCAGGAGATGATTCCCCCCATATATCAAAAAAAGATATTTCAAAAACTGAATGGTAGAAAGCTGGCTGGAACAGTTATGTAATTATGATGCATTAGCACAATAATCCAGGCTTTTGGATGGAATGCAGTATGCTGTACACTTACACATAGAAAGGTACTGGTGCTTAGTTGCTGTTTGATATCATATACAATAATCATAAAATGATACCGGCAGTAATGATAAATGCAGTGTCCAGGGTTGACAATAATGCAGATTTTGACTTACTATTTGACTGAAATTTAAAGGATCATTTAGCAACCCTTTCCTTAGTAAATGTGCACTTTCTGGGTACGCTGGAATTATGCTGTTTTCTTTCACACCCTAGAGTTAAAGGCACAACTTGCCATTTAAAAAAAGGGTTGTGGGCTTAGGAACTGTTAAGGAGAATGATCCAAACTGAGCTGGCTCATTGGGTTATGCTACACACAAGCCTTTCTTAAGCTAAATGCTGCATGAACCTCTCTACAGTGTTTAAGCTGTTATTTAAGTGTGATTGTGTTAATGTACCACATCAGAATAAGTAAAATATCTTGTGTTTCTTATTAAAATGCTAAGGGTTAAGCCTCCCTGTAGCTTCCTTGATAGTTATCCCAGTAGGTGACTGGCCAGTTATTGTATAATTATTACTCCTGCATTAATTAACTGCTTTATTGCTGCACTTAAGAGTTTTTAGTAATCCTCGGGTGTGCTACTTGGTAAGAAAATGTACTGTGATGTCAATTGTTGTATAGTACATCTAGGAATTGTAGCTTATGTTCCAATTTATTAACATAAACAAATAATTTTAATATCTCATATATATATTTTGGGTGCATAAACTACAGGCTTCTATACAAAAAACAACCAAAAAAGTCCTCAGAATGCAAACTTTTTTTGTTGTTATATATATATTGTCAGATTCAGTTAAATGAGAAAACATTCCCCCCTAATTCAATTTTAAATATATTTTTCTCATGGAATTGAATCTAGCCCATAGTGTGAGTGTGTGGAGATTCTTTCCCCCATATGTAATAAAAGGCACTAAGTTTGCCCAGGAGCAGTAACCCATAGCAACAAATAAGATGTTTGCTTTTAAACTGGTGACCAGTAAATTCTACTGCTGATTGGTTGCTATGGATTACAACTCCTGGGCAAACAGTGCCTTTAATTACATAACCCCACATATTTCTAAAACTACCCTTATGGGACTGTATCCAAAATGTAGACTTTGTGGGCTGAACAATGGAATGCAAATATAATTTGTCACAAATGTCATCACTTAATTAGCCTGTCTTTCAAAAATACAGTGCAAGTTTCACATGCACATGATGCTTACACATTACTATGTTTGCAAATTAGTTGCATGAGGAAAGAAGGTTTATCAGTGATGGGTGTTTTGTTAAATGTGCACGTCACAGGCTTCTGTGGAACCATGCAGGCTGGCCAAACAAAGATTGTCTATACAGAAGCAGAGATGCTTAAGAGAGATAGGATGACTATGTAAAAATACATACATATAAAAAGGACAATAGAGTTAACTCTCCGATGCCTTAAGGCTGTGGCACACACTGAGATTAGTCGCCAGCGACAAATCTCCCTTGTCGCGGGCGACTAATCTCCCCGATATGACATCCCACTGGTGAGAATGTAAATTGCCAGTGGGATGGCTTACGTGGCGCCGCGATAGCCGAAGTTCCCTCGTGAGGCAACTTCATCGATTTCGGCAAATCGCCGCTCCGCGTATGCCATCCCACCGGCGATTTACATTCTCATCGTGTGCCACAGCCCTTATTCACTAGTAGGTCTTTCTAGAGGACACAAGGGCAGATAGGAGATAGTTATGCCATTGTGGATTTTTCTCCTGGAAGCATTTCTATTAACAGATACATTATACAGTTTCAAGAAAGGGTTGGATGTGTTTTTAAGAAAATACATGGCTTCTGATAATATTCTTAGAGCAATGTCCAGGAACTGGTCGGATATTCTTTTTATGAGGCAAATCTGAGTTTTTTCTGGGGGCTTCATCTGTATTCACTAGAAGCTAGGTAGGCTTTACTAGTTAACCTTGACTAGCACGTCTTTTAAAAGATTACAAAGCTGTAACTATACATGAAGATATGAACAGTTATATCTAGTGAAGATGTTAGTCTATGTATAAGTCTGTATTTGTTTATTTATATATATATATATATATATATGTGCGTGTGTGTGTGTATGTCTGTGTGTGCTGGCGATCATTTGGAGGGGATGAACTTAATTATTGCCTTTTTAAAAAAAAAAAAAAAAAACCCCAAAAAACAGATTAGCTATATTACTAAGTAAGACACCCAAACAAGCATTTGGCAGAATTCAAAACACAGAGAGTTTCAAGATTCAACGCATACCAAGTGTCTAGATTGTTACAGTAGGTTGCAGAAGATTTCTTTGCCCTTTTGCTAAATCCCATATAAGGGCTCATTTTCTGCTGAGAAGACAAAGGACAAAGTGCAAAAAAACAGCATAATCTACATTTTTTTCCTTTTGCACCCTGCATTTCTGGATAATTGAATTGCTACAGGTTTCTGTGCTTTGTGAATATTCATGAAGGACAGGTGAGGTGGAGGTACCAACTCTGCAATCTGGACTTCACACGGAGTGCAGACTTGGGGCAAAAGTGCTCTCTGCATGAACACTTAGGGGCTCCCTTACTGTTCATGCAAAGAGCACTTTAACCCCTTATTGTTCTTTTACTTCTTCCCCAGGTCTTCTACACCAATGCCCCCTATAGTATAACTGTGCATTTAGTCAGAATCAGGAGAATGATATGCTTTGTTGAAAACAAGAAACTTATTGGTTGCCAGTGGTTGATGTGGTAAAATGCATCAAAGTTTGGTTATATTACTAAGTATATATAAATGGCATGGGGGACATTTACTAACACTTTGTAACCAGTAACAACCAACCCTTTATTATCACTGCTTATTCTGCTTAGGGTAGAATGTTATTAGTATTTGATTGGCTGCTATTGGTTACTGCATGAAGACAATTTTGCCCAGTTTTAGTAAATGAGCCCCAATATCTATTGATGAGGATTCTGGTTTGAATTATAAAATGAGATTCTTATAACAAAAATCACTGCATCTCTGGACAATCTCTAACAATATGTGGTTTAGCTTTTGAAAAGTATATTAAACTCAATAAAGTTCCAAGTTGGACTGCTAAAAGCCGCGCAGGTTTAACCCTAAGCAGAATTTCTGCTATTGAAAATCAAGGGAGGATGTGTTACATTTTGTGCAGGTTGTTTTTAATACAAACCAGAAAAATAAGCAAGAAACATTTTAGAATTAAAAAACAATTTTAACATAATAATGTTCTGTTTGTAAAAATAAGATTCCTGATAATGGATAAGAAAGCAGAGGCAGACTAGCACTATCACACTTCCCACACTTGTTAAAGAAACAATAAAAAAAGCCTCCTTTATCTGACTCAGGAGTATGACTCCCTTGTTGTCTCTCCAGCTTACAAAACAACTTGAGCAGGAAGAATGGCCGTTATTCTAGGGACAATGGCAGTCCCACTCAAGGATTATATTTTCTGATCATTAACTTGCCTGCACTATCAGACAAAAAGAAATCTCAAACAAATAATGCTCACAAGTAACTCCTTCAATGGTGACATTTAGTGATATAATTAGTTTTACTGTACCCAAGGGCGATCAGAAAAATATCCTAATGTGAAATCCGCAGTGTTTAACAGTGTAACAATTGCATTCTATTTCAGCTCCTATATTTCTGAACTTTCCAACACAATATTCTACTTAGCTACAAAAATATTCCTTTTATGCCATAAAATGACATCATTACAACCAATGTTATAATTTAGAAGAGGGATACACAGAATGGAATTATTAGTACCTCAGCAGGAATACTGGTCATCATTATTTTCACATATTATTTTCAGTTATTAGGAGAATGGATGCAGCATATGACAGGAAAGTGGTTGCAGGTGTAGATTATAGGGCTTATTTTCTTACGCAAAAACTTTCTGTGAGCATCCCTGCTCTTTTAAATTAATAAATGGCTGGCTGCAGGAGTGGGCCAAGCCAACTGGGTGCCCTAGGCAACCCAACTAGCCACTAGGTGTTGGACTGGGAGGTAGGTTACATATACAGTATAATTAAACAATAATTTGACATGAAAAAGCCAAAGGTAACAAAAATCACATGAGAATGATGTCCCCCCCCCTATTCTTTTGGTGCAACTGAATTGTGGAGACTGACACAGGCTGTTGTGGGAACCCTGGAACTACCACTGGTTTTGAGGTGGCAGCAGCTCTAGGATTCCCACAGCAGCCTACCTCAAAGGGCGTCAACTGCACTCAGTTTTGGAACAGGAGGCAGGAAGAAGCCAGCATCTCTGAGAGCGACTATATGGAAGTCAAGGAGCACATGTTGACACCTTTAATGAATGACACAGTGCAACTGCAGTGCCATAAATAAATGACGGCATATGAGTTTCCTTGAAAAAGTCTATTACGCTCAGCCCCACTAGGATAACATATAGCAACTGGCTTACTCACTGGATCAACTGATTATTATTATTGTTATTATTGCTATTAATGCAATAGGACACTTAATTCTGATACCCACCAAAATGCAACTCATTAATAATTCTTTTGGAAAGCAATAATTTTTTTTTTCATATGATACACTGATGGTTAAACCTCCATTCCACTAGTCTGAATTCACATCCATATGTCAGCACTCCTTGGGAAAATTAAAATTGAGTATTTAAAAAAAATAACCTTGCTATGGGATACAAGAGGAGTAGCAAACATTGCAGGCAACTGAACTGCTCTGTGGTCCTCAGCCTAAGGCTGATTTCCCATGGAGAGATTTAGTCACCGCTATAGATCTTTGCTACCATGGGCGACTAATCTCTTCAATAGACCTTATCACTGGCAACTAAACTTATTGCTGGTGGAAAGACCTAGGCATTGCTTTGGTTTTCTGGCGTTGCGAGAAGATTCCTCCTGCAGGCAATTTTGTGTGACTTTCGAAAAAAAAGGTGATATGTAGGCCTTTCCACAAAGCAATTCCTATTGTTGCCGATGGAAAGGCATTTTCAAGTGATTACTCGCCTGCGGTAGCAGAGATCATCACAGGCAACTAAAACTCTCCATGGGACATCAGCCTAAGGACTGATGATTAATACAAATGCATACAAGTGTGTGCTATCCTATCCTATAAGCCTACATTTATCTAAATTACCCTTTTAATATCCTTTTGTTAGGTTAGATAAGCACGGTAAACTCTTTCAAGAGAGCCAGTCTGTTTAAAATAGTGATTCTCTTTAAAGCTTGTCCTGAAAGTTGTCAGTGCTTTCCAATGTAGGATCCCCACCTCATGAACACACTTGGATTAATTCTCTCAGGAGCTAGCTGTATGGTTTTAGAGTATAGGAAGAAACCAGAGTACTCAGTGGAACCTCTCATGCATGGTAAAATCATACACATTCCCGGTTTTCCGAAACAAGTACAAATCCTCCTTCCTAGTCAAATAATATTATGCAACAATATGTTATGTGAACTTGCAGCAAATGGGAATATATATGTCACAAGTTGAATTTCCCTTGCCTAGTTTACAACTTTGCTTTTTATGGAAGCTAATCAGATTTGCTTGCCAGAGGATCCTCCATAAAATCCATGTAATGAATAGAATTATCTACTGCTAAGGCTTGCAACTCTGTCATTTTCTTTACATTCTTGTTGCTTTTTTAAATACCGAAACCAACTTTACACCCTATTGGAAACCATTAAATGTATTCTGTCATGATTTTTATGGTATATTTTTATGACTATATTACACTGTTCACATTGCAGATAATTGATTCTACCATTTAAAATTTTATTCTTGAACCAATAAATGTATTTTTCTTTTTAGCTGTAATATTGGCGTGTAGGCGCCATCTCAAAGCATTGTGCCTGAGTCTGAGCTTTCAGAAGCAGCCAGCACTACACATTAGAACTGCTTTCAGATAACCTATTGTTTCTCCTACTCCATGTAACTGGAGGAGTCATGGCCAGACTTGGATATTTACTATTGACTTTTTAACAATGTAGCTATAACATAGCTGTTATCTTGCTATCTTCCCATTGTTCTGCTGATTGGCTGCTGGGGGGGGGGGGAAGGTGAAATCACTCCAACTTGCACCTCAGTATGTCTGAAGTTTATCAGAATCAATAGGCTGTGGGCACCTGAGTAAGTAAGGACATGTCTAGCCCCATGTCTAATTTCAAAATTAAATATAAATTTATTTTGCTCTTTTGAAAATTGTATTTCAATGAAGGATTCTATTGGATAAGCTCCATTAACTGCAGTTTATAAAAAACATGTTTTTCCCGTGACAGTATTCCTTTAAGGTTACAAAGAAATGCCTGTCTACCATTGAATTTAGGCAATTTCATATCTATAAGTGGATTCAGATTGGTCAGGTGTTGCGCTTACTTTAAAGAGGAGGTACAACATAAAATTTGTTTGCATTCAAACCATTTTATGACAGCTTTGGTCACTGACCCTAGCAAACAAGTTGTGTTATTAATAACTGATTGGAAATAGAAACCAAAAAAATTTATAAAAATGTGCAAAGCTTCTTTTATTTCTTTATGTTATCATAAAAAGTAATGGGAAGTATTATCTGGACTGAATGGGACCTCGGTTTCCAGGTAATGAATCTTTAAATGAAGAGGAGCACCATTCCTCAAGCATACTATAAAGCAGTGGTTCCTTAACTGTTGGGCTGGCCCCCCTATGGGGGCCCATAGCATGGGTTGAGCTAACCTACCCTGAAGTCCAGGTAAGCTGAGATGTGGATACAATGTTTATTTTCTCCTCTACATACTCTTAAAAGCCCAGCTGTCAATTTTGTGGTGATTTGGGGTGATGTGTTATTTCTATCAGCTAAATGGCTGTTAAAGCAGTGTGTTTGCATATCTGTAACCTTATTATGAGGTTAGGAAGCCCATAATTGTTTATCTCAAAGGGGAACTTGTGTTAAAAATCGCTATAAAACATTTAAACATAAACAGTAGATTTTTTTTGCCAACATGTATTTATACTGGTTTAAATACACATTGTACATGTATAAACATCAAGTACAAAGGTACTGTCTTATTACACAGAATCAGATGTGTGGGGGAATGCTTATATGTGTACACTGAACACAACAGTAATCTGATGTGACCTTCCATTGTCCTAGTTTCTGTGCCTCCTCTTGGTTGTGCACAACTTCATAACTAGGTGAAAATGAGAGCACACAACTGCAGCCATTAAAGCACCATACACATAGATCCAGTGCCTACTTGTGCGCTCTTCCCATTGCATGAGAAGCAAGGTAAAGTACACATGGGCACAATGGAGCCCTATACTCAACACCTGCTCTAACCTAGCGGTATGACCAGGTCTCTCTATGTGTTTTGAGTCTATAACTACTCAAAGATGCACCACTTGGAAGGCAACAATTTGATGGCTGCATATGTGTTCATGCACTAACTGCGTGCTACACCTTCCTACTGATATACTGAAGTTATGCCCATGTGTGTGCTATTAACCTAATTGTCTTGATTGCGGCAGGGCAATTACAATAAGCTATTTGGGAGCAAACACCAAAACATACTTTTTGCACTATACTGTATTAAAATAAACTGGCTACACTTTCTCTATTAATTCCCAGAAATGCTGCCTGTCACACAGTTCTTTAGAAACATACAAGAATGTAAGGCTTGTGAACATATCATAAGAAGGCACAAATGAAGCCATCTGTATTTCTACCCCAAAAGCAAACGTGCAAGAATGTACATGTATTATGTACATTTTATATGAGAAGTCCACTAAATAAACTTATGAATCGCATTCACATGTTGGCTTATTTGTTAATTTACACAATAAGCATTCATAGCAAATAGGTAAAAGCCATATACTGATACATATTCTTATGGCTTTAGCACCATCCTGTGTTTATACACAGCTGCATTTTTCCCCTCTGATTACTATGACATTGAGAATAAGCCAAGTGGCTTGGAACATCGCTGTGTGGTTTTTTATATGTAATGTATCACATTTATTCTTTTTCTGTATTATACATGCATTAGTTATTAAGCAGACACTTGTTAAACATGTGCTTTGTTTTACTGCTTACTAATTAATATGTACAGCTCAGTCTGCAGTTGTCATACTCTTGCTGTATTTAATGGCAATGGCACAGGAATAGTGCAGCAGCCTTTCCAGGGATATCTGAAATGTTGGGCCAATAGCACACATATTGATTATGGGCACAAAGGTGATACATGGGCATATGAGTGAAAAAACAATCAGGATCACCCCCCTCTAGCTGAAATTGCAGTCACAGGCACATCTGCATGTCACATAACTGTCGCTTGGAATGCTGCTTGCACTCTCTTTTGTAATAGCCACTAGTGTCCTCTACACGCAGTGCATTGTCAACTGTAATGGGTCAGAATAATGTAGTGGGTCAGGGTGTATTGACTGTACAAATGTACATATTTTTTTTATATTCTACTACTTTTGCAAGAGCGTGCTGATGAAATATTACTAAAATATTAATGAACTTGCTGATCCATATCCCTTACCTAGAAAATATATTGTTATGTTATATTTCTCTATAGAGTGCTGTACATAATCAGAATACATCACATGCATTAATTCTGCAGGCTTCACTGTGAAATAGCAACATACTGCAGAAATAACAAAACAAACAAAAAAAATGTTAAACCCAACCAAACTCCAGCTTACTCTACTTTATTTGGCAGCACTCCCTTAAGTTAAACTTATCATGAGTGCTCTTAAAGTGTTCCACCACTCAACCAAGTGGCTTCCTCAGTTCAATTAAATGGTAGGGAATTTTGTGACATTCGTAATACAGTCACCAAAATCCAATCACAATTGTTCCATTGAAGTAAAGCGTGCAGGTGAGGAGTGAAAATATAATCAGGGAACATCAACCCCAATGAGTTTTATGGTACCACAATGACTGGATCATGCTTTCACACCTCCATAAATTTCAGCAAAAACCTAGCTCAAAGTTCAGTTGTAACTGTAGGTAGTTTTCATTAGGAATTGTTTTCATGACAGGTCAGTTGTCTATGCACCATAATCTCAAAGCAGATCTGCAATTGAAATGAAAACAATTCCCTTACCGCTCACCACGCTAAGGTTTTTGACAAATTCAGTATTATTAGAGCATCTTTCTGAGTTGGTTCCTGAACTACCTAAGATACAATGCTGTTTAGCGTATTCACAAAGCTGTGCTTTTCTGAATTGATTACTCTAATACCCCAGCCAGTGCCAGGCTCTTTTGGCAGCACCCAGAACATAAGAAAACAGGATGAATTATGTTTTGAACTTTGCACACAGCTTTAGTAAATTACCTCTAATATGTCCAGTATCAGTACTCAAAATTAGTTTCACAATGCGCAAAGAAGGAAGGCAATAGGGTATCCCTGGTCACACAGGTTGAACATACAAAGGGTGTCCTTGTCTGTAAATACTCACTTTTCTAAATATTGCTGAATAATTCTGATTATAGTAATATTGACAAACAGAGAATGTGAATGCTTGAGATTACAGTGCCTCTTAATTACATATTATAGGTCATCATGGGTCAGGAGAATAAGCAAACTAATAGGACATGAAACATTAAATAAACTTTAATTATTCAGCTACAGATGCAAGAACACAAGATGCTACTAAATTCTGGAAATTCTGCGGCATTTGGCATAAAGAGGAGTATACACTTTACTTTAGTCTCTCAAGTATATTTTATGGAGTAAGACTGCTCTCTTCAGTCCAAACAATGAAAAACATACTTGCAAGCAAATGCTCAGGATTTAAACTGGAAGCAGTATTTATGTCAGTATATTAGCACCAGTGGGCAAGGAATAGAGATACAAAAGGCACCTATCATAGCATCATTATATATTTAACATTTCACATTTAGAATCTGTTGGTCCTCTACCAAATTCTATTGCTGTGTACAATGTCTTGATTTCTTTATCTTTGTTTCCTGATTATTAAACAGTACCATTTATTTTTATTTAACTTATTTCTAAGTTATTTCATTCTAATTGTAATTACGCTGGCAAATTATAATGTGCCATTTTTTTTTAAATTTTATTACCGTTTTTACTAATTGACATGAAATAACTGATGCCCACTGTACATATTTAATTATGAACAGAGGTAGAGATCCCCAGAAAATATAAGAGAAAGAAGTCTAGTGTGGGTACATAAGGGAAACGCTACTGTTTATCTGGGGTGGTTTCTTTAGGTAAGAACCTAACTCCTTTCCAGCAAGGGGCATTTTGATAAAGCAGTACTGTTCAAACGTTTACCCTATTAAAATACAAATACATTACTTGGCTTGATGGCGTAACTTAATATAAAAATAACTATATGAACTCAATAAAGAAACAGCTAGCTCATATCATTGGAAGACATGAGCAACAATGGTGTGGGGTATTCAGCCCGGGGAGTTGGGAGTCTTAGACCCTTTATGTTTTTGGTTTAGGATGCATCCTCTCCTTACACAGGGCTGGTTTAAAGGTAAAACAAAGAAAATATTTGTCCTGGGTGCCCAATATCACAGATTACATATTAAGTAGTGGGTAATATAGTATATACACCCAACCTACAGTTCCCCCACTGTTGCTGAACTACCAGGTCACTTCACTTTAATCCCAAAGAGTTCCTACTTATATAAACTGGAGGTGACTTCTAATGCTTTTTTATGAGTGGCTGAAGTACTGACAAGTACAAAAAATTACCTCAGTACTACAGCCAGACTAGATGATTATTTGTATTGTTCATTATGTTACTGAAGTTTCTATTTTGATCTTTTCCAACACATCTTCCATTTTGTCAATCAGACTATTGTACAGGAACCTACCACCCAGATACAGTATAAATGCCAAACCAAAGAACTAATCTTACTAACATAAAAAACAAAAAAACCCCTCAAGATTGTCTTGGAATACTGCAGGCATTTTTTTCCTATGAACTACCTCTTTAAGTACAGTAAAAGTAGGAAACCTACTTTTGTCCTCCCCCCAATATTATGTTTAGACAGACCTTTAGAGTATGGAGGCTAATTAATCTATATGGGATCCATTAATAACACAGAGTGTTAGCTAATGGAGAACTGACTGTAGGCCCCATGTATATTCCCAGTGCAAATGAAGGGAAATACCTTTTGACTGAGCTAGACTTCCCCCTATTCATACCATATGTGTGTGCCTGAGGCTGTTATACATCTAGTTATCCAGGTGCTACAGACTGTTATTCTCATTCTCATGTCTGGATAAGTAGATTGGAAGCTGAAGTTTACTGTTGTTGGAAGGCCATGTAATATATGTTATATAAAATATATTAAGATGATATTACATTAACTATAACTTGCAAAGAGATTGCTGTTAAAGGACCCCTATTGAATTTCTAATACTAATTCCTTTGAGTATTTGAGCCAGAGAATTAATGCTCATAATAATACAACAGATTTAATACCTGACAAACTACCCCAAAGCATGCCTTTTTTATATTGTCTGAGCAGAAAACAATTTAGCAAAGGATATAGTCAATACGAATTGCCCCAGTTACCATGTTTCTAATATTAATACATGTTAATATGTTCTAATTTCTATGTAGTAATTTAATATTATTGGCATAATATATATATATTTTGGCAGTGCAGTCATTAATAAATATATTTTGTTAAAACTAAGAAAATAATTGTATTTTACATTAATGTGTATCATTGTTAAGATTTCATACAGGTGGAAGGGCTTCTCTTCTCAGTCTCATCCCTTTAGTCCGGTACTGGGTTTTTATGGGGGATTACCTTTATTCTGAAAGCACTAATAATTTTTTATGTTTTGATTGTATTGCACAATTAGGAAACACTTTTTTCTCAACGTATTTGTGGAGCTACATTTCATTGCCTGCTGACAATTGGTAGACTTGAAGCAAACTTTCGCAACCACACAACCCACATGTCAACAGAGGGTACAGCCATTATCGTGCCATTGCCAGAATTACCAACCTTTGTTTTTTTATTTCTGAGATTCAAGTTTTTTGCATTCAAAAACATGAAATTGAATGAACACATATCTTTGCTGTTTACAGTATTAAGTGCAAAAAACAAACTCTAATGTAAAACTTCTGCCTCTAAAAGCTTATGAGGTCAGGTAGAAGTCAATAGGAGCTGTCCTAGTTCAAACTTTTAGTCAATTTGAGCTTTTTGAGAGCTTTGGGACCCATTAAACATTAAGCTAAAATTATTAAGTGGCTCTAGGCGTGTGCAATGCTGGTGCGATGACGTTAGCGGACGCACTGATGTCACTATTGGCGCCAAATTCTTAAATAGAGCTACTCAGAATATTTTCTTTGCCCAAGCTGGTCCTGTGTTTCTAGATCCTTGCTTAGCTTTCCTATTGATAGACTTTGCTTCTGCTTGATCCCTTCTGTACCATGTTCCCGGAAATAACCTTGGCCGTGAGTAGGATCCCCATCAATCCAGCTGCAGAAAGTCCAGGGCCCCAAAAGGGTGTCGGTGGACACTGGGATTGGCAGGGCTTTAATCACTGGCAGTTACACGCTCCTATACATTACAGTCCGTAACACACGCTCATCTCATTCTATTGAAGGTGGTACACCTGTACTACCCATTCCGTTTAGAAGAAGGGCGGTTCTGTTTAAATATTTGGAAAGGATTTTTTACTGTGAGAGCTGTGAAGTTGTGGGATTCCCTCCCCAAATCAATCGCACTAGCTGATACATTATATAGCTTTAAGAAGGGGCTGGATGGATTTTTAGCAAGTGAGGGAATACAGGGTTATGGGAGATAGCTCTCAGTACAAGTGAGGGAATACAGGGGTAGGGGAGATAGCTCTCAGTACAAGTGAGGGAATACAGGGGTATGGGAGATAGCTCTCAGTACAAGTGAGGGAATACAGGGGTAGGGGAGATAGCTCTCAGTACAAGTGAGGGAATACAGGGGTATGGGAGATAGCTCTCAGTACAAGTGAGGGAATACAGGAGTATGGGAGATAGCTCTCAGTACAAGTGAGGGAATACAGGGGTAGGGGAGATAGCTCTCAGTACAAGTGAGGGAATACAGGGCTATGGGAGATAGCTCTTAGTACAAGTGAGGGAATACAGGAGTATGGGAGATAGCTCTCAGTACAAGTGAGGGAATACAGGGGTATGGGAGATAGCTCTTAGTACAAGTGAGGGAATACAGGGGTATGGGAGATAGCTCTCAGTACAAGTGAGGGAATACAGGGGTATGGGAGATAGCTCTCAGTACAAGTGAGGGAATACAGGGTTATGGGAGATAGCTCTCAGTACAAGTGAGGGAATACAGGGGTATGGGAGATAGCTCTCAGTACAAGTGAGGGAATACAGGGTTATGGGAGATAGCTCTCAGTACAAGTGAGGGAATACAGGGTTATGGGAGATAGCTCTTAGTACAAGTGAGGGAATACAGAGTTATGGGAGATAGCTCTTAGTACAAGTGAGGGAATACAGGGGTAGGGGAGATAGCTCTCAGTACAAGTGAGGGAATACAGGGGTAGGGGAGATAGCTCTCAGTACAAGTGAGGGAATACAGGGATAGGGGAGATAGCTCTCAGTACAAGTGAGGGAATACAGGAGTATGGGAGATAGCTCTCAGTACAAGTGAGGGAATACAGGGGTATGGGAGATAGCTCTCAGTACAAGTGAGGGAATACAGGGGTATGGGAGATAGCTCTCAGTACAAGTGAGGGAATACAGGGGTATGGGAGATAGCTCTCAGTACAAGTGAGGGAATACAGGGGTATGGGAGATAGCTCTCAGTACAAGTGAGGGAATACAGGGGTAGGGGAGATAGCTCTCAGTACAAGTGAGGGAATACAGGGGTAGGGGAGATAGCTCTCAGTACAAGTGAGGGAATACAGGGGTAGGGGAGATAGCTCTCAGTACAAGTGAGGGAATACAGGGGTAGGGGAGATAGCTCTCAGTACAAGTGAGGGAATACAGGGGTATGGGAGATAGCTCTCAGTACAAGTGAGGGAATACAGGGGTATGGGAGATAGCTCTCAGTACAAGTGAGGGAATACAGGGGTAGGGGAGATAGCTCTCAGTACAAGTGAGGGAATACAGGGGTAGGGGAGATAGCTCTCAGTACAAGTGAGGGAATACAGGGGTATGGGAGATAGCTCTCAGTACAAGTGAGGGAATACAGGGGTATGGGAGATAGCTCTCAGTACAAGTGAGGGAATACAGGGGTATGGGAGATAGCTTTCAGTACAAGTGAGGGAATACAGGGTTATGGGAGATAGCTCTTAGTACAAGTTGATCCAGGGACTGGTCCGATTGCCATCCTGGAGTCAGGAAGGAATTTTTTCCACTCTGCAGCAAATTAGAGAGGCTTCAGATGGGGTTTTTTGCCTTCCTCTGGATCAACTAATAGTTAGGCAGGTTATATATAGGCATTATGGTCGAACATGATAACCGTACGTCTTTTTTCAACCTAACTTACTATGTTAATACTATGTATGGTGAATTTAACCAGGTAAAATGCCCTGGAAAGTGTACCAAATGGATTTCTGATTTTTAGATATCTGGTTTAAACAGGCAAGTACTGTATGTTAGATTTTGCCCGATTTAAACCAATATTTTACTCTTAATGGACTCTAAAGTATTGTTGAGGTGGATGACAATGGACGTATATAGAGCAAAGCCATGTAAGCTTTGTTGAAAAAGTTGCAAGTTTGTGAGACATTTGTAAGTTTGTTCCTACATAGTTTAATGGGCTTTGCAAAGTCCATTAATCCTGGCACAGGTCTGGCGTATGGCTTTTTAGAAATAGCGCACCAAGGCCTTATACACAGGGAATTTATTCCAAAGGCAAAACTCGGCATTAGTTTAAATAACGCAGCTTTATAGATATGTGATTAATTTTACGCCAAATTTAACACTTTTTTTGGGGCGTAAAATTAAATACACATCTTTATAAATATGCCCCTAAGAGCTAACTAATGTACTGCAGAATGACACTCAGACAAATTCATTAAAATGTGTGATGTATGATCAGTATTGCTTCTAACCCGATGAAAGGAAATTTGAATCTTAAAACTCTCCTGAATATTAAGTGTAAGTTCAAATTAAAAGGACATGACTGAAAGCTTTAGAACTGGTTATCAGCTCAAGCAGGCTAACACCACCAGTGAAATGACATCTACAAGAGTATCTATAGAAATATTTTCATAGTATATGCATATGTAAATATACAGGTATGGGATCCATAATCCACAAACCAGTTATCCAGAGAGCTCTGAATTATGGGAAATAGACTACATTTAATCATTTAATTATTCATTTTTTTTTCAAATTATTTTTTCTTTGTAATAATAAAACAGCCCATTGTACTTGATCCCAAGTAAGATATAATGAATCCTTATTGGAGGCAAAACAATCCTATTGGGTTAACTTAATGTTTATATCTATTATAGGTTGTTCAGCTGTTTTTGGGTTCAGGATTTTAATTGAGCACCAGGACTATGTAATTATAGCAGTAGAAGTGCAATTTGTAATTCATAGATTTGATGGTATTGCTATAATTTTCAGCCCCATTTTCTTGCCCACAGGCTACTGCTGTCAATTTTCCAACCTAATGCCCCCTGCCCTTCTTCAAATCATTTTAAGTATATTGCGTATATAGTATAAAGCGCTTGAAAAATGAATAATTGATTAGAAAAAAAAAACAACAAAAGTATCGGGTATGAAAAAAGTAACCGAGAAGAAGAAAGGAGAAGAGCGTGCTATACATTATATTGCCAAAATAATAGAAGCACTGTAAAAGTAAATGTAATAATACATTATAGAACTGATGCATTGTGAATGTGAATACCAGAAGTGCAACCCACTGAAAAGCATCATGATTTGGCTAAATTCCAATAGAGGTATTATGAAGCTAACTAGTTAACACGTTAAACATTTGAATAATGAAAGGCGTTGTAGTAAATACACACATAAGGTATGCATATTACACAATGATAAGAAATATAAAAATAACTTACTGTGCTTGGGAACCTTATGAACAGAAATGCACAGAATGATATTTTAAATTAAAGGACACCCACTCTACTTATATATTTAACCATGGCCCAATCAAACTTTAAGACATTTTGGGCCTTCATTTTTCAAGCTGCTGTGTGGTGTAATGTACAAAAAATGGGCAAATCCATAAAAACACAATACAGTTTATGTGGCATACAACTGAACTGCTAAGAATCAATCTTATATCTATGAAGATTATCGGGGAATAGATAGGAGTTAGGGAGACTAGTTAGTAGTAGGTTACAGTAGTCTAGCTGGGATAGGATGAGAGCATGCATGAGCATCTTAGCTCTCACAGTTGAAAAAAAGGGATGGATTTTGGCAATACTGCATAAGTAAAAGTCACAGGTTTTGACAGTAGTGAGAGGAGCCAAAGATCACCCCCAAACAACATGGCAAGTTGACAGGGTTAATTACTGTGCCATCAACAGAGTTAGGAAAGGGGGAGTAGGACCAGACTTAGGCGGAAAGATGATCAGTTTAGTTTTTGTTAGGTTCAGTTTGAGGTGGCGTTGGTTCATCCTGTTGGAGTTTGCTAGGAGCCAATTAGAGATTTGAGTCTCAGTTTCTACTGTTAATGAAGGGGTCAAAAAGTATATTTGAATGTCATCAGTATACAGATGATATTTAAAGCTAAATGAGTGAATGAGATCTTCCAAAGCCAGAGTGTAGAGAGAGAACCCAAAGTACCCCTACATTATGTAGAACTTGACATAAGGTTTGTTTGCATAAGAGACAATGAAGGATCGGTTAAAAAGGTAAGAAGAGATCCAGGATACAGTCTTATTATGGATATCAATCGAATGCAGAATTTGCATCAGGAGGGAGTGGTCAAGCTTATCAAATGCAGCTGATAGATTGAGGTGGATTAGTATAGAGAAGTGGTGACCTTTGGCTTTGGCAACCTGAAGATCATTTGTAACTCTGCACCATGCAGTCTCAGTAGAGTGTGCAGGCCAAAAAACAGATTATGGGTATTAAGAAAGTTAGTAACACAGGAGAACAGAATATGTTCTAGGATTTTAGAGGCAAGCGGTAGAAGTCAGACAATTTTGGCCCTATGTTGTAGTTGTTGGAATTGGGACCAAGTTGACTGGGTCTGAGGTAATCCAGCAGGAATATTTCCGAGCTCAACGTCACCTGTGATGGCCATCCCATATTGTACCTCTCAACCACAGTTATTAAAAAAAATGAATGTCAGCGCTTAAAGGAGAAGGAAAGTCATTTTGGCATTTTACTGCCAATAGATTAGCCACCTAGAATGCTATATTTATTCTGCAGAAAGCTTTACCATACCTGAGTAAAGAGACCTAGCAGCTCCCTCCATATGTTTAAGATAGCAGCTGCCATTTGAGTGAATTCTTATGCATTCTTGTGGGAGTGGGGAGCAGAAGGGAGAAAGGAGAAACCTGTGCAAACTCATGCCCCAAACCTGAAGGAGCCCTAAAGGAGAGGAAGTCTGATACCAAAGAACATTCACAAAAAAGAAGATAAGAAATCCTGTGTTTCTTTTGACAGAGGACTCAGTGCAGCGTTTATGTGAGTACTTATGGCTTACTTAGTTTTTACCTTTCCTTCTCATTTAAGTTACCAGAGGTGACTATTTGCTATATGTCAAATCATATAGACATATATATTAGTGGTATAACATTTATTAACCATCCAATTGTAACTTAGTGATGCCTAATCGGTAGCCAGGGGTCTGCCTCAGCACCTAAGTTGCTCAAAAGGAATTTTCATGTTAGTTTATTAATAGTTATATAATGGGGCTATCACCAACACTTCTGAGTAGCCAGGGGCCATCTGAAATCTTGAATGTGGCCAATCAATGACACACACACACAAATCTACAATACATATTTTTCTACATAATGCATTGATCATGTACATATAATTGCAGTAAGCATTATGTCAGATTTTTTCAAAAGTTCTTTCTTTGGCTATATTAGATTTTTTCTTATATTACTCTGGATAGACCAATATATAACTGCTACATGTTACTTCCCTCTAGCAGAGGCAAATGTAATAAACCCTGCGCCTGACATGCCTCTAAAGCCGAAAACGTACTTTGCATGCTACTTTCATAACAATATAACACAAAAACACTAACTTCCACCATACAGAATGGCTAATATAATTATCATGAAATGTAATTTTAAAAATATACAGATATAAATCTCTGTTGGTAGGTTTCCTTTTTTTTCCATTTAGAAAACTCACGGCAGAAGAGTAAACTAAAAATGACTCGTGAATTATCAATTATGAAAAATAATCTGTCCTGTGATGCTGTGCTAATATGAAAAGATGGATGGCTTCTCATAAACTAATAATGCTATTATTTGTGGAGCCTATGTCTATATTTTTTCTAGCAGGTAACTTAAAATGATTTTGTACTACATAACAAATGTGATTGTCACTGATGGGTAAACTACAATGAGGAAAAAATATATATCATGTATGAAGAACAACAAAGCTGGAAATCCCAGGATTTAGCAAACAAAAAAAAATTACAAAAAAAAGCGAACAATCCCATGTTCCTTTTCTTGACACTTTATTGCATCATTATATAGGTAAGTATTACTAATTTGTCACTTAATTAGGCTAAGCAGTTAGTTGTGCTACACATAACTTAGAGAGATGTAAAGAACACCTTTGTGTCAAATGTTTTTCAGTTCAAGCTCAGTCTGGGGTCAAAGATTTGATCATAAAAAAAATTTATTGTACTAGATACTCAGACTGGGCTTCTAGGAGTATCTAGGAGAAAAATATGAATTTTCCTAAATTCTCAGCATATTAAGCCTTTATTTGGTACCGCTCAGCTCCCCATGGGGAACAGTTCCAGAGCTTTATAGTTGTTAATAAGCTTCTGTCCAAGCCCTAGAATCCTACTTACCTCCGCAATTTAATTAGCAGTTCCTGGTACAGGTTGCTGAGGGTTGTAATTTATACAAAGAGAAAAAAACCTTATCCTCTGCACTGCATTAGGTTGTAAAAAGTTGGATGTTTTAGCCCAACTCATACAAGCACTTTGCTCAATGGAATCCATAGACATTTGAATAACATTTTTCAGGGGACACAGAACTATGATCTAGGTAAGAATTTATCTGCAATACTTTTACTTTCAGCACTGGTTCAAAACCATAAACTAAATGCCATATTTTAGCAGTATAGAAAATACAGAATACCTGCAATTAAACATAACAGAACCAAAATCAGCTTTAAGACAACAGACAGTTTGAGTAGCTGGAATTAGCTATCAAAATCTTACATAGGAAGTAAAATTCCCTTGGCTTTAGCATCTGCTGTTGCCTAAAATTGTTAAGTACATCAGTTAAAAATAATTTGGCTTAAGTCTGACCTTAACCGCCTTCCTGTCACTAGTGGGGCTGGGGCAGTACAGGGAGGTCAATGGGTGATATAAATTGAGCCCGTCACTCACCTGTTGGTTGGGCCAAACCCACCCAACCCACACATCACTGCTACTCCTACTACTATCCATTTAATACAACCATGACAAAAACATACAAACAGTGACATATTTCAACTCATCCAGTTAATCTCTCTTCAATCCCAAGTGGACTGACTTCTTACGGGCAATTTATTGTTTTGCCCCATACATCGAAAAATGGTAAAAATATTACCTGATGTTGACTAAAACAACCAGAACAGAATTATTAGAATTAGTCATATTTCTTAAATCTACGTTTATGAGACATGGAAAATATAATGACTAAATAAATCCATTACAAAAAAAATAAATAAATAAAATTAAAAAAAATATATATATATATATGCACATGCATGGCAAATATTACATAAAGTAATTATCTTTGGTTAGAGAAATATGTAGATTAAAGATTTCTATTTAGTAAATGTATTTATTCAGATCATGATCAGTCCTGCCCAACTTTTGACTTAAGTGCTTAACAGGTGCTTGGTGTTGGGTCTGCAACCAATATATTTCCCCTCATAACCTGTGACACTGATAAGACCTCATTCGGAAATATAGTGGTTACGGAATCCTTTGATACTTTTAACAAACCTCTATTTTACTCCATCCATGCTGCACAATGTAGAGTCTATTTGTACTTATACTATACTAAATTACAGATAAAGTTACAGCAAATTTGTTTTCTCTAGAAGTCAGTGAGGCCTAATATCCCCAGAGTAATAACAGCCTTGTCTTTCCTTTACAACTAGCACCGGCATAATTTTTCATCAAACAGCTTTGACTTCCTCCTACAATGGGACTGTTCTTAAAGTCTTGAATGGGATACAGATCAATTTGCAGGTGTTCAGGTAGAAAGGTAAAAGGGCGATTGACCCCTGGTGGTCAATTGTTACACAGGAATGTAACTTAAATCTGTTTATTGGTATCATTCCACTGGATACACGACACAGGTTTCAGTCCTGGGTTACCAAGGTAAAGATTGAGTGAATTCATAGTAACCCAGATTCAGATGCAAAGGGAGATAGCAGTATCAATGTAATAAGTGAGTAAGAAGAAAAGAATTATTGTTATGTTGAAGTCAAACAATGGCTCTTATTCAATATAGTCCTTGAAGACTCAGATGTAATGGCATCAAACAATAGGAGTAAAATGCTAATAGGTTTATTGTATTATCGCATATATTATTGTATTAATATATATAATAATATTGAAAAAAAAAAACGTACAATTACTTCAAACCACACATGATTTAGATATGTTTGGAATTTAAATATTGCTATATAGTTTAATAGAATTAAAGCGCAAATACATTCAATTTAAAATTAACGCTTGAATTCCAGTAGAACATTGGCATAGATTATTCTGGCAGGAATCCTTGATATTGCTATAAATACATGCTGTTGGTCTATTTACAATGTATCAGTTAAGCGGGGGTGTGCCATTGTTTTACATAGAAAGAAAACATCCAGAATATGTACATTTGCAGAAAGCTGTGGAATGCTTGGGGAAGTAAATAGTGTGGCACACAAATATATACAGATATAGGATGTATTATCCGGAAACCCATAATCTCTAAAACTCAGAGTTACGGCAAGGCCATCCCCTATAGACTCTATTTTAATGAAATAATTAAACATTTTAAAAATGATTTCCTTTTTCTCTGTAATAATAAAACAGTACCTGTACTTGATCCCAACTAAGATATAATTATTCCTTATTGGAGGCAAAACCATCCTATTGGGTTTATTTAATCCAAATTACGTAAGGCCCCTTATCTGGAATCCCCAAGCATTCCAAATAACATTTCCCCATACCTGTACATATAACTGTATTAATAGGGCTGTTGTTGTTTTCTTAATTAATTTAATTGACTATAATAATGATTGCAAACAAAAAACTATGACCATAAATCTACTGATCCATTTTTAAGAATAAAAGAACAGGGATCCAGATCAGGCTGCTACTTTTTCAGGTAAACCTTGATTTATTTAAAAAAGAAAATTGCTTTCCAACTATAGTTTCCTTTAAAGCAAGTACATTTATGGCCATATTTGTCTCATTTAGTAGCAGCGCTCTTTAAATTGGCAAAATAAAAGAATGCATTATGCAATTAAGCTCTCAAATGAAGCATGGCTATATATATTGTTTTGGAATATTTCGGTCAGTAAGGAAACTGTCATAACTGTAGAACACCTTGTTAGGATGATTGAAGAATTCCTAAGTAGGCATTTTTAATATTTGCTTCTCTCCTAATTAACACTTCCCTTATGCACCATTGTTAGCCCGGGGATTTTTAGCTAATAAAAGTGTCAAAGTATTATTGTGTGAAATACAATATAATTTCCTAGATATAATGATTAAGATTATCAAGCTATATTAACAACAATTCCCTACTGCATTTGATTTTCATCTTTTTAAAAACTAATTTTGTTTCAGAGATATTTAATAGAGGAGTTTTTAATGTGACTGTTAAGGTAACCTGCATAAAACATAATCAATACAGTGTCAAGAATACAACCCCAGTCAGTAATATGTATTATATGTATCTCAATACTGCATTAAAAAATACTGGTGAGTCTTATTTTCTTATTGTTTCATTTGAGCCAACGTTTATACAATACTTCAGTTTAACTTTTTGTATTTGATTAAAGAAGGCTTAATTTAATGCAAAACTAAGCACCACACAGACCTCTATATAAATAACTGTCCCCATTTTACCTGTTTATATTTTGTGCCCACACAAACCATGGTCTCACTCATTGGTTCCTTACATGCACTATAATAATAAAAACATTGCATTATCAGAGCTTTGTCATAGCAGCCACAATGGCAGTTGAACAAAAAGGGTTCCTGAGTGCTAGCTAAGGAAACATTGTTATACAGCAGGTGGGCTATGGGTCTATGATTAACAATGATGAATGCTCTCGGCTTTCTAACTGGTTGCCCTATTATGAAAACCAAATGAATGTGGCAGATGATAATTAAAGAAAAAAAAAAATATATATAAATATACAGTATATAGTGAATATATACGCTTTTACTCTACACACTGTATATATACATGAATTGTGTATAGTGAGATTAGCAATACAATATAAATATATAAAATATAAATAAAATATGAGTGCAACAGAAATAGAGGTAGAGGTGAAATGAAAAAGTGAGAAATACCATTCGTGGGGAGAAACAATAAAATAATAAATAAAACAATATATGCGCTAGAGAAGATCATAAAGGTGGAAATGAGATTAAACAGACTATAGCGGAGAAAATAGAGGGAACATGGCAGATGAAGAGGATGGACTGAAGGACAAGAACAAATATGCACACCCATCACTGATAAATAAAAGCCTGTGTTTTTGTTGTCTAGTTTCAATAAGGACCCTTGGATTTCATGGACTGCTAGTTTTGTTTCCCAAGCCCAATTGTTGTTAAAGGAAAAAAAGATTTTCTTGACATTTTTTAGAGATGTTTGAGGATGCATTTGTTTTCTGACAAGCCAATAAGAATGTTTCATCAGTACAATGTGGCTATTCTTTTTTCCTTAGATAGCCCCCTCCTGTTTATTCCCTATGATTTTTTGGGCTACCGTAATCTTGAAAAGTATAGGAGCCCATGTGTGTGTCCCAGGTATGATAGCTTTCAGTCCCATGCAGCAGGACATAATGCTGTCTCCACAATACCTCACACAATACGCCTTCATGTTTGAAAACAAAAGCAGTGAACAGCGAGTACACTTTCATTTAAAAAGAGATAATAGCAGAATAATGGCATTTAATAATAAAAAGGTATTTTTCTGAATTACGGTAAACACAGATTTTGCTGAAGAAGTTTCTTCTCTTAGCATAGAAGTAGATATCACTGTGAAACAAAGGTCGGCATATGCCTTATGCTGTTTCATTTATTTTGTGCAAAATAGATTGCTGGGGTCATTCAATAAAATATTGGCATTTCAGGTGAACTTTTTAAATTTTTCATTCAGAGCAATTCAATAAGCATCACAACTTTATTAGAGAAGCATTTACATAATATTTTGCATTAAACTCAGGGTGCAAACAGCACAAATTTTATGCTTTAAAGGGACCTTCTGGGGTAAAAGGAGATAGCTAGCACAAAATAATAAAACTGTGGGCGTTTATTGTTAAACTTGGTGATTAAAATGTACTGTATTTACACTTTCCACAGTATTGTAAGGAGATACATTCATACTTGTTTCATATCCCAACAATAAAAGGCCCTTTATTTTCTATGCCACTGGACCAATGTCATGCTGATCAGTTACAGTGAGAGAAACTAGAACACTTTGACAAATGGAACACTAAGGGGCACATTTACTAAGACACGAATTCCAACCGAATTGGAAAAATTCCGATTGGAAAACGAACATTTTGCGACTTTTTCGTATTTTTTGCGTTTTTTTCGTTGACTTTTCGGAAATTATCGCAACTTTTTCGTTACCAATACGATTTGCGCGAAAAAACGCGAGTTTTTCGTAGCCATTCCGAAAGTTGCGCAAAATCTTGCGATTTTTTCGTAGCGTTAAAACTTGCGCGAAAAGTCATGATTTTTTCGTAGCGTTAAAACTTGCGCGAAACATTGCGCCTTTTAAGTTTTAACGCTACGGAAAAGGCGCGACTTTTCGCGCAAGTTTTACCGCTACGAAAAAATCGCAAGATTTTGCGCAACTTTCGGAATGGCTACGAAAAACTCGCGTTTTTTCGCACAAATCGTATTGGTAACGAAAAAGTCGCAATAATTTTACGAAAAAATACCGATCATTACGAAAAAAACGCAATCGGACGCATTCGGCCCGTTCGTGGGTTAGTAAATGTGCCCCTAACAGTCAGGTAAAAATCTTTGTCAGACATATCATTATTAAAATGACAAGATCAAAAAATGGGGTAGAATTATTATTACTGTTCTTAGGTGAAATAGGCAATATATAGTGCTAGTTTCCACTAGTGGGGGCCTTCAGGCTGCCTGCAGATCCTACTCATGGCTAAAGTAAAAGTTTGAGGCTAGTGTGCCCAGGGTACAGCACACAACACTTTGCTGCTCATGGTGTTATCCAGAGGTCCCATCACAGTTCCCATGGAATATCTTCTTTGCCACCTTTTGCACTAGTGCAACAATAAATATAGGGAACACTAGGGGGCATATTTATTATGCTGTGTAAAAGTCGGCATAAAATCAGCGTAAATTTTTAATGCATTTTTTCTTACGCCAGAACTTACGTAAAATCTGCCGTTCGGACGCCAATCTTCTCCTTTATTTTACACAGTATTTTATGCTGTTTTTTCAGCGCATTCGTTTTACGCAGCTTAATAAATATGCCCCTAGGCGTATATTTATCATGCTGTGTAAACAGTGGAGTGAAGCATTACTGGTGATGTTGCTCAGGGCAACCAATCAGCAATTAGATTTCAACAGTTAGAAAACCAAAGCAAAGCATCTGATTGGCTGCTGTGAGCAACATCACCGGTGATGTTTTATTAAACTTTTTACACAGCATGATAAATATACCCCTAAGGGACAGATCTAATGAAACTCAAAAGGTTTGAAGCAAAGATAAATTTTCCAGGGAAGGAAGGGGACCTTACCTTGACAGGTTTTAGGTGGAGAGTTTTTGGAATTGGAATTGCTGCAAAAAAAAAATGCATACTAAAACTATTTTTGGCATAAAAAAACTCAGACTCAAAAAAGTTGCAAGTTAGTAAATGCCCCCCCTTAAAGTCAAAAACATCGCTGTGGAATACCAGGAATGAAAATGGTATATAGGGTAAAGATGCACCACTAGTGTTAATTGGAGCACTCCTCTGTCTACTTTTTTTTATTTTTCATTAGTTGGTATGTTTTAAAGTATTTGACACAAATGTAAACCACCATGTTTCTAGTCACCCACACCCATTTTCTTTTTTTTTTAGTTCAGCCTCACATTTAAAGGGGATAACATAAATGAAACATTTTTGTCTTTGCATAACAATAAAATAGGTATTTCTAAGCAACTTTCCAATGCACTCTTAAAGTATGGTTTTAAAGCTAATTTTAAATTTAATTGCAACTATCAGTTATAATCCCCTCCAGTTCCTGCAATGCCTTGCACTCTTCTATTCTTCTTTTTCCCAAGTCTGTTAATCACAGAATATGCAAGGCATTGTGGGAGTTGAAGCCTGTGCTAGAGGAAAGCTGGATACCAACCCAACACTGCAATGGTATGTAGTAGTCAGGATGACATAAACTGCTTTCATTTGCATTACAAATAACATTAAACCATGTTATTAAAGTGTACTGGAAAGTTGCATAGAATTACAGTTTATTTCTTTATGCAAAAAAAACACTTTCTGGGTTAATATCCCCTTTAAGAATTGATACATTTGTCCTCTCTGGCTGTTCCATCACTGTATTCTTTGTTCGGTTCTTTGCTTTGTTAGGCTCAGCATTTTGCAGTCTAGTGAGAATATTTAGATCTTTCCGTGATTTGCTTTATATGAATGCTGCCGTCATTGCTGTACAGTTTATTATATCGGGTTGATTTGTTGGTGTCAGTTACAATTGTCATTGCTTTTTGTGGACCACCCACTATTCTTTCCACTTGTTTTTTATCTTCTCTATTATCTTACTGTGAGATATAACTCCTGTTTTGCTGAGTTTATTCTGGATCACAATTATACAGTATAAGCCCTACAATTTAACTTATCCCAAGGGTACGTTTTATGGTATATTATTAGTTAAGAGTTTTTAATTTGTCAGAGCCCTCCTAATAATTGCCTTTCCTCTTTGTATTACAATGAGGCAATTTCAGGGCAATACCTACCTATCAACGTAAATCCCTTGCAATAATTTATCTTTCATTTACTTATTAATGAAAGAAGCATATACTGTATGTGTGCTCCTTAGTAAGAAATACATTTCTGCAGATGATCTAGCAATAGATTAAGCACAATGATGCTCCAAATACTAAAACTATCATTTACAAATTGTGAATTTGGCCAGAAATTCCTTCCTTAATGTCAGTAACTGCAAAACGTACAGGCAAAACAATTCATTAAGAATTTTCTACTAAAGTAATAAACATGATTTAGATGTTAATCTACTTATGGCATCTGGAAATACTAAAAATAGGCAAGTGCAACCTAATGATAAATGGACTTCACCGCAAGTAACCGGATTACATTGCTTAAGCAAGGAATGGCAGTACACGGAGCCCTCTTTAGTTTCTTTTGATGCAAATAATTGCACACTTCTATGCATTGATTTCTACCTTGCTTCAGGCTTTTAGCAGAGAAAGAGTCACCGAGAAATGATACTCCGTTAGTCAATCAGCATGATCGCCGGGCTCTCAGTATGAGGTAAATGTGAGTGCATAGATAATCTCTTTAGTCTTTACATTAGTTACATATATGCTCAAGAACCCGAGAATGAATCTTTTTCAGATCATTCTATAGGCAGGATGATTCTCTCCAAGTTAAAGGGAATACTCATTAACATATAAATAAGTAATAGATATGTCAGGAAACAGCCCCTCTGGTGCTTTCATGGGGAAAAAAAGAAACTCCATACCGCATAATGTTTTACATAATACATTTCAAAATTCAGGCAGATTATGACATTGCAGAAGTTTAATATCAGAGCTTCAGCAAATCAGCAAAAAGGTTTTCTTCCTCCCAAAATATGCATTTTTAATGCAGTGCTTACAGTGCAAAGACTAGACCAATATACATATTGTTGACAATTGTCGCACGTTCCCCCTTTAACTCCTTAGCTGTGCTTATAGGTAGAGAAAAGTGAAAGCAGAGACAAATGAGTAACTATATTGATTCTCCCATAGCAAATAAATGACCGGGCATACAAAGAGTGCCAGGCATCTCACTGCTAAGCATTAATGTTTATTTAAATAAAGCACTGCCAACCTATTACTTAATAGCTATCGCAGATCTGAAACTCCCAGAACCCTTGGTCAACACATAGCATTAGGAACTTAGATAACTTAGATTGTAAGCTCTGTGGACAGGGACTTCCTTTACACTGTATCTTTTACCTTGTGGCACTTAGTCTCTGCATATTTATACAGGTATGGGATTCCCTATCCAGAAACCTCTTCCGAATTATGGGAAGGCCGTCTCCCATAGGCTCAATTTTAATCAAATAATTCACATTTTGAAAAAATTATTCCTTTTCCTCTGTAATAATAAAACAGTACCTTGTTCTTGATCCCAACTAAGATAGATTTTTTCTGGAGGCAGAAAAATCTCATTAATTTAATGATTAATTGACTTTTTAGTAGACTTAAAGTATGGTAATGAAAATTATGGAAAGACCCCTTATCTCAGGTCCTGAGCATTCCGGATACCAGGTCCCATACCTTTACTATTTTATTTGTTATTATTTATTTATCCTAGTAGAGCTTTATAACTAAAGTAATAAATACATTATACAGGATCCTGATAATAATTACCAAAAAAAATACTATTTACAAAATTTGCAACATTTACTATTTCTGTCAATAATTAATAGTAATTTACAATTTCACCATAAAACAGATGTTGTAATACTAAGGCCCTAAAACTAGTACTGATTTTCAGGACAGTTCTTGCACTGCTACAGCTCAAGTTATAGTTAACATTTAAAAAGCTGCACATTTATCTGGAAAATAAAATAGTGATCTCCCATTGTTTTAACCCTTTTGCTGACTGGTGGTTTCGACCTTTCCGCATGTTGTCCTGCAGCGAGGCATAGATCAAAGAGAAAAATGGAAACAGAAAGAGATCAATGCTGGCAGCCTGGTACGAGAGGAATAGTGGTTAACCTGTTTATTTAGCCAGATAGCTGCATTATTTGCTATTAAGTCACATGAGGTATCTGCCAGATGACAGGAATGGAAAGCACCTTGGGTCGCTCCAAGGTTGTGATTAAAGGCTGAAAATGAAGGAATGACTAGCAGTGGGTAGCCTGTATTTTCATCACAGCTACAAGTAACAGCAATGTAAAGTTCTTGGGAATGGAAAGAGGGCAACAAGGGGGTTAACAAGATGACATGGTATAAAGCAGGATTACAAGGTAAAAAAAGCAATTGCTTATTCTACTGTAAAAACTGAAATCTGAACAGAGATATGGTTGTAGCTAGAAGTGAGAACACCTTGCGGCATATAAATAAATGCCTGGAAACCTTAAACTGTGGCTACGATCTCCTGTCAGCTGGGAAAAGAGCCCCTTGGCAATACTTCTCTGGGAATGAGGGAAATATAAGGTGCCAGTGTTCTTTGTGGGTCTTTAGCCAGCACTGGATTCCTACCATATGAGCAACAATATACGGTATCAGAAATGCAACACAGGTCAGGTATGGAGAGAATCATACCTAATAAACCTATAATGGTGTTTGATTTAAGGGACTGACAAGCGGTTTTTCCTGTACTCCCCTGTGGTGTTGTTCTCTTGCATTCACCGCAGGGGAGCACAGGAAGAAACGCACCCCATTCTTCCGTATGGGGCTTTACTAACTCATGTAAGCACTGACTGCAGATGGAATGTAGCATTTCTTCCTGTGCTCCCATATGGTGAAACACAGGAAAACGCCACCTCAGGGGAGTGCAGGAAAAAACCGCTTGTCAGTGGAAGGTACTGCTGTGGTGGAAGATACTGGCAATTGCTTCAAGGGAATACAAAATATTTTTATGCTTTATGTAAAATGTATAAGCTATGCTGCTCACCTGTTTGCCCAGGAGCAGCAAATGGGATGGTCTCTAGCTAGAAACCCTGGAAGAGAGTTTATACGAGTGACTTGCCCTATAAATGCACGACAGCTGGCAAACTAGATTTATTTGACCAGCATAAAATGTTAATGACAGGCAAAATTGTGCAATGGAAATTTTTTTTTTACCATGTTCTGTAATTAAAATGACACTGTATATAAACCATCTACAAGATGCTAAACCAGCACATGAGCAACTGTCTATCTTTGCTTATGGCTTTTTATACATTTATTGTGCTACACTTAAGGCAAATGTAACTCCACAATGTGAAGCTCCCCACGGGCTCACTGACCCCACTAGCAGCCCCTACTGCTGCTCAGTTCAGTCTGTACATCTTTATATCATAAATGTGTCACTTTCTAAAAAGTATTATTGTATTACACCAGTGGTTTTTTTTAATGATCAATTATAGCTAATTAGAAAGTAGTCTACCTGTTGCTCTAATATACAGGGCAGTCGATGAGATAAATATGCACTGAGCAAATGTTCCTGAGTTATAACAATACTGATCAGTCATAAGCAATATGTTTTAATTAAAATTTCAGCTCTTACAATGCCTCCCGGTGAGTTATCTGTAGAGAAACACTGCCCCCCTGTGCACAGATGCCTCACAAATAGGTTTTAGTGCATGGAAACTATGCTTACAAACGCTGCTCGCCCTGGTTTAGATTAAATAATGTTTTAAACAGAACACAGAAATTGTAGTTAAATATTTGCACACTAATTTTCTAATATTGTCTTGGATTTGTATTATAATAAGAAAGGTATCTATAAATCAAATTGAAATGAAACTAAAAATAAAAAAAAAACCACATGGATGACAATGTTGGAATAAATTAGCCAAGGTCAGGGTAAATGAATGTATTACTGTTGCTACTTATAGGCAGACAGACACACTGCCATGCTGCAAGAGGCCCCACCTTGTATGAATAATAGCCTGCAGTCTTAACATCATTTATAAAAAAAAAAAAATACAAATTAAAACTTTACAACCCCCTGGAACACATCCCACACTTAAATGTTTTTCCAAGAGAAATCTAACTGAATCTACGTACCTTGTACAACTAGAATATGTATATTATATATACGTATAACATTCATGGCTTCCCTATTTAAAGGTTAAGCGTTTCCCATGTATTGTACATTCAGGTTTAATGACAACAAATATATATAATTACATGTGGGCATGTTTCATGCAATATATTTCATGTAGGTAAAGGTACATTTTACTGTTTGTGTTCTTGCTCTGCTAATTTGTGATTCTAAATTTAAAAAAAAATCACAGGTCCAATTTTTTTCTCATTTTAATGACAATACATAAAAACCTATTCAATACAAATGGGAAAGTTCATTTAAAAAAGAGTTTCAATAATTGATATAGAATCATATGTGTTGTAATTTGCTTTGAGAAGCAAAATGCTAGAGACTGGGTTAATTTGAGAGCAAATAGGCAAAGATTCCACAGCTGTAAGATTCAAATATTTTCATATAGAAATGTTATAGGTACCCTGTTTTGAAAAAAAAAATGGACATATGCTTGCTTTCCAGGCACAACTAAAAATCATTTACGTTTTTAAATTAAAGTTGTTGTTGGATGGATAAACCAGCTTTAGTGATAAAATAGGACAACAGAACAATGTAGGAACTATACAACCCTAACTGATTACCTACTCTCACAGCAGCACAATGCTTGGACTCCTAGGTGATTACTTGGCAGATAAAGATTATCAAATAGAGAAGTATATTTTGGTTTCACAAGAGAAAGGTATAATACAGTCCATTATAGTGGGTATTATTGATACATACTGCAAAGGTCACACTTTCATACATGGACCAGACTCCTCTTGCAAGAATAAGAGTTATTCCCAAAAGAATATAAGCCATGCTAGTATTTTCAACCTAACTAATGGAACTGAAGATGCCATAAATCTGTATTTCTATCAGCCTCTAATCTTCTGCAAATCAAAATGATCTGCCCTTTACCCCAACCCTAGCAGATTCTAAACTCTTCAGTGTTAGCATGGGTACGAATGTAAGAACCGGAGTGATGTATGAAAAAGAAATCAAAGTTCAGGACCTTTGAAGTGCTAAGAGCTGCACCATCCCAGACTTTGCAGTGGTACTAATATGTGCTTTCCAGAGCTGGGAAGCTGAGATTTTGAAGGCCATGGCAAGGTTTGGAGAGAATCAGTGTTGAAGAGCTGGTTAGGGTAGAGAAGTTAACAAATAATAAAAAACAATATATATTGTGGGGTGAGGTATATAACAGGTTTATAAGTACATGTAATGTGCACATATAGACAGGCAAACAATAAATTCCACTTCAAGGTCAATAGCCTGATCAGGTTTTAAGAATTGATAAAGCAAACTTTATGTAGCATTTTGGACCATGTGTCTGATATTGTCACTCATTAAAATTAATAATTATCACACTTTTTTGGCTTGGTTGTGCTGTGCTGTAATGTGCCATGGTGCTTTCTGCACCCAACCACCATAGCATCTGCATGGCATGATACCGAACAAAAAGCTTGTTCTTCCCGTAACTGTTGTGCATAGAAATGTACATGTATGTGCACTTGGTATTTGCATGGTTACAGACCATTAATTCTAACATTTAGTTCAAACCCTAGCACTTGCGTTAATGTCAATGGCCACATGTTAATGTACCAGTTTAGAAATATGTCTGTGTAAATGGAAGCATACAACCTGCCAAAGTCTGGAGCAGAAATTCCTCACACAGCAGAGAAAAGGGTTCTGTATATACACCTGAGGAAATCTTGAAACTTAAAGACATTGGTTGGAGCTCTCATTATACATGCTGTATAAGTTGTATATGCTACACACTGTGAAGCTTTCACTTTTGGCTGTGTATGGATCAGAAGAAATGGTATAAATTACATAAGCCCCCTGGAAATGTTGTGCTTAGGCATGATGTGTCTCAATACATTTGTATAACATGCCAACTACCTGTCTTTTTTGGATTTTGTGGGTATTACTGGCTGTGAGATCGGCCACAGGAGTGCAGCACAGGGATCATGGTTTCTGTGGCTGGTCCAAAAGAGCTTGGTACATCTTGCTTGGGACCTTGAGTTTTCTTTACGTAATTTGGATCTCAATACAATAACTCTGCTAAAAATCATTTAAATCAAGTAAATCCAATAGGATTGCTTATATCTTATACTGTTTTATTATCACGGAGATAACAGAATTCTTTTTTAAAAATGTCAATTATTTTATTAAAAGGAGTCTATGGGACATGGTCAGTATAATGGGAATAATGGATCCAATAGCTGTAATATAAAGGGGGTCAGAATGAAGTTGATGAGAAAAACATATTTTAATTCAATTCAATTTCAATTTTCATGAGCTAACCAAAGAGATGTGTTTTTCTCAATGAACAGAATCAAACCCAAGGCAACTGTGGGGGCTAGTATGAACATTTACTGGGGGCTAGTATGAACATTTAGCACTGTACAAAAAATTTCAAATTTCTCATAGTGTACAGAGATATTGCAGATCAGTTTGCAAAAATGAAAAAAGAACATCTGGGCATAGGGTTTAAATGTTAGGAAATGATGTACAATGTTGTGTTTATACACAGGATGCGTGCAGGGGAATTGGGGTTTCCAGAAAAGGCCCCTATAATCTTTTTGGCACAAGGTTATCACACAAAAAAAAAAAGAAAACAAAACTTGCCCAAATCAGGATATATTTAAAAATTGAAGAGTAAAAAAAAGTCTGAAAGGCACTCAGTTGAAATCAATTTAAAGAAAAAAAAGAGCAGGGGGCTTACTGAAAGGAAATATCTTTAGGTAACAATATCCTAATTTCCAGCAAATAAGATTTTCACCAAACGATTTTCACCAAAAAGACATAAAGAAGAGATATTTTTTTGTTTTTCATGTGAGACAAAATGCCAGCTGATTCTAATTGGCGTAACTATACCAATGGTGCTTTCTCCCTGCAATTTATGAATACCAAGCCCATTTATATTAGCCGCTCCACTCTATATTTCATGTTCAATGTTCCTCTAAGTAAAATATGCACTTCTCTCTTCTCATTCAGTTATGATCTCCTCGAAAAAGGCAAGGGCACATTTTTTTGATAATGCACATCTTAAACTTTTCATTAAGCAACCACATTTAAATTCTACCTTTTTGTGCACTCTGACATTTTTGTCTGGCATTTTCATTAATTTTGCGACATACATAAATGTAACTGAAATGTTAACTGATCAATACTTTGTCTCTCTCATGTAGCAATAGAGCACCATTCCCACAGGAGCACACAGCAGTACAGAAATTAAATGTGTAAAATATCAAATGTTAATGTTAAACACAGCAGCACTTATAACGACTGAAAAGGCTAAAACAATTCAAAATGGACAGATGGTACCACAAATTATCTACAATCACTTTGAAAGATTAAAGTTTGTCCTGTAGAATAATTCATTGACGCACGCATAAGTGTGTGTCCTTTTACTGATGGCTCCGTTGTCCAATTATTTTTTTGCTCTCGTTACAGACAGAAATGAAAGTAAAGCAAAGCAAAGGAAGGTAAATTAGAAAAGAAACAAAAGAGGATGGACGTGATATTTAGCAATGTTACGCTTTACCATATTTACTGAAATACGGAATTATGGGCAAGGGAAGAAACTTGAAAACAGCTTCACAAACCAAGTGGGCAAATAGAAATGAAGGCATCCTTAGGAGAAAATTACCTGAGGTTTCACTTGGTATAAACTTAAATTATGCTCATTTCTATGTGATTGCATGTTAACTGCCATCATTTTACACCAATATGGTTGCCTGCAAGCATTTGTTTGATTATTTGATTTGACACCTTTCATAGTAAAATTGTTTGCCTCACTAGAGGTGTGAGCTAATAGAGTCTGAGCTCTGCTTAGAGAAAACAGTATCAGTTTGGCAGAAAATGCTCCTTATAAGAACTAAGTTTTCTGCATCTGGACGGACCTCCTAATATTCATGGTAATGTTTGGTCACACACAGGCACATAATGTGTTATCTCCCAGCTCTTCATGTGCATGTGTGTAACATAAGACCTGTACACAGCATTGGACTGGTGGGTGCAGAGCCCACAGGGGCTCCCATCCCAGAGGCCTCAAACCAACCCCCCCCCCAAGCATGCCTGCTTTAGTCTTACCTTAGGCGTAACAGGGGAGGGAGATCTTTGGGTGGGGGAGTGCCACCGGCCCAGTCCGACCCTGCCTGTACATTCATCTCCCAATCCAATGTCAACTGCATGAACATAATAAGGGAGCTGGGACAATCCTCATCATTTTCAGTCCCAACATGGCCACCTGAACCAAGTGCTCCCTACCGGTTCAGGCAGCAAAGTGCTCACTGGTCAAAATAGTTTCAGCCAAATAGAATGCAGGCTTTATTAGGAAACAATTTTACTATGATATTATATGTTCCTTTAAAGCAATATTAAACCATTTGTATCGAACAATTGCTCTTACACCTGCTAATTCTAGCCAGAGTTTTGCGAAAAAAAAGTTATTGAATCAAAAGTTAATACTTTGCATCATACAGTCTGCAAAACCCCAGGTCCTGAGCATTCTGGATAACAGGTCCCATAGCAGTATAATATTCTGGTATTACCATTACCATATTACCATATTGCTGCCACATATTTTATTATTTTACAAGTAATATTTTCTCAGATGATTTAGGTTGAAATAAACCAGCTTTTCCAGCCCACAGACACAACTGAAAGCATCACAGGCCACATTAGATTTCTACTGCCTTATTTGTGGTTGTTGTGATGAATACTTTCCCTCCGTCAAGTGACCTGACTAATAAAACAGGGGACAAAATCATGACAAAGTTGATCTGCCAGTACAGAAAAAAGATCTAATCTGTGACCCTATCCATTATGGATGTATTGCCCAAACTGTATGAAGCATTTATTATTATTATTAACATTTATTTATAAAGCGCCAACATATTCCACAGCACTGTACAATACAGTAAGTGGGTTTCATACATTGGACATACAGAGTAACATATAAAGCAACCAATAACCGATACGAGAGGTTAAGAGAGCCCGCCCAAAAGAGCTTACAATCTACAAGGAGAAAGGGTTGAGACACAAGGTGTGGAAATGGATATGTTGCCAGCTTAAAGAAAACCTTCCTTGGTCCAGGCTTGAGGCTGGACCCAAGAAAAATGTGGAGTAGATAATTATCACCTCAAATCACAATCTAGAAATACTTCATAAAATTCACAGTATATATATATTGCTTTGTACCAAGCCCTGAATGTAAAGTGCTAAAAATAAGCAGCAGAATAAATCATTTTAAAGACTCAAGATATTATATTAGCAAGTTGGACATGCTTTAACCTTATACCTGCCATGTGAAGATTTGGAGAGGAATCATTTGGAGGATACTAATTAGTTGTTTAACAGTGTATACCTTCTCCTGCAGCCAAAGGTGAATAGCCGTGCTTTCTGTTCCATTACTATGCATAAAATATATCACATAAATTATAAACTACATTTTCTCATTAAAACTTAGTCTCACGTTATTTTCTTCAGTGCATACCTAGAGATGACCTTTACCTGCTGCCAGTGAAGACCTGGCATAAGGTATATTATACGCATATGGCTCAGATGCTCAATTTCTTTTCCCTCGGATTAATTATGATTCTAACAATGTTCCAAGTGAAGGGAAGCCCCATCAGGCATATAGAGATTAAACTTCATTTTTTCAAATACCAAACCAAACCATATTACCTTAAAATGTCCTTGCGTACTAGTGAGATGACACATTAAAGAAACAGTTCCTCTTCAGTGGGGAAAGCGCAGAAGAGCTGTTCTGCAGTCTGTTCTCTTTTTCAATTATTCATGGAAGTGATAGATTAAATGTGATACTAGATTAAACAAGTATTCTGATTTATGCCACGTATTAACAAACTATTTCGACTGGTCACTTTTCATTTTAAAATTTCGCAACTTTTTAATGCGGTAAAAATAGAAACAATTTTATCTCACCTTACAGAAATGACATCTTCAAAAACATATATCATGTGTCTTAAAAATGTCCACCTTCTGCAAATATAGGAGCTGCAACATTTTCACAATAAGCCACAACACACACAATAATATACCTTCCATAACACAACATCATAAAATAAGGGCATACTTTTGCAAAAGTTATTCTCTTCAAAGATAGTTTTATACACACACGCCATTTTTTTCTGTAAAGTTCCTATTCTTTTGTATAGATGTTGACATCATGTAAAAGTGTTCCCATTCTAATAGTAGTTATTTTGAATATATATGCATCTATGTGTTTCTGTATATATATATACAGTGGTGTGAAAAACTATTTGCCCCCTTCCTGATTTCTTATTCTTTTGCATGTTTGTCACACAAAATGTTTCTGATCATCAAACACATTTAACTATTAGTCAAAGATAACACAAGTAAACACAAAATGCAGTTTTTAAATGAGGGTTTTTATTATTTAGGGAGAAAAAAAATCCAAACCTACATGGCCCTGTGTGAAAAAGTAATTGCCCCCTGAACCTAATAACTGGTTGGGCCACCCTTAGCAGCAATAACTGCAATCAAGCGTTTGCGATAACTTGCAATGGGTCTTTTACAGCGCTCTGGAGGAATTTTGGCCCACTCATCTTTGCAGAATTGTTGTAATTCAGCTTTATTTGAGGGTTTTCTAGCATGAACCGCCTTTTTAAGGTCATGCCACAACATCTCAATAGGATTCAGGTCAGGACTTTGACTAGGCCACTCCAAAGTCTTCATTTTGTTTTTCTTCAGTCATTCAGAGGTGGATTTGCTGGTGTGTTTTGGGTCATTGTCCTGCTGCAGCACCCAAGATCGCTTCAGCTTGAGTTGACGAACAGATGGCCGGACATTCTCCTTCAGGATTTTTTGGTAGACAGTAGAATTCATGGTTCCATCTATCACAGCAAGCCTTCCAGGTCCTGAAGCAGCAAAACAATCCCAGACCATCACACTACCGCCACCATATTTTACTGTTGGTATGATGTTCTTTTTCTGAAATGCTGTGTTACTTTTACGCCAGATGTAACGGGACACGCACCTTCCAAAAAGTTCAACTTTTGTCTCGTCGGTCCACAAGATATTTTCCCAAAAGTCTTGGCAATCATTGAGATGTTTTTTAGCAAAATTGAGACGAGCCATAATGTTCTTTTTGCTTAAAAGTGGTTTGCGCCTTGGAAATCTGCCATGCAGGCCGTTTTTGCCCAGTCTCTTTCTTATGGTGGAGTCGTGAACACTGACCTTAATTGAGGCAAGTGAGGCCTGCAGTTCTTTAGATGTTGTCCTGGGGTCTTTTGTGGCCTCTCGGATGAGTTGTCTCTGCGCTCTTGGGGTAATTTTGGTCGGCCGGCCACTCCTGGGAAGGTTCACCACTGTTCCATGTTTTTGCCATTTGTGGATAATGGCTCTCACTGTGGTTCGCTGGAGTCCCAAAGCTTTAGAAATGGCTTTATAACCTTTACCAGACTGATAGATCTCAATTACTTTTGTTCTCATTTGTTCCTCAATTTCTTTGGATCTTGGCTTGATGTCTAGCTTTTGAGGTGCTTTTGGTCTACTTCTCTGTGTCAGGTAGCTCCTATTTAAGTGATTTCTTGATTGAAACAGGTGTGGCAGTAATCAGGCCTGGGGGTGACTACAGAAATTGATATTGAAATTGAAAATTGAAATTGATAAACCACAGTTAAGTTATTTTTTAACAAGGGGGGCAATCACTTTTTCACACAGGGCCATGTAGATTTGCAGTTTTTTTTCTCCCTTAATAACGTAAACCTTCATTTAAAAACTGCATTTTGTGTTCAATTATGTTATCTTTGACTAATAGTTAACGGTTTTTGATGAGCAGAAACATTTAAGTGTGACAAACATGCAAAAGAATAAGAAATCAGGAAGGGGGCAAATAGTTTTTCACACCACTGTATATCTTGACAAAAAGGTCCCAAGATGTGACTGAAACACTGATATTTCACATTAAAGAATTTTTTTGATTTTTTCTGCAAATCCTTGCGAGTGCTGAGTCCTTTGTTTCTTTTATATATATATATATATATATATATATATATATATATATATATATATATATATAGATAGATATACTACAATAATAATAGCAGCAGCACACTTGTATTACTATCCTTTTCAGCCTGTGCCTAGTTAATTACAGCTCTAACTATATCTATATACACAGCTATGGGATCTCCAGGGAAGTTTCAGGGCTCAGGGCCCCTGCCACCCCCACGTTTTGTTTTTTCATGTCGGAGCTGGTTGAGGAGGGGCCCCATCGCTAGTGCATTTTAAAAATGAGAATTTCTGCTTTTGGTAAGCTGTTTCCTTATTTGGAAACCCTTTATCCAGAAAGCTCTGAATTACGGCAAGGCCATCTGCTATAGACTCTATTTAAATCAAACAATTAAAAAATGTAAAACTGATTTCCATTCTAATAATTATAACACCTCATACTTGATCCCAACTAAGTTATAATTTATCCTAATTGGAGGCAAATCAATCCTATTGGGTTTTTTTAATTTTAAAGCATGGAGATCCAAATTACAGAAAGACCCCTTGTCTGGAAAACCCCAGTTCTCAAGCATTGAGGATAATCGGCCTCATACCTGTATACAGGGTCACAATGGGGGTTGAAGGGCCCATCTGCGGGCGGGGGAGCACCCACAGGGGTCGGGTCTGGGCTGCCAGGGCCCACCGGGTTTTTCTTCCCTGTGTCCCGATGGCCCAGTCCAACCCTGCCTGTATATATATATATATATATACTGTATATTCACATACTGTATATATAACTACAAAATCATTTGTCAAGAATTTATTCTTCAGCTTTAAAGCGCTTGAATATAAGGGTGCTAATATGAACTATCCTCATTAAGTGTTCTGCATTGAATTAGGTAGATGACATTTATAACTTACTTTGCTTTCTAAGCAGTGAGTGGTTGGGATAATTATATAGGACAGTTGAGGATTATCATACCAGAAAAGCAGCAAGACTCCTTTGGGGTGAGTCCCAATCAAAGCAGCTGTTAATGTAGTAGGCAGCATTGACGAGCACCATGGCACAGCGCTTCATGCGAATAAAGTTTCTTAGCAGTAACTATGAAAGAGATAAAAAGATGGAAATATTATCAGAACAATTAAGTTTCAAAGTGACCTGGAAGGTTGACAGCCACTTCTAGAGCACCACAGTTAAAAGACAAATTTAAAGGAAGAACTCAAAAAGGTTCATAACAGGGATCATTTTAAATCAATTGAGAAAATAACTAGTCAAGTGCCAGGCTAAGTCCCTTCTTGGCTTTTGCAACAAACGCAGAGGATGAATGCTCATCACAGCATAAATTAGGCAAAGTGGAGTTTGAAAACTCAATTGAAATCATTATTGTCTTTCCTCTTACAGAGCACTGCTGTGTGTACGTGTCATTGTGCACTGAACTGTCCTTGAATAATGAGTCTCTGCTCTTTCTTGCTCACAATCTACATCTGGGACCAGAAAAAATGAAGGATTTACTCAAGGTCACAAGGGACAGAAAAAAAGCAGAACTCAGTCTTCCCTAAATCAGAGCCCAGTACACACTGTGTGTTTAACACAGTAACACATTTAATACTTCTGAACATATGTTGTCCTTGGCTGATAAACACCTAATAAATGCATACATTAGAGCAGTGCTGTCCAACAGGCCACAACTGGCCCTATGCTGCCTGTGTATATGCCATACTCTGCCTTTTCAAGATTCATTGAGGTCTGGCATGTGCCAAGAGACTGGTGAATTGCTAATGTGGTGCCATTATTTGGATAGGATACTTGAATACATTGCAAATCACAATACTATAAGTTTGTGCCAGCATGGATTTATGTGTAACATATCTTGCCAGACTAATTTAGTCGCCTTTTATAAGGAGGTGAGCAGAAACCTTGATGCTGGAATGGCAGTTAATGTCATCTACTTAGATTTTGCTAAAGCATTTGATACAGTACTTTTTTTAATGATAAAATTGAAGAATATTGACCTAGAACATAATATTTGTACTTGAATAGAGAACTGGCTAAAGGATAGATTACAAAGAGTGTGGGTAAATGGAACATTTTCTAATTGGGCCAGTGTTGTTAGTGGAGTATCGCAGGGGTCAGTCCTTGGTCCTTTGCTTTTTTTGTTTATTAATGACCTGGAGGTGGGCATAGACAGTACTGTTTTCTAGTTTCTATTTTTGCAGGGGATACTAAACTATTAGTGTAAAACTATAAGATGCAGGATGATGCCACTTTCCAGAGCAATTTGACAAAATTGGAAAACTGGGAAGTAAAATGGAAAATGAGGTTCAGTGTTGACAAGTGCAAAGTTATGCATTTTGGTAGAAATAATATAAACACAAGTTATACACTAAATGGTAGTATGCTGCGGGGATCCTTAATTGAGGAGGATGTGGAGATTTTTGTAGATAACAAGTTGTCTAATTCCAGGCAGTGTCATTCTGTGGCTACTAAAGCAAATAAAGTGCTGTCTTGAATCTGAACTAAACCTTCTGCGCTACTACAGTTTGAGTCCTTAAACACTGGTTTTATTATGAGGAGATTAAATCATTAAGCATGTTTGCTTGTTCAGAGTCCCCTGTAGATTTTTAATGGGCCCACAATTAAAACTCACATTATTTTTGTTATTGAAATGCTTTTGTTTACCCTTTTTATTGCTGCTTTACAACCTTTGAAATATTTTCGGTCATACTAACATAACTACAGAAATGTTTGTGGAATGGACATATTTTTCATAGGTTTGTGTCTTATGTTTGATAAACCCCACTAAAGCTAGGTTTTAGCTTGTCGCACTAACTAGTGGCACTTCAGGCTTTTGAAGAGAGGCAATACCTTTCAGTTTTCTGTGTTAGAGAGTTGAAGTTGCAACTGTGTGAAGTTCATATCCAGGAGACTATGAGCTTGTTGCAAACTGCTAAATTGGGTTGGGGTTCAGTTGGTGGTAAGTCTAGCCACCCAGGCTTGCAGAATGGGAGCTGCTGAGCTGCTGTGTTTAGTTAGTGCCATACAGGGTTTTATTTTTATGTTTTGAAGCAAAGCTGAATAAAAATGGTTGTGAGTTTGGGCAATCACTTGTTATGTACATACGCGTGCCCCTACATGGCCACCCACACCAGGAACTTTATCTAGTGTGGCGGCTCTGTCACCTGCAGTGGGTGAAAGAATTTTAAAGTGATAGGGGCCATCCTTAAAATCTTCCATGGCCTGCTATTGTGTTTTAACTTCCATAAGGGAAATCAACCTAGCATATCAAAGGCTATAAATTGATGTCATGGGAGAGGGCCAACTAACCTGGGTTATAATTGAAAATTGAAAGAGACCATAAAACTATTCTAACCTAAGTATTTCAGTACTTTAGAGAATAGCACATATTAATGTGATAGTCACACATTCTGACCTGCCCTACTACTTTCACAATGGGAAGGCAGGAAACCATACAGTCCCTGCTATACAGCAACCAAATTACTGACCTGGCAACTAGCCATTTTTCTGCGTCCCACATGAAATGAAGATGAATAGGATATAGAAGCAGTCAGCCTCACATGATCACATGTGCAAGTGCAAAGTGCTAAAATAACGCAAAATTTAGCGCACATTTACACCATTCACACATTGACACCATTTGTTCTGTTCTGATAAATTATGTACAAGCGCATGTATTCACACAAGAGAACCCTGTTATTACCACCTGATTAGACATGGCGGTAGTTGCAGGGTTCTACTAGCAAGTTGCGTCAACAGATGCAACTGACTTGTGCCAAGGGAATCGTGCACTAATGCTGTTATCAATGTTACGCACCAGAAGTAACATTTCTAACATAAATACTGGGGAAACTGTATCCTTTACAACTACATACAATTTGTCATAATGCTGCACTACGAAAAAGCTGCAATGGTTGTAAGTTAGCATGCACCTACAACTATGTTTGTATTCTGGGGAAACAAATATTGAATTGTGGATAAAAACATGGCAATCTGCATTTAAAAATGTCTCCAGGACACTTTTACAGCAGGGACCTCTACTTGAATTCCTGATTAAATACTATAGGAGCAGGACGGCAGGTAAAAGTATGACTTTCCTGCTAAATATGGGGCACCTGAGAGGACTAGCATAGTTTTATAAAAACTCTGACATTACCCTATAGTAACCACAGTTAATTAGGAAAACAATAGAATACAGTTGTCCTTTTGGGGCTGTTAAATGTCCTTGCCATACAATTGATTAAAATATGAGTTCCCATGTAATGCAATAAAGCAAAAGTCCCAGTTCTATTAATAGATTTGCAAACAGTTACGACGCAATCAGTTTGATTTTTCATTGTTAAAGCGCAGAAGCATTTATAATTAATATAGCAGCAATATCTTTGAGTTGCAAATCTTATTAATGCTAATGAACATGCAGTGAAACCAGTTTGGGATGTAATTGCATGCTGGGCAAATAATGCACCACAAAAGGATGCAGAGTAAATGTGACAAATAACATAAGAGAAAATAAAAACGTTCTTATAAACATGTAGGCTGGATATATGGAAAAACACATGCTCATGTTCCTGTAATAACACTTCCTAAGGACATAGGCCTGTGAGAAAAAGTACAACAGAGAAGACAAAAGCAAATGTGTAAATCATCTTATTCTTATTCATTTATTCAAATGAAAACCAGGTTAAGTGATTTGTTCTATAACAATATTCTAAGTAAAGCAACAATAAAATGTGTTTCCATAGAACATTCCATATTTGCAAGTTTTCTTTACATATAAAAAACACCCCTAATATACAGAGTAATAAATGCTGCTGTCTATGAAGAATTTTTTACACAAGGCTCAACCTACTTAAGTACACTATAGGTGTAGTTTTCTAATTTCAGTGAAGGTGCAAAGAAAAAAAGCATGTAGTCCACCATGTTCTTTTGCACTTTGCACCCTTCAGCTTCTCTGAATTTCTGCCCGTGTATCCCTATTCTACGAGTCCCTAATTAGAGCTTTATTCATTCAGAGAATGCTGTTGGGCTCAGACTGCAACCGAACCCTGTATTTCAGGCTGTCTTATGACAAGCAGTAAGGAAATGACTGCCTAGCACCTTCCAGTGCTGCGCTTTGCATCTAGTGCTGGGACCACTGTGAAGATAGAATTGGTAAGTTTTAAGATCGCACTTTAGTAGTCTTGATACCCTCCAATGGAATCTTTAGAGAGAAATTCTAGCCTGAATCCCTTTCCAAACTGTTGTCCTTCACTTTCAAAGTATAACCTGGGAGAGCTACCAATCTATCAATCCTACGTTAGAGCTCAATGCTCTTTTTAGCTGAATGTTAAGCTGGTCATATATATGAAGATCCACTTGTTTGGTGACCTTGCAAAACCAGCAGATCTTTCATCATTATGCCCACCTGAAGCTGAGCATTATTAGGCTGATCCTCGGGCCAATAGATCAGATCCTAATAAAGGTGTGCAGGCAGTCAGGATGAGGAACACGTTAATGTGCAGATATAGTCCTCGTTCTGATGCCAAAATAAAACCTGCCTAATTAATATCTGCCCAACTTTCAGCCTGGTATCAGTTGGACAGGCTTGTGGGATGGCACCATACAGGGGCCTATGAGCTGCTGACTCGGTCTGGAAATACAGAGTTGGAAGCTGTTGGTGGCCAGTGTATAGCCACCTTTAGACTCCTAGGTTCATGCCCTTTCTTTTGCATCTTCCTGTTTGTCAGTCAGACCACTGTTGCTAGGAATCAATTTTATTTACAACCTACCAAATGTTACATATGATGGGGCTACTAGATGAGTTGTCACATATGGAAAAGATGCCAAAAAGTGGTCCTAACCAAACCCCTTAAGAACTACTGTATTCAAAATAACATATGAATTTCAATAACATTTCTAAGATTTAAAATTCATACAAAACAATAATACAAATTGCTGAGTGGCACACGTGGCCTTTTGATTAAGGTAATGTGCTAGATGTAAATCAAAAGGGGAAAAACTGGACAGAATTGTAGCCAGTTACCAAATTTGTCAGCTAAGAATGTATCTTATCTATATACGCACTGGAACCCAGACATTGTGAATTAAGGCCTGCTGTATGTGCATATTGTGTGTGAGAGTGCAAGTGGAGCAAGAGCGTTGCCCTTAGTGCTCATTTGGAAAGGCAGTTGCAACCCTGTATGTTGCGCTCTGCACTGACCCCTGGATACAAAATCTGGCACTTAACAATGAGCAGTGTCAGAAAACACAGCTAGCCCTGTTTTTACTGCCTGCCTAAGGCAGTAAGGACAGGGCCAAGATATGGGCTGCTTGTCCTGCGGCTTCTACCTTGAGCCTTAGAATGAGGTATCAGGTAGGGGCAGGAGGGTAGGACACCTATTTGTCTTCCTCCACTTTGGAATTGAGCATGGTTTAACATAGGCTGTGTTCTATTCAAAGCGTAGTTCTCTGCGTTCCAAAATGGAGCACAAAGGCCTGCAGCTATTTGTACAATGGCAAAGTGCAAAAAACGAGCCCATTGCACCTTTTTTTCACTTTGCACACTCCGTGAGTCAATGAGCCCTAAGATCTACAAATAGCTTGTGGCACGTATTAGATATTCATACTGTATTTAGTGATGAAAAAAAAGAAGAATTCAAAAGCCAAACAAAAAAGATTAACAACAACTGAAAAGTTACTAAGAACAGGCCAAACCATAACTCACTAAAAGTTAGTTTAAAGGTAAACTTGAACTCACTGTCTCACTCAGTAGCATAACAAGCACAATTATATTTACCTGTTTAGAAAGCCTTGGCTCATCCTCTATGTATTTCTGTTCTTTTGGTACCAGTGACCCCAGACATGCCTTTACCTGAACAAAGGAATATACATTTTAAAAAGAGTCATGCTGCTTATTGCACAGATTCTTCGCTTTTTAAGTATAATTGGAGATAGATTATGCACCCTAATTGAAAATTCACAAAAGCAAAATGTAAAAAGGGACATATCTGTATATTATTAGAGAGGAGCAGACTTGCATGCTTAATAAGTGCAGTGGCCTCACCAGTAACAACAGCTGCATAGTAATACGTAGGGAGGGTGCGCCATGCTGTGGCTGAATACTCTTCTCCACTTAACAGAGAGGTTTAAATGAAATCACAGTTGACAGACATACTCTAAAGATTGGGAACAAAAGCTTTCAAGAAAGCAGGCTCTTTATCAACAAGAAAAAAAGGCAAAGTTAAGACTTACAGCATTAAAAATCACATCTACTTCAAGATAGATGACCCCCTTTGTTGGCCCTGTCAGCTGCTTGTTTTTCAAGACATAGGCTTTCTGTTCACCATTTTGAATCTGTGGGAAGAAAGACATGACAGCCGTCTGTCTCCTGGTCTCCAGTGAATACACTCACCCGGTAACCTTTGACTCCCAGCTGCTGAAACTGACATGGAGCCAAAAACAACTATGGCAATTCTGACAAGTACCTGTTCATTACCAGCACAGAGCCTGTCAGGAAAAATTAACTACCGTGGGATTCAACATGGTCGTGGCCCGAGTGTGTTAAATTTTATTATTTCTTTTTTTATTATTATTATTATTATTTCATATTTCAGCTGAGAATTGACAGACGTTGAACTGAGATTCTGCCCCCGCCCCCCCTCCTTGGGTTTGAGAGAAACATTGAGCTGTATGGCAGCTGAATGAAACTTACAGACAACAAGGGTACTGCAACTTTGCCCAGGAAATCAGCACTGCGATCTCGGTCTTCATCATAAACTGTCACTTCAAGGACTGAGTGGATATCTTTTATATTGCTTTATTGAGAGACAAAGAAAAAGAATAAAAGAGAAAGAAACCATGTATTAGGAAGGTTACTAATGTCAACATGTATTGGTTATTCATTTGGAAAGTGAGCAAATCTCATTGGCTCCTTTGCTCACTGCTCATAGAAATTGATTTACATTGTTATGCATTTTTAAATTATCATTATGTCAAGTTGCACATAACTAATCATACTGGGAAAAAAGCTACCAGCGCCTGGTTTTCTAAGTGTCTCTATTCTATCTTTGTAGTTAGGGATTGGTTCAGAACATGGTAAAAGGCACATACACTTAGATTGTAAGCTCTACGGGGCAGGGACCTCCTTCCTACTGTGTCTCATACCCCATGGCACTTATATATATATATATATATTTATTGTATTTATTTATTATATCACTTGTCCTCCCTGTGTGTAATTTTGTATTCTGTAAGATTGTACAGCGCTGCGTACCCTTGTGGCGCTTTATAAATAAAGTTATACATACATACATACATACATACATTCATGCCTTAAATTACAAGTAGGAAAAATAACTTAGTTTTTAGCAATTTATTTTGTCTGGTTCATTGTCTTTTCCAAATACTAGTGCAACCCCAACACTGCAAGCCCAACTAGCTTTTAACCTGGTCAGTGTTTGGGATATCCACTTTGGAGTGACATCCCATCCTCTAACTTTAAGAAAACTTTAATAATATGTGCATTGTTCAACATCATCTCAATACCAGAATCAACACAAAGGCAAACAAAAACGTATTAAGGTGAATGCCTAGGAAAGAATCCAAGTTATTGAATATTGGTTAATACTAGGTTGATGCTTTATGAAAGAACAGCCATATTTATGCGTAATACAATTGAAAGCGCTGTATTGTTAGAAGGTTGCCCTTTAAGTATCATCACTATAATGCAGTGATCCCCAACCAGTGGCTCGGGGGCAACCCCTTGGATGTTGCTCTCAGTGCCCCCAAACCAGGTAGTTATTTTTGAATTCCTGACTTGGGGGCAAGTTTTGATTGAATAAAAACTAGATTTACTACCAAATAAAGCCCCCTTTAAGCTGATAGTGTGCATAGAGGCTGCCTACTAGCCAATCTTAGCCCTTATTTGGCACCTCCATGAACTTTTATGCTGCTTGTGTTGCTCTCCAAGTCTTTTTACATTTGACTGTGGCTCACGAGTAAGAAAGGTTGGGGATCCCTGCTATAATGTATCTAAAGGAAGTGCACAAAAGTGCATTTTAAGACCTGGCTGTTGGTACATTACACTGTACTCTAATTGTTTAATTCTGTAGTGCTATTTAATAGGCCTCCACACAAGCATCCTTCCTAATTTAGATTCTCCATGGGAAAGCCCTTCTGTTGTTAGTTCCCCCAACATAAATTTCTACCTCCTCCTAAACATTAGCAGCAAAGTACAAAATAGTTGACATCTTACTAAATTTGTCTTTACATTGGGCCTAGTTTCTCTAAGTCAGAGCATTACTCTGTATTATGCTTTGTCACATGATGTCAAATTAATCTATAGAGTTTCCTACCTGTGACGGAATGGCAACTCCTTCAGTGTTCTGATAAACTGTTGGTGTTCCAAAAATGGAATCACTTATGTATCTTATTGGCATGGTCTACAGCAGAGATCCTTAACCTATGGCTCAGCGCCCAAATGGGTCACCTTTCTGTTTAGGGTTGGGCCCTATGATCTCATTTAACGGTAAATAGTAAACTCTTATTATAATAGATGTGTATTATTCTTCCTTACACATTTCCCATACAAACCCCCTTTAAATGACTGCACTGATGTAGGAATGTCAGGTTCACTTTAGCTGATCATGACACAGAGATAAGAAAGGAACATCCAGCTCTGAGCTCTGCTCATATAAAGCCATTTCCAACCATTTTGACTATACTAATTTCTGCATTATACTGCCTTTGCAGTTAACAGACCTATATTTCAAAGATATTATTCTACTCACTCTTACATGCCGATTTTCTGATTACAAAACTTATAACTGCAGAAAAAGGTTGCCCTGACACAGCTGCCAGTTCATAAATCTGATTCCTGGCAAATACAGAAGAAATGAAAAAAACTGTGGCTGCATAGTCATTATTAGAAGTGTACATATTTATATTGAGAAAATATAACAAGGACAAGGAACATTTGAGAATTTACAGGCAAGACTTTTATCTAGTATACAGCCTATGCAGTTTGTATAATGAAACTAAATATGAAAGCAGTGATTGTTATTTATGCCATTTCTGTTTAATGGAGGCTTATATTTAACTAGAGGTAAACTATATATATGGTCAGGAATAAACGAAACTGCACTAAACTAAGAACGAATGCACCTAACAAAGGACTGGGTGTTACATTTCTGTATCTAAAGCTCTGTAAACATGGAAGTGAAAATACAAGTTACAAATCTAAACAGGTCCGGACTAGAATTCAAATGGGCCCTGGCTTTTCAAGCACACAGAGGCCCAAACAAGCCCACAGGTCCAATAAATAGTGACTGTCTATGGCATCTTACAGGCATTTGCCAGAATCCACAGATTGCCAGTACAGGTGTGAATCTAAAGACAATTGATAGCAGTGATTATAACATCATGGGTCAATGAGGCCTTACTGCCATTACCAAGCCCCCGGCTCTAATAAGCAGGTCCCTCTTTACCTCCTGTGTCAGTCATAGAAATGAAGGAAGGAAATTTTTAATTTTTTTATGTATTTTTATTTTTCCCATCATTATCAACAATTATTTGCAAAGCACAATGAAAAATTTCAGCTGCATAACTGTGAATATTTTTTTCCACCAAGAAGTCATTAAAATTTGTTTAAGTTTAAAATTTAAAATGATTTAGGAGTGGAGAGTTACACATCTATATGAAGGCTCACGCGTGCATACTAAAGGACTAATTTACTAATGGCCATTATAGAATGAATCCATAAAAGGGCTCATTTACATTCGCAAGTGCAGTTGTGGTCCCCACAATTTCCCCTCAGTTGCATATTAAACCACCTTCGTTGAAGCTACTTGCTTCAAAATGTCCTTCTTGGACTTTCTTAGAGTTGTGCTCAGTGCTGCTCAGTCCTTTCTGCGCTGCTGCACCTATTGGCTCAGAACCCTGGAGCTATCTCCACCTCCTGAGCAAGCGGTAGGTCCAGAGTTTGCTTTGCACCCATCATCAATAGGTGAAATACACTTGCAGGGTAAAGAATTGGGTGCAGATGTCACTTAGATGTATGTGCAGTTGTGATAATTTTGTCAAATCGCACACAATTGAAATAGGTGCATTGCAATTGTGTCAAAAGCATCCCCTCTTGAAACCGTAATAATTACATAATAAGTTATATTGCATGGCAAATTCATTTTTGAAATTGCACTGCATTTACAGACATACAAGTGCCATAATGAGTCAGACTGATTAGTTATGAATCCATATATTTTTCCCAAGAACCCTAAGACTGACCAATAGATGGAATCAGCCACATGGAATCAGACACATTTTGATTCCATCAAAGTTTGTGTGCACTATTGCTTTTGGAGAATTTCAGCCCTGGCAGGGGTAGCAGGAATGCATAAAAGGAGTATCATTTTTGGACGGTTAAACCCATGAAACTCTTTTGAGGTTATGTAATAAAAGGCACTACGTTTGCCCACAAGCAGTAACCATAACAACCAATCATCAGGTAGATGGTTTAAAAGCAAACATCTTATTGGTTACTATAGGTTACTGCTCCTGGGCAAACTTAGTGCCTTTTATTACATATTGGCATTAGACTTCTAAAACATAACTTGTGATCTATCAGTCAGTAGCAGCATTTGATTGCTGGACCTTATACCATCCTGCTGCTTTCCAGCGGCTGACCTTAAATGCATTAAAGCTGGAGAAATTCCCACTGCTGACCCTACATTATTTAAAGGGTCTACACCAGGTAGTGAAGTGGTACCAGGGCCAGTGGTGATTTACACATTACACAGTTTGCAGAAGAAAACCAGCATCTCTAACACCGACCCTGTCATTTTAAGGCATAAATTACATGAGTTATATAGTTATTAATGTACCGTATATACTCGAGTATAAGCCGATCCGAATATAAGCCGAAGTACCTAATTTTACCTAAGAAAACTGGAAAAACGTATTGACTCGAGTATAAGCCTAGGGTGGGAAATGCAGCCGCTACTGCTAAGTTTCAATAATCAAATAAATAATAAAAGGACACTCAGAGTGACCCCCTGTGCACTCTTCATAAATATATCATGTTGGCAGCTGCAAATTAGGGAAAGGTGATTAGGGAAAGGTGGATGGAGGACCCTTTGACCCTCCTGCCTTGAAGAGTTACAGCACTGCTGATAACTTTTGGGAAAGAAAAATGCAACAGCAGAAGACAAAAGCAAGTTTGGGAAGGCTAAAGAATCTGTCATACTAAGTATCAAGTACTTGCCATCCTGCTGTGTGTGCTCCCCTGTGTGCACTCCCATCATATCAATCATGGAAGGCAGGTGCAGCTAGTCCACTTAATTTTCTTATTTTGTGCTATAAGACGTTGTACAGTTTATGTAGAATATGATCGATTGCACCAATTTCCCAAGTATCTGACTCAGCAACACATTCCAAACTACCTGTTAGGTGCCAGAGATTGCTTCATTAACTCCACTTTATGTACTGCTCATTCATTATGCACGAAGGTCTGTCCAACTGGGGGGCGCTGAGCAGCTGGAGGGCCCCACACAGTAACAGTGCAATAATGCGCACAGCCAATAACACTGAGGGGTATGAGTGCCAGCAACCCATTAGCGCACATCTAGGGATAAGCCCTGGAACTAGGGGGTCATAATAGCCAGAGCCCTTTCGTGTTCCTAGAGAGCCCACTTCCCACAGTGCCATTCCCAAACCCCTCGGCACCCAGAGGGATCTCAGCGGCTCTCAGCTGCTCATTCCCGCACGGCCCGGAGAGATGTGAGGGGATCCGGTCCCCCCAGCACATGGAGCTGCCAGCAGCCTCTGCATCCCCCACAAGCACGCAGGCACGCACAGCCACGGAGGGGGTGAGGCGGTGCGCGCAAGGAATGTAACGCACGCACAGCCACGGGGTGGGGGGGTGAGCAGTGAGGCATGTGCCGTGTCGGGCACTTGCTTGTGGGGGATGCAGAGGCTGCTGGCGGCTCCGTGTGCTGGGGGGACTGGAGCCCCTCACATCTCTACGGAGAGTTAAATCTTTAAATCCATATACTCGAGTATAAGCCGAGGGTTACTTTTTCAGCACATTTTTGGTGCTGAAAAACTCGGCTTATACTCGAGTATATACGGTACCCCCTATTGGAAATATAAGCATATTATAAGCTACAGAGAAGTTCTATTACCATATAAAAGCATGAGGGGTTTATAATGGATCCCTTTGCATCCTTAGTCCTCCACAAATACAGTAGTCAAATGTATGATCCCGCCCCCAAATAATCTATGTTCCGAGGCCCCGATCCCCAATGGGACAGGGGATGGACTGAAGACGACAAGTCGTTAGGGTAATAATGGCTCTGCATGTTTGTAAACATCTAATTTAGTTGAGCTTTAGCATTCTTTGAATTTGATTTGATTAAAAATGTGAAACTGGCAACAATACTTTGCATAAATAATACTAAATAGTGATTATTTTTTAAAAAAAATATAAACTCCTTGACCAGATTATGCTGGGGGTTTCCAAGGTTCAGCTTTGCAACAACCAAATATAATGTGTGATCCAGTGTACCACAAAGCCACTTATCTTTCTCTTTCTATACTTTGCCGTATAGAGCTCATATAATAGTCCTCAAGAAAAGATAACATAATTCTCATAAAAGGACATATTAATTCACTAGGGAAACCACGCTCCTTCTTCCATTTTTCTAATCAGATAATTGTGTTCTAGGAAAGCATATGATTTCTTACAAAAAGCCCTATAGGGAAGAATAGCCAAAGGGGCCGATTTGCTCAAGATTATCACATCAGATAATTACTGTCTCAGTTTAACGTGTCTGTTTATTTCTTTATCACTTTTGTTTTATTACTTTTTTCCTTGTCGGGTGGTTAGTCAGTCAATGTGACCGTAGCAGAATGAAGTACTCAAACGCTGAATTTCGACAGATTTTCTTTTTGCAGAACTAATTTGTCGCTATACCCTGTGTGCGCATAAAAGACCACAATAGGTCTTATTTTCTAAAAGATTTCTTCTATTCAGTGCAAAGACAAGATGCTTTTGAAAGCAATGCCGTAGGTGACACAGTTCAGGAGGAGTAACAGTGGCAACGGATTTTCTCTTTGTTTCAAGTTCATTATTAGGGCTTCTTTGGAGGAAAAAAAGGGAAAGCTTAGTTTTGATCTATTATTATTTTTTCTTATAGAAATGACACATTTTAAGCAGCAGCAGATAGCTAAAATCTGCAGGTGGCTTTTGAAAGCAGGAATGCTCTTAATTTCACTACTTAGGTTTTGACATAGACTGAAGCTATACACAAAGAGTTTGTTTGCTGATTCTAAATACAGTGAATAATTTTTATCTATTGCAGCTCTTCAATCATCTGCAAAACAGGGGATTATTGGAAGGTTATAATACCTTTTAATATAAAAAAAAAAAAACACAAGACATTTAAAGGTGTCGCTTTTTGCTACTATTGCTACTATTAATTAGTTAGCAAGTAGAAAACATGGGAAACAAAGAAAAATAATATAATAATAAAATAATTATTTTATAACTCAAATCAGTTGGCTTCCAGGGGGCAATAGATAAGGCAATTAAACTCAACATTGTAAAGGTGAAGTAACAATAAAATATCAAAATGGCTGTCATTTTTAAAGATGTCTATTAAGATATTGGAAGCCACCAAATCAACTTTAATTGTCAATGTCATTTCAAGACATAATAATGTCTTAATGTTTATGTGTACAAGGTTTAAAAGTACATTTAAATCATCATCTGTATGAGTGTTAAGATCTCACAAAAGCATTGCCCACTCCTAAAGAATATACCAAGTCATGTTGCAACAGTAACAGTATTTCATTAGTATGTGTACCAATATAAGTGATGGTTTCCAAAAGCATGGCTAGATTTGGGAATGGGGACCCTAGGTCAGTACACCTTTGCACCCTTATCCCTCCTGTTCCCTCTGCTCTTGCACCATCCCCATTCTGCTCTGCTTGCGACCCAATTAGGAGTTCTGGGGACTGGGTGGGCAGAATATTCTGACAAATAACTTGAATTGCCTGCTCAGTTCCCAGTGCAGATACAGCCAAAGCAGCATGTCACCCCTAAATTCCCACAGCCCTAGTCACAGGCCTTGTGGCCCTCCCATAAGTATAGGCCTGTCCACAAGGACTGAACAGAAATCTGCTCTTGTGGCTCTAGATAATGTTGCTAATATAATATATGTGTTAATCATGACACTGCCTTCAATGCATACAGGAACCAAATTATATGTTCCAACTCTCAGCTCCATTTCATCATAAATAAAAAGCCACATTTTTGGAAGTATTTTTGTTATTGGAGCTTGGAGTCCCGTTGAATGTGGGTAAAATATTGCTGTCAGTTAGAAATATAAGGGATCATGAATTACTCATCAATACTAACTAACCCACCTTCATTTGTATAATACTATCCCTCTGCCCATACCCCTACAGAATTCATCTGACATACAGTTATCTTACATGTCTATTCTCAGTATTGTCTATGGTGGCAAATGGTGGCAAATGCTCTTAATAGTTGGCAGGCCTCAGTCTAAACCAATGTAAAAACGTAAAAACTTACAATGAAAATACTTTGTTCCACTCAGGGTTGAGGTTCTTATATACAGTTTGGGTCATCAGTCTGTCATTATTCACTTCAACAACACAAAATGGGTCACTTTTACCTGAAGAAAAGCAAAAAAAACAATATCTAGGATTAGACACAGAAATGTAACTAATGACAATGCAACCCCTTTTTTTTTTTTGAGAGAAAACAGAAAATGACATTTTATATTCCCAACAACAATGTTTATTTATGTAGAGAGAAAACAAATGTAGGTTTAGGTTACTGCAAGCAATGGCCAGAGAAGATTCTTAAAGAACAGATAACAATGTGAATAAGTGCGTGTTACAGTGTTTTAGTTACTCCTATTCCTTCCTCCTTCCATCTGACGGCATTAACATTTCCAAAGCCAGTTCATAACCAGCATGTGCAACATGGGACCTAGCACAGCCTTTGCTAGGTGTGAGAAGTCATTTGTTTCAAATAGAACTGTCACCTTCGTTAAACAGTACTATCTAATTATAAACAGCTTGACATCAGTTTATAGATTACTAGATGACTCTCATACAAAAACATATCTTGCAAGATATCACTACATCTCTCCATCTGCTCCCAATTCATACACCTCACCCACTCTACCAAATCAATAATGGGAGTAACAGTATTTGAGTTCCAGAGGAGCAAATTCTTATTGGTCCCTGTCCATGCACTGCAATGTCAGTTACTGAATATTGACAATAGGTCTCACCTTTCCATGGTAGTAGATCTATCTAATTGAAGTGCTTGAATGGCAACTCCCAAGGAGACCATAGCTCCCTGCTCTGGGTTACTTTTCCACAGCACAGACAAAAGGAGCTTGCCCCATACTCATACACAAGGCAGATTTACAAAATTTCCAACTTGGCAATACTGAAGGATTGCCACCAACTGAAAATTCTGCATAATTACTAAAAAATGTTCAAAGGAACGACACATTTATCAAAGCAGACTGTCAGAACATGCTCAACTTTCTGTTCAGTGGGGTGTTAGAACTCATCTCAACCTCATATGAAACTAGTAATTTATTTATCAAGCAGCATCCATTGTTATTCATTAAAAAATACAATTATTTTTAAATTGGCCGTGTTTAAAACGTATTCAGTAAAATACAAATTACCTTGAAGCTGCACCAAGAGAAAGGCCATTGTCACCTAATCATATAATACACATTTAATGGGAAGCTATTTACTAACTGGTCTCCCCCATAGACACCCCTTGCAAATTAGTTTTTTCCCATATTTTTGACAGTGAGAGTAAAAAAGGTGTGAAATATTGTTTAGAAGTTGTTGTTTTGACAAGTACAATGAATAGGTTTCATTGATTGGATTGATTGCAGCAAAAACTAGTGTAGCTGCCATTAAACTTTTTGCTCCACCACAAGTAAGTCTATAACTAATACCCCATCTTTCCAACTCAATAGACTGAATGGCTGATTTATGGTACAGCTTAGTCCCAAGAGATTAGGTGGCTTTCCAAGAGAGAGAGAGGGACAGGATTACAGGTCCTTACTAGGCCCTCTGTCACCACCCCTTCCCCTGTGGGGGTCTGTTCAGTATATATATATTGTTTTATTTATTAAAATGCTTGTTTTCCTGTCTGTATTTTAACAAATTATATTATACTGTGCAGCCCTGAACACACAAGAACTGGTTGCACTATATAAATTACTTTATACAGTACATATATACACTTATTGGGTTAATATTTTTTAAATATCAGTCAAAACATGATCGCTTTTGAGTACATGCCCCAGATACAACAGTATAATGCACAAATATCTGAAATTTTACAAGCATCTCTTAAGCATACTGACTTGTATATATTTCTTACAGAAGATACAGAGTTAGACATTGAAGATAAATGGAGAGGCTAGAAAATGCTACTTTACATATAAGTGTATACTGTATATATATATATTCCCCTTGGAACCAAAGGAAGGGAAAAGCAAAAAAAAATCTCTTTGTTTAAATAAAAATGCTAGCATTAAGAATCAAGTTATCAGGGTCATCATTAATTACAAGGGAGCCAAGTGAATATGCTAAAAAGCAATCATGGAAGTTAAGATTGAAGATGAAAGTGTCTTGCTGAGAAGAGTAAAACAAATCCATAATTATTTTTACATATAAAAATGTTTTAAAAATGACACAGGAGGGTGCAGGACCCTTGGTATTCCAGTCTCGTAAATTACTTAAGGGAAACAAGGAATAGGCAGTCCTTTTGAGCCCCCTCTTTTCTTCTGTTTATATCAGAGAGGTATCAATTCATTTAAACAGGCTTAATTTAGTGAATTATATAAGTGTCATAGTCAGGTGATCCCAGTGGTGGCCAATAAAAAAGGGCAATAATTTGGTATTTTAAACCTGGAAAGCAAGCAAGTTGCAGGGAAAACTCAGTTCCTCTGTTAAATGTATAAAGAAGCAGCAGAATTCTTAATAAATCAGATAAAAGTGAGTGCAGGACTGACCAGACCAGAGTTGACTTTAATGTAGTTGGCCAGCTTGACGTACATTGCAATATATGGACAAACAATCCTTTTTTTGTTTAAAGAAGAGGGCATTTCTTGTTAGCTTAATGCACAGATTGTCTTAATGTCCTATATACAGTATATTGATAATAAGTGAGTGCAGAGGATCTGTTGTCTTTGAGGGTAAGCCTTTTGCCACCCCAACCCCAAGCTGGGAATCTCACAGACACAGCACAGTGTGGCATTGCTTGCTTAGCTCAGATACAAATTTGCACACAAAATAACAGTGGGTGAGAGCAGAAATGGCATGTAGACTTAAAGTAACAGCATCAGCAAAATATCTTTTTTTAAAAAAAATCTTCACACTTGCTACCGCCCTCATTTTTAGAAATAATGAACTCTGTCTATATAACCCCCTCCCCTTTTTTGGGACTTTTTGGCTCACATTATGCAGGGGGGTTATTGGTTCACTGGTAATCTAATTATCTACATTGCAAGAACCAGCACATTAGAAATAAGCAGTAAACTAATATCTCTGTGCTCAAGAACTAACAACAGGGAGAAAGTATGTTCAGCACAAGCCCTATTCGTCAATTTCATGTTTAAAAGAGGTGCTTCTTATATCTAGCTATATGATACCATGACAAAAGGATTTCCGGTAAGTGGGCTGCATATCCTACATATGGAGGATTAGTTATTCACACAGGTAATTGTTGCATTGGGCAGAAGGTGATAGTAGAAGGTGGCAAAGCAAGATACAGTATAACTCACAGAAAGTGAGAGACGGTGGGAAAGAAGATTGTTCATTAAAGGGGTGGTTCACCTTTAATTTTTTAGCATGTTATAGAATGTCCTATTCCTAGCAACTTTGCAATTGTTCTTCATTATTTGTTTTTTATAGTTATGATTTTTTTTAATGGTTATGAATTATTTGCCTTCTTCTTCTGTCTCTTTTTAGCTTTTAAATGGGGGTCACTGATCCTAGCAGCCAAAAACTATTGTCATTGTAACTTTTTATCGCTTTTATTTTTATTCGGTCCCTCCCGTATTCATATTCCAGTCTACTCATTTAAACAACTACCTGGTTGCTAAGGTAAATAAGACTTAGGTAACCGCAGGCTAAAATGCCAAACTGGAGAGCTCCTGAACATGAAGCTAAATAACTAAAGAAATACAAAAAATACAAAATGAAGACCAATTGCAAATTGTCTCAGAATATCAGTTTCTACATCAGACTAACAGTTAATTTAAAGGTGAATCCCTTTAAACATAAATATGATTTAATAAGTGGCTTGTGGATCTGTGCCATAATAACTGCTTAGCCATCCCTAATATCCATATGTATAGTCTAACAGTGGGCACATTATTCTGTCTATGGAACACATTTACTTTTGTACCACACCAAAACAGTGCTGGTCCAGCAAGTCGGGAGCTTGACATTACAAAGTGCGATACGACACACACTACTTGTATCCTAGACACTGTTATCATTTTATTAGGGCTGCAAAGCCCCATACTTTCCTCCAAAACTGTTGATGATGAACTATCAATTATTAAAAAAGGAAGATTAAAGTGTGCTGTCTGCAATTTTTTTCTGGGTACTTTGAAATACTAGCTTTTGACAATAATAGCAACATCTTTTATTTCTGTGCAGTTTGCCATCTGTTTGATTGGTATACAAGAAGCAAGCCCCGCTGTGTTTATTGACTCCTTGATGGGTAATTTAAAAGTAAAGTGCAGCAGTGCTTAGTACATCTGTAGGGGAGTATTGCTGTGGTAACACCACATTAATGCCAAATCACAAAAGTAAATCATGCCCTCATGGCCTCAGAAAACTGCTAGCCTGCTGCATGCAATTTGACATTAGCAGCTACACGGCGTGTGAGCTGTCGTTCTACTCAAGGCGAGGGATATGAAAGTTATTGAAATCTGCAACTCGCTTCCATTAAGATAATATCTAACGCACTATGCAATTGTATTTTGTCAGTTGTTCAATATGTTACTGATGCAATTTGCTAGGCGCGTCGGGACGCCCAATCGATTATACATCTCTGTTTGCAGAAAGTTTGAACCCTTTGATTTGTGGTGAAGTGGGGGATATGGGAATGAGCCGGTTTTATAAAACAGGGGACTGTGGGGGGTGGCCGTGAATAAAACAAAGCTAATATCAAATTGGAAAGCTGTGTGATTATAAAGCCTCTGCTCATTTATTTTTTTTTGTGAAATGCCATTGACAGTAAGGAACTATTTAACTCTTATATTGTTGTTTTCTGTGGTAATATTTGCATTTTGTGCAAATAAAATATTTATGTATATATACCTACCCTCTATCCTCATAGCCCCAGCAGTTTTCCAAGGCAGCCTATACCCTGTTGGGCACACCAGTCAAAAAGCAGAGATTGGAGCCCAGAAAAAGGGTATTGGACATCCCCACAGCAGCCATCCTGAGCTCCAAAGTCATGGGGAGGGTGGACCCACTGCCTGACAAGCTGAAAGCCACCCAGGAGGTGACTTACTACTGTGATTTCCAACAAGATGATGGGCGATTCTTTTTGGGCTTCCTTTAAGAGGGGCTTGAATGATTTCTTGAACAAGCATAATATCCAAGGCTGTTCCAATACTAAAATATACAGTTAATATTGATTTGGGTATATATAGTTTATGTATGTTAATGTATAGATGGGTCATTATGGGTCAATGTGTGCGCTGGGGTTCGCTTGGATGGATTGAACTTTGGTCTTTTTTTAACCCAACTTAACTATGTAACTATGTAAAATGGTTTGTGATAGGGCACCAGTTAGCCATAATTGGCTGGATACTGGGAATTTAGAACACATAAGCTGGGGAGCAGGAAGCTACACTCTGACATTGTGAATAGAGGTGTAGACAGCAGGTCCCAAGCTGTGTGTATCAAACATAAAAGGGCTTTTTTACAAATTAAAGTACAACTTGGCATGTAATTTGCCCTGTTTCTTACATCATTAAAATGACATTTGCTCATGACTCTAAATAGATGCAAGTGTGAGGAATGTGTTTAGCCACAAGTATCTTTAATGAATGTGAACTATTTGTGCAGTGACTGGGGCTGCATTTGTAAAGAAGCCCTAAATTGAACACTAGAAATCAATTCATATACACAAGGTATGCAGGAAGGAGAGGTGCAACTAGATTAACCTTTTGCATGCCGCTACCAGTGGCACAGTTAATGAAGTATTGTGAAGGAGTTATCTTACACAAAATGTAATGTTAAGTTTGGTTTGCACTGCAACCATTTAAACTCCTAGTGCTAATGTAACTGGGGCTAATTCATTCCCCAGTTACAGTTTACTCATTGGAAACCAGTGACTTCAGGATGCATCTAACACAAGAGCGTCTTTACTAAGATAAGTGATAAATTGCATTGCTGCAGTTACAAGTAGCAACCGCAAAAGTCTTCTATCTTGAACAAAAAAGTTCAAATTTACAAACACAAAATAATTTAGCCTGCTGTCAGTGCTGTGCTGTTTATTAAAGGATAACTAAACCTTAAAATGAATATGCATAGAAATGCCATATTTTATATACTGAACTCATTGAACAAGCCTAAAGGTTCAGCATCTCTATAGTTGTAATGATTCAGTACTTCAAAGTTGTCACAGGGGGTCACCATACTGAAATCTGTTAGATCTGTCTGGGACAGCACACATGCTCAGTGAGCTCTGAGCGGCTGTTGAGAAGCTGAGCTTAGGGGTTGTTACAAACTATCAAGCAGAAAATAATGTTTGTCTTTCATAGAGGGTGATTCTGCAGGGCTGATTATTAATTTCTGATGCCAATTGCATTGGTATATGGGCTGTCATGCAGTAATAATCTCTATTATTTACTATCAGTCTTATATTGTAAAATTTTTATTCTATATATACAGTATATTGTGAGTCTGTCCCTAAACTCAGTAAATGACAGCAGCGCAGGGCATGCGCAGGGAATCAGCAGAAAAGAAGATGGGGAGCTACTGGGGGCATTTTGGAGACACAGATCTTCCCTGCTAAAGGGCTGTGGTTGCCTTGGGCTGGTACTGGAGCCCAAAACATAGTTTACAACATGTCTAGCCTAATTCTTTAGTTAAGCTTTAGCTCTCCTTTAGATGAGATGAACCTAGTTGCAATGGCAGTCAAAATGCAATTTTCCAGTCATTTTCTTCCAGTAATTAGTTTCCTTTTATCTGTATGTTTATCACTTTCATGATTTAAATATGTTTAAAGTGTTAGTATGGCAGGTGTTTTGCTTGAAATATTGCATAAATGACCCATAAAGGTTCAAGGGTCTCCTATTTTCATCTGTACTGCAAAAGCTAAATACAAAAATGATCCTAATTACTCATCTCCCAGCATGCCTCTATCCTTTCTCACTAATTGCACCTTTGTGCTCTTTATCATTAAAGCTCTCACAGTCTTTACCAAGATGAACATAGTTATCTAGATGTTGAAGACCTTTCTAATGTCCTGCTGGAGTTGCCTTATATTTCCAACCCTAATTACCTAACAAACGTCAGCTTCAGTATCACAGTGTCGTCTGTCAAACCTCACTTATTAAAACATCTATGCTGATACGTTTACAGTGGACGGCTTTGTGACCACTTCAGTCTCAGAGAAGACATAGGGAGCAAACAAGTATAAAACCTTTGCAAAATCCTTCAACAGCAAGATCTGGGATTTAAAGAAATGTTAACTTAATTTTAAAGTTTTGTACTTCACAGTTCTAAAAAAATCGGCTTTTGCTCATGGAACTAACTATTTGTTATATGGAAAACAAAATTCCTATTTTGTAGGAAAGGGTAAATCTGAATAAAGAGCTATACAGTAAAGGAAAAAAGTGGGTATTAAAAAAGAAGAGAAACCTTTGAAATTGTCAAAATATTCTTCAACTCCTACTCCTGTTGATATTTTCAGTTGCTTAAGACATTTTATCAAGCCAGTCTTACTTCTATAATGTCCCCCCTTTTATATGTTGGAGGAACATAAAATAGGTCATGGTGGATGTAAGGCTAAGGATAAAATAAAAACAGGAGAGTATATTTGTAAGTGCTAAATCTAGAACTATGCCTAAAACTACATTAATAGTACAGGCAGGAAGAACAAGAGTAAATAATTCTACTTCATAGGTTGGTATTTCATGTTATTTTATTTACTTACTCTATAAATGTTGTTTTGACTCAGATAATTAGCTTCTAATAGTCATGTTTCATTTGGCATTAAAGTTTGCCACTATCTGAGATGTTAGATGGTCATGAGTAAGAATGATACCTGTTCTGATCTTTGTGTTACAAAACTATTTACTCTTATTGACAAATGGGCAGATAAACAAGTAGTTCCACCATAAATAATAAACCATGTCTCTTAGGTCAAAATCAGGTTGAATTTTTACTAAGTTCTAAAATCACACTGCCATCTTGAGCCTTTCCAGGTCACACCCTAACTACTGTTTTAAGTCTGTCTTGCCACAATCAACAGCAGCCACTTCTAAGATGATATCAGAGGGCATAGTTTATCAACTGAGGAAGTTTGGTCTTACATAATGTGGGTGTGCGGCCATAAAAAGTGTCCAAAATGGGAAAAATGGGAAACTCCGACACAGCCTTAGAAGGAATAACCTTACCTAAGAATGTTCAGAGTCAATAATTCCATTTCTTACAAACTATTGGGAGCTTTTCACAGATCTCTCACATATAATACAATTATAATACAATGAGGCACTAATGATAGGACATAAATATTTGCACCAATCCTAGTATAAAGACTTTTCAGTCAAGAACGTGTACAGATACAATGATGAAAGAAAGGAATATAAGATTATGTGCAGTTTGGCAAATGGTGACAGAAGCTTTTTGGCAAAACGACTCTTCCTGGCTGGGAGAGAATCAAGGTAAAGTTTAATAAACACAAATTTGGGCAATTGTCATATATTGTACAGGTATCGGACTCCTTTTCCGGAAACCTATTATCCAGAAAGTTCTGAATTATGGAAAGGTCATCTCCCATCCAGGTCTAGACTCCATTTTAATCAAATAATTCACATTTTTAAAAATGGTTTCCTTTTTCTCTGCAATAATAAAACAGTACGTTGTACTTGATCCCAATTAAGGTATGGTTAATCCTTATTGGAGCCAAACAATCCTATTGGGTTTAATTACTGTTTAAAGAATTTATTTAGCAGACTTAAGGTAGGAGATCTGAATTACTGAAAGACCCCTAATCCGGAAAACCCCAGGTCCAAAGCATTTTGAATAAAGGGTCCCATACCTGTATAATATTTTATAGCACTATATATTGGGGTAAAGTTGTCTTTCATATAATAAGTGTGCAATTTTTGGTTTAGTTTGATATTGGGTAGTTTAAATTTAAGGTGTTTGGGGGGAGTGCCTGTATGAGAATTATATTTATATATATATATTGTGTGGATCTAGTTTAATCTGTTAATACCCTGGTACTAAACATAATTGAACAGAAAACCTTTTAAAGGTTTAATTAGAATACAGACTTCTAAAAATTCATGTACAACAATTAATTGGGAAATAGCACTCATGCTATGAAAAGAAACCAAACTTATTGATGGAAAGTTGCCATTTCTTGTTATATATCCATGAGGACGTAAGTACATGTTTTTGTTATTTCTTTGTGTACTTGTTCTATAAAGGTTTCATTTGAAATGATTTCTGTAGGCCTGCCATTGCTCTAAATCTCAAAACTATGTCCTTAAGGCCAACAGGCCACACTATCTACTTTCCTTTTGTTTTAGATAAAAGTCTAGGAAAAGACATCTACCCATAAGGCAAACGTGTACCAGTAACTTTAGGGTAGAAAAAAAAGTATATATGCAGAATTTTTCCATTGATTTTATTTTAATGCAATTATCAAGATTAAATTAAATAAATATTATAGATACTATAATGCTTTACTAGTTTCCCATTCCACATTTCAGAAAATTAAGGATAGCAATTTTCACCTAAGAACATTTTGTATGGTGAAATGCACCCTGAAGTTCACATTCCCAGTGTCAGCTATTCCCAGTTTAAGAACTTGATTGGCATTTCGTACGTTTGTGGAACGATTAAATACTGAAAATCTGACCTGCAGTAGCTGAGAAGATGAAAAGCTATGAAGAAACGGAGAAGACAGTGATGTGATGCTGGCAACATGCTCTCGTTAGCACATACACAGACATACTCTCACTGTGCCACGAGATATGACAATGCCAGGGATGACTAAAATAATATACGATTTACAGCTAAAGTGCTTCAGTGTAAAGGAATTCAAAGTAGGCAGGGGAAAAATAAGGGTTTAAGCTTTGTCTGTTACACTTTTGAGCAAGACCTCACTTGTATCAGCCTCTAGTGAAGAATTCTATTTGTGTCCATGTCATGATAAAAGAATATGGGGCACGCTTCTCTCACTTCCACAGAAAACTAGTGGAATATATTTTCCCTATAAGTAATAAAATATATTTCATTTAAGACAGTAAAGTATTCATTAAAGAAACATATTCTAGGGCCATGGGGTAGAAGTATACTGGAACTGTGGCCACAAAACATTGATTGCGTGACCTAGAAAACATTTTTCTATAGCTGAAAAAACAGAAAGCAAATGCTTTGTAAATTCTGGTAAAAGTTCAGTTGCTTTTCTATCCTAGTGGATAATCTGGAAGCAAGCACAACAACTTCAGACCTCCAAGTAAAGGTAAATATGACCTTACCTATTTATTATACACATTTAAAAAAGTCCACTGTCCAACAGACTTTCTTCCCCCATACCCTATACTCCATATAGCATAGTCCTGGGTCTTATAGTTGCCACTGGTTGTAGTAAGATTGATTAAACAAAATGGAGAGGACAGCACCTAAGCTGGTGGGTCATTTGAATTGGGGCTACATTTACATTTTGATATATGGAGGGAGTCTCAGGGATCAGCCCCCTTCAGAATTTTACACCAAGAAGCTGAGGTATAGGGGTTTAATAAAGAGTTTTATCATTACACCATAGAGATAAAATGCAAGGTTAATGAAGAGCATGTAAGACGCTGTGTATCCCAGCAGTAAGGACTATGGTACAAGGACTAAGAATTCATCCATCTAGCACACATGTACTGAAGGAAAAACTGGGTATGAGGCAGGTATACAGGTTTTTCAAATTCCCTATGACTTCTACAGGAGAAATGCCGGGTTCTAGCTGTCAAATGTTTAAATATGAGATTTTTTCTATTGATTTCTTCTCTTGATTTGTTCACCATGATAAACTTAAAAATGTAAATGTTAATTAGTTATAATAAATCACCCCTTTAGAGCGATTGGTGGCTTGCATGAGAGCATTTTATTATTTGATTTGACAAATAATAGGAACTAACTGATATGCAAAATCAGGAATGAGTGTCCAATTTTATTGGTAGTTAAGGTCTTGGTGGATAATATACAGATTTATTATAAAAAAGTTGCACATAAGACACCAGGCTGAAATTAAGAAAAATGTACCTGGCGGCAGATTTATAATGCCCCAATATTTTTTTTAGTTAAACAATGGTTACTGCTCAGTTATAAAAATCAGGCATTTCAGACATTACTGGATGGGTGTTAGAGCTCAGTGCTGCTGCTGAGCTATAATAAAATATAGAGCAAAATGGTGTTTGACTTCTCAAACCCCAATCACATACAGGGTTATGTAGTAAAAGGCACTAACCCATAGCAACCAATAAGCAGGTAGAATTTACTGGCTGCCTGTTTAAAAGCATACATTTTATTGGTTGCTATTGGTTACTGCTCCTGGGCAAACGTAGTGCCTTTTTTTACATATGGGACATAGTGATGAACTGACATGTATGTTCTTTAATAAATGTATGCATCTTTTAAAATCCTTTCCTGACAGTCAGGCATGTGCTGTTAAATAGGCAAAATATTAAACTGATGGGAATTCTTCAGGATGCTCCAGTTTAATATTTAATAAATCAGCCCCTATATCAGGTTTTGGATTTTTATCAACTCGAACACTGACAAGATACAAAGCGATATATGTAAATTAGATGCTAATGAATGCAAGATACATAGGAAATAAATATTTAATATTTCTATATTTTATTGTATTTAGTATGTGTTTAAGCAGCTATTTAGGTAGAACTCAGTGAGAAAATTGAGGTGTGAGATGATTCAGATAAATGGCTCAATTAATTGAATTGAAGCAGACCCCTTTGCACTGAACCAGAGCTGTGAGCTCTTTATTAAAAGCACTGTTCTGTAGCCCATAACCTTGTTCCTTGACTCCTCTCTAGTTTCCAATTTAAACAAGTCCCCACGCGGCCTGCTCTAAAGGCCTTTGTCTCCCTGTCATTGTTAAAAAAGCCGAAGCATCCTGGAAGTGTGAAATCAGAACTCATGAGCTGAACGGTTCCCCAGGGAATGCTGGACTGCTCAGAAGGTCAAAGTCATGGGCTGGACGATCTGAAAGTGTCTGATCGCCAGTCTGTGGCACAGCAGGTGGGGGGCAAAGGACCTAGAACTGAACACATCTTAATTAAAGCACATAGACAGCAAAACAGGCTGTTTTTAAGTGGGCTGTCAAACAAGGCGTAAATTTAGCCCTGCTAATGAATCTGCTATTTTACTATATGCTAATAAGAATGTTCATATAATTGCTGAAAGAGTATCTATATTATTTAATGGTCTATTTTATTCTGCTGCATTTAGCTGTTTGAGTTGTATGCTTTAATATTAAATGCAGTGCAGAAAGTTGCAGATATTTTGCCAAATTCATTCACTTTTTGTGAAAATAAAAGTTGGGAGGGCATTTGATGGATTTTGGAGCTACGTTTGAAAGGTCAGGTGGATTATTAGAAGTCTTACCTTAGCAGTGAAATTGATAAAGTTTACAGATATCAAATCCCGACTTTCTCATAAAGCAGGTCACATTTTTTGACTGTGAGGTTGAAATGGATTTTAAAACCTCAGTACTAATTCTTGACAATAGTAGCCTTATCCAAGGTTCTACCATGCTCAGCTGCTGTACCTCCAGACAAGTAAGCTGTGCATTAGACTCCCTTTCCAGCCACTATAGGCTTGTCTAAATAAGAGTAACTGACCCTTGTTCTATGCTTTGTTCTGACCATTCAGATTAGACAACCAATAAATTGACACTGGAATCTTGATTTAGGTGCCGATATTAACCATTAAACTAAGGGAGACTCCTCATTAATAAAAATGGTCATAGTAAGATTTTTTTTTACAGCTTTCAGAATTCATGTCCCATAGAGGCTGAGACAGCTAGTGGCATAATGTCTAGCAGCACTGGCTCACAGCATCTCAGTTTATAGTTTTCATGTCATCATCTTTGTGGAGTTTGTATATTTTATGCGAGTCAGTGGGTTTTCTGAGGTACGCTGGACATTTGGCAAATGTGGGTAAATAAATCCTGTTTTGTGTTTGAGGGTTTTTGGTAGAGGTATTTTATTTAAGCTCCACCTGAACAGGAACGGATATCAAAAATTTTACATTCTCTGTAGAGCACTGTCCCTCATATGTAATAAATGGCACTAAGTTTGCTTAGTTTGCCCAAAGCGACCAATAACATGTTTGTATTTAAACAGGTGACCAGTAAATGCTCCAGCAGGTTGCTATGGGTTACTGCTCCTGGGAAAACTTAGTGCCTTTTATTACATAACCCCCTATGTGTACTATGCTGGCCTTGCTTAAATAGTGTGAACATACTTATTTAATCTGTCATGACAAAAATATTAAAGTAGAAAGATAATTTGTCCAGGAAAGTGAAAACAGCTAAAAAAAGTACGTCCTTGGCTGAAGATTCACTTTTTTGTCACATTTATGTAATGAAAATCATAGCGTCCAAATAACCTAATTGTCATGGTTACACAATCAACAAGCATTTGCTGATTATATGAGTGTGAAATTAGAGCTCACCACAGTAACATTCCACCACTATCTATTTATTTCTATGGAATTTTGGAGGCATATTTATCAAAGAGTATATTCCTACTTGATAAATAGGTCTTTAAAAATCCCATAGAAATTTCCCAGTAATTTCTGCTCCTAAAGCTTTATACATAATGAGAGAACACCAGGATATTTTGCCCTTTTATATATATATCAAGATTATTCCTTGCCTGTGACATCAGCTGCCATCAAACCTTCTGCTCTGACGATCTTAACTTGTACGAAACCAACATCATCAAGGTTGGTAAGTGATCGCATAAGACTCTGCAAAAAAAAGAGGTAAAAAGGTTTGAATATAGGGTATGTGGCAAAATGTAATAACCAAAAGAATTTATTAAGTGGAGATAAAAAAAGACCCTTAGGGCATGATCTTTACAAAAAGGCAATTAACAACATAATTCACCATAGGTAAAGTCAAACAATATTATGCCATACAGTCTTTTAGTATACATTCTGGGGAATTTTGTGAATAATTCACTAGAAACCACCTTCTTACTTGGCATGCCCCTGGGAAAGAACACTGCCTGACACTCATAACATCATGCTTTAAGTATATTTATCTGCATCAAAGCTGTGATTGACTTTTACATTTAAATACCACACAGAAAAAAATATATAGAGAAGAATAAAAAAGAGAATTAGCAAGCATCTGAAGAACTAAGAAGTGGATAGACTACTGGCTAGAAGAACAATGAAGAAGACCAGGTATAACTGCCACTTGAAAGGTGGATTGGAACTGGGTAAACAAACAGACCCTGAACCAGCACCAGGGACGAGCTTGAGATTTTTCATGTGCAAGGTAGTTCATTCCCAGACAAAATGGGGCAGATCTCTTCAGCACCATCTTCCTACACTTTCTGCAACATTTTCTGAATCAGAAGTAGAACCTGCATGTGGAATTGCTTGGTCAACCCAATTATGCCAGACAAAATGAGAAAATTCCTTTCTGCATTTATATCCCTTGGTTTATATACTACATCTAAATCTATCAACCATTCTTATGCTCTTCTGGTTAAACAGCTTTGCTTTCTGTAGTACGGACCAACAATTGAAAATGCCATCTTTCCACTGCAAACCTCTGAAATGTGCAAACGAACAACTTTCACAACTGTTTATGGGACTGATTTCCAGAAGCTTTAAGATCAGAATCTAACCTGTCTGTGGGGTGATGAAATACTTAATTGGCAAAAAAGTATTCTTACACAAATCAACCTCAGGTGTGTGTACCAAAGAATAGAACAAAGAGTAACATAAATTCATTCTGCAAGATAATTTTCTCTCCTGTTTTTTCTGGTTTAAAAATAAAGTTGTAGCAACAGTCTTATCAATGGTTTTAATTCAAAGTTACATTTTAATGATGTGAAAACTGTATTGTCAGCTTTCTTGAACAGTACTGTCCAGCTTTTACCTGTTATATACCTCCTTAATCAATGCCCAGCAGCACAGTATGTGCTTATGATAAAATTTGTGGTTTTATTACACATGGCATTCTCAACATAATGTTAAAGATATGTGCGGGTCTCTATGCAGAGGTATCAAGGCTATCATTGGCAAAGTAGAAAAAGTGAGTGGAAGAACATACTAAAACAGGAATTCTAAATCTCCAACAGAGATTATTGCAAAACTGTTAATAGAAAATATTAAATTTGGCAAATCTGTGGCACACAGCTCAAGACTTCTTCTACAATGTGATGCAAAGTGGGTGCATCGGGATCAGTTTTGGAAATGTGTACAGAAAATCATTAATGGAAAGCTAAGCTAAACAAGGGACTGCAATTAAAACCAACGTTAAGACTCTGACTCTTTGAAGTACTTTAAACCACAGAAATATATATTACCTAAAATACAAGTATAATTGCCCCCTCTAAGCTAGACATTTGGAAAACATTCTGGTGCACAATACGCAATATATACCCAGTTTGTGTAAACACATGAATGAGCAGTAGGAGACCAACCTCAAACAAATAAGGAGCAAATTTATGTGTCAGATGATATATACTCTTGAACATGGTAGGTCAGTTACACTGTTATTGAAACCTTTTAAAGTTACAATAAACTTTTTCTACAATTATGTTTTACAGTCAACCATCCTTCAGGATTTATCATTACTAATATAAAGGGGCACATTTACTAATCCACGAATCCGAATCACGAATGGGAAAAAATCGTATTGGAAACGAAAATTTCGGAAGATCGCAAATATCACGAAAATGCTTACGAAAAAATCGTATTAGTCACGATAATATCGTATTGGTGATCCGAAAGTCACAAAATTTTTGTACCGACCAATTGTAAACAGCGGTAAAACCTTTCCGATTTTTTCGTGCAAACGTCCGAAAAAGTCGTGCGCTGTACGAAAAAGTTGTGCGCCGTACGAAAAAGTCGTGTGCCGTACGAAAAAGTCGTGCGGACGCCCGAAAAAATCGGCGAAAATATGCTCGGAGCGTTCGTGCTTTTGTAAATGTGCCCCAAAGTGTGAAAACATGAGCAAAGCATGCCCTTTTTATAAACCTTGCACCTTTTCCTATGCTGTTCTCATGCAAATCTTTGTCTTCACAAAAAAGAGACATGGCCCTTCCCTGTATATAGTGTTGCTAGTGCTTCCTGACTATGCATTGTCAGTGTTTCAAAATATGTGATTTGCCATGAGTGGGGCTGATTTTCTGGGGTTCACTGCTATAACAATCTATGCTAGTGCCTTAACTAGCTCTCTTATCAATTAGGAAAGGGCCATACATTCTTAAAGGAGAAGGAAAGACATTTTGGCATGTAATTGCCAATAGTTTAGTCACAATATTGCAAGCTAAAATGTTATATTTATTTTGTAGAAAGCTTTACCATACCTGAGTAAACAGCCCTAAAAGCCCTTCTGTTTGTTTAAGATAACAGCTGTCATGTTAGCTTGATCTTAGTAGTTTACATGCTCAGATTACACAGCACAGTTGGGAGGAGGAGAGAGAGAGCTAATGGGAGGGGGAGCAGGGGAAGGGAGTGGGAGAGAGGGGCAAACTGAGCAGACTCTTACCATGCCCTGAAGGATTTTTTCTGAGAGCAGGAAGTCTGACCCAGACAAACGTGTACACAAATCCTGTATTTCTTTTGATAGAGTGCAGCTTTTCTGTAAGTGCTTATGGCTTTATTAACATAGACCTTTCTCGTAAAGCTTTTTTTTCTCATAAAGGTTTTTACCTTTCCTTCTCCTTTAAGTTTTCTTGGGAAGTGATATTTGTGTAGTACATCAGTTACAACTTCATACCTTATTCTGTATTGAGCTAATTCATACATAAATCTTAAATGTGTATTTTTTTTTTTATTGTATTGCTGGATCATAATGTGTTAAGTGTGCCATTGTACCAATAAAAATACTAGTTTTTGGTCATAAAATTATCAATAAAAAAGTTATAGATATAAAATAGCAAGCCATGCTTTTTATTAATAAGATGCAAAAACAGTCTCAGCAGAGTAAGATATTAACTTTACATATCCCTTGTTGACTGTTCACTATTTACAGTAAACATATGACCTTGGCATGCAAAGATGAGAAATTATTAACCTATGCATAGTCCCCATGGTGTATTTTTATCATACGTCTCTTCATAAAATGTATTTATGAGGCCTATTAACTTTTTATATATTTATAATTTTATATTATTTCTTATACAGTTACTTGTAGGTGGTTAAAAAAAGCAGACTTTATTCTTAAAAATGTTTACATTTATGGCTTCTAATGGTTTATGCCACTTATGTCTATTTAGTGTTACAGAGTGGTAATGATTGCAAAACTGACATGGTAACATTCAGTATAAGATCTTTCAGCCTTGCAATACAAATAAAGGTATGGGATCTGTTATCCAGAAAGCTCCAAATTAAGGAAAGACTATCTCCCATAGACTCAATTATTAGCAAATAATTCTAATTTTTAAAATTAATTTCCTTTTTGTCTGTAATAAAACAGTAGCTTGTAATTGATCCCAACCGAGATATAATGAATCCTTATTGGAGGCAAAACAATCCTTTTGGGTTTATTTAATGTTTAAAAAATTTTTAGTAGTAATTTGGAGATCCAAATAACGGAAAGGTCTTTTATTTAGAAAACCTCAGGTCCCGAGAATTCTGGATAATAGGTCCAATACCTGTACTCTGCTTTAGTGTTAATGCTCTTTACAGTATGTTCTAAATCACTATTACTCTGTGCCATATTTGAACTCTAAAACCACCTGCTCACCCACCATCCCAGATGGGTTACTGTACCTGCACACATATGGTACATGGAGTGAAAACTGTTTTTGTCACCTTATAAAAGAAATGCTATAAGTGGACAGGTATTTTAAATAATGTGATGACTTTAACTAGCACCCTAATTATATATTATTTGCAATATTAAATTATCTGTTAATTTTTATCCTGAATGGACCTTTCTCCTATGCAATTCTGATGAAACCGGACACAAGATACACAAGTCAGGGTCCATGAATCCATGTGTTACCTATCACATAGGCTTGCTCAGATAGATGTAAGTGAGATAGGAAGCAAACAATTCTAAAAAATTCTTACTTTGGGCAATGCAGGGTGATTTTTGTTGTATTGAGGCAACAAAAATATGGGATTTTGGGAAACCAAATTGCCCAAAATATCAGTTTGCCTGGAACTGCCAGCTAAAAAGGTAAATGGGATTGACTCAAGGAAACCAGTAAGTCACTAGACAGAAAAGTCTAGGAAATGGAAACCTAATTTGCATTGTTTTGGTTATTTACCACTTGGCACATGGAATATTCTACCACAGGTATTAAGTAGTGCTGTATTTTTTTAGTTATAGCCAGTAGTAGATAATTGGGCACATAGGGTCCAACAGGACTGCCACCACCAGCAGCATGCACAAACTTCCCAACCCACCCTCTTCCAACTCAGACTGGGCCAGAATCGCCATGCTGCAATCTTTTATATACCAGCACCAACCCAACATCTCTGACATCACGGGACAAGACCACTGGTATCCCTGATGGTCAGTACAGCCCTGAATGCCAGGCATGATCTTGACCTTTAGAAATGTTATAGAAAAGGATGGGAAGGGCAGTTCAGAAAAGCTGAAGCCCTAACTTGGCAAACACTTCCTGCAGATGGCCAGATGAGAAAGTATAAAGTTGGTCATACATGTGTAGATATTTAAAAGATCTATTTGTTATTCTACAACCAAGCTTATCATGAAACGATAGTTTAAAAGTATGATTTGTCCATCAACGATAACAACCATTTCAAGCCATATCTGTAAAAAACTGAACATTTTAAATTTGCCCAATCAGTTTTTTTTGCCCATTGTTTGATATAAGATCACTAGACGTACAATTCGGTGCACACTAACCTTGCAATAATTTGACAATTTTGTCAGATCGCATTGAAATTGGTCTCTAATGTAAAGAAAAATCATTACATATATGGCCAGCTTAAGACCTAGCATTTCCAGACACATGGAAGAATTTGATAAGAGCCCTTTAAAAGCATAAGTGAATTTGGTACAGCTGATAATAGACAGACATTTCATGATACAAATAAGCCCTAAGGATAAGTGCCTTAGAGCCACACACAAACACACAGAAAAGCAAATACAGCAGATAATTGTGCCTATATGTCGCATTTACTTGCTAACTTTCTCCTTGTTTCAGCACTATTTATCCTAGGCACAGGCTCCAGTGCAAATTGATTGTGCTGTGTGGTACAGCAGCTTGCTCATGTTCAGAGGAATGACCTGAATCTGAACCGCTTTGCTGTTCTATATACTTTGATGTTTCAGTCTGTAAGTACTTGGGGAGATTGTAGGACAGCACAAACCATTTTCTTTTAAAATTAAAGTCTCTTGTCATTAACTCTATTCTTGCAACACAAAAGTGGCCATTTCAGGCTTTAGACATTGTGCACATATACAAATGTAACACATATTAAATATTTATCATGATCTCCCAGCTGAGGCAACTACATTGCATTCAACTGGAACCTCTACTCACTCTGTTATTTTGTATTCTCTTTCTGCTTTCCTTCAGATTACATTGTTTTGCATGTTGTTTCCCTGCCAATCACTAATATAGCTCTCCTTCTTGGGATTATGTGCTAATGTAAACCTCTTTAGTGCTCGCTCATTTGATCATGTTCAATGCACTGGCGGCATGAAAGAGAGGCTGTTGTATGAAAAGTGTCATAAATATACAATTTCCAGCAATTCACTCTGCAAAGCTCACACACTTTTATTTATTTCTTAGGTCCCTATAATTTTTCATTATGTTTGATCCAAACATATGTAACTTGTTCTCATGTTTTTCATTTCCAAGGAACTTAACCCCATGAACATGTATAATCCCCCACTAGCATGCTTTTGTTGTAATGTTACATACTAAGCCACTGATGGCACTGTATAGAAAATAATACATCAGGCTAATGCAGAGAGCTGCTTCTCCATTTATCTGATGATGCAGGAAAATCAGAGTTACAAAAGTCACATGATAAGGAAAAATTACAAAACCTCATGATAACGCTCAAGGTAGCCTCTTCTTTCCATGCACTGTCAAGAGCTGGAGATGCAAGCTCTGTTACGGTTATTCCTAGAAACACTGTCAATGACATGGATACTGTCCCTGAGAATAATAGTAAGCCTATAACCTGTAAATAGGTCACCTTCAGAAATACACACTATAAGGTCAAAAGTTTTCAGACACTCCATCTAAAGTGACAAGTGCTCAGTTGGAACACTCACTGCTGAGTTCTATAACTTTTGCCATATGTCAGCACAAAAACTATTTGTAGGGAGCTTAGGGTTTTATGGGTTATTAGAAGCAAATTCTGGAGCAGTTGAAATTTGTCCTCTAGAGTAATAAATGACATTTCATCTGACAGTTTGACAGAAAAGTCAGAGTATGGCAGATGCCAGGAGAACATTACCTGCCTGAATGCATAATGTTGATGGTAATGTTGGGTGGAGGAGGAATAAATGTCTGGGGTTGTGTGACCAAGGCCCCTCGCTCCATTGAAAGCAAAGAAATTTCCTGTTTCAGCACAAAAATGCAAACTGAGGTCCATACAGAATGGATTCTCTGAGAAGGGAGAATGGGTTTTCTGAAAAAATAATTGCCAAGCACATGGGTTAATTTCCATTGCTTAACAAGCCTTGACTTATTACATCAAGAAAAATAAAGAATGAATAAGTTAAAGATTCTCTGTCTATGAGTCGCCCCTTAAAAAAGAAAGTTCACCAGCTGAAATGAGGAAGCAACATTTATAAGGAATCCAACTGGCTAACTTGCCTCAGTAACACTACCATTGTTTTGCATGACTTGGATCAATGTGTTACTTAATAAGTAGCCAACTGTAAATCTGTGATATCTTATGGACTCATTTAAATGCCTAGTGTGATTCCAACATCTATATCCAAAAACATTTTATGCAAAGTGTTAAATGTCCCCTCCAAGTTACATATTTTAATTACACATACATTATATTATATTTCCTGGACAGTCTACTGGAGGTCTTTATATATTTCATTTTTTTTTTATTTTAGAGTATATATAATACCAAAATAAATATTTATCTACAGTATAAACCCTAAAGCACTCTCTTTCATATAAGAGCATCTTGAGTGTAAGTATTACTCGGCCTTTGGAATTCTTGCTTTTAAAAGTATTAAGTTAAGCCACTTTTATTGGTAAAATGCTATCACCTTAATGAAAATGCATTGAAAAATAAATGGCCTAGCATCTGGGACAGGAATTCATCATGAACGTGTGGTAGCACTGAATGGCGTGGTAGCATTATATTGAAATAAATATGTATTAACCTCATCATATGTAAAGAGCATGCACCCATAATAAACCTGGAGCTTTGTAATAAGCACATATAAATGCTAAATTATCATAAATACCTGACTCTTCTGAGAAATTTGTTATCCAAAACTGTGATATGTTATTTATGAATATTGTCATCAAAAACGAGGTAGGAAAAAAAACCTACTTGTTTTCATGAGACTAGAAAATAATCCCATTGCAGAGGAATCTATGATTTGCTATGAATTTGCTCTACCTTCAAAAGATAGGAAGAAATGAAATGCTCCAGAGATGAGCCCTCTTTATTTTTTTAATGAAAGGCTGTATAATATATTTTCTGTATGGTTGCCGCAGCTGTCAGGAAGAGAGTCTCAGCTCAGCTCCATTATGAGAGAAGCAATACCCTATCCTATGGCATTGAGAGCCACAGAGGGGCCAACTCTGATTGACAGCTTGTCACTGTGACGTCTTATTCCATCTCTGTTATGGAGAAAATTAATGTCACACCACCAGCCTTATGACTCACTGTCATCTTAGAAGCACTCACCTTTTATCAATGCTCTAAATAACATTTCAAGCCCATCGTCTCACAGTGGACAATCCGGTCAAGGGACATTAAATCGGATGACTGTGAAATGTCATAATAAAAATGGAATGCTAACAACTTCTTCTCCAAACTAGCTCCTATGGTTTTAAAACTGTGACAAGGGGAACCAAGGGTTCAGCACACCCATTCTGAAAAGGTCATACAATCTCTCTTGGTCTGCTACCCATTAGCAGGACTTTTTTTCTCTTTTAAGGAAAAAAAGCATTGGTAATCTTTTTAGGCAGTTTTACATTAGTGGATCAAGATATAATGTCGATTTAATTTGTAGGGCTCTGCTGTAGAGCAAGAGCTGGCTAAAAAGCTGTAATATTGTCATTTTTCTATGCCTCTGGATCATCATGAAGGGTCAGCTCATTAGCTGTCTTTTGCTAGAATACTTTCCCTGTCGAAGTGTCCTGAACAGAAACCAGCAGATATAAATAAATTGTATTTTGGTGGCAGCATGATAATTTATAGAGTTTCATAAATGACACAGTGAGGAAAAAGCAGATACAGCAGACAATCAATAGAAATGATGGCAATTGAGTAATTATTGTAAGAGGCTTAGCCATCTGTTCCTGATCTCCTGTACAATATCTATGGGTCATTGGCCTGGGAACAAAATAAAGCAATTATGCCCAAGATAGACCTGCAGTGCAAACACTTGCAACAAAGGTGTTCAGCGCGACCTGTACAAGTGTCTGTTAGTCATAAATTAAACCTATTTTCCACAAGCTATTTTATTGATGTGCACCATATGGATCTCACATAGTAGTTATACTTTGTATAAACTGTGAAAAGCAGAGTAATTCAACCCCACATTGCTCTTCCTTTGTCTAGCTAAGATGCTTAAAGTCGTATTACAATCTGACAAAAACAAAATATTTCAATGTACCATAAAATATAAAGAAAATATGAATTTTATATTTGAAATTGTATATTTGTATACACAAACTAAAACCACTGAACTTCATTTTTTAAAAAGAGAAGTATTAAAAAAGTCACTTTCCATTAAACTGTGGTCTTATATTAATTATATTAACATGTGAAAGAACATCTGTATAGTAGTAGATTGTATTACTGACTCACTGGTGAAATGTAGAGACTTCAGTACCTCAAAGGTTAATATTACTAGAGGTTTTCTTTCTCCATCGCTTTCCTTTTTTGTATCATTTTTCTATTCTCCTTGATTGCCCTATAGATTCTAAAATGTCACCTCCTCATCATGCCCCCTGATATTAAAATGCAAATAAAACACGTTGGCAAAGTCCCAGCCCAGGAATGTGGTTTTGCTTTAGTTAAATTTCATAATGAACCTAGAGAACAATGCTAATCCTTATATTTAATTCTTCAATTTGTACAGGGGAATATTAACTGAAAAAAAATCCAAATGTTTTACAATATGAGAATGGTAAGTTGTTGGCTTTCTTACTACAACTGTCAGATTCAAAAGCAAACTCAACATTCTCAATCAGCTCCACATCTGCTGCTTGATTTATGGTATTCCCAATTGGTGCCTCTATGGTCACATTATGGCCCATGACACACGCTCAATAAAACGTGTTTTAATATAAATGACTCTACATTATGCAACTTGATTGACTAAAATAACTGAGCCAGTTGTGAATATGAATTCAGTAAACTGTATAAGGATTTGTTCATATACAGAGATATACCCGGTACTATAAAAATGCAATCTGGCCACTGGCGAGTGAAGAAAACTGTTACACAAATCAGTAGTTGCTTGGTAAGCCATCGGCCGCAACAAACTCAGGCTTGCTCGCCTGCACCTCATATTTAATCTGACAATATGATTAGGGTCGCGTTTACTAATGTTCATATTTTATTTTGTTCACAAAACCTGTTTTCCTGCACTAAAACTCAATTTTTCATATTAAAAACACACATTTTTCTTGGTTTATTAAGTGTGAAAACCACAAAAAACACTAATACAAATTTGGTTGTTTACACATCGTGCCAACTTGCATTAATATTAGTCAAAACAATAATAACACATATTTATAGAACACCAACATATAGTACATCAGATGGGTTTATACAGTTTATAGAATTTACAGATTACAATCTAAAAGATAATATCCAACCGATCAGGCTGGATATCATGCAACGGGGCCCTCGTGCTGCAAACATTAGTTTTCAAATGATCACCTTTTAAATGTTTTTCTGCAACATTTGACAAAGCAAACACAGAGGAAAAAACTCAGCATTTAGTCAATGCATCACTAATATGAAAATATGATTTACTGAGTTTTGCAGTAGAGCTATGTTTGCTGTCTGCAAGAAATTTACAGGATTAAGGTTATTCAGTGTAAGGCAATAAAAGCAGGTCCGGATTTGTGGAGAGGCCACAAAGACCAGGCCTAGGATGGCACAAATTTAAGGGAAGGCATGCCGCCCCGCCACAAGGAAATTTTGAAATTTAGCTCCCATACGGACCAATGGGGACCTCTACCCACTACTCTGTATGGGAGTTTAAAGGAGAAGGAAAGGCTAATAAAGAGTTAATCTCAAGCTGCAGGCATACCTTCAGTTGTCTCAATAGTGCCCTTAAGTCTCCCCATATTTCACCTGTTCAGATGATCAGAAGCCAAACAGGAAGAAAAAACGCTGAGCTGTGTAAAGAAAGTTCCCATAATGCCTCGCTCCTGCACCGAGACCCAGACAAGTGTACATGCTCAGTTAGTTAGAGTATGAGGAAGCTTCCTGCTGATTGGCTCAGATCCACATTCCTAAGGGGGGGGAGTGAGTTCTTAGCATTCATGAGGGAGGGGGGATCAGGAGAGAGGAGAGAGCTGCGTGTCTCTGGCACAGGAAAAATGGACACAATAAATCTTTTGACAGAGAAGTCAGTGCAGTGTTTCTGTGAGTGCTTATGGCTGCATTTACATAGACCTTTCTGATAAAGCTTACTTAGTTTTTATCCTTCTTTCTCCTTTAAATGTCCGCGCATGGCACTCCCAGCACACGGGGGGACACGCGACGAATAGGGGCAGCCTTGGGGTGTCTTATCGTTTGTGGACAAGGGCTCAGTGTGCAGGTAACTACTGTATAAGCACAATATATCAGTTTTTTAAAACCTCCATATGCCTTTTATTTAGGATTATGGCCCCAAACAATTGCAAGCAACCATGGGCCTTTCCTCTTCATCAGCGTAATTCTCTTACTAAATATGGAACTACAGGTCTTAGTTTGGACATGTATGTCCAACATGTATGTATAAAATTGCTACAAGGATACGCAGGGCTGTACAATCTTACAAAATACACAATTACACACAGGGACAAGTGTTATAATAAATACAATAAATAAGTATAATACACAGGGAATAAGTGCCATGTGGTATGAGACACAGTAGAAAGGAGGTCCCTGCGCCTTAAAGCTTACAGTCTAAGCTTACATTCATAGTCAGCAATGGATGGCAAATTCATAAGCCCAGGTAGAGCCAGTTCCCTGAACAATTGTGCAATATTCTAAAGCTTCTTAATGAACAGAGATGACGTAATTACCGGGCCCACTATAGTGGTAAGACTGAAGGGGATTTCGAAGCATGGGCACTGCCAGTGCATAAGTTTGCATCCGGAGGGGCTGGGGGGCAGTTAAGATCAGTTAAGATGATAAAGGAGGAAAGGATAAAAAGTATGCTAAAAATCCTTTTTATTTACAGATGGAGCAAACTTTACCTCTACCCACCATGGCACTCTATTTTTAGAGATCATTATTACACCACTTTCATTGAAATGACTGCTGTGGCACATTGACACTGTGTGCTGTAACAAAGCTTGATCCATGTGTAAATAACCCTGAGATATTATATGAAAACATAAAGTGCACAAGAAATAGCCTGGGTTTTTTCTTATCATAAAGTGAAAGAACAAATGTCTGGGTTTTACTATCTTATGGTTAGAAATAAACAATATTTTTGCATATTTGTGCTGTACAGTATACTCTGTTTCCCAACAGCTCCAAAATAACATACAATTTATTCCCTTTTCATTTATACACACACATTATATATATATATATATATATATATATATATATATATATATATATACACACACACCAGTTCCAGTAACTTTATCTTGAAAATTGTGCAGCAATTGCTGATCAGCAGCTGCCAACATTCCCTAACTCACCTGCACTGACAGGGAAGACGGACCTTAACCTAAAGTATCCTGTGCCTGTGTTTGACTGACAACTTGATTGTAAGGCTGACAGGTTATGCTGAGGAAAACTCTTTAGGGTGCTGGGGGGGGGGATTTAATCCAAAATTCACACAGTCCAATATTATGCATTTTCTGTAGCCATATTTTTATCTGTAGAAACTATGTCTCCTGATTAAAACTGCAAAGTATTTGTATCATAGAATGCACCTGCAAAGTAGAGTTGACTCAGAACTTCTGCGTCTACATAATTCTCTCTGAATGTTACAAATAAAATTAAATAAAAAGAAAAATACATTCTATGCATGGTCCTTATACTTATATTGAGGTATGCCAATTATCTGTATGAGAAGATGATGAAGATTGATCATTAAGACCTTTGTATAAAATACAGTACGTTCACTAAATTTCTAACAGAAGAAGAAAAGCTTTCTAAGCTTTAGATGTGCTCTGTAGGTTGTAATATTTCGCAGGCTGTGGCTGAATGGGTAGAATGCCAGTAATTAACGTTCAGACCTATGAAGCTGAACTTTATGGGTCTGAAACACCTCCCTACCAATATGCGGCTAAGGTAATTAACATTATCTGCTTGCACCTTTCATCAATGGATCACACTGCCGCATCTATCCTTACCCTCCGATCAGCACTCTGACCAAGGTTCACCCCTGGAATGTCTGAACCTGGAGGAGGCCAAGTACAGTAATAGCTTCCTTTTAGAGTTAATTGTGCCATAATATTACTTCTTCATCTACCTACAGAACCTTCCCTCACTATTAGCTTTCAAAATAATAGGTTTTGTTTTGCAGGACTAAGTCACCTCTATCCTCTATTAAAGCCTGTTTACGATAACACGATTGGTGGGTGAGTTTTACAGGCATTAACAGACAGCTGATTCAATGGAGATAGCCTGAATACATTTACTGAAGCGCGCATTCAGCTAATCTGTTTGAAGAATATTGTACAGCATTAGTACCAGCACTTCATGTTATCTGCACTGGCAGATAAGGTACATCTTTATTAAATTCATTTATTGAAAGGGTTCCAGTGAGGGAATAGGAATATTTTATAATCTAGAAGAAAAATTAAGCGGCTCTTTGTTAGGCAGAGTTTGGTTTAATGGCTGAGTGTCTAGAGAAACCTTCTAAACACCTGGCAGTATTGTACAATAAAAGCTTTGTGATATTAAGTGGAAATAGCTCTTTTTCCCCTTCTGCAGGGATCCTTTTGAGTAATATTCCACAGAGGGCGAATACTGGGATAAGAGCTCCCCTCTCTGTCCTTAAAATAAAACTGCTCTTACACGAGGTCTTGTCGAGGTGCTGCAAGATCATTGCTTAAATATTTAGGAAGATTAATAAAAAAAAAAGAAATGTACCAAAAATAAAAGTGGAGCACATAATGAAGAAAATGGTTTTAAAAGTGACCAATAAATATAAATACTGATAAATTATTTTGACCAATTTAACACTGTAGCAAAGGAATATAAATTTACACCAATATTCATTAACTTGTTAACCTCTACCCATAGGCACAGCATATACTATTGCGCTCTAGCACATAACCTCCAGTATGCCTTTAGTATTGTACATGTTTACACTGGATCAGAAAAACTCCAGGCAGCAACAATAAACTATTAGTTTAAGAATGGGGAGAACCGTGAATAATAACATCACACCTCAGAAATCACCTTTAAAGGACATATAAAGTGTATTTTATTGGAGGTTCCAAAAGATTAGGCACCCTCAGTGAAATATATGAATAATATATTATTATATATTAATAATAATAAGTTTTTTCCCACAAGGCATTACGAGAAAAACTCACCGGCCTGTGCAAAGAACCCTATCCGTAATGCGCCAGCATTTTACTTACTTTTACTACCGGTGGCCCAGCTGCCCCTTGTGACAATCCCTGTTTGTACATGCGCAGTGGAGTAAATCTGTGTAATCTACTCTACTGTGTATGTGCAGAATGCCAGAAGCCAAAGGTATAAAGATCTCAGGTAAGGAAATGCTGGCGCAGCGTTTAGGTAGCTTTCCCACGGTTTGGTGCAGTTTTCTCCTCACAGGAGCACCAGACTAAGGTGAAATAAACTTTACATGTCCTTTAACACTGAGGTGGTATTCTGACTGAGCTTTAATACAGGCCCCCTAAATCTACTATTTCTGATGCAAAAATATTCATTTTCCTAAAATAACAAAAATGAAAACAAAATGTCATTTTAAGCAATGTTCCAATTTATACTGTATCTATCACAAATTTCAATTAATCAGTGGTTTTACATTTATAAGTGTAACACCTACATAAGGTTACAAAGAATTATCATCAGTGTATGCTATAAACCACCCTGTAGAAGTGAGGAGAATGAGGACTAGCTACTATTGCAAATGGAGGAGGCTTCATAACTGGCTCAAGTTGTTATTATGGGGGACTTTAATTATCCAGACATTGACTGGAGTAATGGGGTGGCCAAGTCAGAAAAAGCTAGTAGGTTTGTAAGAACCCACTATAAATACTCTTTTGGACCTGGTGATATCAAATAATACTGAACTCATCTCTAACATTTGTGTGGGTGAGCATTTATTTTTTTTGGACATGGACATATTTTTTTAAGCACATTAGAGGGGATTATAGGCAGATGGGGGATGTTCTTTTTTCCCATAAAAACAATCAGCACACCAGAGACACCCCTTTAGAATAGAGGAACGGAGCTTCCATTTGAAGCAGCGTAGGTGGTTTCTCACGTTTAATCACTATTCTATGCACCCATTTGGGAAAACTCTTGCTGACATAACTCCTTTTAATGCCTTGTATCATCATGGTATCACCTAACAATAAATATGAATATATTTGCATATCCCAGAGGCAAGTTGCCCAGGAAATGTTCCCTGCAAGACAACCAGTCCCATACCTTATTGTGCTTTACCTGATTTTATTCATTACTTTAGGGCTAAACTGTGGCCCTCAAGCCATATGAACTTGTTTGTCTACTAGGACCAATATCCATGGACAGTGGTGGGTTACAGGCCATATATTTCTGATTTGTTTATTTAAGAAGTTGGGGGCTCATGCATTGCATTGCAACAGTGTAATATATTCATGCAAACTTATTTCTATTTAGTTAATGAAACTCTTTTTAGAGGTAACTAACTGGAATTACATACGTATCTCCTGAAAATTGCCTCACGCTCATTCTGATCCTCCAAACAGCCGACAGTATCTGAAACAGCGATAGCAGCTGAGGCTGTCAGGGTCACCAAAAGGACCAACCATCCTTCTCCTTCTTCCAGCTTGAGCTTCAGCTTGTGTGTTTGTTCTTTACTCAATGTTGAAAGATCCACATGGCACCTAAAAGCAAAAACGTTGTATCATCAAAATAACAGGCCACTAAATAGGTCATCATATAAAATCTGTTGGTAAACTACAACTTCCAGCAACTAATCAGTCATGCAATACTTTGATAACATTAATGACTTCTGAGCATTGTGAGTGATGAGTCTGTTTTGGTCAATGGCACAAAACTATGCAAGACAATTAAATCCATGCAGGTTGTTTTAGGGGATCTAGACAATCTACAAATCTTTTATGGAGACTGACATAATAGAAGACATCATATTAAATGCTTATAATCGAGCTACCAGTAGCAAGTAATGCCATTCAACGGCAAGAAGGGTCAACAAAGTATTGTCATGTATAAAGAGGGGTATAAATTCACAGAAAGCACTGGTAAGGCCTTGTCTTTATCTAGAGTATCTATTGCAGTTGGTCTCTAGTGCTCAAAAGGGATATTAGTAAAACATATGAATTCTAAAGAAAAGTGTCTCGGGTATAAAGAAAGACTGTATACATATATAAGATGACCATATAATAAAGCAACTGATACTTTATTAACTGGTAGTAGAGTTGTGAAGTTGTGGAATTCTCTTCCTGAAGCAAATGTACTGGCAGATTTAGCAAAGGGTTAGATGCCTTCTTAGCAAGCATGTAGAAATTAGGGAATCGGGGAGGAACTATTGCATACACCCATAATTACAGAATACTGTGAAAGCGATTTAAAAGATGTTCTGTGCTGAAGGTATATTGTACCTGTGATAAATATCCTGAGAGACCCCCTTTGTGCACCACTACTAGATATTTATAAATAAAACACTCCCAATACTTTTCATGCAGAAGACAATTGATATCCTTATTCCCTAACAATACATTACCCTAAATAACCACAGATGCCTGAAACACAAGTAGCTTTTTCAAAAGTCTATACTGTGTCTATCCTTTTTTTTTATCCAACCATAATTAAAGATATTAGGAGATACTGAATAATTTCTCTTACTTGTTTTAGAGAATACTACAATATAAATTATTCACGTGCTTGTGCTTTCCTTGTACGCTAATGTTCTAATGTTCTATATTCTAAGGCCCTCTAGAAAATTGGCAGACCTTAATTAGTTATTTAGCAATTGGCACATTCTCCTTTTAATTCATTTTCCTCACTTTTTTTTTACTTCAATTCATTAAAACAATAATTTAGGTCCACACTTTCCAATGCAAATATTATTTGCCTCTTTCCACCAGAGCTTTGATTTTTGTAGCAGCAATTATTATCACTTCTTATTTTTTCAACTAAGGGGCCAGATTTTTCAATGTTCATATTTTTTTCTAGCAAGTTTTTTTTTTATAGATATTAAAGGAACAGTAACACCAAAAAATGAAAGTGTATAAAAATTATTAATATATTATATACTATTGCCCTGCACTGGTAAAAGTTGTGTGTTTTCTTCATAAACACTACTGCAGTTTATATAAATACCCTGCTGTGTAGCCATGGGGGCAGCCATTTAAATTGAAAAAAGGAGAAAAGGCACAGGTTACTAAGCAGATAACAGATAAGTAGCAGATTCCCATTGTATTCTACACAGTTTATCTGGTATCTTCTTATGTAACCTGTCCCTTTTCTCCTTTTTTTAATTTAAATGGCTGCCCCCATGGCTACACAGCAGCTATTTCTATTAAATATAGTAGTCTTTCTGAAGCAAACACGCAACTTTTACCAGTGCAGGGCAACAGTACATTATATTTTAATTATTTTAAAACATTTTTATTTTTTAGTGTTACTGTTCCTTTAAGTTAAAAAAAAAGGCAAAAATGGCGAATGTCAAACTTCGGAATCTAAAAGTGTGAGGTCATGTAGAAGTCAATGGGAGCTGTCTTAGTTCAAATTTGAACTATTCAGCCAATTTGATTTTTTTTCAGGCTTTGCAACCCATTAAAAATTACACAATCGTGTTTTTTATTCAGATTTTTTAATAAATAAAATAATATTTATGGTTTTTTTTAATTACTAATTTTGATAAATAAGTCTCCAAGAGACTGATTTATTCAAGTGAGGAATTAGAGCATTCCAAAAACAAAATGAAGCACAGTTTTATTTATCTATGTAAACCCCGCTTTTGAGCCTAAGAGGTGCAGAGTTTGTATATTTTAGATCATGGATTAATAAAACTGCTTTTCAATTTATTTTTTAAATACTCTTTTTGTTTGTTGTGGTTCCCCTGTTATACTGGGGCCTGGTTTGCACTCCTTAGTTTAAACTTTTGAAGTGAAGTTATTATTTCTCAGTAAAATTTTTGTATAATGAAATCAGAGCCAAGAAGAAATCATCCAACTTTTTATTTATTATATGGAATTTTAGAAGCATATTTATCAAATGCTGAACACTTTGATTAATCTGCCCCTAAGATTTTTACTTTTTCCACAACTAAGCACTGGAACATTTTACTTTAATCATCAATTAATTTAGGGCAATTTATTTTTAGGAAATACAGATGTCAAGTGTGATAAATAATGGTAATCGTAGGGATTTATTTATAAATAGACAGTAGTTGTGTATCAGTGCTACAAGTGTCATGCCTTTATTAGTGAATTGATCCAGGGACTGGTTCGATAGCCTCTTTAAGGCAAATTGGAAATCAGTTGAGACGATATTATTTGCCTTTATCTGGATCAGCTTGTAATTTTTGACAAAAAGTTTATCATTTTAAACCTCAGTTAATATGTTACTATATTACATAGGAATATTTATAACCTGGAAATGCAGAATCTACAGTGCTGTATTTCTGGTACTTCAGATTCAATCACCTACAGCACTTAAGGGGTTAAAGAATAATCAAGTTCTCCTTAGTAAAACAATATGGGTTGGGGAGGAGGTAATTTTGCTTCAAAAGATAAAAAATACATTTAAGAGGAAGACTGAAATGGGTGGAAATCCTCTCTAATTGCTACTAAAATCATGAATTCCTTCAACTACAGTAGTAAAATATTTTGAACAACATCATCTGATATTCAATGTAGCAACGTAGTTGTATAGCTTTGCCCTTTGTTAAGTTGACTACAGTGACGTTTCAATGTAAAAAAGTACAATAAGCTCCAGGAAATGGCATCACAGAAAGAGAACTGTTCACCAAAGTTGCATTTTTTAGCAGAATTTTGCCCTGTCCCTGCTGATAAAATCCCAACAGCATTTTGCTACTAACACTGTCCTTCACTAAAGAAATGGAAGTATTTCCCTACAAATATTGCTCTGACCTTTAGAAAAGCTATATCATGATCTCATTGCTGGCCTGTCTGTAGCTTTTCTCACATGTATCGGTGCAGAGAAATGAGCTTTTTTGGGTCTGTTTGGTTTCAACGTAGCTTCCATTTTACTGAACCAACAGTGCCCACTTGGGCATCCAAACACTTGAATATTGCTCTGTGCCCTGTGCATTTATATAACTTCCCCTCCAACTGCATTGCATGCTCTCTCATCTTCATTCCCACAGATGTTCTTCAGATGCACAACCTTAACTACAGTAAGGTTTTTTCCAGAAAATGTGTCAGTTATTTGAATGATTCACTAATTCACAGAGACTAATTATAAGGCACTTGTCTCCTCATTACAGCAATTGTTTTCCTTCTGTCTAGGTGAAAAGACAGAGCATCTCCAACACAAACATTTGCCTTACACAAGCAGCATATTCCAATTTTATTTTTTTGGTTTGACTGGTATATAGGCATATAAACTCCTCCACTAATCCAAGCACAATAGCATATTGTAACTCCATTGCGATTGGATTAGTGGAGGAGTTTATATGCCTATATACCAGTCAGTTAAACTGAAGAAGCTGCTTGGATGAGAAGTGAAACATTTTTAATGATTACATAGCAAGTCCAGTTGCTTTAGATTTACTTATACTACTGTAGTTACATCTTGGTGGTGTTGCCTATAGCAACCAATCAGATCTTTTTGTTTTCTAACTTGTAGGTGTTGAAATCTAATTGCTGATTGGCTGCTATGGACAACATCACTGGTGATAATAGTCTCCAATGTTAATAAATAAACCCCTAGGATTCATTTACAACACCCTAGGACTCATTTAGAACACAACTGCAGAGTGTAAAGTGCCTTTTCAGATCTAAATCTCCATGTTTGTACCCACAATGCAGCATTTCCCCCACACAATTTTGCAGCTAAGCGCAGCATTGCATTTGCCTTAATTGAGTTCGCTACATCAAAACGCTAATTGCATTTGTTAATCGGGTGCATAAATGACATACCTAGTATTACAGCTAATATTCAGAACAAATATGTTCCATGCTGCTGGAACTGGTGAATTGAAAAATCTTTGCAACTTTCTTTATATCTATTACTGGTTTGAATTAGTGAGCACAAGACAATTTCATTTATTTTTAAATTTTTAAGATGTTTCTAGTTTCCAACCCAACCTTCATATGATCCCAGATTCTAGCCATCTAGAAATATCCAAAAACAAAGAATAGTAACAAAGACTTATAAGAAAAAAATATAGTGCCCTATTTATAATGCCTTCTTGGAACACAGATCATAGACAGAAATATATATACATATATATAATCGATCAAAAAATGGGCCGCTCCACACAGGACTTATTACGAAATTCAATAATTTATTGGAAGATAGTGAAGAACTGACGTTTCGGCTACTCCTGCAGCCTTTATCAAAGTTGTTTGATAAAGGCTGCAGGAGTAGCCGAAACGTCAGTTCTTCACTATCTTCCAATAAATTATTGAATTTCGTAATAAGTCCTGTGTGGAGCGGCCCATTTTTTGATCGATTATCTACGTGTTGAGGACTGCACCCAGGCGTTCAGTGCTGAGTTATGGTGAGTGCCGACCTGCTCTACATTCTATATATATATATACATAGAGGGCAGTGGTACAATAAGAAAACAATATATTGGATATAATATACTGCACATAACTGCAGACACTAACTGGGCACTAAAGGAAGGGGAGGTATAAAGAGACAGAACGCGCAGACAGATGTACATAACAACCCATACAAAGATGTATCAGTTCATAAGCATTCAACCCAGTCATTCATTTGATCATGGCTATTGCCATAATGGCCCAATAATTCAAAAAGAACTATTAATATGTTCACCAGAAATATTAGTATGACAAATAAATGGTGGACCTATTCTAATTATTAAAACAGATAGCATGCAATGCAGACTCTCTATTGAAATGGGATATCTATTTAATCTAAAAACCATATGCAGATCACCAGTCTTGAGTGAAATGCTTGGCAAATGTTTTCCATAAGAATTCCAATTGAAATCAAAGAGTGAAGAACTATGGGGGCTGCAAAGCCAATGTGATAAATATGGTAAATACAAATAATAGGTTTTTGAAAAGTGCATTTAGCGAGTTACAGAAATAAAGACTTAAAAATTGGACCAATCCACTCATAGGCAGATTACATTACTGTGCTGCTCACAGAATAACTCTTACAGTGATCTTATTAAAACAAACAATTTAAATGAGCAATAAGAGAAGAGGGGTACAGACCCTTCACTTGATATGTTTAATTGATTCAGTTATTATCGCATTAGGATACAATATGTAAATATTTATTAAAAATTTAGCACACTTTCCATTTAAAGTAATCTCTACAATATGCGTATGCATAAAATTCTGTGTGAATCCAGCTGCTCTGCTTTGCAGGGCTTATTATTAGAATAATACCGATCATCAACAATTCATGAAGTACAAACAAATTCTGTAGAACATCAATGCTGCGGATAATAAAATCGAATAATTGAAGCCAAATTATGCACCTTAAGGAAAAGAATTTCATTCAGCGATAAAGAAAACTGTTGAGTAAAACCGACTAATCTGAGTTCTGAATACACACAACAAATAGGAACATTTAAAAAAGTCAAAAGACAATGGGTCAACTATAATACAGGTGGCTGCTTAAATAATGGAAACCCCTAGTATTAACTTTTAGAAACTATTTTTGGCCCTTTGGGAGGGGGGGGGGGGGATTTAGAGCCACTATATATGGGCATATTATGTCTTTTAAGAAGAGGTGCCAAAAACAAAAATTCAGAATAGAGTTGCTATTGCCAAATCCCTTATTACAATCTATAATGGTAAAACATTGTAAAACTAGTAACAATCCAATGACTGAATTTTGTGGTCAGAAGAATCATCCTGGCTCAAAACCATAAAGGTAGCTCTCCAAGGGGGCCCAAAGAGGTGGCTGGATGAATTTGTAAGATGAGCCATGGCCAAATGTTGGACCATAAAGATGGTATTGTCACAGTGCACACAAACAAACCAAGGCACATACATGCAAGGTCACATCAGCCAATTAATAGGCAGAGTTCTGTCTTTAGCTTATATACCACTATTGACAGAGGGTTTATCATGGATGAATAGAGATTTTTTAACTTTGTGATCCATTTGGTATACCTTTGTGGTTTAGTATGTATTCATGTACGTGAAAACCATAGCTTCACCCACTGTACATAACACAAAATATTCTTGCAAATGCTATGTTGGCAAATTAGGCAAATTACTTTTTTTTTCTTATTTTTAATCTCTGACATAAAACATAAGCAATAATTGTTGCAGGTATTTTAGGATATTACATCACACATTTTAATTCTGTATGGTCAAATTACCTTTACCTTTAGGTAATGAAAACTTTTGTGTAAATTAAAGCTATTGAACTGAATCTGGGGATCATTTTTTTTTTAATCATCTAACTGAATTCCATATTTGCAATTAAATGACATATCTTCCAGTGTCCTAATATTAAGTAGTGCCGTTTAAATGGTTAAATGAACTTGAAATATCAGAAATGTCATTTCTGAACATCCATAATTTTTTTAAAAAACACACACATTAAAAAAAGAAAATGCTCATGTATATTTAAACAAAAATATGTATCACTGAAAGATTAAAAACATGTATATTTACACCAATAATTGTATCCATACCTGACCTTATTGGCTTGCTAATAACTCCAGCCAAATAAAAATTGCATGACACAGGATTTACTTATCCAGGAGGCGCAGAAAAACAAGCTGCTCCCTGACAGCACCCGTTCCTGGCAGTTTATTGCAGTTGTCAGGAGCCAATTTGCTCAGATTACCACTATGCATAAAGGTGTAACATTTGTATGGATTTATTAGGCGATTAGTGCTAGGTGGCCGGCCATGTTGGAGCTGCATAAACACAGGTGACAATTAAGTTTAATAATTACATGGAGATTAAAATCATTTCACCTCTGCTTGAAATTTTATTCTCCATGGCATTTACATCTCCTTCTCAACTGTACTGTACACTAATCAATGCTGATATCACAATATTTTCATACATACACGGAAATATAAATTGCTGGGTAATTGGTGTTGCCATAATTAGCATTTTTTCACATACTTTACATATTTGTATTTTTTGCTCTACAAAAAAAACTGCTGAGATTTTAAAACTAAATTGAGACATTTTGCAGTGGTGCCTCTCTTTCTGTGTGTGTGTCTCTGTCTATGTGTGTATATAGAGCAGGGCCGGAACTAGGGGTAGGCAGAAGAGGCAGCTGCCTAGGGGGCAACGACTGGGGGGCGCCAGGCAGGAGCCTCTCCTGCCTACCCCTAGCGTAGCGTAGCCTCTGCCCCCCCCCCCACCGGAACTGCGCATGCGCGCTGAAACGTGAAGGGGGGGGGGGGAGGTGCAGGGGCGAGGTGGCCGACCGGGTTGCCTAGGGCGCCCGGTCAGCTTGGCCCGCCCCTGATTTAGAGATATATATATAGCTGTAGAGAGAGTCCGCACTCGCTGGTCTTATCAAAAGTGTAGAGGTCATCAACATCTAACGTTTCGGCTGCATCCGCAGCCTTTCTCAAAGAGTTTGGGTCTTTAAGAAAGGCTGCGGATGCAGCCGAAACATTAGATGTTGATTTGAATAAACACCTCTACACTTTTGATAAGACCTGCGAGTGCGGACTCTCTCTACAGCTATCTTTTTCAACCTTGGTGGGACTGCACCCAGGCAACTTTGGACCTACTGATACGTGAGTGCTTGTCCATACGCATTATACTATATATATATATATACATATATATAAAATGAAAAATATTGACACAGCAGATTAACTATTTTTATTTTAAAATTCGAATAAATTAGTTTCCACGAATGTCTGAAAATTACTAAAAAATCTGGAGTGAAAAAGTCCATGCGGGAAAAGTCGCAGAAAAGTCACAAAAATTCAGAACTTAAAACTGCAATTTTTTCAAACTGACACAATAAAATCGAAACCTCTAAAGTTTGAAGCAAAGGAAGGCTCCTCGATGGAAGGGAAGAGACATCTGCCATTGACTTCTACATGATCTCAGCAAGTTTTAGCTGGCGAATTGTCGGATTCGGATTTTTAGCCGTGCGCAGAAAAGTCGCTGCTTTTTTAGCAACTTTTTTTAGTGACTTTTAGCACTAAAAATCCAAATCGGTAAAAAAATCCAACAGTTAAGGTACTAAAACATCACATACAGCAACAGAAATATGTTTCCTTTCTCAAGCACAGAGCAAAGTAATCACTTTCAGGTGCACAGCATTACAAGTTTTAAAGGGTTACACGGACAGATTTTTTGTCATTTACTTCCCAATAGTTCTCATGATCCTTTGAGGAGCTAAAGGAGACATTTATTTTTTAATACGCACACCAATCATTGAATGGGGTTGTGGAGCCACTTCCTTTTTTATATATAGATAGATCCATAGATAGAGAAATAGATTTTTTTAATGTAAGGCATAAGGCTGCAGGGTGAGTGCCTGTGCTTAGGGTGGCAGCTTTAGGGGAGGGATGGCCCTAAGGCCCCCCCCCAAAAAACCTCTCCCACTCCCACTGCCACCAGTTAATTTCCTATGAAATCTGTTAGCAATTGTGGGGTGTAACTGCATGTGCAGAGAGGTCCAGTGCCAAAAGTGCCACTGGACCAAAATACAGCCCTGCATAGTTCTTAATGGCAAGTGTGAAGTTAGAAAATACTTAAAAATATTGAAAAACTCTATATTAAGATCCAATGTTCTATCACTAAATCATAAATCATACATTTTTACACTGCACAAGGCCAGTCAAGTGCAGTGCATTTGTCTATTTATATTTTAAATTTACAAGCACCATTTGTTCTTTTGTAATTGGTGCACCTCCTTAGTTATAAATTTGTCAATATTTGTCTAGTATTAAGACAAGTGGCTAACTGAACTGGGTGAGCAGTATTCAAAATATAGAATGTACTTAGTTTCGTACTCTAAGCGGTGCGAGTATGGTGGGAGATGAGGCAAACAATATCAGTAAAAGCCTTGGTCATCTCGTTGATCAGGCAGGTCTGAAAATTTTCTGATCGGATTTGTTTTTACCTGCATATCCTGACAACAGCAGAGTGGATGAATAATCCTGCAAGGGGGCTCCTCAATAGACCCTTTACCTTGAGAAACCCCACTGAGCCCCCTTGTTACATACCTTAATGAAACACCAGGAGATAGAGATGGGGTAAAATGGCCACAGCATTTATTCACATTTTATCAAATAAATAGGACCTTGGAAGCCTAACCCAAGGCAATATTCTAAAGCCAGAATAGCATAAGAGATTGCTACTATGCTCTGCCATTCCTCACTGAAGACTTGAGATTAGCACTATGCCATTATATCCACCACTGAATATTAGGCTGCCTCTACCTACAGAGAGGATGGCCCCAAACTCTGCTACCAGCAGGAGCTGCATATTCCACTATAAGAGAAGTTCAGTAGCCCTGCTGCCGGTCCTGAATCTGCAGTGTCTCAATGATAGGAAATCCAAGCAGGCTGTCACCTAGCACAAGCAGTAGTAGCGTCTGTATCTATCAATCCGCCATGCAGTCACGGGAGAGAACCTCCTTTCTCCATCTGCTAAAATAACCTGTGCAGTACTCTGGGGAGGTCCTACCACTGCTGTGACAAATAAAACTTAAAGGAGAAGGAAAGGTAAAAACTAATTAAGCTTTATCAGAAAGGTATTTGTAAATACAGCCATAAGCACGCACAGAGAAGCTGCACCGAGTCCTTTATCAAAAGAAACACAGGATTTATTGTCTCCTTTTTGTGAACATGTTCTTCAGGTATCTGACTTCCTCTCTCAGAAAAAGATCCTTCATTCCTGGGGCCAGAGTCTGCGCAGCTCTCTCATCTCTCCCCTCTTCTGCTCCCCCCTTCCACAAGAATGTTAAGAACTCCCTCTCCCCTCCCTTAGGAATGTGTGATCTGAGCTATAATGGCTAGACTTAAAAATGGCAACTGCTTTCTTAAAGGAGAAGGAAAGGCTAATAAAGAGTTAATCTCAAGCTGCAGGCATACCTTCAGTTGTCTCAATAGTGCCCTTAAGTCTCCCCAAATTTCACCTCTTCAGATGATCAGAAGCCAAACAGGAATAAAAAACGCTGAGCTGTGTAAAGAAAGTTCCCATAATGCCTCACTCCTGCACAGACACCCAGACGAAGTGAACATGCTCAGTTACTTAGAGTATGAGTTAGCTTCCTGCTGATTGGCTCAGATCCTAAGGGGGGGAGCGAGTTCTTAGCATTCTTGAGTGAGGGGGGAGCAGGAGGGAGTAGAATCAGAAAGCTGCATGTCTCTGGCACAGGAATTACAGACACAAGAAATCTTTTCACAGAGAAGTCAGTGCAGCGTTTCTCTGAGTGCTTATGGCTGTATTTACATAGACCTTTCTGATAAAGCTTACTTAGTTTTTAGCTTTCTTTCACCTTTAAGCAAACGGAGAAAGTTCTATCGCTGTTTACTCAGGTATGGTAAATCTTTCTGCAGAATAAATATATTGTTCTAGGTGGCACTAATGTGGCGAATCTACTGGCAGTAAAATGCCAAAATGACTTTCCTTCTCCTTTAAAGTACATTATCATATATTCACTGTTATTATTATTATTATTATCCAGAGGAAGGCAAAAATCTGAAGCCAGCGCCAATTATGCCTAAAGAGGGAAAAAATTCCTTTTGACCCCATGGTGATTGGAAACATTCCCTGGATCAACCAATCGTAGTTAACATGAATTAATACAGTGCTGACTCTCAAGTTCATACTGTATAAAGATACAGAAACCACAGTATAACAGTGCATTCCCGGAAAACATCTACATTCAGTTATAAATAGATACTATGAGAACATGAAGAAAAAAAACTTTTTTTCTGAAATATGCAAAAAGGGCAGGGTGGGTGAGACATTTCTACCTGCTCAGAAGATAAGTGAGTGCTTTTATTCCTGACATCACATCCATCCCTTTCTCCACCCCCTGGCCCAGCTTTCTCCTGCCTTAGGCTGATGCCACACGAGGCGTTTTTCCACTGCATACTTTCTAATTCTCTCGGCGCCTGAAAAACGCCCAATATCATCATCCATAGAAATAGCTTGAAAAGACTCGAAGCAAACCACACAATGCAGAAATACGCTAGAAAAAGCCTTAGCGCTGATTTTTCAAGCGTAGGCCGAAATACGCCAGTATTTGCAAAGCAACCTATTCCTATGTATACGCAAAGGCAGCTGGCAGACCTAGCGGAAATACGCGGCGTTTTTTGCTATTTCGCACTATTAGCACCATGGAAACGGGATTTGCTTACGTCACCAGTACTAGGCTGAAAAACGCCATGTGTGGCTTGTGTGGTGTTTTTAGGCTAAGAAAAAACGCAGCGGAAAAACGCCACGTGTGGCATCAGCTTTAACTCTTTCCTTTTAACTAATCACAGTTGCACCTGATTCTGCCAATCTCTAAACAGAAACCAGTGTAATCTGACTGCTGGTCATTCAGATTCCTTGTCATATCTGTATGTCTGACTGAAAGATCCAATCCAAAGCTCAAAAAAGTCCTTTATGGTCCTTTGTGCCAATTACTACTGCATACAATGGCACAAGGTGTGACATTAGCCCAAAACAGTTACAATAAATTAGCTGTTGTGTAGCCAGGGGTACAACTATTCAAGTTGAGATGGTGCTATAGGGCACTGGTTTACTTAGCAGATACCATATAAACTGTGTAGAATACAATAGTCTTAGTTTAAAAGCCATTCACTGATCTCTACCAAAGGACAGAATGAAAACGTCTATCTCTTTCTTGCCAAAAAATAGTTTATTTGTAGGTTCTGGATACAAATTTCTAAAAAAAAAATTATATATAGATATATATATATCTATATATTCAGTTTATGACATTACTGGCTCTTAATCACTTCCTTCTATCTTAAGTACAATTAGAATTTATTGATCACATATACATAAATACATATATTAAAGGGATAACATTCTACTTCATTGTAAGGCAAGCTGGGGTTATTTACTGAATATACACTGAAAGGCAGGTGTTGATGAAGACCTCTCTTTTTGTAATTAGTCTTTCATTCATTGTGTAGAATAATAGGCTTTACGCTGGGAGATTACTGATATATTATCACTATCCCTGCTCACTTATGCACATGCATTCATTATTCACAGTATAATACATTTAACAAATGAGCTTTCTCATGCTCTGAATCTGGCAAAATAAGTGACTTTTATTAAAAAAAATGAATAAAGAGTAAGAGATCCTATATATTGATGGAACTGTATTTTCTCTGCAATGTTTTAGATAATTGGGGCCTTGAAATGAGACAGTAGAGAAATGGAACCTCACACTGCAGGACAGGACTTTACTTCTATGAAGTCTAATGGCTGACGCTTCATGAGCAGTTATTGCTTCTTCAAAACCTTTGCAAATTCAGTTCATAATGATAATCCCAAAAAACAGGTAGCAACTCTACCAATTGTGACCAATATTGTAAATGTTTTACTCATGTTTTTATGTGTAGTTCTAATAGACTAATCTTGCCCATAAATGGACACAGAATTAGGGGCACCTAAGAAAGCTTCAGGCACCTTTTGGCTCAAACAGAGGCCAGCTGTGCAGGGCCAAGTCTCCCACACCCCAGAACTGAGAAATGTGCCTCGATGACTGGGCACCCCTGTCCCTGAAGTTGTTGGCTGACTAGCCACCGTTGTATATTACTCTTGTTCTACTAAGCTTTTCTATAGCACTCTATAGCACTCTTTATATAGTTACTTGTTATGGGTACTGTGATAGGCAGAATTTTGTTTGGATTTAGACCCACAGGGGCACCACCAGACACAAAAAACCTACATCCCCAGGCGGACCCGAAAGCAAAATCGCTCTCTACGCTGACACCACCAACCCACAGACAGAAGTACCACACTTATTTCAGATTCTGCAAGTCTGGCACAGTCTCTTATATAAAAATCAATTCAGGCAAAACCCAAGCCCTTCACATAGGCCTTAACTAAGCCCTGCTAGGTGGCCTCAAAAGTCTTTATGAATATGACTGGAGAACTGACTACATAGACCATTTGGGTATTAAACTGACAGTACACTCTCTGTGTAAGTTCACTACAAGTAGTATGTAGTATCACTACATGCTGGCCACAAATTATTGGCAGAAATTGTTACATAGTTACATAGGGTTGAAAAAAGACCAGAGTCCATCATGTTCAACCTTTCCAAGTAAACCCAGCACGCACAAACCTATACCGACCTATCTATACACTCACATACATAAACCATATATACCAATATCAATACTAACTGTAGATTTTAGTTAAGTTGTATAACACAATCCAAATTAACCTATGTGTCATGGCTGGCAGAGTAGGTTTAATTAAAATGAATAGGGTTCCCAAATATATATGAGAATACCATAAAGTAATTATCTTGGAGGCAATTCCATATTTAACCATTACTAAACACACAATGGGTAGAGATTAAGAAAGATACTACATTCCCTGATTACATACAGAGCCTCATCTGGTCCAAAATAACCAGGTGCACAAAAACTCTTTTTGCTAAAGATCTGCTCACAATGTGGAGATGGGTTAAAAAACATAAGCTTTTCAAGTTTGATCTGTACCCCCTACTCCCATAACCACACTGGGGGCACTGTATCATAGGAATCACATGCAATCTTTTGAATAACTAGTATAGCGATACCCCTTACAATATACAGACCAGGAGAATATTTCTGTGGTAAACTTATCTTGGCTAGAAAAATTTGCACACTGGACCCGCACACCACAGGCATGATATCAGCACTGTACAGACTATTGATGACAAAATAGTTAGAGGGGAAAAGCAAACATATGACCATCTGGGAAACACAACTCAAACTACAGATGGACCTCTCATGACATTTGTATGCAATAGTACATGAACTGCTGGTTGCCCTCCCGACAAAGAACTTGGAAAGAAACAATTAAAATATTTTCCTGAAGGTCTATAATAAATTATCAGAGTATCAGATTTACTGCAAAATAATCATCCCTATTTTACAAAATATTATCATATTCCAAACAATCAATCATTCTCCACTGTCTAGAAATATATACTTTTCAGCGCCAAACTGATGAACCACAATTTCTTCCACAATCATGCAATTAATTACTCAGCTTGGCAAGGTAATCAATCTTCTCCCTCTCCAATTAAGTATACCATGTCTTTTCCCAAGCAAGGACCTAGTTTAACAGTCAAACCCAAATACAATTGCTTTAACCACTTAGAAAGCACAAAGTCATTTGCTCAGAAATTCATCAATAGCTGTCAGCCTTTCAAAAAATCTTGTCATTAAGTCAGTGAAAGACAGGTTTGTATGAGCAGAGCTACCTGTATAGGTGGGGTAGCTGCTATTTAGGTTGAAAGAACAAAGGTAGATATGTTCAAACAGGATAAACTGAAACATATGTGTGGTTAAAACCATGCAGAACTAAGTTAATTCACTGTCCATTTAGTCCTAGAATTTGGAATACTTCAGTTTAATAATTATTGAAAAAATCCAAGGTTTCAAGCACAAATGGCGCAAAACCCTGAGGAAGCCTTGGGGCCAAACGGTCGAATTAGCCCCATATCTCCCACCCTTAGGTGGGCATATCAGGAGAAGATCGCTTGCCGACAAGCAGGAAAGCCAAGAGCTGTACTGCATATTGGTGAATATTTGTTACACCGCATACATCTGTATTGGACTACTGAGTCACTGCACTGTATGTAGAGTATGCAGATATTGAATTTATAATATATATATATTTATCAATGTAAGAGTTTGACTTTTTTTCAGGATTCAAGTTTTTTTTCTCTAAAGAACCCGAATTTGAATTATTGTTCCAAAACTCAAATGTCTGTTATTTAATCCCCCCAAAAACTTAAATGTAAAACTTAGCCTTCTAAAGCTTGCAAGTTTCTATAGAAGTCAGTGAGAGTTGTCCTAGGTAAAGTCAAACCATAATTTTAATTTAAGATATTAGAGTTTTATTCAAGCTTGTAAAATTGAATTTGAGGTATTCAAGTTTTTTTTTAATCAAACGTGTTTAACACATTAATAAATAAGTGAGCATTCTATATGTAAGTTTATTTGATTTTGAAAAACAAACTTAATTTACAAACTCAGAAATTGATAATTAAGAACATTGATGTGTCTTTTACTACATTTAAAATCTAATATAGTGTTGAAATAATTGTGTCTCAACTTATGGAAACTGGATTATTGTTGCTTGTATTCTCAGCACTTTAGTGTTTACAATAATACACATAATACATCTTTTGTATGTACTATATGCAGATGGAGACATATAAAAGTTAAAGGGATACTGTCATGATTTTTATGGTGTACTTTTTAAATTACATTGTTAACATAGCAAATAATTCACTCTACCATTTAAAATGTTATTCTTGAACCAACGAATGTATTTTTTTAGTTGTAATATTGGTGTGTAGGCGCCATCTCAGTGCATTGTGCCTAAATCTTAGCTTTCAGAAGGAGCCAGCGCTACACTTTAGAACTGCTTTCTGCTAACCTATTGTTTCTCTTACTCCCATGTAACTGGAGGAGTCCCAAGCCGGACCTGGATTTCTTACTATTGAGTGCTATTCTGATACCTTCTGGGAGCTGCTATCTTGCTTCCTTCCCATTGTTTTGCTGATCGGCTGCTGGGAGGGGGATAATATCACTCCAACTTGCAGCTCAGCAGTAAAGTGTGACCGAAGTTTATCAGAGCACAGGTCACATGGTTATGACACCGTGGGAAATGAAGAATATGGCTAGCCCCATTGGAAATTACAAAATGAAATATAAAAAAATCTGTTTGCATTAGGCACCCCCAAGTGACTTTAATCGCTTACCTTGTACCCCAGGCTAGTGCCCTTGTACAGAGAGAACAGCACCAGCCCGGGGTACCTGCAGCGCTTCCTCCTTCCTGTAGCGCTCATGCGCACATGCGCAGTAGAGTGAATAGTGGAACTTTAACAGAGAAGTCGGATTTTCATTCTACTGTGCATGCGCCAACCGCTGGCATTTGCCGGAAAAGGAAGCAGGAAGAGCTCACTACAGGTACCCCGGGCTGGTGCCGTTTTCTCCTAACAGGGGCACCAGCCTGGGGTACAAGGTAAGCGAGTACGAAAGTTTTGGATTCATTCAAGCTTCAGTATCGTGACTTTCCTTGGGCCAGGTTGGAGCTGCAGAGTGCCACTGAGCCCTATGGGAGACTTTCCTTGGGCCAGGTTGGAGCTGCAGAGTGCCATTGAGCCCTATGGGAGACTTTCCTTGGGCCAGGTTGGAGCTGCAGAGTGCTATTGAGCCCTATGGGAGACTTTCCTTGGGCCAGGTTGGAGCTGCAGAGTGCCACTGAGCCCTATGGGAGACTTTCCTTGGGCCGGGTTGGAGCTGCAGAGTGCCATTGAGCCCTATGGGAGACTTTCCTTGGGCCGGGTTGGAGCTGCAGAGTGCCATTGAGCCCTATGGGAGACTTTCCTTGGGCCAGGTTGGAGCTGCAGAGTGCCATTGAGCCCTATGGGAGACTTTCCTTGGGCCAGGTTGGAGCTGCAGAGTGCCATTGAGCCCTATGGGTGACTTTCCTTGGGCCAGGTTGGAGCTGCAGAGTGCCATTGAGCCCTATGGGAGACTTTCCTTGGGCCAGGTTGGAGCTGCAGAGTGCCACTGAGTAGAGATGTAGCGGACTGTTCGCCGGCGAACTAATTCGCACGAAAATCGGGTGTTCGCAAGTTCGCGAACTTTTAGCGAAGTTCGCAATTTTGGGTTCGCCTTAGCTGGAGCCAAATTTTGACCTTTCCCCCCAGAGCCAGCAGATACATGGCAGTTAATCAGGCAGCTCTCCCTCCTGGACCGAAGCCCAGCAGCCATTTTACATTCTGTCTGTGTGTGCTTGATGAGTTAGCATAGGGAGAGAGCTGTGCAGGGATTTGAGGGACAGTTTAGGTAGCTTTGCTGACTAGTAATCTACTTTCTACTGCTCTGTATGTAGCTGCTGGGGACAGCTGTCCTGCTGATCTCATCTGCTGTAACCCAATAGTCCTTGTAAAAGCAGTTTATTACACAAGTTTAGAAATGTAGTGTGATTTCTGCCCTTTACAGCACAAAACACAGCGCTGTGTCAACAAAGTATTTTTCAGAGAAATTTTTGCCCTTGATCCCCCTCCTGCATGCCACTGTCCAGGTCGTGGCACCCTTTAAACAACTTTAAAATCAGTTTTCTGGCCAGAAATGGCTTTTCTAGGTTTTAAAGTTCGCCTTCTCATTGAAGTCTATGGGGTTCGCAAAGTTCACAAAAGTTCGCACTTTTTGGCAGAAGTTCGCGAACGGGTTCGCAAACTTTTTTTGTGAGGTTCGCTACATCTCTACCACTGAGTCCTATGGGAGACTTTCCTTGGGCCAGGTTGGAGCTGCAGAGTGCCATTGAGCCCTATGGGAGACTTTCCTTGGGCCAGGTTGGAGCTGCAGAGTGCCATTGAGCCCTATGGGAGACTTTCCTTGGGCCAGGTTGGAGCTGCAGAGTGCCATTGAGCCCTATGGGAGACTTTCCTTGGGCCGGGTTGGAGCTGCAGAGTGCCATTGAGTCCTATGGGAGACTTTCCTTGGGCCGGGTTGGAGCTGCAGAGTGCCATTGAGCCCTATGGGAGACTTTCCTTGGGCCGGGTTGGAGCTGCAGAGTGCCATTGAGCCCTATGGGAGACTTTCCTTGGGCCAGGTTGGAGCTGCAGAGTGCCATTGAGCCCTATGGGAGACTTTCCTTGGGCCGGGTTGGAGCTGCAGGGTGCCATTGAGCCCTATGGGAGACTTTCCTTGGGCCAGGTTTTAGGGGTTTTTGGATTTTTGACACTGGTTTTTGTGCGACAATAAAAATAGTGGAAAAGTCATGTTTTTTTCCCACAAGAACAAAAAAAAAAAACAGAAAAATTTTTAATTTTTGTAAATACCTCCCTTATTTTGAATTTAGAATTAAGCCACAATTTTAAAATACAGGAGAAATGTTTCCCGGAGACGAAAGGGCACATTTACTAAGCAATTTTGAGATAAAGTCGGATATTTTTTTCAAAAATAACTCCCATAATTCGTGATTTATTAATGTTTAGTTAACTTTTTTTTTTGTCAAAAAAAAATTCAGTTTTGATCTGTCGAGTAGCATTGAGTCTTGGAGGCTTAGAATAGTAGAGGAATAGATTCCTCTAGTGACAGCCTGCCCTTGAGAGAAGTGAATCCCCTCATTGTTTTCAGTTTTACCCAGCTTCAAGGGGAAGTGAACCCCCTTATTGTTTTCAGTTTCACCCAGTTTCAAGTGAAACTTAAACACATTAATGTTTTCCAAGAATGATTGCCAATGCTACTAAAATGGCTGCTGGAGCACTTCCTGTTTGAGAAAAATAAAGAAGATTCGTGGAAACGAACATCCGTTCAAACTCAAATTTTCGAGTTTTAACAATACTGTCAACTCGAAAAATTTGGGCTTTTGGAATGTAAACTTGAAATTTTTGTACAAACGATTCAGGCATTATCGTGTCATTTTATAAATACAGCAACGATCGAGTTTAATTTGAATTTATACCATGTTGAGTTTATATGACTTTCAAGGCCAGAAAAAGACAAATTTTTGTAAATGTGCCCCTAAATAACAACTATAAGAAGTTGGCCTAACTTTTTCAAAAGTGAACTTCTATAAAACAAAGATATGACTAAGACAGGAAAACACAGGTTAGTAAGAGTACAAAGATTCAAAGGCTTTAGATAAGATTAGACAGCAGATTTTTTTAGAAGAATCCAGTGACCAGGCAGCCCTGCAATCCTATTGGCTGGGGGCCCCAGTGCACCTCTGGGAAAAGAGGAGGACACATGGAGTGCCTTGCTTTAGAGCCCAATTCCCAGGTTGAATAAGATGTTATAAAGGAACCCTGCTGCAGCATCCAGCTAAAACCAGTGTGAAAGAGACTGTCCAGGAGATCAGACAGGTTTTCCATCCTGTGTGGAGCTCGGCCAGGAGGAAAGGCCTAGAGCCCCAACTGTTCAGACAGAATCCACCCTGTTCCTTGCCAAGCTACTAGATAACCAGCAGGTGACCGGTACCACTGTGTAGAGTGTCTGCGCTGTATACTCAAGTGTGTCTGCCCCTGAGAGCACCCTGGTGAGTGAGCCTCCAAAGGGAGGATATTGGCAAGGCTACAAGTGTGGGGCCCCTGTCTGAGGGCAGGTTTTTTTGTGTACCTGCTATGAGGCAGTGGCTACTAAGTCCAAGGAGAGGTACTGTGGGGAAGGTAGCACTATCTGAGGGATAAGAGCTTTTGAGGAAGGGGCATTTTGCATTAAACTGAACTGTGCATTATTTAATCCCATCTGGAGTTGACTGTGGGACTGTGATATTAAAAGGACTCTGCTAGGTAGACAGTTAATTTGTTATCTGCTAGTAAGACAGAGAGTCCCCCAAATGCCCCCCAGTGCATGATTATTATCTGTATTAGTTGCCGATTCTTTATTTCTATATGAAGTTTATCTTTGTGTGATTTATTTTCCTAGTGGAATTCCCCTGAGATGTACTCCTCAGTGCCCACTAGGTGGAGGCACTGCACTGTAAATCCAGTATCTTTCATAGCAAAGAGTCAGGTCTACTGGATTGCAAATAAGTTACAGCCAAAAAAAGAGAGCGTGATCTGCTTCTATAAGAAAAGGGTTAGAGTTATATAAATGTAATCGTTTACATTGGCCTTACACTTAACTGATGTTAATATATGGTTATTATTTACGTAAATGTGTTAATAAACAAGCTGAGGCATTTTTCACCCAAAGTATTTCATGTAGTCTGGTATGTATCTAATGAAGGGGGGGAGATTGGTATTGTTAGGAGGGGCTCGTCAAATTGACGCTGCCCCTGTCATGTGAACACAGGTAGACAAGGCAAGTTTTGATGTCAAGTGTTAACAGGCTGATGTACTGTAGTTGCACAGGCCAAATGACCCAGATATAATGAAAAAATAAAGTTCATTATGCCCTTTAGCAGCTTTCAGTTTAATAAACAAAACAGAAAGAAATGAAAAGACTACAAAAGGGATAATAGCATAGGTTTAAAAAAAAAAAAAAAAAAGGTTTAAAAGCTAGACGAGGGCCAGAGACTCCAGTTCAATTACTTGACAAAATCTGACACCTACTGGCCATCTCTTTCACTGCATTTGAGATTCAATCCAAGACATTAGTAGCATAGATGCTTATTATTTATTAGTTATTACATAAGTGCAAACATATTCTATATTATATATTCACAACAGAAACATATATTTTTATACGCACAACAATTGGTAAACAATAGTAATAAAAAAACAAGCCTTCTACTGTTCTGCTACTACCCACCTTCCAATAAAGTCATCCCTCTTGCCGGCATCCTTATCCCATACAGTGATTTCGATTACTCCTCCTTGCTCCTCAAAAATATGCATATCAATTTGCTCCCTCCACTGGGGGTTCAATGTTTTAGGAAGAGTCTGAAAAAATAATGAATAAGTAGTAAGACATAAATTGGCAGCCTTTGGCGATTCAGCTGCTTCCAAACTACAGTTTCAATCATGTTCAGGGATCAGGGATTCATTTTAAATGAATCACAGGCAGTATTTTAGTTCAAGATCATCTACTGAACTTTGTGTTTGTGCTCTTGCAAGGGCTTCCTTTTCTGGCTTTATTAACATTATTTGTTTTGGAAAAGGAAAATTCCTTGATAAATGCAGTTGACTTAATAGGCTATATTAAAAAATATGTTTAATTTACAAGATCTCTTAAATGCCATACTGATGAGTTTGGTGAATTCCTTGCACCTTATTTAAATCACTAATAGGTTTTAATATATGTCACACAATCAAATTACAAGCTTACAGATGTAATGCCTCTGATAATTATAAATGCCAATCATTAAATTAATTTTTTTTAATATCCCAAATATTCAATTTTCTTTGACGATCTGCATACAGTCAATTTAGAATCAATTAACCTCTGCGCAAAGGAACTTACTGCTGATAATGAATTGCTATTAAATGGTTTCCATTTTTACCAACACTTAATATACTGTTCAAATGAAATAGACTGAATGATTTTGAATATACTGTGCTATTACTTCTTGCGCCATAAGAACACATACATACATTTTCTATATATAGTCGCTACTACTTTTAAAACATTCTTAAGATGATGATGAGACCCTGCAATGCTAATTAATCATTAATGTACAGAAGTAGCTTTCCAGACCAGAGACATAATGCTAAGTAAAGGTTCCAGATGGTGAAACTGAAGGGGTTATTTGAGTAAGTACTTAAAAGCTGAACGTGGTTACCCTTTTAAATGCCAAAGGAGGTGCAACCATACTGCAAAGCAATGTGTAAGAAGCACAGATCCACAGACTCCGGAACAACTTGACAGTTTTAAAAAAGAACAGACTCCAAAGGAGGGTACAGGAGCCATTCATGAATAACTAATGTAATAAGAGCTACTAAAGAAAGAGGCAAAAGTCTGGTAGCTGGTCAGGTGTTAGAGCTTGAGGGATTCCTGTGGTCTTGCTTAGCATGTATTTATGTATCTGAAATCAGTCAGGGATACGGATACCATCATCATACCAGCCATTTAATGACTCTGCCTTGTTCCTAAGGACCCCCTAAAGACAGTAATAATCATAGACGAAGCAGATGGTACAATGAGAGCTGAGCTGCAAGAAGCTCTACAAGCTGGGCTGAACATAGGCAGATTATTACTGCTCTCTATGAAGGAATGGTATCTTGGGGTGCCATTACACCATGAAAATCAACAGTCAGACCTTCAGGAATACTGCTAGAATTGAACACCTTTCTCCTGTACTCGCTGCCTTGTCAGATTGCACATGAGTTTAAAACTGGGTCTTGCACATACAAAACAGTAAATAATCAGGGTCCCGGTTTACAAGGAGGTAAATGTTTATGCATATACAGTTAAGTTACAGTTAACTGTAATTTCCTACCTTGTTCTAACTCAGTCCCTGCTGGAATTATTAGACTCTCAAACATTCCTTCTGATCAATATGGAAAAATAGACAGCCTTTGGTGCTGGCAGTTTCTATTTATCCGAATCTCTTACCATGGGCAATAGGTACCCTCGCAGTTGGGCCATGTGTAAGGTTTTCTCCAGGAAGCTCCTAATAAAGGGATGGTCCCAAAAGCTAATGTAAGGTGGTATAGAGGAAGAAATTATTTGGCCTATGTAACACTCCATGGGCTATGACTAATGATGATTAAGGCACAATGAATAGCTAGTGATAGCACTGGGGATATAGCATTGGTCATGAAGCTCTGCCGGAGGATCTAGACAGTCACACAATCCACAGTTACATTCTGCTCTCATTTACTCACAGTGTCTATTCTCTATCAGTATCTGTTCATTTAGCATCAATTATACAATTCACATCATATCATCAACCCTGTATGCAGACATTTTAACATGAGGTTTTTTAATTGTAAATAAAATTAATGTTCAGTGGCAAGGGCTCTACTCTTATGATCTTTATTACACAGAATTAATATGACTATATTTTAATAAATTGCATTACCTTGCTCTTGTACTTTTGATGTCCGAGTCGGAATTTCACATAGGGGTCACTTAGTCCATTAGCATCCATGGCTTTGAGCTCCTGTCCCTCAATAAGGGTAATGCTCACTATTCCTCTGGATACCTGTGACCTTCTGTGTAAGTCTGACAGCTTTAAACTTTGGGTCTGAAACTGTAGGAAAGCAAAACAAGAACATTGTATTACAACCCAAAAACAAATTACATGTGTATACTGTTATCTTGCCAGTTAATGCAATCGATATTTTAACCTGGAATTGTGTTTATAAGAACTGAATTGCCAGGGAAATGGGCATTTAAAAGCCCTCGAAAATTACAGCTATCTAGACCGAGTGCTGCACAGATCTACCTGTACTTATTCTAGTTTCCTAACTGGTAGCAGTGCTGCTTTGAATAGGTCAAAGTGAGGCTTTATATATATATATATATATATATATATATATAGGTGCACAGCATCTTCCACCAGAATTCACTTTCTGCCTACATTTTTCCTATTAGCTTTAATGGCTTAACCCTGGGTCTGGAACTTTATAAACATACCCTTGTGAATCTGAATGAGCAGACACTATTTTGCTTAGACCTTCAGCATAACAAAAAGTGTTAAAGAAATGTAGAAAATCAGCAGTCGTAATCCCCATTGCCAAACAATATTGTACTGTCCTTTCACATATATTGTATTCCCTTTGTGTGTGACATAAGCAACTATGCATTTAATGCAAAAAAACCAAGGGGCATATTTATCAAAGGGTAAAATCAGAGCTCTCTATTCTATAAGGTTCAAGGGGCATTTATATCAAAGGGTAAACTTTCACTTTCACTATAACATAGCCCTAAAAATTCAATACACATGAATAGATAGCTGTGAAGCTTCTCTCTGGCAAACTGTAGCAAGCTCTCTTTTCACTCTTTGATAAATATAACCCGGAGCTGACATTGCTCTAAATTGCAGAATAAATGGCGCCAGAACTGTTTCACAAGACCGTTATTTTAACTTGAAGAATGACACCAGTGTTACTGCATTGTATAAAAGGATTTCAATAGGGATTTTTTTTAAATAAGAAATTCCAAGACTCAATCTGCAATCTTATGTTTTAATCCCATATCTCTAAAGTATATCCTTGAAAAATCTTAAAAACTGTCATTTCCATAAATTAGATTATGTGTGTACGTATAAATCTCCCCACTGTACGTTTCTGCTGTTGTTGCAGCCTTGTGGGTCCTGACCTGAATGTTATAGGTTTGAGGGAAAGTTTGCCTTTAGGAAAACAAGTTTATCTTGCAATAGGGCATCATAAAAGCCAGAGCGCTGCTATGTGTACAGACAGTTCTCCTCATTATTACGTTTTTTCACAGAAAACATTTTTCCCCTTTTTCAGGCTACATTTGAAAAGGTAGCAGACAATGATATCTGAACTCTCCTACGCCTGCTGGTTAAAATGTGAACAGCCTGAGCAGCTCATAATGGCCTTTCCATTATAATTATTGCTCTTCCAGTTCTGCTTTGTTTGAGAAGCCTTTGTGGAAAAAAATGAAATGGTATGGAAGCATTCTTTTATTACGAAACGTAAGCTATCTTGAAAGGTCAATAATACAGCTCAATATATCTTGTTATTGAAAATGAGAGTCTTATCAGGGGAAAAAAGAAACCCTTTTTAGCGTAAAAAGTAGTTTTCTGTAGCTAAATATACAACAGAATTGGGACCAGTCACCCGTGTAACAGCTCCTCCAGTGGTCCGAGAAGGGCTTTTAACAGGAGCTCAGTATATTTAAAGATGTTATAATTATCTTTATATAAATACATGTAAGCTCTTTTGGGCAGGGCTCTCTTCACCTCTTGTATTGGTTATTGATTGCATTATATGTTACTCTGTATGTCCAATATATGAAACCCACTTATTGTACATCACTGCGTAATATGTTGGCGCTTTATAAATAAATGTTAATAATAATAATTATTCTTCTGACATTCTGTAAATGTCCAGAAAAAAGAAAACATAAATATGAAATTAGTATCAAATGATGTAAAGACCATGATTATAAATTTAAAGCTAGGCATAGATTTGCCAATAATTAGTTAGTAACTAAACTAGGTTTTGTGTAAGGCTCTGCTGGGTCTTGAACCTGGAACCTTTTGGTTGCTGTCCTTAACAGCTGGACCAGGAGAGCAGCTGATGAGCTCTTTTCTCTTCCCCACTATCACCTTCAGTTTCACCTGGTTTTCCTTTTCCGTCCCAGCACTGCTATTGGTGGGGTTGGCCAGCCAACCTGGGCTGGCTTTGCCCTATAAAAGCCCTGCTGACCTTACATCCTGTGCCCGAGCATTGGCCCAGTCTCTAGTTCTTGATTTTCTGTTCTTGCTCCTGTCTGCCCCATGCCTGTTATTCTCCTGTTCTTGTTCCTAGTCCTGCTCCAGTCACAAACCCTTCGCCTGCCCCCCTCATTCTTGTCCCAGTCTCTTCGTCCTCTCCATCCTGCTTCATCCATTTACCCCCCTTATCTGCTTTGTCCTGTTCCTGTCATTCATTGATTCTTCACCCTCATCACCCTGATCCTATTCCTTTGTCACCCCTTTTCCTGTCCGCACAATACCAGTCCCTGCCTAAAGACCAAACTTTTCCTCCCTACCTATTCCTCACATTTTGCACAAGTGACTCATGTTGTTTGCCCATTTCACTGCATTCACTGCACATCTGTATCTACTCATCTTGGAGTAATCACCACTTAACTCAACAGCAGCAATTGTAGTAGGTGTAATGACGGACTATTAGTATCTGTATTGCGAAATAAAAATGGCACCGTGATGAAGTATTAGTTGAGGAGTGCTTAATATGGAGTATCTCTGTGAATATAGGCTGCATTGTGCAGCTATTGTGTTAAGCTAAACCTGCTATTGTTTATACAACTTTAAGACTAACATCAGACTGAGAGTTTGGATGACTTCTGTCATTATGTGGAAGAGCAGCGGTCAAAATGCTCCTCTCTGTCTGTCACAGTTTTACATATATTATTGTATAGGGAATGCTGAGCCTATGGCACACTTAGTGGCAATTGGCTGACTTCCACTCATTGCTTAAAGCAGTGTTTTTCAACCTTTTTTGGGCAAAGGCACACTTGTTTCATGAAAAAAATCACGAGGCACACCACCATTAGAAAATGTTAAAAAATTTAACTCTGTGCCCAGCAGCAGTGCCCCCCTAGTACATTGGTGCCCAGCAGCAGTGCCCCCCTAGTACATTGGTGCCAAGAGCAGTGCCCCCCTAGTACATTGGTGCCCAGCAGCAGTGCCCCCCTAGTACATTGGTGCCAAGAGCAGTGCCCCCCTAGTACATTGGTGCCCAGCAGCAGTGCCCCCCTAGTACATTGGTGCCCAGCAGCAGTGCCCCCCTAGTACATTGGTGCCAAGAGCATTGCCCCCTTAGTACACTGGTGCCCAGGAGCAGTGCCCCCCTAGTACATTGGTGCCCAGCAGCAGTGCCCCCCTAGTACATTGGTGCCAAGAGCAGTGCCCCCCTAGTACATTGGTGCTCTGCCTACGGCACACCAGGCAACATCACACTAGTGTGCCGCGGAACAGTGGTTGAAAAACGCTGGCTTAAAGGGGACCTGTCACCTTAAAGTGGACCTGTCACCCAGACATAAAAAGTTGTATAATAAAAGTCCTTTTCAAATTAAACATGAAACCCAAAATAATTTTTTTATTACCACATCCATACCCATTATAAAAGCATTTTAAAATCCCAGCTGTCAATCATATAATGCCTGCCCCGCCTCTATGCCTTAGGCATAGAGGTGGGGCAGACAGTTACTTTCACTTTCAATTCAGAACTTCTTAGATGTTGCTGCACTCCTCACATCCCCCCTCCCTCCGCACCATGTAATTATGTAACCAGTGCATGGACATATGCATCATGCCCCCCCCATACTGGCACAGAAACAATATTTTGGCAGGATGCAATGCCTGCTTTGATAACAGTGTCCACAAAATGGCCCCTGCCTGCTTGCTGCAATTGCTGTGAATTCCAAGGATGAAGAAAATAAAATTAAAATAATTTATACAGTGTAAGTAAAGTTTATTTTGCTTGCCAAACACAACAGAAAACAATTTGAAATTATTTCTTAAGGTGACAGGTCCGCTTTAAGAAATAATAAGTTGAGCAAAATAATTTATATAATGTAAAAAAAGTTTATTTAAATTTTGTTCATTTTAGAATGCGACTCACAGCAAGCAGGCAAGTAACATTTTGTGGGAACTGTTTTTGAAGTACCTACAATGAGGTACCTAATGCCCATTTCCATGCACAGGCTACACAATTATAAACTGCAAGGAGGGAAGGTGAATGTGACAATTGAAGTGAAATCTAGCAAGTGCAGAATGAAAAGTGAAGTGATTGTCCCCCCACCTCTACCCTGACTGCTCAGATTTGTAAATACCTTTACAACAGGTATGGATGTTTTAATAAATTTGGGTTTTATGTTAATTTTTCAAAGCACTTTTATTATACAGATTTTCATGTCTGAGTAACCTCTCAAAGATAGATGATGATAGATAGATAGATAGATAGATAGATAGATAGATAGATATAGATAGAAAGTGGAGTTCTGCCACTTTTTCTGACTGATGAAAGCTGTGGCCCACATGCATAGTCTCATATTAACTGAAGTGTTATTGAAGTCCAATATTCTCAGTATTATATAAATCATTCAGATTCTCAAAAGGTTTTTATAAGGACTTATAAAGCTACAAGAACTGGTTTTAAAATCCAATGCTACCAAAATAAGAATAGCCTTGTTGAATAAGGAAAACTCCAGGGTGATGTCCATCATTGCAAATAGGTTCCATTTACCATTTACTGTACACAGTTTTATACAGCAAATATTTTAAAAAAAGATTGTGTTTATTTAGAGAAGTGTCATCACATGCACTTAAACCCAGCTTATTAAATGTATAAGTATGTTTTTAGGCAAACACACTGAATTTCAGGGATGATAGGGTTTATTCTCTCCTGCAGCATGAAGATATATGGTTTCAGAGTATAAGACATTTGCTATGGACATTTAAAACCAACTGTACCAGATCTAAACAGCAATTACTTTTTCTCTGTCCAGAAGCCTGCTATTTATCCTTCTCATTCCAGCAGTAAATACCATCTTACATTATCTCAGTGTCACCAAGAATAAGCTTCCAGCCGACACAAGCCATTAATGGCACCAAAGCCCAGACTAAATGAGAAAAGAAAATGCAACCCTCCATGTCAGTGTTTTGTGGTGTCTACTGGAATTAACTGTGATCCTGCAATATGATTCCAGAATAACCCAAAACAAGAGCAATCCATTAAAATGTTTAAGCTGAAAAAGTATAGTCTGTAAAACAATGATTTATCTTTTAGGAACCAGAAGAACTTTTTACTAGTTGCAAAGCATTTCGGAAATTGGCTGTTCATTATTTCAGTCCCCACGTTCCATTTCATTTATTAATCTAATGCTATATAAAGCTGAAGAATAAAAGAAAGAATACAAGTCTGCAAAATAAATGTAAGACTTGTTTCCATTTGATATTATGGTCTCCAGGTTCTACGAATGCAATGATGTAATGTAATGCATACTGTCATGCCTCCACTGTTTTATTGTGGTTTCATGCCCAAGTCTGTTGCTGGGTTTCTTCCCTGTCAGTTCAACTAGGAGTGTTCTTGCCCTTGCCACTGATTTACGACTTGTGACAGGCACCAACATTCCAACTAATTAATAAACATAACCCATACAATTCCCCCAGCCCACAATCCTTGAAGGGAAATTACTCACGTTCCTAACCACAAAACCAGATTTCTAACAACATGTATAAGCCCAGTGGTTAAAGTATGCAGATACTATGTAGACTATTAAAAAGGAATGAAAATGCTGGTTACTATTTCCCTAACAAAAAAGACCACCAGCTGTCAACCTGAAGACCCCCACAGGTTCTGGGCATTCAGAAATGCTTTTATAGTTGTGGGCTTTTTGCAGCTGCACCTGTGGGGAACACATACCATATCAGAAGCCAAAAATGTGAGAGAAGAAGAGAAACTACTAGTAAAGTGGTTATGTCAATATATACCCAGCTAGTCCAGTCAGAAAGTCAGAGCAGGCAACAATAAGGGGCAGATTCACTAATGTATGAATCCGAATCACAAAATCCGATCATTTCTGATGATCGCAATTGTCACGAAAATTCTTTTCATTTGAATACGAAAATTTCGTACTTACGATCCGAAAGTTCAGAAATTTTCGTATTGACATTATTGTTTACGTATGGCAATCTGATAGTCACAAAATTTTCATATCCCAATGATCGTAAACAGCACAAACCCCTTTCTGACTTTGACACTTCAATGCGTTATGTGGGAAGTTTTCCAAAGGACTCAATGGCATTATGGAGCTCCAACCTGGCCAAAGGAAGGTCACGATACCAAAGCTTGAATGAATTCCAAAACTTTCGTACTCGTTGCGACAAATACAAATTTTTTTGTATTCCGACTCAATCGTACATTGATGAATGTGCCCCTAAGTGTATTCAGAGTCCAGGCAGAAGGTCAAGGTAGACCGCAATCAGTATTGTCATGAACAGGCAATGGGTTAAAACCAGAATGTAGCATGGCACAATAACAGGCTTAGATTCAGAATCAACAGACACCAGCTTGGATGAAAAGAGCATGAACCGTTATCACTTTAAAGGAACAGTAACACCAAAAAATTAAAATGTAATGTGAGCTCTACAAGGCAGGGACCTCCATTCTCTTGTCTCTTGGATTCTTAACTTATTGCAACTGTACCTTGTACTTTTTTGTATTTATTTATGCTAATAAGTTGAATAGTTATCTATATATTGTCATGTAATTTTACAACTGGTTTAGGTGGGTAAGGCCCCCATCTATTAGTATTGGGTTTAATTATACCCAGTATTGGATTAGTTAGTTGTTTAAAAGAGGTGCTGCTCTTGTTCCTCAGCAAACCCATGGAGACTGAAGAAGGAACCAGAATGGGTATTATGTCAAACAAAGTATAAAACATAATTACAATTCTGCCTTTCAGAGAGGCTTGAGGGATTTCTTGAAGAAGCTTAATACCCAAGGCTGTCATGACACAAAAATCTACAATTAGTATAGGTATTGGTATATATAAGGTTTATATATGTGGGTGCAGAAATAGGTTGGTATTAGTATGTGTATTTATGTGTACTGGGGTTGGAGGGGTTGAACTTGATGATCTTTCATGCTAACCATGCAGGACATAAATTGGACTTGGTAGCCATTGCTCCACTATAAGAATATAATAATAATAATAATACAGGTATAGAACCTGTTATCCAGAATGCTCAGGACCAAGGGTATTCCGGATAAAGGCTCTTTCCGTAATTTGGATCTCCATACCTTAAGTCTAAAAAATCAATAAAACATTAATTAAACCCAATAGGATTTTTTTGCCTCCAATAAGGATTAATTATATCTTAGTTGGGATCAGTTTTATTACTACAGAGAAAAAGGAAATCAGTTTTGTGGAGTCTAAGGGAGATGGCTTTCGTAGCTTTCTGGATAACGGATTTCCGGATAAGGGATCCCATACCTGTAATAATAATAATAATATCTATTATTTCAGAGAGTTAGAATATATATTGTGTTTTCATTGGTTAAATAGCACGCATCACAGGAACTGTTGATTCAGTACAAAAGGTGCAAATACTCACTAAATGCTGTAAATATTGTATTGTATTCACAATTTTGAACCTCTGAAGACTTCCATACAGAATCAAGAGTCAATGAAATGAAATCAAAGTATACAAAATTATATCATGACATAAAGGTACACTTCCCCCTTATAGCACAGGGGTGGGCAAACTACGGCCCGCGGGCCACTTTTCGGCCCGTTGGTCTTTTTAATGCGGCCCACTGAAGGTCGTTGTGTCTTGCTTTGTCCCGACTCCGCAAGTCTCATCACGCGAGACTTGGCATCAAGACTGCATGTAAGCCCTTGCATGGCCCGTCAAATTTAGGCCCCTGAGCCTAAAAGTTTGCCCACCCCTGTTATATGGGTAGAATTGTGGAAAAATGCCCTTTCCTGCCTCCTCATTAGAAATGCACTGACTATGACAATACATGCCTCTGCCAAGCAGGGTTAGTTTTAGATGGCTATAGTGACTGAAGATTATAGAATCCCCTTTAACATATTATATTTTTATATTTTTATATAAAAAAAATATTGTTATATTTTTATTAGGGAGCACAAAGCTGGCTCACTGTGCCCTCATCACTGCGCCCAAATTAATCCTGCACCAATGTCCTTTAACCTTTTTAGTGCCATAGGACGTAGATTCTACGTCCTAGGTACCAAGGGACCAAAGTGCCATAGAACGTAGAATCTACGTCCTACAGCACTAACGGGTTTACAAGCGCTGCGCTCGCTTTTAAAGCAGCGCAGCGCTTGTAAAGCCTGCACAACCCCCTAGGCAACGAGCAAGGAAGGTCATACTTACCGATCCGGGTCCCCCAGCGCCGCCGATCCGGGTCCTCAGCCAATGACAGCAGTGGACACGCATTGATGACGTGTCCACTGCTGTCCCTTTAATTGTCGCCGCCCCCGCCGTCGCCTCTTCACTCTGCTGCCACGTGAGACTGCTGGAGCCCCCCTGCTGCCTTCCTGCTGCCTTCCTGCCAGATTGGACGCCCTGATCGCCTGCCTGCATTGTGTAAGCTGAACTACAACTCTCTAACCACTGTTTATTTTGCTTATTTCAATCTCAACTGTCTAAAATTTTTTTTTTTTTTTTTTTTCATTTCTTCTTCTATCTTTGTCATTATTACACTTTTGTACACATACACACTTATTTACAACTTTCCCAAGCACACACAGACACTTACACACACACTTACACTTACACTTTTTTTTTTTTTTTTTTTTTTTTTTTTTCTTTCTTTCTTTTCTTTTCTTTCTTTCTTTGCTTTCTCTGGCAGTCTTTTTTTTTTACTAAAACTTTATTTCTGATCTTGCTCTATAATTATCTGATTTATTTGGTTGCATTTTAGTGTTTTTTTTGCATTTTCATAATTGATTTCTGTTTTTGAATTATTCTATTGCACTGTAACTTTTGTATTGCTATTGGGTGCTGAATTTGCAGTGACATTGGTGGATCCAGGGCTCTGACCACCGATTTCATTGCAATAATTGTTCTTCTGTTGGTTTGAGCGGTTTTTATTTGAATTTACTGATTTTATGGTGTTTTATCTTTGCATTGTTCTTTATTGTGTATTTAGTGCCCCCAAAAGGTTGCTTTTGCAGTGACATTGGTGGATCCAGGGCTCTGACCACCGATTTCATTGCAATTATTGTTCTTTGATTGCTTTTAGTGGTTTTATTCCATTTTAACTTCATTTGATTTCAGTTGTTCTAGAAAGGTCCAGAGGTGCTAAGATTGTTCTGGTAGTTTCTATTGCCAAGGGTTAGGCTGATGCCACACATGGCGTAGGGCTGATTTTTTCAGCAAGTGGAAAAACGCTTGCCGAAAATTCAGCCCTACGCCTGCTACTTGTGCCTGCACCCGAATGAATGGAATACGCTCGGGTGCAGGCACATGTAGCCGATATACACATGAAAACGCGAGACTTTGCATTCTCACGCGTTTTCATGCGTATATCGGCTACATGTGCCTGCACCCGAGCGTATTCCATTCATTCGGGTGCAGGCAAAAAAAAAAGGGGTGCATAGAGTGCAGCCCCAATATTATGCATTTTCAGGTTTGGCGGCCATGTACTTATGTGCACCCATACATATGGGGTATCGTTTTATTCAGGGGAACTTGCAGATTTATGGTTAGTAAGTTTTTGGTAGTTGCCATGGAGATTTTGGGGAGAAATCTAGGTTTGTATCTGGTTTTTCCTTGATTTCTGACCAAAGCGTGACTTCTGCAAGGGACTGCGGCCACAATTTTCCATGTAGAAAGAGAAGAGTGGTGTCTTTGAATAGCTGAAGCTGTGCACTTTTCATAAATATATAGTTATTTCACAGGTAGGGGGGTGTTTAGACTAAATAACTGCAGGTAGAGCACATAGAGCACAGACCCCCCTTATGCATTGCCCCTGTTTGGGGGCATTTGGTGGCCACGTTTTTATGTGCACCCATACATATGGGGTATCGTTTTATTCAGGGGAACTTGCAAATTGAGGTTTAGTAAGTTTTTGGTAGTTGCCATGGAGATTTTGGGGAGAAATCTAGGTTTGTATCTGGTTTTTCCTTGATTTCTGACCAAAATCTAGGTTTGTATTTGGTTTTTCCTTGATTTCTGACCAAAGCGCTGACTTCTGCAAGGGACTGCGGCCACAATTTTCCATGTAGAAAGAGAAGAGTGGTGTCTCTGAATAGCTGAAGGTGTGCACTTTTCGTAAATATATAGATTGTGGGGGTTATTTCACAGGTAGGGGGGGTTAACACTGAAAAACTGCAGGTAGTGCACATAGAGCGCAGCCCCCAAAATTTCAACTGAAATTGCCCTTATGCATTGCCCCTGTTTTGGGGCATTTGGTGGCCACGTCTTTATGTGCACCCATACATATGGGGTATCGTTTTATTCAGGGGAACTTGCAAATTGAGGTTTAGTAAGTTTTTGGTAGTTGCCATGGAGATTTTGGGGAGAAATCTAGGTTTTTTATCTGGTTTTTCCTTGATTTCTGACCAATGCGCTGACTTCTGCAAGGGACTGCGGCCACAATTTTCCATGTAGAAAGAGAAGAGTGGTGTCTCTGAATAGCTGAAGGTGTGCACTTTTCGTAAATATATGATTGTGGGGGTTATTTCACAGGTAGGGGGGGTTAACACTGAAAAACTGCAGGTAGAGCAAAGCCCCCCCTTATGCATTGCCCCTGTTTGGGGGCATTTGGTGGACACGTCTTTATGTGCACCCATACATATGGGGTATCGTTTTATTCAGGGGAACTTGCAAATTGAGGTTTAGTAAGTTTTTGGTAGTTGCCATGGAGATTTTGGGGAGAAATCTAGGTTTTTTATCTGGTTTTTCCTTGATTTCTGACCAAAATCTAGGTTTGTATCTGGTTTTTCCTTAATTTCTGACCAAAGCACTGACTTCTGCAAGGGACTGCGGCCACAATTTTCCATGTAGAAAGAGAAGAGTGGTGTCTCTGAATAGCTGAAGTTGTCTTTTTTTAATCAATATACAGTTTATATGGTTTTTTTCACAGGTAAGGGGCAATTTTGTCTGAAAAGCTTTGAGATGTGCACATAAATTGCAGCCCCATTATTATGGATTGCCCCTGTTTTGGGGCATTTGGTGGCCACGTCTTTATGTGTACCCATACATATGGGGTATCGTTTTATTCAGGGGAACTTGCAGATTGATGTTTAGTAAGTTTTTGGTAGTTGCCATGGAGATTTTGGGGAGAAATCTAGGTTTGTATCTGGTTTTTCCTTGATTTCTGACCGATGCGCTTACTTCTGCAAGGGACTGTGGCCACAATTTGTCCATGTAGAAAGAGGAGAGTGGTGTCTCTGAATAGCTGAAGGTGTGCACTTTTCAGAAATATATAGTTTGTGGGGGTTATTTTACAGGTAGGGGGGTTAACACTGAAAAACTGCAGGAAGTGCACATAGAGCGCAGCCCCCAAAATTTCAACTGAAATTGCCCTTATGCATTGCCCCTGTTTTGGGGCATTTGGTGGCCACGTCTTTATGTGTACCCATACATATGGGGTATCGTTTTATTCAGGGGAACTTGCAGATTGATGTTTAGTAAGTTTTTGGTAGTTGCCATGGAGATTTTGGGGAGAAATCTAGGTTTGTATCTGGTTTTTCCTTGATTTCTGACCAATGCGCTGACTTCTGCAAGGGACTGTGGCCACAATTTTCCATGTAGAAAGAGAAGAGTGGTGTCTCTGAATAGCTGAAGGTGTGCACTTTTTGGAAATATATAGTTTGCGGGGGTTATTTTACAGGTAGGGGGGGTTAACACTGAAAAACTGCAGGAAGTGCACATAGAGCGCAGCCCCCAAAATTTCAACTGAAATTGCCCTTATGCATTGCCCCTGTTTTGGGGCATTTGGTGGCCACGTCTTTATGTGTACCCATACATATGGGGTATCGTTTTATTCAGGGGAACTTGCAGATTGATGTTTAGTAAGTTTTTGGTAGTTGCCATGGAGATTTTGGGGAGAAATCTAGGTTTGTGTCTGTTTTTTCCTTGATTTCTGACCAATGTGCTGACTTCTGCAAGGGACTGCGGCCACAATTTTCCATGTAGAAAGAGGAGAGTGGTGTCTCTGAATAGCTGAAGGTGTGCACTTTTTGGAAATATATAGTTTGTGGGGGTTATTTTACAGGTAGGGGGGGTTAACACTGAAAAACTGCAGGAAGTGCACATAGAGCGCAGCCCCCAAAATTTCAACTGAAATTGCCCTTATGCATTGCCCCTGTTTTGGGGCATTTGGTGGCCACGTCTTTATGTGTACCCATACATATGGGGTATCGTTTTATTCAGGGGAACTTGCAGATTGATGTTTAGTAAGTTTTTGGTAGTTGCCATGGAGATTTTGGGGAGAAATCTAGGTTTGTATCTGGTTTTTCCTTGATTTCTGACCAATGCGCTGACTTCTGCAAGGGACTGCGGCCACAATTTTCCATGTAGAAAGAGGAGAGTGGTGTCTCTGAATAGCTGAAGGTGTACACTTTTCAGAAATATATAGTTTGTGGGGGTTATTTTACAGGTAGGGGGGGTTAACACTGAAAAACTGCAGGAAGTGCACATAGAGCGCAGCCCCCAAAATTTCAACTGAAATTGCCCTTATGCATTGCCCCTGTTTTGGGGCATTTGGTGGCCACGTCTTTATGTGTACCCATACATATGGGGTATCGTTTTATTCAGGGGAACTTGCAGATTGATGTTTAGTAAGTTTTTGGTAGTTGCCATGGAGATTTTGGGGAGAAATCTAGGTTTGTGTCTGTTTTTTCCTTGATTTCTGACCAATGCGCTGACTTCTGCAAGGGACTGCGGCCACAATTTTCCATGTAGAAAGAGGAGAGTGGTGTCTCTGAATAGCTGAAGGTTTGCACTTTTCAGAAATATATAGTTTGTGGGGGTTATTTTACAGGTAGGGGGGGTTAACACTGAAAACCTGCAGGAAGTGCACATAGAGCGCAGCCCCCAAAATATCAACTGAAATTGCCCTTATGCATTGCCCCTGTTTTGGGGCATTTGGTGGCCACGTCTTTATGTGCACCCATACATATGGGGTATTGTTTTATTCAGGGGAACTTGCAGATTGATGTTTAGTAAGTTTTTGGTAGTTGCCATGGAGATTTTGGGGAGAAATCTAGGTTTTTTATCAGTTTTTTCCTCGATTTCTGACCAAAGCGCTGACTTCTGCAAGGGACTGCGGCCACAATTTTCTATGTAGAAAGAGAAGAGTGGTGTCTCTGAATAGCTGAAGGTGTGCACTTTTCAGAAATATATAGCTTGTGGGGGTTATTTCACAAGTAGGGGGGGTTAACACTGAAAAACTGCAGGTAGTGCACATAGAGCACAGCACCCACATTTTTAGCTGTAATTGCCCTTGTGCATTGCCCCTGCTTTGGAGTGTTTGGTGCCCATGTCTTTATGTGCACCCATACATATGGGGCATCATTTTATTCAGTAGAAATTTGTCTTTCAAATTTGCCTTTGTTAGAAAATTTTTATGAGATTTTTTTTTGTCAAATCCACATTTGATCATGCGTCCAAGTTTACGTTTTACAAAAAAAAAAAAATGTCAAAAAAACTTCCAAATTTCACAATGCACTGACAAAAGGTATTTGGCTTTTGAGTGAAAACTACATTGCACCTAGAAACCTGAAGGTCTGTAGTTTCTAAAGATACCAAACATGAGGGGATATTTTAGATTTACATATAAGTTATGCTGCATCAACTGTTACAAGCGCTTTTCCGCTTTGTTCTGGTGTGATATTGTACAAAGTATTTCTTTAGTTTGGGGGTTACTTCTGGACAGGAACTGTGGGGTACCACCACATATTTGGTATCGTTGGACTTGGGAGTATCAGGGCTTTTACAAACAACAAAAAAAAGTGTGTAAAATTAACTTTTCTATGGAAAAAAAACTCAAAATATACAGAAATTTTTCATAATTTTATTTTTTTTTTACATAATTCACCCAAAATACACATCATATCTCCAGAAAAGTTATAAAATTTGGTATGTATGTCGAAGCCCAATTAGTGACGAAAAAAACGATATATAATTTCCCTAGTTTCATGGAGGTTTTCCTACCAAAAAACATTGTTAAAGCGAATGAGTACAAAATGCTTAAAAAACGTCTGGCACTGGGGGGAACCGAAATGACGAATTCGGCTGGCACTTAAAGGGTTAACTGCCACCTGCCCTGTGGATTGACTGGTTATAGCAATGTTAGGTTATTAGTTCCTCAGTGTCTCTATCTCTAGGACATAACTCTTTGGAGAGCCAATGGCACACATAGCATTTTGACAGTTACAGCCCTCTTAGGGTTAGGAGGACTATGGTGCTCATTATCATTGAGTGCCATTTGACTAAAAAGGGATATATGTAGACAGAATGATAAATTAAGATTTTAGCATATGCAGATGACCTCCTTTATACTTTTTAAATCCCTAAGCTGCCATAACTCTAGAACACATATGGTTATTCATTTCAATAATGGGAATAGGATGTGTGTGACAGGTTTGAAGGCTAATTAAGTGAATTTTGTAGTTGAACACAATGATATATGAGATGGTATATATAAGTATATGCCAACTGATATTACTGGAGTTAAAAGGCAACTGCAAATAATATAAAAACCACACAAAGTTAAAAGTTAAAAATAAAGCCAAGCTGCCTCAACATGGCAACTTTCTGTGAGTATGCAAATGTTCACATTGAATTAACTGAATTAGGGCAGGGGAAACCAATTGAATAAATCTGTAGTAGGCACGGTATTTGAATAGTTAAAATAAATAAGTTGGGGGGTGTTGTAGAGTAGAGAACAAAAGTTAAATGCAGTGGGAGACCAAAAGAAATGGGAAGGAAGTATGATGGTAAGTAAGTAGGTAAAGAGAAGAAGGGAGTGAAGGGGATCAGTGTTGTCCTGTGTATTTATGAACTGTGTATAACTGTGTACAAGGTACTCCAAATAATGGATTAAATACCTGTATAGCTACAGCTTTCTACTCCCTTCTGATATTTGGAGAGATTTCATACTCTGTGTAATGTACCTATATTATCACTGTAGGTCACTCTTGTGAAGTTATGCAATCATGGGCAAAACTATTGGCACTTCAACTTCAAACAATGCACTATTTCTGATTTTTTTAAATAAACTGATACAGTATTCTCACAAGAACTTTATTTTTCTTTGCAGGAGAAAAACACAATAAATATCTGTACTAAGGTGCCTGTACACTAAGGTGCATTAAAATTAGTCTCACGATGTATAGACAAAATTAACGCAAAATATGTTAATGCCAGTTTACTAAATGGCGACAAACATAAATTCGCGATTATTCTGGTGCAAAAATATGTGATTGCCAGTTATCGCATTCTCCAGAAATTACGCTTCTAATTAACGCCATTTCAACGAAATGGTCTAAAGACAAAATTGTTGCAGAAATATTTGCAAAAAAATTAACGTCACCTATGTAGGGGCATTAAATATTTTTTTGCCAGAAAACTCTCAAGGGGACAGGAGATATCCTATAACACACTATTTTTTTACCCATCATTCTTTCCTGTTTCTGTAGCTATTGCTGACAGGAGAAAGAGCGAGAAACATTATTATTATATTAAATGCCATAAAATAAGATATAATAATATATATATATTTTATAGCAGAAATATTTGCAAACTTATTTTGTCGCCAGAAAATTTGCAACTCGCTTAAATTAACACCAACGTAAATCGGTACATTTGCCTAGTTAATGCGAATGATCGCAGTGATTTCCACATACACCGCTGTTGAGTAGACTTTGGTATGGCGAATATTCTGGCGCAAGAGACAATTTTAGCACGGTTTAGTAAACGGACACCTAAGTACTAAATCTTATCTTATTCCTCATAGAAATCCTAAAATGAACTGGGCAAAGTTAGTGGCATTTTTTTTAGACATTTCAAGAAAGTGCTGGCATTCAAACAGATGATTCTTGCTTCATTTGTAGTATATTCATATGTGATTAATTACAGTCATAATGGACCCACTCAAGGGTGAGAGCTCTCTGTGCCACAGAGCAAAACCCTCTTTAACTAATTCCTGCCAAATCAGAGACAGCCCTGCCTCACTGCTCCCCTACCTCTTGTAAGAGGTTCAAGGTTAATATATACCCCACTAAAATTTGTGCTTTTAAACAAGTTCAGAACTTAGTTAAATGTTGTTTCCTATAAGACTGTAATTTCCAGGAACATTTCCTGCTCTCCTACTGAAGAGGGAACCAAAGTGCACAGCTACGGTAGGAACTTTTACCTGATGCACCAGTTTCCATGTGCAGGACTAAGTGAATGTTCCTGTTGTCTTACAGGTAGTAATCATTATCCTAAAGCAGCCAGACAGTTATACCTGCTGAATCAGTGCACATGTTGCACAGTAGTAAATGCTGGCTATAGATTATTTATGCAGCAAGATATGTTATATTTCCAGCACAGTAATTCTGCTGGGTTGAAAACCCCAACACACTGTTCTTTGACTGAAATCTGATTGGCTGTTGGTGGCTCCACCCACTTTTCAAAACTAAAACTGCAGTGCCCTAGTGACCAAGTGTGAAAAGTTTGGGGGCCCTGGTGTTAATACTGTGAGAATGGCAGCAGGTTGAATTTCCCTATTGAAAGTCAATAGGTACAATCTGATTGGCTTTTGGTGGCTCTGCCCACTTTTTCTAACCTGCTTCCATCTGGCTGTGACATGTTGCACTTACTGTACTGAATCTGCCTGTTTGGTGTGGAAATAGAAGTTCTGAGACAATTTGCAATTGGTCTTCATTTACTTTATTTTTTCATTTATTTAGGTTTCTGTTTTGCAGTTCTATGGTTTTCAATAGCTATCCGGTTGCTAGGGTCTCATTTTCCCTAGCAACCAGGCAGTGGCTTTAATGAGAGACTGGTATATACTATATATAGAGGTGAGGTAATGAACAAAAATGAAAAGTTATGTAACAAAAATGAACAATAACAGTAAAATTGTAGCCTTGCAGAACAATCGTTTTTTGGATGTTGGGGGTCAGTGAGTGACTCCCATTAGAAAGCTGAAAATATTCCAAAGAAGAAAACTTAGTTCAGAAACTATTAAAAAAGAAAAAAAATAGCAATAAAGCACAATTGCGAAGTTGCAAGGAATAGGTCATTCTGTAACATGCCAAAAGGTGAAACCCATTTAAGCCACGAGCATGGGGAGTTCCCTGTAGGCTCTGCAGCGCTTCTGCTCACCCTGCCCAAGTTATTTAGCTCCTGCTGATGTTGCCTCTTACCCGCAGCCCAGAACCCAGCACCTTCCCATTGTGTCTTGTACCTTAGGGCTGTTCTCTCTTGCCTGCAGCAGAGGCACAGCAAAAAAAACCCAGTTTGTGGATGTTATTATCCTATTTTTAAGCATGAAGGACTCCTAGTAGTTGTGAAAGTTGTCAATAAGCAGGCCTTATGTTACACCCAATGAGTGTTGCTTTGATTTAGTCATTTGTATGTATTGGTGTGTTTAATAAAGTGTATAAATAGTTGCCTTTTTCCTATATAGGCCCCTTGAGTTGTGAATAAAGAAAGATGAAGGCCCCCTGTCTGTGGGGCAAGTGTAGCAGGTTGTATTTTGCAAAATAAGTTTGCAAATATTTCTGCTATAAAATATATATCTTATTCATTGCTTTGTGTTCAATACCCGGGGGTTTAATTATATTGGGTTGAAAAACCCCACAGACTGTTCTTCGACTTCAGCTTATTCTTCCGCTTCTTCTTCTTATTCTTAGCGCCCCCCATTTTCTAAATGCTACTCCTCCTACAGTTTTAGGGGTACAACCCCCAAACTCCCCACACTTCTTCGCCCTATAGTGGAGCAGGTTGCTTGTACTTTTCTAAGCGATCCCTCCCCCCCCCGTCTTTTTGTGGCGCTACTCCGAACCCCCCAATTTTCCCATTGACTTTGACAGAGAAGATTTTCAAACTGCTGCCGCACTTACAGCTTTAAAGCTACACTTCCCAAACTTGAATAACATAATCATGAGGGCCCCCCAAAGGAAACAGGGACATTTCTTGGATGACCCGAATTGGGAGGGCCAATAACAGCCAATCAAATTTCACCCATTGACTTTAATGGGGAAATTGAAACTGCTGCCAATCTTACAGCTTTGAGGCTACACCCCCCAAACTTGAATCACACAGTCATGGGTTCAGCCTGAATGAAAATATGATGACTGTTGGATGCCCAAAAGTGGGCGGAGCTGTGAACAGCCAATCAGATTGTACCTATTGACTTGGCAGAAATTCAACCTGCTGCCATTCTAACAGTATTAACACCAGGATCACTAGGGGGCTGCATTTTTAGGTTTTTACGAGTGTGTGGACTTTACCTATTGATTTTTTTTTTGGTTTAAATTTAAAACGCTGCCATTCTCACACTATTTATGTCAGGGTTCCCAAACTTTGCACAGTCAGTCACTTGCTGACTATGTATTCAGGGTTAGAAAAAAGTGGGCCAGAGCCACCAACAGCCAATCCATTTCCACCCATTAAATTTCATTGGTTTATATTTAAACTGATTCCATTATTTAAGTATTAATTCCAGGGTTGTTAAACTTTCCAAAGTTAGTCACTGGGTATTTGCCATTCAAAGTTAGAAAATGTGGGCGGAGCCACCAACAGCCAATCACATTTCACCTATTTACTTTCAATGGTGAAGTGTAAAATGCTGTCAGTCCCATAGTTTTTATGCCTGAGTCCCCAAACTTTGCAAAGTTGATCAATGGGGGACTGCAGTTCAAAAATAGGGAAAGCGGGTTGCGCTACTAACAGCCAATCAGATTTCATCTATTGAATTTTATTGGTTTAAATTTAAAATGCTGTCATTCTCACACTATTTATACCAGAGTGCCCACTGTTTGTCACTGGGTGACTTCGACTCAAGGTAAGAAAAAGTGGGCACACCCATCAACCACCAATCACAATTTACCTATTGACCTTTATTGGTTTAAATTGAAACTGCTGCCAGGCCCGGATTTGTGGAGAGGCCACAAAGGCCCAGGCCTAGGGCGGCAGAAGTTTAGGGACGGCATGCCGCCCCGCCGCAACTAAATTTTTACATTTTGCTCCCATTCGGAGCAATGGAGCATGCGCTCCCTGCCGTGGGGAGGTTTGCGGGGTGCACGGCGGTAGGCGGGGGGTGTCCAACGGGAGTGGCCACGGGGCACCTGGATCACAAATCCAGCGCTGACTGCTGCCGTTCTTTAACTATTAATCCTAGGGTCCCTAAACTTTGCAGAGTTAGTCCCACACGTGGCCATCGCACGAAAGATCGTTCCCACCCTCCACTGGCGTTCAGGAATAAATCGTCAGATATGGAGGTAGAAACAATAGGATTTCTACCTCCTTCTGCCGATTTAGCCCTGAAGGCAGATTTTGCTCAGGCGCCTTCAATGGTGCCCAATCAAAATCTTTTAACCCGCCCGATCGGCGAGTTAACCGATATCTGCAGCCTTCTGTGATATCGGTTGCCTCGAGTTGGCCGAGTTGCCATCCACGCACCGAATATCGAAAGAAACGAGATTTTGTACGATATTATCGGTGTGTGTATGCCCAGCTTTAGGGTAGCTAGAAGAACAGCCCAAGAGAGAACAGAAGGTACAGCACACCAGTGTATGGTCCCCTACTAGCAGAGGGATTGAAGCAGAGAGGCATTGAGTGATGACCCAGTAATTCTTTTCAGCACATTCATTAAAGTACGAATCCGTATCTCAAATTTCTGATGCAAAAGTCATGAAAATTCGGTTCGTTTGAATGCGAAGATTTCGTATTTACGATCCGAAAGTTCAGAAATATTCATATTAAAACGATCGTTTACGATTGGCGATCCGAAAGTCACAAAATTATTATATCCCAATGATCGTAAATGGCGCGAAACTCTTCCTGGCTTTGAACCTTCAGTGCATGATTTTGGAAGCCTCCCATAGGACTCAATGGCACTCACGATACCGAAGCTTGAAAGAATCCAAAACTTTCGTACTCATTGCAACAAATACGATTTTGACGCACAAATAGTCGAAAAGTATGAAGAAGTTGTGCAAATTATCGAAAATATCATAGAAAATATGCAAAAGTTGTAAACCTTTGGAAAAAATACGATTTTTTTGTAATCGGACCTATCATACTTTAATGAATGTGTCCCCAAGTATGTGTGTTTCAGTTTAATTTTTCTTCTTTTAAAATGCCTCCCTGCCTCACGTGGAGCATTGTTATATACAGTACAAGATGCCATTTCCCGTTTAAACCAGTCTCCTCTATACAATCTCCAGTTGCTCCCGGCCTCACACCGGCATTCCTAGCCAACTCCTTGTTGCTGACTGTTTAGATTGGCAGACAGTTCAGTCTCGGCACAGTTGGGTTCCTTTAGAGCAAAGAGATATTTCCAGTCTGCATCTGGGCATTTCTATTGAGTTGTAGTTTTTCACTACATTTTATTATTTATGAATGCTCTTTTTTACTTAAATCTATCTATAAACTTCAAGAACATTTCGAATCATTTTCAAACTAGCTATGAACTTAATATATATATTAGGGATGCACCGAATCCCGGATTCGGTTCGGGATTCGGGCCAAATCCAGCCTTTTTTTGAAGGATTCGGTTTCGGCCGAATCCTTCAAATTAGCATATGCTAATTAGCATTCAGAAGGGTTAAATGGCAGGGGAAAAAAATTCACTATGTGTGCAATTTTTAGATTCACTAAGGGGCTGATTTACTAACCCACGAATCCGACCCGAATTGGAAAAGTTCCGACTTGAAAACGAACATTTTGCGACTTTTTCGTATGTTTTGCGATTTTTTCGGCGTCTTTACGAATTTTTCGTTACCAATACGATTTTTGCGTAAAAACGCGAGTTTTACGTAGCCTTTACGAAAGTTGCGTAAAATCTTGCGATTTTTCCGTAGCGTTAAAACTTACGCGAAAAGTTGCGCCTTTTTCGTAGCGTTAAAACTTAAAAGGTGCGAAGTTTCGCATAAGTTTTAACGCTACGAAAAAAGCGCAACTTTTTGCGCAAGTTTTAACGCTACGAAAAATCGCAAGAATTTACGCAACTTTCGTAATGGCTACGAAAAACTCGCGTTTTTACGCAAAAATCTTATTGGTAACGAAAAATTCGTAAAGACACCGAAAAAATCGCAAAAAATACGAAAAAATCGCAAAATACCGATCTTTACGAAAAAAACGCAATCGGACTCATTTCGACCCGTTCGTGGGTTAGTAAATCAGCCCCTAAGTGTGCGGATTCAGATTCGGTTCACAATTTGGCCGAATCCGTCATGGTGGGTTCAGGGGTTCAGTGCATCCCTAATACACTGTGTATGTGTATATATATATACCCTATACATACAGTGATTAATTGATAATTCATTATAATTGCCATGAACAGCTCATCTAGGGCCAAATAAACCTAAACCAACCTCAAAACGTAAAAACTAAGGCTAATAATTAGTCAGACAAGGCGTCTGGCGTATATTTTCGGCATGCTGAAAATCGCTTGCTGAAAATAGCGCCATCCACCTCCTACCTGTGCCTGCACCCGAATGAATGGAATACGCTCGGGTGCAGGCACATTTAGTCGATATCCGTCAAAAAACGCAAGACTTCTTTTCTTCGACAGATATCGGCTACATGTGCCTGCACCCGAGCGTATTCCATTCATTCGGGCGCAGGCACAGGTAGGAGGCGGATGGCGCTATTTTCCGCAAGTGATTTGCCTCACTAAACTAAAACTAAACTAAAACTAAACTAAATCCTGATTTCAAACAATACTACTTGCCACGTACACAATAAAAAGCATATTCTGTTGATACCTAAAAACAACCACAGGGTGTCAGTGTTGGAACATAAAATGTAGTGCACAAGAGCCAGAAGTCTAACCTGCCTGATGTAGCGTATTTCTAATAAAGGTGCAGGTATAGGACCTGTTATCCAGAATGCTCGGGACCAAGGGTATTGCGGATAAGGGGTCTTTCTGTAATTTGAATCTCCATACCTTAAGTCTACTAAGAAATCAATAAAACATTAATTAAACCTAATTGGGTTATTTTGCATCCAATAAGGATTAATTATATCTTAGTTGGGATCAAATACAAAGCACTGTTTTATTTTTACAGAGAAAAAGGAAATTTTAAAAACCTGAATTATTTGATTAAAATGGGGTCTATGGGAGACAGGCTTTCTGTAATTCGGAGCTTTCTGGATATCAGATTTCCGGATAAGGGATCCCATACCTGTTACAGCTAATATAGATCATTTTCCCTCATATATAGCGCCAATGTGTTTAACAGCACTTTATAAAGATTGCTTATCATTCCTTCAGTCCCTGTCCTATTGGAGCTTACACACAATTGGGGAAACATAATAAGTTTTTATTGGGAAAGTGACAAATATTTTATTTGCATAAAGATTTTTCTTTCTCTCTAATTTATTATAGGTTTTGCAAATCTGCAAAAATACTTAGCAACCCATCTGCCAAAAAATAATCAAATACGATCATTACCGTAGTCATTTCTGTTTCCATTTTTTAGTTAATACAAACAGAATAATGTACACTAACATGAAAAATGTACTAGGCCAAACAGTTATATTTCTGTCTTTAAGATCCCTAATTATTGACGTATAGACTAGATGATGCCATTAATCAAATCAATCAATGTCTATGTATTTTTTAATTTACAAATATCCGGTATAATTGCCAGTGTGCTATGGTTCATGCATTCTAGTTTGAAAAATTGAAATGCCAAATTACCTTACTCGACCTCTTCCAGTTCTTCTTTATTATTGTGTTCTGCAGAAGAATGAAAGTTTAAATACTAGGAATAAGGACATATGTAACCAATGCTAAGCCAACTAGCAGAGCCCTTTCAAGGAAAACAAATCCTTACATGGCCTGCTAACATCCCCCCCCCCGGTACTGCCCCATTCATGTAACACACTGAGAAGAAGTAGAGCACAGTGGGCTTAACAGGCTCCATCTTGTACAGCTAAATCTACAACTAACGTCAGAATGTAGAATGTGTAGATGAAGGCACATCTGGATCAGCTGCAACTGCAACTGCAGATCCTCAGTGTTGGCAATCACTTGTTTGAGAAGGTTTAGGTGCATCCGCATCCCCACTGCAATACCCTGCTTCATCTCAACATGTAAGGAGAATGGGTATTAGTGGGGGGGGGACTGGTGTGGTTCGGATGGGGAAGGGCTTTTAAAGGGGTTGTTCATCTTTGAGTTAACTAACTTTTTGTATGATGTAGAGAGTAATATTCTGAGACAATTTCCAGTTGGTCTTCATTTATAAAAAATGAAGACCAACTGGAAATTGCCTCAGAATATTACTCTCTACATCATACAAAAAGTTAGTTAGTAGTTTTATAATTACTGCAGTTTCAGCAGCTATCTGGTTGCTAGGGTCCAAATTACTTTAGCAACTTGGGAGTGGTTTGAATGTGAGACTAATATATTTATAGGAGAGGAGGTAAATAGAAAAATATGTTATATAAAGTAACAATAACAGTTAACAATAACAATTTGCCTCACAGAGCAAAAGTTTTTTGCCTCAGGGGTCAGTGACCCCCATTTGAAAGCTGCAAAGAATTAGAAGAAGAAGGCAAATAATTAAACAAACTATAAAATATAAATAATGAAGACCAAATAAAACGTTGCTTAGAACTGGCCATTGTTTAACATACTAGAAGTTAACTTAAAGGTGAACCGCCCGTTTAAGGGACACTGGCTTTCATGTAAGGCGTTTTTTCTCCTAAAAAAGTCTGATGTCATTTACTAAGAACCACAGTAACGAGCCATTAAGTCATTAAAGGGCTTAATAAACCTGACAACATTCAGGGTACACTTTATCATAAGGTCCAACTGGGATTATTCAGAAACCCACAAAGTGTAACTAAAGTAAATTACAGTTTCGCATAAATATTTTTTATTCTCACTTTATTCTGTGACCGGGGATGACATTTGCATGAGCAGAGCTTTATACCAACAAAGGGGAGGGAAGATTAACCTCACTAGAACAAAGTCATTACAGGGCAGCTGATACTAGGCCTTGGAGAGGCAGAATTCCTATGCAGCAATACTCAGTACATCAATGATCCTGTGTAATACTAACGGTTCTGGTGCTCATTTTGTTTATAATTATGAAATACAATACAACTCTTAAGCAGATACAGGTCGGGAAAATATTTTGAATTACTGAATTTATATATTGAAACAAAAACTACAAAAAAATAAAGCAATAAACCTAATCAGAAATATTAGAAAGTTTGTGGGCACACATGGAATATAGGAATATATTGGGCAAAACTCATGGATAATCGGTGCCTTGGGCTCCCATCAGATAAATACTATGCTATATACCCTAGAGAGGACTGTGATAGGGTCCCCCATAAGGTTAACCAGTCAGAACTGCAGTGCCAGCCTAGTACAGCAAAACAGATATAGAAACTACAGCTATGAGGATACTATGAAACCTTAATTTTACATACCCTGATTTTAAGTTTTCCCTCATTTTATGCTATTTTTTGTGGCTTGGCCAATATATAATTCATAGTATATTTCCCTAATTTTACATTTTCCTGGTTTTATACCATCGTCATCTGATCCCCTAAAAAACATACCTCTAGGAAAAGTGTTTCTTACTGGGTAAACTCTCACTAAAAAGTGAAAGGAAAGTGGACTGTTTGCCCTTGTAATATAATAAACTCTTAAATTGCATATATCACTGTTTATGTATAAGTGTATTGATATTCTACAAAATATTTTATATGGAGCCAAATTATCCACTGATAAATGTTTTAGATCCACATACAAAGTAAACTTGACATATTCCATGGATATATAATAAACAATGAATTTTTAAAAATCCACAGATTTAGTTGAATATTGGTGACAATGTTATCATGATAAGCACAAGCAAGGCAATACATCACTGTGTGGATATCATGCTATGACAGACACTTATCATGCTTTTTTTGGTTGTTATTTCACAGAACATGCGGCGGCTACCAATGATTGTAGAGACTTTGGTAAAGACTTACTTGCTCTGTTGACTTGAGGATCGATAACGGCTGTGAAAAATTTGATCCGGTTACAAGGTGCACTCAGATTTACACCAGAGAGAATATTATTGTGTTTGAGATATTTATATATATAAATATGTAGGGGCGGTGAAAGAGTTAACCAATCATATTGTGTAGTGTGTAACCTATGCCCTTGGGGAAGTATTCTTATTGGCCCATGGGTGGTGTGGGAATCTCCTGTTCCCTAGTCTATAAAAGTGAATTTGAGGGCAAATTTGTAAATAAAGCTGCAAAACTCAAAGTCATCAGAAAACTTGTAAATTGTATCATACATCACTAAACAGAATGCAGAGACCTGTGACAATTCTGCTAGAGGCTTTTTTGATCTTTGCACACTGCCTCAGGTGTCGTAAATGGTCACTAAAGTATTTTATCCACTTAGTATTTTAGTTAGTAGTTGACTTGAGTGCCATCATGTGTCACATTTATTTAGTGGAACTACAGTAGTTTACATGCACAGGACTCTAGCATAGAATTACTCTAAGATGTTTTTCTTTATGAGTAAGTTACTGCTAACTGGACTTTGTGCCGGTTACTTTTATATTTTCTTCCTATAAAGGATGGGGGGAACAGAACACTTCTAGAGCCGGGCTATGTCCCACCATAAGGATCAACTGATAAAAGTGAACAGCAGCAGGTGAAAAGTACTAGACAGATTCCCTGTTTGTTATGTTGAAGCCTCATTCTGGATATCCTCAGATATATTTTAGGCTATTGCAATCTATAAGATATTTGTTACTAAATAAAATTAAAAATGGGTATGAAAACTTACTGAATCAATGCAGACATTGTCCTTTATAGACAGAGAAACAGCCAAATGTATCGTTCCCAACTTATGGTCAGAATGCTGTGGATCCCTTAATTCCAGCGCAACATCTTTGGAACTAGAAATATATAAAACAGCTTGTTAGTTGAGAGGAAAAACAGTCGTACAAAATGTAATCCAGGGCCATCAGCTAGATGTGGGCTCTTCATTACAATTTTCTGCCCCCATCCTGCACATTTCACCCAATATATGTGACTGCATTGTACAATAATTGTACTATCAGGGCTTCTTTTTATTCTTGGACTTATAGGACATTTTACCCAAGAGCCCTCCATCTGGTGCTGGACTACTCAAACCCAATATTTACAGACTTTTGTTGCTGTTTGCAATAGCATTTTAAAAACAGCTTAAAGGTTTCATGGTGGAAGCCCATGAATTAACCTTAGGTTTTTTTCTCGAATTAGCAGGGCCTGTTTTCTTTAACTTAGTAGGACTGACTATATGATGATTTTAACCATTTTCTAGGCACTATTGCAGAATGTGTTGTTGCCCCCCCCCCTCCCCGGCACTCAGCAACTCACCCAACCCCATGCCTCACTGCCTTCCTGCCCCTATGCTATCTCGAGTGAGCACATGGGACCCCCTGTCCCCTGGGGCCCCCGATACCACAGGGTCTGCTTCCAACATAACACAATTGCTTTTTAACATAAGAATAATGCTGTATAAAAATCCAAAATTGGCTTGGCTTAAGGTACCTTTGCCATATTACTCCCTATGATCTAATATGCAAATATGAAACACTAATATTGTGCTAATATTGTGTATATTATGCTCCAAGTATTTTCTGCACCACTAATAAACATGTACTTTACCTGTTCAACTCCACTGTTGTGAGATCCAAGAATGCTGAACCCATAAAGTCATCTTGCAGACCAAAGTCATAATCAAATACCTGTTATGAAAGACACAGAAATAAAAAGAATAGTTTTCTAGGGCTCACACCTTTGCATATTAGTATCATCATCAAGTTATAATCTAAATTACACAAGAGCCATGAATATCTTATATCCTTATAAATGGCACTTACTGATGTCATTCGGTTATAATCGTTGGCGTTTTTGACACCGAAAAAGTTGCAAACCCGAGGTCATGTAAAAGTCAGTATCAGATGTCCCTTCCCCTCCCTGGAAAATTTCTCTTTGCTTTGAACTTTTCGAGTAATTCAAATTTTGTGCACTGGTTTTTGTGCAACAATTTGAAAAAGTTGTGGTTATCATGCAGCAAGTAAAAAAGTTGTACTTTTTGTTGCTTTTTCACTATTGATTTTTTGATAAATGTCTAACATTCGTGGAAACACGTTTATTTTTGGGTTCAAAAAAAAATAAAAAGAGATAAATTCGAGTTTTAGTAAATCTGCCCCTAAATGTATATTCTATGCAGTTCTACTGGAATGCACAGTAGTTTTTGATTTTTGCATATTGCCTAAACAGTAACACCAAGAAATAAAAATGCATCAAATTAATTAAAATATAATGTACTGTTGCCCTGCACTTGTAAAAGTGGTGAGTTTGTGTGAGAAACCCTACTGTAGTTTATATAAATGCCCTGCTGTGTAGCCACGGCAGCAGCCATTCAAGCTAAAAAAAAAGAAGAAAAGGCACAGGTTACATAGTAGATATTAGATAAATCCTGTAGAATCCTATGGTATTGTATCTGTTATCTGCAATGTAACCTGTGCCTTTTAACAAAGTGAACCAGCATGTGACTGTATTATACTATATTAAACTGATGTAATGTAATTCTAACATTTCTTTATACAGTGTCATACAACAGGAAGATAAACCGCTCACCTTTACATATAAAGGCTCTTTGATACTGTCAATGAACAGGCAGACTTTTTCGTCCCAAACAGGATTGAGATTCTTGTGAATGGTCTTGCTCCGAAAAACCTCTTTGCCTCCAATTTTAAACTTAACATAAGGATCACTTGTCCCTTTTAAAACAAAGATATAAAATAATCAGTAACATTTTTGCAAAACACAACAGATGTGATACAATAACTGCGGACTGCAGATCAGTTTATGATAATTTGGCCATGGAAAAAGTAAAGTGGCCAGACATGGTCCATTATTGTATTAGTAATAAAAGTAAAGGTAATAAAGTGTCTGTGTAATGATAATTATAGTTCAGGAAAAGATTCCATCAGTATAAACAGATAACACAAACCGCTGCCTCCCCTTTAGAGGCTAACTCATGTATTAGTGGTTATTATAGATTTAAACATTACTATCTCAAGTAAGTGAATTTCAAGTTTTATTGCACACATTCTTAATCGATGCTACAAGGACTAATAGCATGAAAAATTCAGATTATTCATTTGAACTGACATCATATTTCTTCCCAGTAGACAGGTATTATATGAAGCATAAGTCAGGCCCAGATAAGTGGGCAGGCCACAAAGGCCCGGACATAGGGTGGCGAAGATCTGGGGGCGGCATGCTGCCCACCAGCTGCAAATGCACTGGGGACTGGACTGGAGATTTAAAAAATATTTTTTTATATCTTTTTGATGGTCTCAAAAAGTAATGCAGAACCTTTACAGTTTTTGCATACGTTATATATAAAAGTCACAGGGGCCTTTATTCAGTAACATGGTATGCCTCTGTTAGGGTTGCCACCTGGCCAGTAATTACTGGCCTGGCTTGTAAAAATGATGCCCAATGCTTATGTTATGATTAGGGAAATCAGAAAGATATATGTTTTTTTTCCAGAAAAGCAACCCTCGCCTCTGTACACTTGGTAGTTCCCCAGTGTTGGGTTAAATAAATGTTAATAATAGCTAGAATAGGTAATGTGTTATTTTACAGTTTGGCCACTAGGTGACACTGGTGCACCAGTTATAGCATAAAAGTGTAATACAAACTCTGGCCACTAAGAGGGAGGACAAAGAGTGTAAAAAGGGGTGACACACCAAAGTCAGGGTTCATTCTGGCATAGTTAGACAGAAAGGGTTTCCCATATAAGGAGTACTAGGTACTTCAGGTAGTTAGGCTTAGTATAGGTAGCATGGGCCCCAACGAGAAGGTAGGAGCTTAAGAGCAATGACTGAAAGTCAGTGTAGGGACCAGGGAGAAGAGCCTTTGGCAGCAATACGGAATGCCTAGCGGGAGTAGGGCAGAGGGGTACTAGGAGAGCATCGGACTGGAAGGTGGTGCAAAAATTCCTTGAGGGTAAAGCTTCTCTGTGACAAGTTGCCAGTGTAGTGAGCTCTTGGATTGTATGCCTACCTGAAATGTGTTTGGGAATGGCTGCTCTGCAACCAGGCTTGAATTTGCATGTCCCCCCTGTGCTGTAATAAAGAACTGTTGAGTGAGTTATCCTGTGTTGGTGCAAATCGTATGTGTACTTGTGTTACATGTGTACATGACTCCTGCCCCAAATCTGGTATTCTAACTGCAGTATCTTTGCTTCTCGGACCTATTCCACCCCCCCTTCTCTGGTTCTGCCCCAGCTCCTCTCATACCCCTCACACTAACTTCCTAACTTCTTCTTTTAGCCTTGCCTATTGACTATGACAGAACTTCAAATGCCTTGATTAGTGCTTTGCCTTTGTGCTGCTTTTCCTGGTATAGGTCTTGTTTCACCTTTGGCTGAATAGCTCTGATACAGACCTCTCTCCTTTCCACTCCATTCCATTTACATAAGGCAACCTCATCTTCTGAGAGGGATATAATTAAATTATAATTAAAATTAAAATACCTATTAATACTTCATAAAATAAATACACAATATACAGTTAATCAATGACTATATTTTAAAATTCATTATTTAATTAAATAATTAATTCAGTATAGAGCTAATCACCAAAGAGATTGTAAGTGCTTGCACATAAACTTAAATATTACAGTATAGAGCTATACAGGTATGGGACCTGTTATCCAGAATGCTCGGGACCTGGGGTTTTTCTGATAAGGGATCTTTCCATAATTTGGATCTCCATACCTAAAGTCTACTAAAAGATTATTTAAACATTAAATAAACCCAATAGGATTATTTTGCCTCCACTAAGGATTAATTATATCTTATTTGGGATCAAGTACAAGGTGCTGATTTATTATTGCAGACAAAAAGGAAATAATTTTTAAAAATTAGAATTATTTGCTTATAATAAAGTCTATGAGAGATGGCCTTTCCGTAATTCGGAAGTTTCTGGATAATGAGTTTCCAGATAAGGGATCCCATACCTGTATATTTGCGGATATGTGGACCGCACATGCAGGATATTAATGTAGCGCCATTTTAAATTGATGTGGATAAGCACAAAATTTGTAAGCAACATGGGCAGATGGAGGGGTGATTGTGCAGAAAATGGTGAATGGTGAGATATTTTTGATTATGGTGAGAAAACTGTAGGCTGGGGACACCCTTAAAAAGCCTTGTCTTTGGGATGTAACCATCTATCTGGATAAAGTGGAAGGTCTCTACGACTGCAATATGAACATATTTTACCCCCTGAAATAGACTTTATGAGCATGTCTATATAGGATATATTAATCAATGTCGCTACAACAGGAGGATATCCGGAGAGACTGCTGAACTAACTGTGCTTATCCTCTGTGTATTGGCACATTCACCCTATAACAAGTGCACTGTGAAAATCTGCAGACACAAATGAATTTCTAAGACTTTGGTAATTAGCTCTATACTGAATGAATTATTAAAAGGAATAATGAATTGTAAGATTTAGTGCAATTGAGATTCAATTTTTAATTGATCTCATGTGTTTTAATTCTTTGTATAGCCAGTAACTGATTACTTGTGAAGATTGTACATTGTGTATTTATTTTATAAAGTATTAATTCCACTTATTATTTTAACCAATTATGGTTTATTCCTTTATTGAAATAATTTTGCTTGGTTGAGCTAACGAAAATTAAGATATTTAGGGATGCTTAGCCTATAGGTCAGGAGCTGAAAATGGCCCCCCTGATATTTATGGAGGGTCTTCATGGGAAGCAAGAAGAGTGCTTTTTGCTGGGACTCCTTGAGAGCTCTGGCTAATATGTTGCTTTTCTTTTGGTGAAATGTTTTTTTTTTTCCTGATAAGGATAATTACTTACTATCACCACATGGTGGCAGCTGAAGTCAAGGAACCAAAAAAAAACCCAACTCTATAATTACTTTTCTGCCTTGCAACAGTTTATAGTTCTTAGTTTAATAGGGTACTTTTTACTTATATGACATTGTACTAATATGCCAGTCCACTGGTATGCAAAAAAGTATGTGTTTAACAATCTTTAAGGCTAATGTCACACCATGCATATGGCGTGTATTTTCGGCAAGCCAAAAAACACTTACAAAAATACGCACCATAAGCCCCATTTGCTCCTATCTGTGCCTGCACAAGCCAAAGAACAATAAAATAAAGACAGGGTACAGCTGAACCAGGGAAACAGGAGTCATTATAGAACACAAAAAGGATGGAAGCAAATCAAAGGAATGAGAAAAAACTAGCAATAAAAAAAGGAAGTGGGATAAAGCTATGGCTCCCCAAAAGGAGCTGGGTTTTCACAAGGGCTTTATCAGCATATTACTCATTATACACATTCCCTAAAAGAAACAGGTTAATAACATTGTTCATTCAGTAGCACCTTAAGCACTACCTGTCCCTAAGAACAGCATTTTTTAAAGGTTCTGTGTACATACTGTATATCTAACATGTCTGTGACCTCTTGGCTGGCCAATAAATACATTTATGCTAGGCATAGCCACAGGCACAGTAAAGCAGCACACTAACCACCACGGATATCATGGCCGCACAAGGCTCTCTAAATACCAAAATAAATACCAACCACTATTCACACCCTCACATGCCCAGGTATGCATGGCCCAGCACTTGACAGAGAGAGGTGGATGGAGTGGAAGAGAGATGCTCTAACTTTTACCTGCTGCTCATAGAACACTAAAGGGCCTATTTATCAAGATGTGTGAAAACAGCGCTAGAATGTGATCAAATGAACTACACAGGCACAGCAAAGTAAAATCTGTCCGCATTTTAGGCGGCCAAATATTCTGCTTAAAAACCATTGGCCAATTAAAAATAGCCGTGTAAAGAACACAAAAATTTTGTTGCCACCTAAAGTTTTCTGGTTGACTTCAATGTGTTTTGCAGGTCTCAAATGGTTTAATTTAATTGTGCAAAAGGCATTTACAGAGCTCAAAAGAAAATACTGAAAATTTGTAAATACTGTTCAGTGGAGTATTTCAGGGTTTACCACAGATAGTATAAAATCACGTGCAACGAGAAATACAAAATTTTATAAACACATGTATTTTATACATCGTTTTACACCTTTTACCAATGTAAATCATTTTGCACCGCTTGATAAATAGGCCCCAAAGTGTGCACACCCCTGATGGGGAAACATGTGCGCTGAATGGTAGAATATTTTTAAAAGATGAGATTTAAGGAATCCTTAATATTAGTGAGTCTAAATTTAAATTTGTGGTAGTTACCCTTTAAAATAACCCCTTGATTCATCTAAGTAAGTAGGGAAGGCAGGTATCTAGTAGAAGATAATGCACATTTATAGAGCACTGGAGACGAAGCTTTATCCATTTCACATATTAAATTTATTGTTATATTTCATAACATTCACATCACGGAGAGATTCATACATTTCATGCACTTTATGCTTTTAATGGTTTCACGCCACTTCCTCAGAAGCTGGCATAGTGTTGCATAACTTCCACACAGATTTAAATACTCCCCAAGGCCAGCTTACTTAAAACAATTAACCATTTAAACTTTAGCTTCTAGCAGAAGTCAGACGTCAATTTTGTCCTTCAAAATTCATAGAAGTAGAATAAAAAATATCATCTATAGTAAAGAATTGCAAACATGCTTCCTTCTGAGCCATTTGCTTTTGTGCCCATCCACACAGATGTAGGGACCCATAGGGTTAAGTGCCCTATGGTTTCATATCCATACCTTTCCTTATCTGTACTGTTATAGGGCAGAGCCCTCTACACTCAGGTTACAGTTCTTAAGCTATCCCTTAAAGGTTTAGCCAGGTTAACCACTCCCCTTGCAGACTATATAGTGTCTTGTAAGGAGGGGTGTCGTCCTCTTTGGCTGCCATTGTCCCAGGCATCAGTCCACTGAGCCTGGAGGCATACGGCCCCAGTAACATCTCATCTGATAAGTCGGGGACAGGGCCCCGTGAATGAGAACAAGTAAGCACAGCAGAATATCTAATAGCACCCTCTAGGAGTGGTGAGCACAGTTAGCTTATTTAGAAAGGGCAGTCATTAGCCCCATCAAAGGAGTTGTTAAGGGTTTAGCCTACCCCGGCTCTGTTTGCCTTTTTGAAGGGACCAGTTAAGACGCAGGACTTAGGAAGGTACTGTGCCCCTGAACCATAGTCGGCTGGAAGCATTCTCTACAGTAAGGGTATTCATCTCAGGTTCTCGGCTAATACTCTGCATCTCTTCATAAGTGGGTAATGCTGTTCCTACAGATCACAAATGCTGTTTACTAATGTGATAACAACTATATCTACTGTTATAGTGTGAGTATATACAACCCTGCATAACATCTGTGTCTTGGACAATAAATCTGTTTTATAGTTTACCATAAAGAATCCTCTGGCGTCCATTAATATCTATTGCACCACACTACTTATATAGTTGTAGTTCAACAACACCCTCAGCTCCATTATCTATCTCCCATTTAGCGGAGGCCCACTTCTGAGCATTAAGGTCACATGTAACACATGCTCTACAGCACACTACTAGCCCGGGTTTGCCATATCTAAGCCAAACAAGTGTTACACAGATATATTACACGTATGGGATCTATTAACCACAATGCTTGGGACCAGAGCAGAGATCTAAAGGATAAGGGTATTACATGATATGGAACACAATGCCTAAATTATACTGAAAAATAAGTAAATAATGTTGGAATGGTAATGATACTTACAACCACAAAGAGAAGAGCACTGCACTGATAATACATTTACTTAATTGATAGATGCTGTGCAAATGGGTACAAGACATCTATTAGCAAAACCATAAAAAGGACTCCATATCACTGCATATAAAAAGGCAATCTTTATTTACATTTAATAAATAGCCTATAGCTATTCATGGTACAAAAATTAAAACCAATTTAAAAAGTTCAATCTCCTGGTGCTGCTGGCAACGACTCGTGCCATCAGATGTGTCTGTGTGCGGGTATCCGCTCTCTGCTTGCAGATAAATGTAGGAACATTTATTTTACAGTGATGTTCTTCTCAATTGTTTGCCAGTTTACCAGTTGCTTACACAGTCTAGAATTAGAAATTGAATCTCCTCATTGTAAAAAGGTTTTGCCAGGAGGTGTCCCCCAGTGTCAAGGAAAGGTTTAATGCTGGCCCAGGCTTTTTCAGCTTAACTGTCTGCACGCTCTGCTTGGACTAGCTAGGCAAAGAGATATTTGCCCTGTGCCAGGTGCACCCTGCATCACTACAGACACAAAAATGAATAAACAAATATCACTGCAGAGCCTCTTTGAAAAGGAAAAAAGACCCAATAGAGAGACAGCAGAAGGCTCCAAAACTGCCCCCCCCCCCCCAAAAAAAAAGCTGCATTTAAAAGAAAGGACCAAGAGTCTTAATTAAAATACAGGTTCATTGCAACAGGTGATTCACATTCTCCATTCCCGCTCTGTATAATTATGTGGTGAACGGCTATCCAATGAAGCAGTGAAACCTTCAATACTGCTTCATCACATGGAGACCAAGCACCCTGCATTAAAAGACAAGCCTTTGGAGTTTTTTAAAAGAAAAAAAAGTAAACATGAAGGACAAAAGCAATTATTGAAGGCCACCACTTCATTAAATGTGTCTGCGCTAAGGGCATCATTCTTAGTCACTAACCGCATTGCTAAAGCTAAGAAGCCCTTTACTACTGCTGAAGAGTTGATCCTGCCTGCTGCTAAGGACATTTGCTGCAGTTCAAAAGGTGGCACGTGTTCCTCTTTCAGCACCATAACTAGACGAATTGATGAAACAGCAGAGGATGTTGAGGCTCAATTGTTAGAGAGGATTAATGAATCACCACGGTACGCAATCCAGGTTGACTAGTCTACCGATGCTGAAAACATAATAATGCTTGTTTTTGTGCGATATATCTTTCAGGAGGATGTGCATGAGGATATGTTATGTGCATTATTGTTGCCAACCAACGCCACAGCTGCAGAACTATTCAAGTCTTTGAATGATTACATATCAGGAAAACTGAATTGGTCATTTTGTGTTGGTGTATGCACAGATGGAGCGGCTGCCATGACTGGACGGCTTTCGGGTTTAACTATTCGGGTCAAGGAGGTTGCTTCTGAATGTGAATCTAAGCACTGTGTCATCAATAGAGAAATGCTGGCTAGCAGAAAGATGTCACCTGAACTTAACAACGTTTTGCACAATGTGATTAAAATGATCAACTACATCAAAGTACATGCCCTTAAAGGAGAAAGAAAGGTAAAAACTAAGTAAGCTTTATCAGAAAGGTCTATGTAAATACAGCCATAAGCACTCACAGAAACGCTGCACTGACTTCTCTGTCAAAAGAAACAGGATTTGTTGTCTTTGTTTTCCTGTGCCAGAGACACCCAGCTCTCTCCTCTCTCCTGCTCCCCCTCTGTCAAGAATGCTAAGAACTCACTCCCCCCCTTAGGAATGTGGGATCTGAGCCAATCAACAGGAAGCTTCCTCTTAGTCTTACACACTGAGCATGTACACCGGTCTTGGCCTCGGTGCAGGAGCGAGGCATTATGGGAATATTCTTTACAGAGCTCAGCAGTTTTTTTTCCTATGAAGCTTCTGATCATCTGAACGGGAGAAATATGGGGAGACTTAAGGGCACTATTGAGAGAACTGAAGGTATGCCTGCAGCTTGAGATTAACTCTTAACTAGCCTTTGCCTCTCCTTTACCTCGCGTCTGTTCGAGCAGCTCTGTGAGGAGATGGATGCTGAGCACAAACGTTTTCTAAAGGTAGATCACTGACCAGAGTTTTTGAGTTACAAGAGCCCCTTGAGAGCTTTATTTTAGAAAAACTGGAATCATGGGGACGACGAGTTAACACTGGGATTTTTGACATGTTTCAAACATGTTTTCAAACAAGCAGGGATTTTGCAAGAGACTGAGCCTTTGCCTTCATTCTCCCAGTTGGTGCAGGATCACCTGTCTCAGCTTGCAAAACAGTTTGAGCATTACTTCCCAACTGCAAAAGACCCTTGAACTGGGAAGGAATGGATCTGCAACCCATTTGTTAAAAACCCGGTGTGTCTGTGCTAGAAGAGGATTAACTGCTTGACGTTGCAAATGATGGTGGTTTCAAAAGTATGTTTGAGACAACTTTAAATCTCCATATGTTCAAATCTCCTGAGATTGCCACAAAAGCACTGAAAACCCTGCTTCCATTTCCAACATCCTATCTTTGTGAAGCTGGGTTTTCTGCAGTGACAGCAACCAAAACGAGATTGCAGAGTAGACTGGACATGAGGAACACACTTCAGGTGTCACTTTCTCCCATCACCCCAAGATGGGACCGCCTAGTTGCAGGGAAACAAGCCCAGGTCTCCCACTGATTATGGTAAGTTGTGTGTAATTTATATATTAAAATGTAATAATAATAGGAATAAAGTGCATAATATAAAATAATTACATTTACATTATATGTGTAATAATTATATACTATGCACTGATTCGTTTATTGTGTTTTATTATGCGCCTGAAAAGCGCGTTCACCCCCGCAGGTCCTTGCCTGAGCTAAGGAGAAGAAAGTGATGAAACACCGAACCATCAATGCTTTCTGCGATCCATTCATTATCTGGTGCAGTTACATTTATTAATAGAGAATAAAATTCTGCGCCCCCCAGTTTTTCCAACGTGGCACCATCAAGGATTTTAGAGAGGTCAGTACCCATAGGGCATGTTGGCAGTTCAAGTTCATGGAGACAGGTCAGGACGAGGTCCTTAAAAACTGCTGTTGGCAGGATACCTTTTGTGTGTGCCAAGAGGGCCTCTGAGGAAGGAAGGATGAGGAGGGTGAGCTTCAGGAAGGCTCATAGTGTACTGTGACACCATGTACTGTTCTGTTGATAATAACTCAGGCTGTTGGAACAATCTTAATTAAAAGGTAAAGTTATTGAGAGATTGGTTGCAAATAAATGAGGTCTTGAGTTCAACTGTGAGAACCATGTGGACATTCAGTTTATTCAGTGTTTATCTTCACTGATGATTAAGCAGTTTCAGTTCAGTGCTATTTACAGAACACTCCCAACCACCCACATCATATATGTGATTTATCCACATCCATTTTTTGCACTAAAAAATCTCCAATGTTTAGTAGTGCAAAAAAATGGACTCAAAACGTAAAACTTGCCATCTAAAATCTTGCAAATTGCTATAGATTTCAATGGGAGTTGTCCTGGGCAAAGTCAAGCCATATTTTCAATTTGAGACATTCAGGTTTTCGGGTTTAATTTTATGAACTCAAAAATTTGGGGAATTTTTTATTGAAACGAGTTTACCACATTAATAAATAAGTGAGCATTCGATATGCAAGTTTAATCGTTTTAGAAAAATAAACTCGAATTCACAAACTCAAAAACTGATAAATAAGCCAATTAGTGAATTTGCAGCTGGTCTCCCTTCAAAGGGCACCTTAATGTAAGACAGGTACCCATACAGATTGTAGTATATTGGACTATGATAGGGTATGCCCAGTGTATTTTTTGGGGGTGGGGTAATATACTATATAAATGATGGTAGCATGTTGGCATTCATGCCCGCACTTTTGCTGTTTTGTTTTCAAATATTCTATTATGTGTGTGGAAGGCTAATATATGGCTAATGGCAACACTTTTACTTTATTCATCATAAAAAATATACAGTTATCACCTATACCTGTTTTTTAATTTCATCAACGAGGTACAGGTATGGGATCTGTTATCCGGAAATGTGTTATCCAGTAATCTCCTAATTACAGGAAGGATATCTCTCAGTGACTCTATTTTTATCAAATAATTCTAATTAAAAGAAAACAATTTCCTTTTTCTCTGTAATAATAAAACAGTACCTTGTACTTGATGGTAACTAAGCATCAGGAACCCATATTGGTGGCAAAGCAATATTATTGGTTTTATTTAAAGGAGAAGGAAAGGTATAATCACGGGGGGTGGCAAAATGATAGGCACCCCCTAGTGATTGTAATCACTTACCTGATACCCCGGGTCAGTGCTCCTGTTGACGGAAACCTGCACCGGCTTGGGATACCTGCGAGCGAGTGATCCTCTTCCTTCTTCTGTCATTGTGCCAGTTGCGCATGAGAAGTAGAGTGAAAATCTGAACTTTAACAAAGCTGGCCCTTCCACTGTACTGCGCATTCACCGCCCCGGGATTTTGAAGACAGAGGACAGGCAGAAGAGGATCGCTCGCGCACAGGTACCCGGAGGCGGTGCAGTTTTCTGCTGATCTGGCACCCAGGTCCAGATTTGAGGCCACAAAGGTCCGGGCTTGGGGTGGAATAAATTTATGGGTGGCATGCTGCCCAGCCGCATTAAAATTTGCTCACATACAGAGCACTGGGAATGCAACACGCAGAAAACAGCATGTCCTGTCCCCAGTTCTCTGAAAAGAAGATACTTATGCACGGGTTGGGGGCTGATAGAGGCAGCGAATGGGGCGGAAAATTAAGATCTCGCACTGGGGGGCACCGGCCCAGGGTATCAGGTAAGTCATTACAGTCACTGGGGGGTGCCTAACATTTTGGCACCCCCAGTGATTTTACCTTTTCCTTCTCCTTTAATGTTTAAATAATTTTTTAGCAAACTTAAGGTATCAAATTACAGGAAGACCCCTTATCTGGAAAACCCCAGGTCCTGAGTTATAACATATAACAAGATAAAAAGTCCCATACCTGTACATGCTTAAAGGACTTAAAGTTATTTCACGGGGGGAATGATGCCAAAATGTTTGGAACCCTCCAGTGAAATAGGTCACTAAGGTTATTCCCCAGGCTGGTGCTCCTGTTAGGGGAAAACCGCACCAGCCTGTGAAAAAAACTCTGAGCGCCGCGCTGGCATCTCCTTGGTTGAGCAAATTTTACTGGGTATATTCTATTGCGCATGTGGAAACAGGAAATCGCACAGAAAAGGTAAATAAAATCGCTAGAAAGGTAAGTAAAATGGCAGCACAGCGCTCAGACAGTTATTTTCACAGTCTGGTACAATTTCTTTCCTAGAGAAAGCACCAGCCTGGGGAAAAAACTTAGTGATTTATTTCACAGGGGGGGGGCGGGTGCCTAACATTTTGGCATGCCTCAGTGAAATAGACTTTACATGTCATTTAAATAAAGGAAGTATCTGAAAAAGCCTACTGTCTGCCCCAAAAACACTTAGCAATATATATTTCCACTATATCTAAAAGTTATCACGATGTTTCTGAACCTGTTCCCTGGAAGAAGGGACAAACGATGAAATCAGTGGCAAAGAAAGGACATGGAAACTGAATGGGTCTGTAAACTGTGTTACATTACACATGGGAACCAAAACAAATCCCATCTTCAGTGAAAAATACCAAAATAATATCGACTGCAGAAAAAAAACATTTTTATAACAACTATAACTTCTACTCCAGTCTGTGTAGTCACTATTTTGCAATAAAATATAGAAGATGCCGAAGGAAAAGATATTAAGTGTGAATTAAGGTGTGGATATTGTGAGAAAGAAATCTAATCAACTGCTAAAGCTGAATTGAGTCTCAGTGCAGAAAATATTTACTCAGTATAACATGGATCCTGGCTACTCCCAGCTTATTCTCTGACTCAGTCCATCACAGAGTAAAGGGAAGTGCTACATTAGTCACACACTCACAAAAACTAGTTGCAAACATAGAAAAATAATACATTTACTCCATATTTGAAGGTAAATAAAAAAAAACACCATAGAAGCATAAACATCATTTTGTTAAGGTGATTTTCCCATTTAAAAAATTATAGGAGGACGCAGAGGTCTGTTTTGACACCACGCTAAAAAATGCTATAAGCCTTAAACACCATATGCCTATGTTGGAAACTGAGCCTAGTTAATAGCGCTTTTACTATACAAAAGCTGAGAATAAACTGGTAAAGATTACCTTATAAACACTGCTTAGTGATTTCACTTGCTGACTAAGTAAAGCTTGCATACTGTAATTTATATTACTTACATCCCAATGGAACACTTAAGTGATGTATTAATGTGACCATTCATGGGCAGACCCAAACGGCACTCTGACTAAGTGGGCAGATACTGTATGAGGCATCAGTACATGTGTATGGCCACCTGTGTTGATACTTTCAGCAGGAAGGGAAGAGGGATTATATGGGAGAACAGCCTCCCTCAACTGGCCATGCATGCCCTGAAGGTACAGCAGTATGGTCAAATGGCAAAACAGCCCAAAACATCTGGGCATGTATGGTCAGTCAGCAATATATTCTTATTTTTGCAATAGGAATTTATAGCAGTATGCTATGAGTCCTGCAAATATATTTTTCTTTGTGCAGATCACCCGCAACACGCAAAAAATCATGGCTGAATCATGATTTCATGTACTTTGCAGGGCCCCCTACAGGGGAGCAGGCCTGAGGCCTCGCGGCCACAGGCTCTGCTTCCTCTGTAGTTACGGCACTACATCCAAGTGCCAGCCCCCCAAACTGAAATGTAGGCAGCACTAAATGCTATAGATGTTATATGGACCTATTTCAGCATTCAGGAAGTGTTAATGGGAATTATCAGTCCCACCCTGCTGTAATTAAATATTTTATCTATATGCATAACTGATTCTGATCTCTTTAATGGTTTCTAAATTCCCTATCTGAACAATGTGAGCTCCAGCGCCAATATTAATAAAGTATGAAATCATGAGAAACCTTGCCGACAAGCTCATTAAGATCCTGCCACCGGAGATATATAGAGGCTATTTCAATTCAAGAGTCGAAAAGAAACCATTTTTTTTTTTTAAATAATATTTTGCATCTTGTTTAAACTAGAAGACATCTAGCAAAAAATATGTTCTTCAGTCTGAAATGTTATTAGGGATTTAGAATCTGAGTTTTAAGGTGGTACTATGGTGTGAGATGGGAATAAACTAAAAGTCTGCTGTTGTAAGCAAGCTACTACAATCAGGTACACGGTATAGTAGTCTATAATTTAAGACTTGAAAGCAAACTGCATCTGTGTTAAAGTGTCAAGTAAAAATTTAAATACCACTGAAATGCTCACTTATCTATATTACAGCCCTCTTACAATATTGCATTCAGACTAAAGGTGGCCATACACGCACCGATAATATCGTACGAAACCTTGTTTCGTACGATATTCGGTGCGTGTATGGTATGTCGGCGAGTCGACCGATATCGCAGGAAGCTGCTGATATCGTCCAACTCGCCGATCGGACCAGTTTGAAAATTTTGATCGGGCGCCATAGAAGGCACCTGACCAAAATCTCCCTTCAGCGCTGAATCGGCAGAAGGAGGTAGAAATCCTATTGTTTCTACCTCCTTACCTGCCGATTCAGCCCTGAATGGTGTGTGGCGGATCTGAAGATGTTTCGTGCGACCGATGGTCGCACGAAACATCGACAGATCGCCACGTGTATGCCCAGCTTTAGATGGTAATGTTTCCATCAATATAGTAAAGCATTAATGAGCTGGTACTGTATTTCAGGTTACTAGATGAAAACCAGAGAAGCAACCATACCTGAAGGTACACTGGGTACTAAACCAGGAAGGTAAGACCATCATCATACAGCAACATCAAGTTACACAGTGCTTTACAACAATATTCCATCATACTGGTAACTCACAATACATTAACAAACAAGGGTTATAGAATATGAACAGTAGAAACAAAGGGGCCTGCTTAAAAACCACAAAGAAAAATGTCAACTCAGATACTCCAGACATAAAGCCCTAACATGGGCAAAGGGTTTATACCTGGACAGGGTTTAGAGAGTAAAGGTGGCCATACATGGGCTGATTCTAGCTGCCCCTTAGACCGATTTGGCAGCTTATCTGCCTGTATATGGGCACTAACAACTGGCCTGCCCGACCGACATCTGGCCTGAAATCAGCTAGATCTCTACTGGGCAGGTTTGATTTTTCGCCGGATCTGGGACTGAATGGGCTCATTGATGCAGTCCCTGAACCTACGGGTGCCTATAGCCGCCGTTCTAATTCAATTGTTTGGCCCCAGGGCAAAACGACCAAATTAGCCCGATATCGCCCACCCATAGGTGAGAAGAGAATATCCACTCGCTTGGTGACCTCGCCAAGCAAGTGCATCTTAGCGTGTATGGCCACCTTAATATGCCAGTTTGTACCGTTCGCCCTACTTTAGTATTATACATGAAACAGAGAACCACGTTTCCCTAGCGTTGCAAGGTGAAGGAAGAAATAAGACTGGGCTGCTATTTAATTCTGATCTAGCTATAAAAAAGAGGTCTTCCACCCAAAAACTATTTTTGCATATTTTAAGAAAATGTAATTCTAAGCAAAAATCCAGTCCAAACCTTTAAATTTTCAGCAGTTTAAAGTTATTTGTAAATGTCATTACTATTAAAAGCTGCATCTGCCTGGCAGTTTATATTCTCTGCACCCCTAGCTCTGACTCCTGGAACAACGTTGCACACCATCTGAACAAACATGTAGAGGAGCTCTGACTCCTGTTACATTATTTAACCCTTTTACTGCCAGCTGTTTTGGTCAAAGCGGAACAATTTTTGAACATTTTGCACTGTTTCACTTTAGGGGCCTTCCTTTTAGTTTATCCAGGAAAACAATATATCGTTTTTTTCAGAACAACCTAAGCTTTCAAAATATGGTAGAATTTTTGTGTAATTCCAATTCTGTAACAAGATATAGGCTTCTAAATGTCTAAAAATGCAAAAAAATCAAATTTTCCATAATATAAACACACATACTAGAAACAAAAATTATTTTATGCACGAATATACAACTGATTTGGAATGTCCCATGTCTCCTGAAAGTGCCAATACCAAATATATATAGTTTTATGGAGATTTGCCACTTGTATAGGTCAAAAACTGCCAGCAGTACACTACCAAATTTCCAAAGCACTGCTCCAGAAAGCTGCATACTTTAGATTTCAAGGACAAAATTTCCACTAACAGAAGGTTTATCCCAAAAAATTGTACATTTTTGGAAAGAACAGATTCTGGGGAATACACAACTATCTGTCTACTCCAAACTATCAAGTCGCAATGCTTTCCTAAAGTTATTGGTTTTTATCAAAATTTGTGATTTTTTTTAAAAATTGCTTCAAAGCTTCCAGTCTATAGTATCTTATCTCCTACAGGTCATAAAGTAACCAAATAAAACACCCTAAATATGAAAAATATGGGGTCCACTGAACAGTTTGATGCCCAATATGTATAGGTTTAGCTAAGTATGTGGCATGTAGGGGCCCCAATGTGAACATACCCCCATATGATCTATCATTTCTGTTATTTCAGCTCCTGCAAAATCAACACATTTGCATCATTATATGTGGGATAAAGCTAGTAAAAAGTATGCTCACCCCAGAAAGTCATATGTTTTTGGAAAGTACACATTCCCCCGAATCTAAAATGGGTACCCATGTCTTTCTACTCCAAAGTACCAAGCCGCACAGCTTTTCTAAAGTTAGCAATTTTGATGACATTTCCAAAAATCCCCTCAAAGCTTCCAGTTTGCAGCATCTTATCTCCCACATAGCATTAGGTACCAAGATAAAACACTCCGAATTTAAACACCAGGGGTACACTGAACAGTTTGATGCCCAATATATATAGGTTTACCTAAGTATGTGGCATGTAGAGGCCCCAATGTGAACATACCCCCATATGATCAATCATTTCTGTTATTTCAGCTCCAGCAAAATCAACACATTTACATCATTTATGTGGGATAAAGCTAGTAAAAAGTATGCTCACCCCAGAAAGTCATATATTTTTGGAAAGTACACATTCCCCCGAATCTAAAATGGGTACCCATGTCTTTCTACTCCAAAGTACCAAGCCACACAGCTTTTCTAAAGTTAGCAATTTTGATGACATTTCCAAAAATCCCCTCAAAGCTTCCACTTCGCAGCATCTTATCTCCCACATAGTGTTAGCTACCAAGATAAAACACCCTAAATTTGAACGCCAGGGGTCCACTGAACAGTTTGATGCCCAATATGTATAGGTTTACCTAAGTATGTGGCATGTAGGGGCCCCAATGTGAACATACCCCCATATGATCAATCATTTCTGTTATTTCAGCTCCAGCAAAATCAACACATTTACATCATTTATGTGGGATAAAGCTAGTAAAAAGTATGCTCACCCCAGAAAGTCATATATTTTTGGAAAGTACACATTCCCCCGAATCTAAAATGGGTACCCATGTCTTTCTACTCCAAAGTACCAAGCCACACAGCTTTTCTAAAGTTAGCAATTTTGATGACATTTCCAAAAATCCCCTCAAAGCTTCCACTTCGCAGCATCTTATCTCCCACATAGTGTTAGCTACCAAGATAAAACACCCTAAATTTGAACGCCAGGGGTCCACTGAACAGTTTGATGCCCAATATGTATAGGTTTACCTAAGTATGTGGCATGTAGGGGCCCCAATGTGAACATACCCCCATATGATCAATCATTTCTGTTATTTCAGCTCCAGCAAAATCAACACATTTACATCATTTATGTGGGATAAAGCTAGTAAAAAGTACGCTCACCCCAGAAAGTCATATATTTTTGGAAAGTACACATTCCCCCGAATCTAAAATGGGTACCCATGTCTTTCTACTCCAAAGTACCAATCCACACAGCTTTTCTAAAATTAGCAATTTTGATGACATTTCCAAAAATCCCCTCAAAACTTCCAATTGGCAGCATCTTATCTCCTACATAGTGTTAGGTACCAAGATAAAACACCCTAAATTTGAACGCCAGGGGTCCACTGAACAGTTTGATGCCCAACATGTATAGGTTTACCTAAGTATGTGGCATGTAGGGGCCCCAATGGGAACATACCCCCATATGATGTATCATTTCAGCTCCTGCAAAATCAACATTTACATCCTTTATGTGGGATAATGCTACAAAAAAAGTACACTCACCCCTGAAAGCCATATATTTTTGGAAAGTACACATTCCCCCGAATCTAAAATGGGTAAACATTTCTTTTTGCTCCAAAGTACCAAGCTGTAAAGCTTTCCTAAGTTTGCAGATTTATATGACATTTAAAAAATCGCATAAAAATGTTGTAATTTGCCGCATTTATCTCTCACAATTTCTTGATAAAGATCAGATAAAGGCAAATCACCCCAAATAGGAACACCTATGGTCTAATGAACAGTTTGATGCCCAAAATGCATAGATATACCAAAGTCTGCGGTATGTACTGACCCCAAAATGAAAATAGCGCATAAGGATTTCTCGCCTGCCAGCTCAGCTTTTGCACACAGAGCCCCCTGTCAGTGTATTATGTGCCGAAACTTACCTAACTATACAGAGACCCCCACAAAACCATATATTTTTGGAAAGTACACATTCTGACAAATCCAACAAGGGTAAAGAGTCCTTTCTACACCAAAGTACCAATCTGCAAAGCTTTCCTAAAGTTATTGGTTTTCATGACATTTCAGAAAATCGCCTAAAAATGTTGCAATTTGCTGCATTTATCTCACACAATTTCTTGCATACAAAGGCAAGTCACCCCAAATAGGAACACCAGAGGCCTACTGAACAGTTTGATGCCCAATATGCATAGATATACCCAAGTCTGCGGTATGTACTGACCCCAAAATGAAAATAGCGCATATGGATTTCTCGCCTGCCAACTCAGCTTTTGCACACAGAGCCCCCTGACAGCGTATTATGTGCAGTAACCCCCCTAACTATACAGAGACCCCCAGAAAATCATATATTTGTGGAAAGTAGGCAAAGTTATTTTTGTACACCAAAGTTACACCTGGCAAAGCTACGCTAAAAACAGATTAGGAACACTTATACAGGGATAAAATGTAATTAGTAATTAGTGGTCAGAATATCTGATCCAATAGTCACGCTGTCAAAATAAACAGTTTTTAGGTAAAAGAAACTAAAAACAAAGTGGTAAAATGAAAAAAAAAAAACCCAAAGTGTTTGTGTATACATGTATGTACATGTGTAAAAGTTGTGTTATAGTGTGTAAGTGTGTATATGAGTGTAAATAAGTGTATAAAAGTGTGAAAAATGAAAAAAAAAACTGCTAAAATGTGTGCTGTAAGTGTGTGTAAATGTATGTAAGTGTGTATAAATGTATGTAAGTGTGTAAATGCAAAAATAAAAAAAAACTCCTTACCTGTCCTGAAGACCCGATCGCCTCCTCCTCAGTGGGCCGGCGCTGGGGGGGAAGAAGGAAGCAGCAGACGCAATGCGATCGCGTCTGCTGCTTCCTGGAGGGTCCTGCGACACGATCGATCGCAGGACCCTTATGACAGCCCCCCTGGCACGTTAGAAGCTCTCGACACATGCCGCCGCTGCAGAGAGCAGCCCTTAAATGCCAACGATGTATGGGACACGTCGTTGGCATTTAAGCCCTTTTACTGCCACGACGTATCCCATACGTCGTTGGCAGTAAAAGAGTTAATGGTTCAGAGAACGGAAGGGGGTAAACAAATCCTGCAAACCAACTGCAACAACTACAACTACAAATAAACAGTGAACGACTGTAATTAATTTACATTGGCAAAGAAATATATTTTCTTTTACAGTGCAAAAATTAATTCTGATAATCCTAATGAATATTACAATGACTTATAAAATAATAACCATACTATAGGCTACAGTAAGCAAAATCAAAACAATATGCACATGTTTGGTTTGACCTGTTTATATTGGTTGGACTGTGAGCCAGGTTTATTGACAAGAAATGGGGGGAAGTGGAAAAAGCAGATATTGCAAAGATTTTCATAGTAAATTTAAGTAAATGTGTTGATTTATTAGTTATCTCATGTAATATAGTTTATTTTTAAAACTTGGTAAAGGATTTCCCTACAAAATGTTCTTATTCTGCCAGTCTGGGCAACTGTCCTTGTCCTTCAGCTTGAATACTGCAGACTGTAAAACTTGGGAATATAAAGTAAATAACAGCTGTTGCAATTACGCTGAATGCAAAAAGACAAAACTGTTATCGTGCTCTATCAGAAGAAGCCTTCAGCAAAATGTCATTATGGAATTAATAGTCTGTAATGTTGGACTGGAATGAAACCTTATACCTGAATAGTAGGGTATTATGATTATTTGCTTTGTTACATACAGACGCCCACAAATTAGACGTCTCACATTTAACCACCAAAGCAATTAAATACATATAAAGACAATGGCTCTTCTTCAAAACCCACAAAGCTGCCCAAGGTTTTCTCTCCGTAGCTGCATTGCAAATAGGGATTTGGTAATTATTCTCATTAAAGAACAGATTAATTTACAGAGGAATACTGATATACAAATAAAGGAGTAGATAAATTCTGAAGGCCATGCCAAACCTACAGGGGCAGAAGAGAGAAGCCTGGCTGGGTTGGCTGGGTGGCTATTGGAAACCTGGGGTCCCTACCTGTAACCCCTAACCAGCAGAGAATAGTGTTTTGGAACTAAGCCTTCATAATTCTTGATAGACAAATTAGTACAGATCTACTACTGTTTTTCTTTTTTTTCTTGTTTAGCTCTAGTACTTCTGAGCAGCAATATATTCACAGTGGAAACAATCATATATATAGCGCTGTAATACAACAAGCATATTATTACAGTACCTCCTCGATCACGTGCTGCTAAATTACTCCCATTCTTCAATGTGACATCCAGCTGGTACATTCCGAGATTAGGGAAAGAATAGTCAGTAGTACATGTCCCCACGTTGTTGTTGTTCTTCTGAAAAATTCAACAAAGAAGGGGGTGAGAAGGTGGCGGGGGGCTGCATGCTGCCGTTGATTATTCTAGAAGTAGGGCTTTATATTAGCTAAACTGATAAACTACATTGGGGAGAGGGCAGGTCTCCTTTATGCTATTTTTTTTGTAGGCAAACCAGTTTTATAGGCAATATGCAATTATATGGATGGAGAACACTTTCCATGTTATTTTCTTTTTTGTTGCAATGAATGGTGTCGTATAAGCCAAAAAAGCAGAAGACTGTGATCAATCTTTTTATATTACTGTATTTAATCTTTTTTTGTTGATGACAGCAACCCCCAGTATAATCTATAAACTCATAAAGCCTCACCTTGCTCTGGCTGACTACACAATTGATTCTCAAGTAAACCCCCCCCCCCCACTATCACCTTGCTTCAAATCCTGCCCTTACTGTGTCTTCCCATGCAATCTCCTTTGTTTCTACTATGCAAATAATTGATAAAACAGAATATCAACCAGAGTGGTTCATTTGTCCTTATTTTCATTTACTTTAGGTTCAGCAGTACAGGTTCATTTTTAGCAGAGTTAGCACAGTTTGAATCTGCAAATCATTTTAAGGTGCCAATGTAAGGCTGAATTACCATGAAAATCTGACAAAGCATGAAATAGCTTTGAGAGACTGTGTCTGGTATGTGGATCTTTCCAGACTACTATTTCTAAAATGAAGAGTTAATGAAAAGTTAGAAACTGCTTCTAATAAAGTGTCCTGTGTATGGACTGCATATTGTATATTGATGATTACAGGAAAACAAAACCCATAATTACCAGGCCAATTTGTTAAGATATGACTGTATTTCCTAACTTTTTACTACAGGCCCACTCTCCCCTTTGTTGTAGATATTGCCCCTTGCATTTTGCTGTCTGCTCCCTGTATCCCCTGCACGGCCCTGGCAGGGTACATGCCAGTACAGGACTTCTCCTATGATAACTGTGCTGCACATGTTCCCCATTTTATTAGGCACAGGGGATACCTGTAAGCAAGCAGGAAGATGTTGGTGGTGCCTTCTGTTGTATAGTACCCTGGGCTGAACATTTATGAAAGTGAATAGGGTAGCAATCACTAACGAACTGGCTCCCCGGTAGTGTAGGTTTAGTTTACCTTTTACCCTTTCCATGCTACATGATCTCGCACCTGTTGGCTTGCATGTCATCCAGAAAGTAGAATGTACAATGCTGGTATTTCTGTGGTACCACTGTAGATGCTATGAATTGTGGCATGGAAGAAGAAAAAAGTCTAGTAACTATTATAATGTTTTTTTTCGAATAGGTGACCAGTAAATGGTGCTTGCTTATTAGCTGGAAATGAAAGATGGAATCTTCTGAAAAAAAGTATGTCTGGTTACCTTTATAACTGTCTGTACAAATTAAAAAATCAAACTTTACAGAAGTTACAAACAATCTTTAAAGACAACAAACCACCACAGTAAATGTAATCTATCCATTTCACACCTTAATGTTCAATTCTTGCTTGGTCACTTGATTTGTGTACAACATTCTGTATTTTATATATATATATATATACATATATAATCTGGAATAATACATGATGTTCGTATTGCAAACCCAAGACAGAACTCATTAGTTACTGGGTTAACCAGAAGATTCTTTGGTACTCAGCTTGGACAGACCAAGGGTACTATTGTTGGAGTCTATAGAGAATGCCAGTATGGCAGTACGGCTTTCACAGGAAAATAAATATTATACAATAAGATACACTTATAAGAACAAAATCAGTCATGGAAGTCAAAGAGAGTATGATTTATAATTTAAAGAATGCACCAAATGATCCACTAATAATGAAACTGTAAAACTCACCACTAAGGAACCTAATGCACAAGCAATGGAAAGCAGAGTAATAGAAATTTACTGGAAATTGTTGGCAGGCACATACCTGAACCCATTCAAGCCAGAGTTAAAAAAGATGTTATTTAATTAATGCCAGTTCCAACAGAACAAGCTTAACATGTTTCATGCCTAAAAGTCCCCGTGGTAAAAATAAAATACATTTATAACATAAATGTTATAATTCTATCTATCATATTTAGAGTGATATGGCTTCCTAAAGATTTCAGGCTTAAAATTCTGTCTGTAAGAGCAAGGGCACATGGAGCCATGGTGACCATACTTTTTTAAAAATGCGGGCAATGGCGTAAATATGCATTGAGAAACCACAGCACTTTTTGTGTGTGTCTTTCAACCAGGCGTATTTACACACCCAAGATGCACTGACGCTTCTAATCCTGTCTCCCAAAAGTCCCCGTGGTACATCCACACTCAAAGACGTCATTATGTTTACAAAATAACCCAAATGTAACAAGGTAAAGTAGCCCAGCGTCATTGTGTAACCTAATTACAGCAACAGATAATACACAGCATATAAAAGTCTAGTGTATTCTCTACCTTGCGGACATTGTTCTATGGATGAGTTCTATTTTCATTCCATATTGGCACTTGGCAAAGGTCTGCGTACCCTGGCGGTTGAAATTTCATATACACCTTGTGGGATTACAATGATATGGATCATATCATTGCCTATGGGGCTACACTTTGGGTGTATTTATGACACTGCCTGTGTTTTAAAAAACACATTTTAAAAACGGAAAGCACAACCATGATGCTATACCTCATGTCTGTTTGTGTAGCTTTCACTCTCTGTAAGAAAACTTCCCCAGCTCCAGTGACACAGCAGCAATAAATCTGAAGCTCACTACTGGAACTAGGTTTGTTGCTTTAGAACGATTATACTGTAAAGACAAAGATTATGACCCAGCAGGGCACAAAGCATGAAAATGTTATAAAGAGAAAATATTGAAAGGCAAATCTAATATTATTATCTCTGATTTCTATTTTGTGACGATGTTAAAGTTTGTCTTAATTTTTTTATGCAGAATTTTACTGTGGTTAGCAGTGGAATATTCAGTAACATATTTGAATGCACTTTGCATTTTACTCATCGCATTTCACAGCAATCAGTTTACTGTACCTCCAGGTACCAAGTGAGCTGCTGTCTCTTGTTACCAAAGAGAGTGTTCTTGGTGGCTAAGCTCAAATTAGTCACTGTGCTGCTGGCAGAAGCAAATAATATTTATTGTAAACTTGATCTCAATGATTAAATGACATAAATCTGAGTGACATGCAATGTTTCTTTCTAAGCATTATTATGGCTATAAATGCTGGTTGGCATCTGTGGATGACAATAATGAAACTTTAAGCTCCCCCATCACTAATAAATAATATTCAGTGTAGGCCAACAGGAGTAATTCAAATGCACAGGTGTGGAACCTGTTTTTCTGTAAAACCCAACATGCAGAATGCTACAAAATGTACAATTTCTATTTTCATATTTAAGCAAAAAAAAACAAAAAACTCATGTTTTTACTATTTTTCCTTTTTTCTGTAATAATAAAATAGTACCTTCTACTTGGGTGAGATTTAATTTCATAAGAGAAAACTTTTCTCCAAATTCAGTTCCAGCTTTTTTCTGATTTCTGTTTTCACATAATAAACAGTGAGATAAGTTTTTTCTCGATGAATTGCATCTGGCTGTATGGGAAAATCTGGAACTGAATTAGGAGATATTTTTTTTTTCTCATTAAATTGAACTTGTCCCAATATGAATGAACTTATTGTGGGGAGAGTTAGTAAGCAAAAAAAAATGCTTCCAGACTTTGATGTTTACATGTATTTTTCTTATAAAACACCTGAAAATGCAGTTGAATTCCATAGGGTCAGATAACTAAGTTTTATGCAGACTGATGAATAGGCCTAAAATTTATTGAACTAAAGGCCATAAAGATTATTAATAAAAATATTTTTCTTTCCTAATGTTACAACATACTATTTACTGTATTTGAAGTACCTCACTCTCCTATTAGTACACAGAACATGCAGTAATAAACCCATGGATATCTGGCTGTATAACCATTCCATTACATTTGACTCACTCCAAGAAAGCTCCTGAGAACTGCAGAGCAAGAGAGCGGAAACAAATCTGTCCATGAGATGTAATGACTTTAGGCAGTGAGAAGCACAATAGCTTTTAGGTCTATGGAGGTTCCTATTGCAATGGATTTTAGATCAGAAAGAGTAGGCACCCCCATTATTATTATTATTATTATTATTAACAACACATATTTAGAAACCACCAACATATTCCACAGTGTACAATAGATGGATATATCCACAATACTACAAGCCCAAATTGATTATCCTAAAATTGCTAACATGACATCAAATAAAATAACAATTTGACATACAAGAAATGTGCTAAGCAATTGATAACATGCTACAATAAAAGAGAAGCAACAATATTGCGCTCATGGTATCTGCAATAATACAGCCAATGTTTCCTCTTTTGGCTGCATGCACAACTAAAATTCTTTTGTTTGTATTTTCAAAAACTGGTGTGCGCAGTACACAATTAAGTGTCTTTACACAAAATTCTTTGTGGGCACCACAATTTACTGTGTGCGCTGGTCTCAGCACACAGCTTAGAGGGAATGCAGCCAATCAAAATACCCCTCACATTTTTAGAAATAGAAAATAAATTCCTTTCATTCTACGGCTGAAAAATACCTACAATTTTTTGTCATACTGTATTACCATAGAGCATTTAAGTTTGCCAGCCCTGACTCTGCAAATCTGCTAGAACCAATAACATGGAGCAAGGGCCAAAACTAGGAAGAGACAGAAGTGGCAGCTGCCTAAGGTGCAACTGGGTGAAAAGCACAGCCTGGGGGGAAAATGAGCAAGCAATCAGTGGGGAAATAAACTTCATCATCATTCCTGATACCAGTTGCGTAACAACAATGTGCCAGGTACCCCCGCAAAAGAATGTTCTGAAGGGGCCTGGCCCAAACAGAAGCCCCTACTCGGCCCTTCTTCCAGTTTCCCAACCACTCATGTTCCCCACTCCATGCCTGATGGCACAAGGATAGGTAAGAAAGTGGCTGGGGAGGGAGCATTTCTAGCAACAATAGGGCAAGCAGACCCTGTGGTCTGGGCCCCCAGGCGTCTGCTTCGTGTCCGGTTATGCCACTGCTTGATACAGAGACAATATGACTCAGTACTTCCATGTTCTGTTATTCACATCAGCCCCTGGATCAGTAGAACAATCTAATTTCCCTCTAATGCCTTACAAACCCACAGGGTCAATGTAATAAAAAAATAAATCTGTTAACCTACCAGTATGTTTTCAGATTGTGGAATGAATCCAGAGCACCTGTATAGCAGCAATGCAATGCAAATACAAGCTTACTCCAGCAAACACAATTAATGGATACAAATCAACATGATGCTGCACATTAACTGGCAGTTAAGACATGCAAAAATAAAAAGGAACAGCAGATAAAGCAATAGTATTTAAAAAATAAAAACGAACTGTAGTGCTTTGCTGAGCATTCTGAGGTTGCTTGTATTGTTTATTTAATGAAACTGAATCATGTCTCTAATTGCCTTAATAAGAGCAAATCCATAGTAGGAAGCTCTACTATCCATATGTTATTTATTAATGCAATGTACTTGCAAACACTTGTCTCTGTTCCCAGCATAATCTTCATTAATTAAAGTATCTTGCTGTACCACTCTTCCTTGAAGAATATTACAGAAGTAAAATAATTAACCTAAGAGTGGAAAATTAGAAGGCGCTGGTCTGTAGGCCCCTTTCCAGCACTGGTTTTGTTAAATTCAAATAAAATGCAAATAAATCATCTAGATTTGACAGTGCTTAACAAACAAAGCGACTTTATAGCTGTTTGTTTTGCTCGTATTATTTTCTTGGCACCCATAGGATTGCTAATTTCCAATCAACTTTATCTCTGTGTTTTTATAAATACAGTTTCATACCTATTGCCATGCAAAGGTATTCATAAACTTAACCAATTCTTTCATGTTGTGGTACATTCCTATAAATAGTATATATTGTCCAATTTAATGTAACAATGCTGGTGTACTGTCCAGTGTACCAACGTCAGTTTTATTCTTTCCATGTACTGCCTTGCACCAGTTAATCTAATTCTGTCCCCACTATAATTCAGTCTTTTATCTGTGTCTTCTTTGTCTCTTTCTACTAAATTGCTATTTTCTGAGCTACTACAAGTTCTGCTGCATGCCCTTACTGACCCCCAACCAATATGTTTACACAGACAATCTTAAAACATAAAGTCCTAGTCAGCTTTACAGAAAACCATGCAATTTAATCGATACATTATTTGTAATGTTCAAATGACCAATCCAACTTGAGTACCGGGGAGCAGAAGGCTGGTGGAACTATAGGAAAAAGAATGTTTCCTCTTCTTCAATCCCCTATATAGTTATACTTTGCCTTTAACTATACACAAATGGCTAAATATACATAATATAAATAATTAAGGGTTATACAATTATATATATATAAATTATAAATAACTAAGGGTGATGGGAGATGTAACTTACCCTTAGTTAGACGGGTGTCAGTTTAATATGTTTGAGATACATATCATTTGAATTGCCTGTGTTTACATATTTGTCACCTTTAACATCTGCTTATCTATGTCAACTTTTCTGGCTCACAGACAACAAAAAATAGATGTCAGCCCTGTCAATTGGTGACTCTTTTGTCCATGCAAGTGAGCAGAGTTCAAATAATAGTATAAAATATATACAATATTAAACCGTCTAGTCTAGTGTTTTAACAGTTGTAAGTTATGCTAAAGATATTTTTATACACTCAACACTCAGTAGGGCAAATTTACATTAGTGTAGTGACCCATAGCAGCCAATTGGCTCTAATTAGTGTGTTTGCAGTTGGAATAAGAGTCAATTTCTCTTTAGCTGCTATGAGTTACTGCTTTGGTGCACATATACTAGATGTTAGAAAATGAGCCACAGAATATTCATCCAGAAATCTAATTATTTACTCAATTTTTGCTGGCTAAATCCTAAACAATTATTTCATAATAATACAAAGATCCTTTGTACGGATACACTTAGGGGCACATTTACTAACCCACGAACGGGCCGAATGCGTCCGATTGCGTTTTTTTCGTAATGATCGGTATTTTGCGATTTTTTCGGAAAATTTTGGCGACTTTTTCGTTATCAATACGATTTGTGCGATAAAACACGAGTTTTTCGTAGCCATTCCGAAAGTTGTGCAAAATCTTGCGATTTTTCGTAGCGTTAAAACTTGCGCGAAAAGTCGTGATTTTTTTCGTAGTGTTAAAACTTGCGCGAAACATCGCGCCTTTTAAGTTTTAACGCTACGGAAAAGGCGCGCAAGTTTTACCGCTACGAAAACATCGCAAGATTTTGCGCAACTTTCGGAATGGCTACGAAAAACTCGCGTTTTTTTGCGCAAATCGTATTGGTAACGAAAAAGTCGCGATAATTTCCGAAAAGTCGTAAAGTCGCCGAAAAAATCGAAAAAAAGTCGCACAATGTTCGTTTTCCAATCGGAATTTTTCCAATTCGGATTCGAATTCGTGTCTTAGTAAATCAGCCCCTTAGTTACACATTATTAGAGATTATTGATTCTAGAGAGGAGGTCCTTTATTACTCAGTTCTTAGTACAGTTTTTACTCCATGGTCTGGTATATATATTATAGGAATATATATTATTGTATATAGGTATTGTTTTATATAGCAGTATATTTTTACTTTTCATGTGCTCTGCGTTTAGTAAAAAATACTGATTTTCAAAGTAATTGCTGTCCAGTTTCATCTGTTTTCATGCTCTAACTGGTATGCAAATGTGTAATAAACTGTAGTTTTTGTTTATTTTCTATTTCCTGTTATTTGCATATTGGCAACACATTTCCGCAACACTTTACAGAGATCATTCAAATCAGTCCATGCCCCCCCCCCAGAGGAGCTTACAATCTAATATAACTATCGCATTCACACACACAATGGTCACTTTAGTCAGGAGCCAATGAACCTGTCTGTTTGCATTCTAAGGGGCACATTTACTAACCCACGAATCCGAATCCGAATTGGAAAAATTCCGATTGGAAAACGAACATTTTGCGACTTTTTCGTATTTTTTGCGATTTTTTCAGCGCCTTTACGACTTTTCGGAAATTGTTGCGACTTTTTCGTTACCAATACGATTTGCGCGAAAAATGTGAGTTTTTCGTAGCCATTGCGATGCGCTCGTATCTTGTCGCGGCTTTTTCGTATTGAGCGCTCGTAAGCGGCGGGCGAAACTTTCAGACTTAGCATGATTTTGGAAGCCTCCCATAGGACTCAATGGCACCCTGCAGCTCCAACCCGGCCCAAGGAAAGTCTCCCATAGGACTCAATGGCACCCTGCAGCTCCAACCTGGCCCAAGGAAAGTCTCCCATAGGGCTCAATGGCACTCTGCAGCTCCAACCTGGCCCAAGGAAAGCCTCCCATAGGACTCAATGGCACCCTGCAGCTCCAACCTGGCCCAAGAAAAGTCACCATACTGAAGCTTGAATGAATCCGAATCTTTCGTACTCGAAGGCTACGAAAAAGTCGCGACTTTTCGCGCAAGTAGTAACGCTACGAAAAAATCGCCAGATTTTGCGCAACATTCGGAATGGCAATGAAAAAGTCGCGACAATTTTCCGAAAAATCCCCAAATACCGATCATTACAAAAAAAAACGCAATCGGACGCATTCGGCCAGTTCGTGAGTAAGTAAATGTGCCCCTAAGTGTGGAAGGAAACTGGAGTACCCATAGGAAACCCACACAGACATGGGGAGAATATACAAACTCTCTACAATCAATCTGTCCAACCAGCAGGTCCAACTAAACTAATTCTTGGTGACAAATGTCCTATTTTTATATAAGATAGATTTTGTTCTACAGTTCTGTAGAGAGCCATAGCTGGTCCTTTCAGACATACAGCTCACCAGTGTCACACCTTACATATCTGTTCTTGAAAAAGCAGTAAATCAGTAGCATAAATTAACAGATTCATAACCAGACTATGTCACTTGCCCATATAAGAAGATTAATAACCACTTTTACACAGACAAGTGGCATATATAAACATCTAGTATTGACTCCAAAACTAGGACTTTTTGGTCCCAGGAATTACACTGTACTTCCCATAAACAAGCTCATGGTTAAACATCAAATATTTTAATGTGAGAGAACATTTGAACAATTTTCCAGCTACAAAAAAGGTCCAAATAATTTATGGCGAAGGGAATGTTTGACTCCAAAACAAGGACATCTTTTTCTCTGGAATTACAATGTACTTTCCATAATCAAGTGAATGGATAAAAGACCCCTTATAGGAAGTCATGATTTATCAAATATTTGAATGTGAAAGATCATTAGAACACAACAATTTCCCAGCAAGTATTTATGTTAAGGGGATAAAACCATGCCTGCTTTGAGGAGGTGTACCTATGCTCTGGGGTTGAACATGTCCCCAAAAGCTCAAATGTAGTGTGACTAGTTCCTGTCCCATGTCTATATATGGGGATAGAGTTGCCACCTGGACGGTAATTCACTGGCCTGGCCGGTAAAATACCAGCCAAGGCTGGGGCTGCTATTACAAATTTACCAAAAATTAAAGCAGGTTAATTTGCAATCCATAGTGTGCATAGTGTGCTTTGTCTAGCCCTGCCCCCCTACTACATCATGACTCTATACTATAAGGTTGTTACCTTTGCTTTTACCAGCCCATAATGTACAGGGTGGGTTGGAAGAGGTATACTATAGAGTCTACCTCTTCCAACACAAGTCTCTTGTGAGAGTGAGAGTGTATGTTGAGAGGGCCTACAGACTCTTCCTCCAATATTTCTGCAAGGGCCAAGCTACGGTAAGGAGTTGCGCTCTACCTTTAAAACAGCTGCTAAATGATCCCCCCCCCGAGCATCTTTAGCACTGCAGTCGCTTGTGACCTTGTATGATATAAGGCTGAAGTGCTGACATTTAATTAGAATTAGACTCCCTATGGCTAACTGAAAAAAGCAAGAAGCAGTGTTATTACAAGTATCTGTAAGTAAAATAATGTCACAGCAATCTTAGGCTTATGGCATTGTGGGAGGCTGTTGGAAAGATTAAAACTACCCACAAGCTAATGTTTAAATAGCATTGCTTTGTTGACAGTGCAGATTGTTTAAAACAAGCACAACAAAACCTACATAACTAATGAAAAGGGTAAGAAGGAAAAAAATGCCACTTAAGAGAAGTAATTCGAATGTTCGGCCATTATCGAATGTGAATTATTAATGTTTTACCTCAAAATCTCACTCCTGACTCTAATTACTACTGTCACAGAACTAAAATATTTATATCTTTGGCTAAAACATCTAGAAATGAAATAAGCCCTTGGAAACTGCTGCATTGCTAGAGGAATAGATTTAACAATCCATTAATTTCCCTTAAAAACATCTATTATATATATGTGCATATAAATTGCTATGTGCCCTCACAGCATCATTTACTGACAATCTGCTGTGGATATACCATATAAAATTCTGTGTATATAAAAATGGGTATATAAAATGGACATGCATTTTAGAAATACCTGAATATTGGCAACACGGAACTATTTGCCCCATGTGGCCCAGAGGACGTGGGTGCATTGAAGGTATTAAGGAGAGTAGTTTGAGATGAGGTTTTCATGAGTTCCTGTTTCAGGCGGACTAACCCTGTTTCAGATTCCTTGTCTCTACGGAAACTTGACCCAGACAAGGGTCCCTGGCTCAGAAAACTGTCCCTGGAAGTCCCCGTGACAACAGAGCAGCCCCCCAGCAAATCGTTGCTATTCCAGGACAGAAAAAAACGAGTGATCATCAGGCACCTGACCACCTTCCCTCCTCCCACATCCTCCAAACTCACTACTCCGGGTTTTCTGTTGCAGAAGGAAGGAATATGTATAAAATTGTTTGGAGCTTTTCTAAGGAAATATATTTAGATTAAAGGAGAAGGAAAAGCTAGTAAAGAGCTAATCTCAAGCTGCAGGCATACCTTCAGTTGTCTCAATAGTGCCCTTAAGTCTCCCCATATTTCTCCTGTTCAGATGATCAGAAGCCAAACAGGCAGAAAAAATGCTGAGCTCTGTAAAGATAGTTCCCATAATGCCTCACTCCTGCACCAAGACCCAGACCAAGTGAATATGCTCAGTTAGTTAGACTATTAGTCAGCTTCCTGCTGATTGGCTCAGATCCACATTTCTAAGGGGGGGGCAGTGAGTTCCTAGTATTCTTGAGGGAGGGGGAGCAGGAGAGAGGAGACAGCAGAGAGCTGCATGCCTCTGGCACAGGAATTACAGACACAAGAAATCTTTTCACAGAGAAGTCAGTGCAGTGTTTCTGTGAGTGCTTATGGCTGTATTTACATAGACCTTTCTGATAAAGCTTACTTAGTTTTTACCTTTCTTTCGCCTTTAAAACACGTGGCTTTAATGTTGAGTTGGTGTACGGCAATGGGGGAGTGGGAAATGTGGGTGTGGCGTATCAAATGTTTGTGTGGTGTGATGCATGCACTGCAGCTCCTTCTTGTCCCTGGATTTCATTTTGAGAGGTTGAAGTGAATTAGAATATAGGTGGATCGGGGTCAAAGGTGTTTGGAGCAGCCTGGAAGGCTAGATATCCAGGTAAAGTTAAAATTATAGTAAAAGCTACTGAATTAAGGGATTGAATCTTGCCCTTTCATAATAATTTCCTTCCTACTTTTCTCTATTGCTTCGCCCCCCCCCCCTTTCTCCTTTCTGATGCTACGTCTCTCCTCCTTCCTAGTTTCCAGTAGTGCTTCTCTTTTTCACTTTCCAATAATTCTCCCTTTTTTATTGTGTTTCCCTACCACTCCATCAGTGCAGCAACTCATTGCAATGCTTTGTTTCTGCATACGTACAATATCCTTGCACAAAATGGTGGCACCGTAACTTTGATTTGGACTTATCATCAAGACCAAATTCTGACAAGGATGCATACAACCAAGAATATAAGTCTAATTGGTTTAACCCCTTCACTGCCAGCCAATATGGTGCTTCTCATACTTTTATTGCAAGCAGTTTTTGAACATGAGCTCTTTCACTTTAAGGGCATTTCCTTGTGGGAACTTTTAGTTTGGTCGAACCCCAAATGAAAATTTTTGTGAAAGATTTGGCTGAAAATTGGACCTAATCTGAATCCTATAAAAATAAAAGCTAAAAATAAAGCTAATGAAGGAATAAAAAGAACCGCCCTGCGAAAAAAATTCAACCTCCGTGTCTGTGTCACGAAAAGTCACGTGATTTTAAGCATTCAGATTCGGTTTGGCCAGGTAAATGGATTTGGCTGAATCCGAATCCTGCTGAAAACGGGGCATCCTGGCCGAATCCCAAACTGAATCCTGGATTCGGTGCATTTCTACTTCTGAATGTCTAAAAAATGAAAAACAATATTTTCCATGATATAAACACATATATCAGAAACAAAAAAATTTTTGATGCACGAAAATACAACTGATATGGAAAGTCCCATGTCTCCTGAAGGCACCAATATCAAGTTTATAGTAAATAGTTTTATGGAGATTTCTCACTTGTATAGGTCAATAACTCCCAACAGTACGGTAACACATTTCAGCACTGCTCCAGAAAGCTGCATACTTTAGTTTAGAATTCCACTAATAGTAGGTTTACCCCATACAGTTCTGGAAAGAATAGATTCTGACAAATCCAAATTAGGTAAAACTGTCTGTCTACTCCAAGCTACCAAGCTGCAATGTTTTTTACAAAAATGTGTGAAAGTTTTGAAAAATCGCTTCAGATCTTCCATTCTACAGCATCCTATTTCCTACAGGTCATAAGGTAACAATAAAAAAACATGCTAAATATGAATGCCAGGGGTCCACAGAACAAATTGTTTTCCAATACCTAAGTATGTGGAATGTAAGGGCTCCAATATGAATAAACCCCATATGACCAATCATTTCTGTCATTTCTGTGGGGTAAAGCTACAAAAAAGTAAGTTTACCTCAGAAAACCATATATTTTTGGAAAGTACACATTCCACTGAATCCAAAATGGCTACACGTCTTTCTACTCCAAAGTACTGAGCTGCAAAGCTTTCCTGCAATTGGTGATATTGATGACATTTCTGAAAATCACCTACAAATGATCACCCCAAATATGTGCCAGAGGCCTACGGAACAGTTTGATTCATAGATTTACCAATGTTGTATATACAGACTCCAAATTAAAAATAGTGCATATGAATTTTCTTGGCTGCCAACTCAGCTTCTGCAAACCCTGTTTAGAAAATGAACTTAGGGAGCAGATTAAAGTCATTTAATATTTCTCTGGTCAGTTCCAATCAAAACTGACCAGGAACATCTTGTGTACAAGCTGGGGTGCACTTTGCACCTGCAATGGTAAATGAGCCCTTAATATGACCATTTTAGCCAGAGTGACAAACTGGAATTCCTCTACAATCAAACTTAGTTTCTTGTTTTTGTAGGTGCATTATGTGACAATATACTTTTTTTTAAAAAATACAGTGAATTCACAAGCTTGTAAACTTGACTTGCATTACAGAATTGTATGCTAAGCCTGAGCTGTAATACAGTTAGCAAAAGATCAATATGTTTCTTGAAATGAAACTCTTTTTCCACTAATCTCAGCACCCTTTTGTTTGTCACAGTTTCTGCACAATGCATCCAATTAATGGACTTTAATGAACTTTAAAGCTTACCGATGCTAAAGCATTAATCTTAATGTATCGGGTGCTATGTCCACACAATATCATTGAGGGGAAGATGCACAACCGTTTGACAGTCTGTTAAGGGTTCATAGTTCATAGACAATGTACAGGTCAGTTGAGTAGATCCATGAATTACAAGCATTTGACAGCCTTTAGCTCCATCTCTATAATTTGATCTAGTTTGCTACACAATCTGCTTCCCAGCATGTAATATTACCCTGGTATGTTTCAACTTGGTTTCTTCTGAATCTGTTAAGAAGTGCAAGTAATTTTGCTTTGACAGTTTGCTTCATAAAAAAATTAAATTTGTAATGTAAATTTAAATAACATTTCCCAAAAGCACTATAAATATTATGTCTGCTCTTTTGCAAAGCAGCTTTATTAGTTTCTTATGGTTTTACCAGGGGTGCAGCAGAGGAGTCAGCATACCCAGCACTTGCAGAATTCTAGGGGTTCTGACTGATGTACAGCTTCAGTATACGTGCACCAAACATACAGGTACAGACTCAGAAATTAGTTGAGCTAAGTGAATAAAAATAGTCATATCAAAAGAATTGCCTTTGTGCAATGATATATAAAGCCCACAATCAAGCCTTAGACAACCTTCAACCATTATATGCTGCCAGGGCTTGCTGAGAGTTGTAGTCAACAATTTGACTTGACCAGCTATCCCTGCCTTCATTTTCTCCTGACAGCACACAAGAAAAAAATAATTATTAAATTAAAATATATAATTATTATAAATTGTAAACATTTACTGTTACTGGGGTGTCTATCCTTTAAACAGAATTTATTGAGGTCAGGGCTGGCGTCAGGGCCACTTTAAGGTACCAGTGGAAAGATTTCATTGGTAGGTCCCCTGCTCCATGAAATTTGTGATGAAGCAACTCTCTAGCACATGCATTTCAATATAAGGCAGGGAATGAAGAAATGGTCCATGCTTACTGAAGTAGACATGATCCTCTGGTGTGCTGCTCTGGACCTACAGCTATGGGAATGGGGTTGCCACCTTTGCCCACAGCAAACGCTGGAAAAAGTGGGTGGAACAATGACATCAAGGTCAGGCTGATGATTTGGTGGGGAGGCAGGACAATGATTTGGTGGGTGGGCAGGTGGCTTTGTAGTTGGGGCAATGGAGTCACAGACACTTGATTTAATGGAATTTGTTTCAGTTTTTACAACCCTAAAAACCAGAGAGGAGACCTAGAATTAGACAGCTCCTTAAAAATATGGGCTATCTAGTTTAAGACAGGTGGCAACTTTACACAGGAGAAGATACATGGCAAAATGGGGACACCACAATAAAAAAAATCAAAAAAATTAAAATGACCATGTTTTAGAGCTCTTCCAGTTGATTAAAATTAAAGGCCATCCCTGGAGGATGCTGCTGCCTAAGTTATACCAGATTCTGGAAGGCCCTGGGCAAATGCCCCTTGTGCCCATTTATTAAAATAACCCTGACTGGGGTTAAACTTGAGTAAGGGAATCCAAACTCTTGCCCCATACCCCCCTTGCCTGTCACTACTTATAGCTATAAATCTTCATTTATCAACATATACATACATGGGAATAGCAGTATTATAAATACACTACATAACAGGAAATCATGGACATACAATTATGTGAGCAGTATCGCCTTACATTTCCTCCATCCATTACAGTAAATGATGGAAAGTAAGAAATAACTGCATTGTTAGAAAACTTGCAAAATGCACTTTATCTACAATGAGTATTTTTCACCAAGCTAAATGCAGACCGTAATGTAGAAATAAGTGCTGGCAATTTAGTTACCATAGCCATGGCTTCTGCTGACTATAAAATAAACACTAAAGATATAATACAGGTATAGGACCTGTTATCCAGAAAGCTTGGGATCTGAGGTTTTTCATAATCTCCATACCTTACATCCAAACAAAATTATTTTAACATTATTTAAACTCAACAGGATTGTTTTGCCTTCAGTAAGGATTAATGATATCTTGGTTGGAATCAAGTACAAGCTACTGTTTTGTTATTTTAATTTTTTAAAAATCAGAATTATTTTCTTATAACGGACAATAATGGGGAATGCCCTCCATTAATTTGGAACTTTCTGGATAACAGGTTTATGGATAACGGATCCCATGCCTGTACTGCAATATAGACATCATAATTAGGCACTGATTATGCCTATGTGCTATATACTGGTTTGCATTGGGATGTACAAGCTTAAGGTGAACCACCAGCTCTCTCATCCCCTTAAATATATCACCAGTAGTAAATACTCCATTACACTGTACTATAGCAAGTCATTGGGGGCATTCTCTGCTCATTTAGCCATATTCTAACATACACAAGTTTAGCTCTGGAGTAGTGATTAGTGTTATATTTCATTAATATCCTGGTTATGGCATGTCATAGAATAAGTGAAATATAGTACATAACCATCAAGAGGATATCATTTATATGCATCTCACATTGTATCTGCTCTCAGCGAGTACAATTTCACACAGGAACCTGCTTTATCTGCAAGCTAATCATAGCCCAGTGTTTCTGACCATTATGATTATTTAAGGGCAACATGTAAACACAACGTCCCTACACACAGTAAGTCACATATTCAGCTGCTTTACATTAACAAATCTACATTCACACTTATATTTATACAAATATATGGAAGTAAGAGACAGGCAGAAAGGAAAAGCTAAAAAAACTTAATTCCTTGTTGGTTAATATTTTGGATGATAGAAAGGCACCCAACATTCTGAAGAGCTTTCATACACTATAAAATGATACCGGTTGCTAAAGGATAACTAAAACCAATACCATATCTATGTAAACTGAAGTTTAATGCTGAAAGAAAGAATAGAATGATAAAGTCCTTACCTGGGCACAGAGAAATGGCAAAGAGCCAGTGTTTTTCAGCCTGTAAATGCCTAACATAATGCAGCAGTAGTGCATAACCCATCATCAGCCTGGCACAGCAACACCTCTACATTCATGGCTAGCCTTGCCTGCTCTACACAGTCTCCAGCGGCAGATATATCTCCAGCTTACAGATATCAATCGCTACTGCTGCTGCTGCTGCTGTTGCTCCCACTGGCACTCACTGAATGGGAAGAAGCTGAAGTGGCTGCCAGAGCCCTGTTACATCAGTTTGTATTAAGGCAATGATTCCTTTCAAAGGCAGCGTGTTTGTATGATAAAGAGACACAGTTCTGTGAATATTTCATCATAATGCATTCATGATACTGGTGTATATTTCTGTCAGACCGGAAACTTCCCTTTTAACACTTCTTTAACACCAATTCCCTTTGCAAAAGGAAGAAGAATAAGTGGGTAATCTAAAATAATCATGTCTTTCCAAATCTCACGGCCAACATGCCATAAAAGAGACAATCCTAGCCAGGAAAACAGCATATTATGTCATTGGTGCTTGAAGAATAGCAGCTAGTTCTCACTATCAGACATAGCATTTAGGGCAGGGTTGGTCACTTTCAGCAGACAGCAAGCTCCTGGCAGGAAAATGGCATAACTTTATGGTGTACTTTATGGTGTACTATAGCACTAGCTGGCCACAGAACTACCTCAGATTGAAATTTGATTGGACAAACAAAATCCAGCTTTGGTGCATCCCCTCCAGCCTGTTCCAGTAGCATCAGACAAACCTTATGTGGCACAGAACACTTCTTATGAGAAACATATAGTAGTAGTCTCTGGCACATGTTTATTGGAAAATAGCTTATTGCTAAATTCATATTTACTTTTAGCATTTGCAGCTCCCTTCAGTCAGTGAGCCTCATTTCTCCAGAAGTAAGCCAATACTTCTGCAATTTTCCTCTAGCTACCAACCCAATTTTTTTCTAGACATGTTCATCCTGTAGCTTTTCTAATATAGCTAATCCCTGCTATTGGTTACTGCCCAGGTGCAGATTTGTCCCTTGTTAGTTAATGAAAGGCCATTACGTATGCGCAGAGGCTTATATTTTATTTCTCATATTGTTGTCTCACTTATCCATTCCTTAAAAAATGAATCAAAGCAAGCACGACAGTTTCTGGCTATTGATTTTTTTAGTCTAGACTCCAAACTTCAGGCAATGACCATTATTATAAATTTCACAAATACAGATTTTAACCAGACAAGTGACATATTTGCAGGTGCATACTAATTTCTGCTTTTCTTCACTATATTAAAACTGTAAAGTCCTTTGGCAAAAATGTAACTATAGTAAGGGCAAGGGCTGCAACTGTACCTAGGCCTGGCCCTCAATGTGGCCTGTAGTTACCAATGTGAGGATAGCAGCTGGGTCTAGCCCTGCCCATGGGTATATAGTTATCCCACTAGGTCAACATTTTATTAAAAAGCCACATGTAAAAAAAGCAACCCATGACAGATATCAGTATAAGAAGTTATGGCACTGGCAGGCCTGTGAATAATGTGCCAAATTTAGGCAAGATAATTTGTATAATTTGTACAGGCATTAAATGCAAAGAAAATCATCTTGTAAGGATTTAGACACAGTGTAGAAGCAGCTTACTTTAGGTAATTAGATGTATGCAGCAGACAGAAGGGTCTATCAGAAAGCATAAAAGCATTGCCTTTAGGCAAATGTATTCCTTAGATACACAGGAGTTTTATACAGTCAGTCTGCAGAGGCAACAAATACTCACATCCATAGACTCAAGCAGATAATTTTCTTCCAGTCGTTTTTTCCCATTAAACTCTTAGAAAGTTATTATAATTCCAGTTAATAATTCGGCACAGTTTTTTAATGACTGGGATTAGCTACAGAGATAAAATCTACAGGGTAAGGGGAGTGGAGATAAGGTTCTAAATGCAGTATCGACTGAGTGCAGTATCACTGACTGAATGTGCAAGGCTCCTAGAATTCTAATGGTGGCCCTGGTCCTGTTCTACTTCACCATAACATAACTTATCAGAGACAAGCAGCCTTACATTATAAACAAGAGATAAACTCGTGAAGAGGAAATGACTCTTTGAGATAAAAGAGCCTGCAGTACTGACATGTGACTCTTTAAGGAAGTCGTTCATATACCATACTTGATAAAAACAGAAGTTCTGTCTGAGTAGGATACATTTTTAATATCCAATTAAGTGTCAGTTCAATATATTCCCAGGTTTTACCCCCCGTTTTCCCTGGTTATCATCAAGTTGCACTCCCAAATGTGCACACGTATGGATCACGTAGAGAGTGCAGAGAACTGTCAGAGAGAACTGTCACTGAGTATAAACATAAATCTTATTCTATTTCCTGTTATTGATATAGTGCTGGAAGAAGTGCTACTCGCTGAATGTAAAAAAGACCTGTGTATTTGGGCAGATCCATGTTCTATGTTACGTAGTGGTTTACTGAACAAGATTTCTGTGAAAAAGGTTCTAAAGTAGGTAAAGTTCACAGCACTGCCATAAACAAGTGGCAGGATAAGTAAAATTCTGGCTTCTGGCTACTGAACCTCATTTGAATCATTATATCTGTTTTGCTGGTGTCCCAAACTGCACGCTTTGTATGCCTTTTTTAAGTGCCAAGTTTATTTTAATTCAGATGTGTCCTCTTCAAAAACAAGTTTGGCTTTCCATTGTTTAAGAAAAGCTTCCTAAAAGGAAAGTGAGCTTATTAGTGGGATTTGTGCCCAGGTAGTGTTTGCCTTTCTTAATGGAAAGTGAACTTATTTCTAGGACAAGTGCCCAGGTACAACTTTGTCTTAGCAGATTATAGAATTTATGTCCAGAACTCATGCCAACAATATATCCTGGCTTCCAAAGCGGGGTGTGAATTTACTGCATTTGAGAAATCTTCCCAGAAAGTACATGGCTTTCTAGCATGTGGGTTACATTATTTCTGGTTTAGGATACATTTACCAAAGATCACTACCTGGATGCTGGTGTCTCAAATAAGTATACTTTTTAGCAACCAATTCAATAAATAATTTCGATTAAAAAAAACATCATGGTTGTGGGGGACTAAAAATGCGAAGGCAGTGTTAGTAAGCAGCAGGTTCCGCATATCAAACACACGCATAATCATGATAACCATTATCTTTACTATTATAGTATTTTAGCTGACTCACTGTTATCATTAAGCACTCGGTGGTGGAAATTCACAAAAATAAATATTTTAACATAATCATAATCTCCTAAAATTAACTGGTTAAATCCACATTTTTACTCCACATTTAACTGTTTCACTTCACAGCTTTGCACACTGCTATCCCCAAAAGTACTATTTGATATAAATAGATTTGATTTTAAATTGATGTTACAATGTACAGAAAAGAATGTAAAATCATAAAACTGGCAATTAACCATTCATCACAAATTTCATAGTTGCATTATCTGTACAGGAAATATTTAAAGGAAAACTATAGCCCCCCCAAACAATATGAGTCTCTATAAAAATATATTGTATAAAACAGCTCATATGTAAAACCCTGCTTCATCTAAATAAACCAATTTCATAAAAATATACTTTTTTTATTAGTATGTACCATTGGGTAATCCTAAATAGAAAATCCCTACAGGTATGGGATCCTGTATCCGGAAACCCGTTATCCACAAAGCTCCAAATTACGGAAAGGACATCTCCCATAGACTCCATTATAAGCAAATAATTCTAATTTTTAAAAATGATTTCCTTTTTCTCTGTAATAATAAAACCGTACAGGTAAAGGACCTCTTATCCAGAATGCTCGGGACCAAGGGTATTCCGGATAAGGGGTATTTCCATAATTTGGATCTCCATACCTTAAGTCTACTAAAAAATCAATAAAACATTAATTAAATCCAATACGATTGTTTTCTAATTTTTAAAAATGATTTCCTTTTTCTAGTACTATTTGATATAAATTTATCACTCATGGATTTAACTCTAACATCTGAGTTTACAATTACCTGCCGACAGTTTGTACAGCAACTTTAGACTTGGCTGTATAATGTCAGTTTCACACACATGTACATTAACTAATTGACTTCCCAGTTTGTATATTGCAACACTGAACTTGACTCTTAATTGTTTCTAGCTTATAGAGTGCTTAGGTAAGAAAACAGGCAAGAAAACAGCCATTAAGCCAGGCTGGTGGTGAAGATATGGCCTTGGCCATGGCAATTTACACCCCTGGCCATACCTCCAATCACACTCCAAGCTCTGCCCAACGCTGTCTGTGTTTAAAGTAGGGATGCACCGAATAGAGGACCCAGGATTCAGGATTCGGTGAAGGTTCTGCCTTTTTCAGTAGAATTTGGATTCAGCCGAATCCAAGCCTTTGGCCAAACCGAATCTGAATCCTTAAAATCACTTGACTTTTGGTTACATGAACATGGAAGTAAAAGAAACTTCTATTTTAACCCTTCAGTATCCTAATTTCCATATGCAAATTAGGATTTGGATTTGGTTTGGTATTCGACCAAATCTTTCACAAAGGATTCAGGGTTCGGCTGAACCCAAAAATAATTATTTCAGTGAGTCCCTAGTCTAAAGTAAATAAAATTAGAATGTAGTTAAAATGTAGTTTATGGGAGACAGCCTTCTCGTAATTCAGAGCATTATGGATAATGGGATTCCAGATACCAAGTCCCATACAAGTATTTTCAATTGAAAATGAATTTGAATATAAATTATAAGAAGTGGGAGACTGGGCTCCTAACCAGGTATGAGGGAGCAAAATAGGGTGACTTCTGTTTTGACGAGTTGTGATTTGATACGTCTGACATAAGCCCAAACCTAGTGTAACAGCTACATGCTTAGTGTGGCATCAGGTGAAGAACACGGCTACCACTCGGCTGGTGGTGGGCTACTGCTCAAACGTTATATAGTATAGCACCATCATATGAAGCCAAATTGTGTTGTTGGTGTTACAGGCCCTTCAGCACAAAATTAGAAACCCTACCATAGGCTCAAAAATGCTGCACTATCTCAAAAATTCAAGCCTTTTATAATACCTCCCCATACTTCCAAGCAGAAGAATATTTGATAAGTGAGCTTTTGTAGAGACTGTGTAGATATAAACCATATTTTAGATTGAAATTGGACATGTTTATTTTATTTAAACAGCCATTCTGGCATCCACCTGTCCAAGCTGAGAAACAACATCTCTTATAAGCTGCATAAAGATGAACAGGATGCTCGACAAACTGGAAATTGCCTTTAAGATTATTTTATCCCTGGCTCAGTCTTTGACAATAACTTCCTCTGAATAGATTAATCATATCATTACTTACTGTCAGCAAAAGCCTGACTCTCATTTATTATTCTGACTGAAAGTACCAGACTGGCAAAGTGAAAAGTGAAGATCCAGTACAAACAAGTACCTGAGTACAGCACACTTTCTGTAGCAGTTTTTAAGCCTGTAAGGCTCCAGATTGATGGGTTAAATTTTGGAACCTGTAGGGTTACATGACTATAGACTAGTTCTAGATACATCCTCAGAACAATTTATGTTCTTTTAGAACATTATTAAACTAAGACCATGTTGTTACACAGTCTGCCCCCAAGAGTAATTTGTATTCTCATGGTACTTTATTAAACCATAGCAGATGGCAGATAGCTGGCAGATGTTTTAGGGAAGGTTAATCTTAGAATGTTCAAACAGATTTCTGGCTAGGAAACTGGGGCCTTGCACTCATACTGATGATGTAGAAAGGCATTGGGTCTGCAAGACTATATACATCACAGCAGCAGCCCTCAAGCATAAGAAAAACATATATAACTGTAAATTGCTCTAATCCTATTATTATAGGGAGATGTACAGTATATATTTTGCCAACCTTCATTACCTTGAGTAGATAAGTAGGTCTTATCTATATCCCCAAAATGAATACTTAACCAACAGATAGTTTATATTATGTTAAGTGATCTATTAAAGAATCTCGCCAAACTGGAATATATAAATAATATAACATTTAGAGATGGGCTATGTGCTCCCTCAGAGATCACCTGACAGGAAATAATGCAGCTCTAACTGTAACAGGAAGTAGTGTGGGAGTAAAAGGCAGAACTCTGTCCATTAATTGGCTGATGGGGCCTAGCATGTATGTGTGCCTTGGCTTGTTTGTGTGCACTGTGAATCCTATGATCCCAGGGGGCGGCCCTTAATTCTTAAAATGGCAATTTTCTATTTTGGATTACCCAATGGCACATACTACTATAAAAGTGTATTTTTATAAAAATGGCTTATTTTGATGAGGCAGGGTTTTACATATGAGCTTGTTTGTGCAATATATTTTTATAGAGACCTACAATGTTTGGGGGTATAGTTTCCCTTTAAGGGCTAACATGTCTTACTCTGAAGTCATGCACTGGTTACTCCTCCATTTTGCTAATCTGCTGCAGTTGCCCAGACCAATTTCAGCCTCTACTGGCCAGTGAGGACAGCAGAGGAAATGTATAAAGCCCCAGCCAGATTACTAGGTAATTTCTAGCAGTATTACAGGAGGGGACAGTACACTGAGCTTTGTGGGGCCAGTACAGGGTAAGAGTTTATATTTTTCATACTGTGATACTGATACTGAGATTCAGCTGTATTATAAACCAGAAATGAAAGGGTTAAACACCACTAGTTTTTTGGGGTTTACCACCTAATGCTTGGCTAAAAGAATATCATGAGAAGTAAGGAAACACAACTGTATCCTAAAGACAAGGCATACTTGGAAACTTATAAACAGGTACAAGATAATGAATACTTTAATTTGTTTCATTAAAACTAGTCAGCAGTGGTGGGGGCAATAAAATATAATTATTAGGAGTGGCTTTTTGCCTCACAATCTTGTAAGTGAATTTTTGCTTTTAATTATTCTACACTTGGGGGCCCACAAAAACCACGAAAAGTTGTGGAATTTATATGAAATTATTGTGGACATTACGAAAAGTTCTAGAAGTTAGAAAAAATACGATTTTTTTTTTTTAAAAACAATTAATTGTGGTTTAATGAATGGGCCCCTTGGAGTGTATATATGTTGCAATTGTAGCTAGTGCCAACCAGACAATACACTTTAGTTAATAATATAAGTAATAGAACAAATATCTAAGTGTGATTGCTGTGTGCTGATAGGCCATGACAAATGCATGTACCCAAACAATGGTGCAATATTATTGCAAAATTATTTTGTCCATTAACAGTTATAATTTTAAATTGATGTACAGAAAAGAATGTAAAATCATAAAACTGGCAATTAACCATTCATCACAAATTTCATAGTTGCATTATCTGTACAGGAAATATTTAAAGGAAAACTATAGCCCCCCCAAACAATATAGGTCTCTATAAAAATATATTGCATAAACAGCTTATATGTAAAACCCTGCTTCATCTAAATAAACCAATTTCATAAAAATATACTTTTTTATTAGTATGTACCATTGGGTAATCCTAAATAGAAAATACCTACAGGTATGGGATCCCTTATCCGGAAACCCGTTATCCACAAAGCTCCAAATTACGGAAAGGCCATCTCCAATAGACTCCATTATAAGCAAATAATTCTAATTTTTAAAAATGATTTCCTTTTTCTCTGTAATAATAAAACAGTACAGGTATAGGACCTCTTATCCAGAATGCTCGGGACCAAGGGTATTCCGGATAAGGGGTATTTCCATAATTTGGATCTCCATACCTTAAGTCTACTAAAAAATCAATAAAACAGTAATTAAATCCAATAGGATTGTTTTGCCTCCAATAATGATTAATGATATCATAGTTGGGATCAAATACAAGTTACTGTTTTATTAATACAGAGAAAAAGGGAATCCGTTTTAAAAATCTGAATTATTTGATTAAAATTGAGTCTATGGGAGAAAGGCTTTCTGTAATTCGGAGCTTTCTGGATAACGGGTTTCCAGATAAAGGATCCCATACCTGTACCTTGTACTTGATCCCAACTAAGATATAATTAATCCTTATTGGAGGCAAAACAAGGTTTATTCAACATTGAAATTATTTTTACCAAACTTAAGTTATGGAGATCAAAATTATGGAAAGATCCCTTATCCGGAAAACCCCAGATCCCGAGCATTCTGGATAACAGGTCCCATACCTCTACTGGGATTATACAATTCACAGTGCACACACACAAGCCAAGGCACACACACATATTAGGTCACATCAGCCAATGAATGGACAAGGTTATTTTACTCCCACACTACTTCCTGTTACAGTTAGAGCTGCATTATTTCCTGTCAGGTGATCTCTGAGGGAGCACACAGCCTATCACTAAATAGTGGCTCAAGGGAAACTAGCTATACAGCAGGTAATGGGGGGCCCAGACTGCGGGGTCTGCTGCATTGTGGTCTCTCCTCCCCTACCTTTTTTTTTTTATAAAAAACTGACACAGCACATTTCAGCCCAGGAGGTGCAATGCGAACATACTGGGTGGGAGAGGAGGGACCGTTTGCACCAGGCCCTCTTAGAAGATTTGTTTGCGGGGGGGCCGAGCGTAACCAAATTATGCCACTGGCAAAAGGGTAATATTTTCTGATACACATATTCCAGTTTCTTTAAAATTCCTTAATATGCCACCTAATACGATATAAACTATCTGTTGGTTAAGTATGTATTCTGGGGGTATAGTTTCCTTTAAAATTACTTGGTGCAGTGCTTTGAAATACTCTGTGTTGTGGATTTGCATTCTATTTGTAAATAAATGTCAAGTGATTCAGTTAGGAACTTTAACTTTATATAATCAGTTCAAACATCATGGAAAAAAAAGAAATTGCAAGGTATAAAAGGGTAGAGGTTAATTATCTGAGAATGTTTTCCATCAAAGCCACAGCTACTTGGAAAGTAAGAAGAAAATGTCACTGCAATTGTCCCAAGAGAAGCTGTGAATAGACAAATATTTATATATTCTATATATAGAAAATAAAAGTCTTTATTCCCAGCCTTCAACAGGTTAATAAGGGGTATATATTCAATTACTGTAACATTTGTGGCCTATTCTATGACCTGCCAAAAATGTTGTTACAGTTAACTCATGGCAAGAAGAACTTCTTGAGAGCACAGTTAGTGCACAAAGTCTGTGCAACAGATTCTAGAACACTGGTTCTTTCCGTGGTGTCTCTGTGCAGGTTCCACGGGTCTTTTCATGAACACTTTCCTACCTTACTACCTTCATAGACTTGAATTTCAGATGTCACTATTCCTGGGTGTCCTGGCTAGGCATCACCGATAAGCAATACCAATTGCAAAGCACAAACAAAATAGCAATTTAGATGAATTAACCCATATCTGGGGTATCAGCCTCCATTAGTCACAATCTATATCATCAGTTGTTGCTAGTACCCAAGAAAGTTTAAATGAATACTGTCATGGGAAAACATGTTTATTTCAAAATGCATCAGTTAAAATAGCGCTTCACCAGCAGAATCCTGCAATGATAAATGTTTTTTAAAAAGCAGATTTTTTTTATAATTAAATTTACATTTTTACATATTATTCAAATTCCCAGGGTGCCACAGCCATGTGACTTGTATTCTGAACAACTTCAGTCTCTCTTTACTGCTGCGCTGCAAGTTGGAGTGATTTCGCCCCCCATAAAAGCTCTCTGCTGAAGGATTGAGCTGCCTGAACATATAGGGGCCCATTTACTTACTCACGAACGGGCCGAATGCGTCCGATTGCGTTTTTTTCGTAATGATCGGTATTTTGCGATTTTTTCGGAAAATTATCGCGACTTTTTCGTTACCAATACGATTTTTGCGGAAAAACGCGAGTTTTTCGTAGCCATTCCGAAAGTTGCGATTTTTTCGTAGCGTTAAAACTTGCGCGAAAAGTTGCGCTTTTTTCGTAGCGTTAAAACTTAAAAGGCGCGATGTTTTGCGCAAGTTTTAACACTACGAAAAAATAGCAACTTTTTGCGCAAGTTTTAACGCTACGAAAAAATCGCAACTTTCGGAATGGCTACGAAAAACTCGCGTTTTTTCGTGCAAATCGTATTGGTAACGAAAAAGTCGCGATAATTTCCGAAAAGTCGTAAAGGCGCCGACAAAATCGCAAAAAATACGAAAAAGTCGCAAAATGTTTGTTTTCCAATCGGAATTTTTCCAATTCGGTCGGAATTCGTGTCTTAGTAAATCAGCCCCATAGTGTATCTACTGGCTAATAGCACTGCTGGTACTATCCTGAATTTTATCCTGGATATATACACAAAGTAGGCACTTGTAAATAATGGTACATTGATTTCTATAAAAAAATAACTCCAGATCCTAAAAATATTACACAGTGAGGAGCAGAAGTAGTGACACCCAAAATACATTAAATACAGTGATAGAGGGACGCAGCATCAAAAATACATTAAATACAGTGAGACACAGTGGGAACTTCAGCCCCAAATACATTAAGTACAATGAGAGGCAATAATTTCTGACACTACAAACCTCCTTAGCTTTCAAAAAAGCACATTTACCGAGGGGGAATTATAGCATTATAGAGATGAAAATTAATCTAGTGGTAGACATGAGAATTGCAACAAAGCAGGGGAAATTGCTTCCTTTTTCAACGCTTTGTTTCCTTGTAAGAGCAACAAACTACTGATTACTATATTGCATTCCCCTTTATGAGTGTGAGAAAGTGATGCACAGAAATATGGAGCAGAATTGGTGCACTGAAATTACAATTTGTCTTGTTTTTTAGTCTTTATTTTGGTTACTATATCCTTTATATGATATGTACTGTAAATACCTGGATATATATGTATATACTGTATATATATATTAATTAAAATAGCAAAGGAAACACACAGTCCTGAGCCTCATAGTTGGTGAGTGCAGTTGGTTCTAGACAGGCATCACAAGTCTCCAATTCTCTAACACCAAAACAGCCCAAGGGCAAACAGATATAATACACATCTGAAAAAAGAAAATATAGGACAACGAGGCCCAAAATATTGTGCTGGTCAATTTTCCTAAATTAACATTAATTAATAGGGTACAGGTATAGGACCTGTTATCAAGAATTCTTGGGACCTGAAGTTTTTCAGACAAGAGGCCTTACCGTCATTTGGATCAATACCTAACATATATAGTTTAAACATGAAATAAACAATCCAATCCATGAAATAAATCTAATAGGATTGTTTTGCCTCCAATATGGATTAATGCAGTTTAGTTACTATAAAGTACAAGGTGCTGTTTTATTATTACACAGAAAAAGGAAATCATTTGTAAAAATTTAAATTTTTTTAAAATCAAATAGAGTCTATGGGAGATGGCCTTCCTGTAATTCTGAACTTTCTGGATAAAGGGTTTCCAGATAATGGATCCCATATCTGTATTATACATATCTAAATTGGTGTGCTATGTGGTGTACATACTGTACAACCAATGTGCCACTTTATAAACCTCACTGTGCACCATACTTCAAAATAATTAAACAATACACAATATTAAAAAGAACACATCACTGTTTTATTCAACTCATATTACAAAAGTACTTCCCATACTGATATAATCAAACAGGGAGTTTTATGTTTAAGTTTCTGGATACTGGAGATGCCAGTATTCTCTCGCTGTGGTTGATTATGAGCTGGTTTGCTGTTCAGTTATCACAGGTACATTAGATATATTACTATTATATAATTATTATTTTTATTAGATGTATATTTCAGTGGAGTAACTACTCTGGTTCTGGGCCCCCTTGGGAAAAAAAATCGAAGGGGCCCAGCACAGAGTAGCAACCCCTACCAGCCCCTGGCCCCCTTCCTTCCACTTGCTTTCTATCCTCCCCCGCCCTGATTGCGTATAGCTCTCTGCCTAAAGGTGGCTATACACGGGACGATTCATGCTGCCATTATTGGTCCTTTAGCATACCTCCCAACATTTGGAAAATGGAAAGAGGGACAAAAAGAAAAGGCGCATGTAGTGGGGAGAAATTTTTTTGACCAAACCCCATAAGTACTACTTCCATTTTACAAAATTTGGCAGGTTATTTAGAGTTTGAACACATTTCTGGGGGTTTTGGGGTCTTGTTTTATGTGTTATTACAGTTTTGCTATAAAAGCTGAAATGGCCCTTTAAGCTGCAAGTTTCAGTTCCCCCAAGAGACCTGTTTAGCTTATTAGTTACAACTGTATCTCAGTGCAGGTGTGGCTTGTTAACTTTCTGGACTCTCTGCCAAAAGCTATTTATTTAATGTAATTAGTGTGAGAAACAATGTATCTAAGTGCAGGTATAGCTTGTTAAGATTTCTGGGCTCTCTGCCAAAAGCTACTTTTTAATTAAATTTGTATCTTTTTTAGTGTTCATTGCAGGAGATCAAAGGGAAATGAGGGACTTTTCAGCAAGAATCCGGGACTATGGGCTGAGCTGTGAAAAGAGGGACTGTCCCGCGAAAATCGGTACAGTTGGGGGGTATGCTTAAGGCCGATTCTGCAGCTTATCTGCCTGAAATCAGCCAGATCTCGATCAGACAGGGCTAAATGACTGAATAAGCCCCATATCGTACACCCGTAAGTAGGGATATCAGTAGAAGATCTTGCCGACCTCACCAAGCAACCGGATCTTACCTTGTATGGCCACCCTAACAGTGGGCGGGGGTAGGGTGGTAGAAAGGGGGCCCACTGTCCGGCCCAAACATCTACCCATTTGTGTAAAACATGTAAAAAATTGTTTTTCTCACTAAACATGAGATTCTCTCATCCACAGATCCACAAAACAACAGTTAAATGATCCAATAACATCCTCATAGGAAAGTAGGAAACCCCAGGAAGCCCATAAAGCAAGGCTGTTATAACAATACCACTAAGCTAATCTCCGAGAACAAAATGCATTGCTTTGAAAAAAAAAAAAGCAGAAGTCGTTGTGGGATTTTCTTTCTCAGAAATGTTTAAATGATCCGCACTCAGCACAGAAAAGTAGTCACTTTTTCACAAGCTTAAGGGCCTTAATCACACATGACCTCATACAGTGTTAACAATAGCTGCTTAGAATTTATGAATCATAACTGAGTGTGTTTATTAAAACTGTATATTTTCCTGCTTACACTTATCAAATTCATTATATTTGGCAATTCATTATAAAGGTATAATTCAAGGCGTCTCTGTGGGTACACAAGAAATAATTCCCAAAACAAAATGCTACAATTAGCAACCGAAAAAAGATTTCCTGCAACAAAAGGATAATGTCCCCTTCCCAGTCACAAAAACAATATTAAATATATAGGAAATAATGGAAATTAGAAATCTTTATGGTTTATATATATATATATATATATATATATATATATATATATTTTACATGTGTATAGCTGATTCTAAATGTTCTCAGTTGGGTGCCAGTGGTTCTTAAACAACAAGGATCTGTTTATTTGCTGGAACAGATAACAGTCTTTTTGAAGGATACTGGAACAATACAATCAGTCAGTAAATTGCTAACAAGTATATTCTCTTGATTGTTCAGGAGGGATATTAGTTACATCCAGTGGGCAGTACTGACTTAAAATTGTCCAGTTCCAAAGTAGTCAAGTAGAATATACCTCTATCCCTAAGTCTGCACACTTGAGTCCCCTACTCTGCCAGGTGACACCACGGATGCTAATTCTCCTGCTCTCCTCATTGGAGCTTTAGATGGCTCACTAACTACTCTGAGCCTAACTCTTACTAGTAGAGAGTCTATCTATACCAAGCCCTATACTTACACTAGCTACTCCTACTAAGGCCTTCAACAACCTCAGGCACTTCAGCACCATCCTCCTTCCAGAAAGTGAAATCCAAACATCCAAACACATGGTGATCGCACCTCTTTTGTTAACTGGTAAGCAGGACATCCCTTAATATTACAGAGCCAATTGGTGAATACCTCCATCTTTCAGGGGACAGGTCACTCCTATATCACATGGTGTGGCGCTACTCACTCCTAACTAGCATTATTGTCTTCTTATGTGGGCACTGCAGATTCTACTGTTCATGGCGCTAAAAGGGTTAAAGAGCAACTCATCAGTAATGTCATCATATGGAGAGCCACAATGATTATTATTCTCAGTCATTTGTATGTAATAATAAAGTGTCACTGTATGCGTGCAAGCAATCAGTTCTCTCTGTAGGCAATCAGCACTTATAAGTGTATTCATTTGTAGTTATTATTACATGACTGTCTGAATATGCTTATAGGAACTCTCTATAGGAAGACTGTCCATGAGAGCAGAAAGAAAATTACCCCTGCAGACCTCAACTAGAAGATGAGACCTGGAGCTCTGCAGGGGTCATTTTCTTCCTGCTCTCATGGACAGTCTTCCTCTGACGTGTCAGAAAACTCAACAAAAATTAAGCCCAGTGGGGTGAGGGGGGGGCGGCATCAACTTGGCCCCTCAGGGTGGCAAGGACCCCTGAGACAGCGCTGGCTTCAACTGTACAGAGAGTCCCATCCTGTTCCCCATCAAGCTGATAGATGTCCAAGAGGTAACCCTGATGCACTGATCACTTGATCACTGAATTTTTTTCTCCAGAGTATAGATATGTTTTTTTTGATGGGTAAAGGTTTTGCCAACTTTTGTTTTATGTAGTCTCCTGGAAAGCTTTTGGACAGCTAAGGGCTGGTCCTAACTTACAGGTAAAGGGCCTGGGGCAGAGGAAGCCACAGTATTAAAGTGCTCTATATCTCATTCTAGGAGTGAGAGACAGAATCAGGGTAGGCAGTAAGCAAGGTGAGTAGGAAGGGTAAGTATCCTGTGGTGTTACCTTATAAGTGTATTCATTTGTAGTTATTATTACATGACTGTCTGAATATGCTTATAGGAACTCTCTATAGGAAGACTGTCCATGAGAGCAGAAAGAAAATTACCCCTGCAGACCTCAACTAGAAGATGAGACCTGGAGCTCTGCGGGGGTCATTTTCTTCCTGCTCTCATGGACAGTCTTCCTCTGACGCCCAGTGGGGTGAAGGGGGGCGGCATCAACTTGGCCCCTCAGGGTGGCAAGGACCCCTGAGACAGCGCTGGCTTCAACTGTACAGAGAGTCCCATCCTGTTCCCCATCAAGCTGATAGATGTCCAAGAGGTAACCCTGATGCACTGATCACTGAATTTTTTTCTCCAGAGTATAGATATGTTTTTTTTGATGGGTAAAGGTTTTGCCAACTTTTGTTTTATGTAGTCTCCTGGAAAGCTTTTGGACAGCTAAGGGCTAACTTACAGGTAAAGGGCCTGGGGCAGAGGAAGCCACAGTATTAATGTGCTCTATATCTCATTCTAGGAGTGAGAGACAGAATCAGGGTAGGCAGTAAGCAAGGTGAGTAGGAAGGGTAAGTATCCTGTGGTGTTACCTGCAAGGGACTGCATTTTAGACTTAGAAATTGAAGAAAACTGGAGTAAAGGTGGCCATACACGTGGCGATCTGACGATGTTTCGTACGACCATCGGTCGCACGAAACATCGTAAGATCCGCCACACACCATTCAGGGCTGAATCGGCAGGTAAGGAGGTAGAAACAATAGGATTTCTACCTCCTTCTGCCGATTCAGCTCTGAAGGGAGAATTTTGGTCAGGCGCCTTCTATGGCGCCCGATCAAAATTTTCAAACTGGTCCGATCGGCGAGTCGACCGATATCAGCAGCTTCCTGCGGTATCGGTCGACTCGCCGACATGCCATACACGCACCGATTATCGTACGAAACGAGGTTTCGTACGATAATATCGGTGCGTGTATGGCCACCTTAAGAGACCACAGTGAGCTTTGCCTACCACTGGGAATTGTTTCACAAAATCAGACAGTCAGCAGGAGAGTTCCACTGCTTAGATACCACATGCCTTTCACTTTTTCAACATAAAGTGTATTACTGTTGCATATCTCTGTGTGTTTCATTTCATAGTGGGATGCCCTATGGTGTATCTCCTAGTACCCACTGAAGTTTCCCAGTCTCTCCCATCCAGGTTTCCAGGTTTGCCTGAATTCCAGCAGGTAAGTGCTGTTTATGCTGCAATCCTGCTCTGCAAAGAAATAGTAAATTAACATCACAGATCTCCGTTCATTCAGGACATACTATAGTTAAGGCATTAACAGATTATCACACTCAGGCTGAGTAAGTAAATAAGCCTATTATTATTATTATTGCAAAACATGTACTAACAGGGAGAAAGCCTTGATGTGTTTTATAACTTAGCTTGAGTGCAATAATCAGTGAGTGCTTTCTGCATTGTTCATGTATAATATGAGATGTACCTTTGTGAATGGAATACTTGCCCAGCCTAGAGCACACTTCATTTTATATTAGATTTATTTGGGGGAGTTCTCCAGTTTATTTTTCTTTCTTGATAGTACATTCTGTAGTACAAAGCCAACCGAAGGGATATAGATACTAAAGCTGCTGAAACTACAAGGTCTGTTTTATTCATAATCAGTATTGTTATTGCTCCAGTTGTTATTATTCACAAGCCTTCCCATAATTCAGAACATTTTGGATAATTGGTTTCTGTATAACAGATCCCAAACCTATACTGGAAGTGGACTACAGCTTATTCAGAATGTCCAAGCAAAGGTAACGAGAGTTTTTTAAAGTAATTCAAATATAATGTACTGTTGCCCTGTACAAGTACAACTAGTGTGTTTGCCTCAGATACACTACTATAGTTTATATAAATAAGTTGCTGTGTAGCCAGGGGGCAGGCATTCACAGCAAAAAAAGAAGAAAAGGCACAGGTTATACAGCAGATAACAGATAAGTTGTTGTATACAAAAAAAAGAGCAGCTGTGCCCCCTAGTGCATTGCAGTTGACACAGACACTACAGCTCACTCCGTTACGGTATGAAGGTTAAACTAAAATAATTAATGCCATTAAACGTTATAAGCACTAGGGGCAACAAAGGGGATGGCTGTCAGCAGCCAGTAGCTGACTAACCACACTAGTTAAAGGTGATTTATTTAAAGTTAAAATCCTTATGTTGCTGTGGGGCCTAATAACCAATCATTCCAATGCTAGAAACTTCATGTAGGGGGTAACTCATATAATCAACAGATTTCAGTATAAACAGCTGACTTTATAATAAGCAGTTTATAGAAATAGTTAAAATAAACAATGAATGTAGTAATAAGTCATTGGGGTGCAGTTGAATTTATCTTAAGTTTTAATTCATTGGTGGTCAGTGGAGTTTGCCCCTGCCCCTGAAGCTTGTCTGCATTATCTTTAGCTTGAAACACAGGTTATGTTTCTAGGCAGTTTTTGTTGAAGTTACATACGTTCTGATGTAATTTATATGTAACTTATGCAATCTGTGTAAAGTTTGTGACATGGCTGGGCCCCCTTATGGAAGAGGCCCGACACAACTGTACCCCCATCCCACCCCCCCAATACCGGTCCTGACTGCACAGGCACAAATTTGCCCAGTGTTTATTAATTAGAGTTTTGCTGTTTGATGCCTTATTAAAAACATAACAAGGTCAAAATAAGTGACTGCCATATGAGATACTTGACACTAATTTATGCTAGGGGCCCTGGGCAATTGCACTCTTTGTCCTATCCTAAAACCATTTTTGGATGCATATGGCTCCTTTACCACACAAAAATAATCACAAGGAAGTCATTTAAGTAGGGATGCCACCTGTTCGGTTTTCACCCGGACAGCCTGGTTTTTCAAGGGGCTGTCTGGGTCAAAACATTTGACCCTTTGTAACATTCTGAAAATCAGGCAGAAACCTGACATCATCACGCAGTAAGAAACATCATCATGTGATTGTGATGTCATCACACACACCCCATTCTCCAGGTTTAAAACCCGACAAAGGTGGCAACCCTATTATTAATACATACATATTTAATCTGTAAAAACAAGAAAGTAACAAAAAAGTGAAATTAGCCAGATTATTCAGGGAAGAGTGTTGCAGGCCCTGTCACATTTATGTGAACGTAATCTGAAATATATGTGGTTATCTGATTCCTATACAGTATATATATAAAATGATGAAAATGCACTTCAGTCATTTTTTTGTAGCTTGTTACTTAGATTTTCTGCAAACATTGCATATTTCTTAATAGCTAATTCAAAATATTTACTTTAAAGCAAGTCCATGCTGGAACAGACTGTACTGACAGGCAGAACACCACCTACAATTTCTTGCATGTCGTTTTCAAATTGCAGTTCATTACAATGCAGCAATGTTTGTATGCTATTTACAACAAATAACAATTACTTATTCCCAGTAGCATTGTGACACTTAAAGGGGAACTAAACCCTAAACATTAATATGGCTAAAAATGCTATATTTTATATACTGAGTTTATCATACCAACCATTCAGCATCTTTATAATAGTAATGATCCAGGCCTTCAATGTTGTCATATGAACTCCCCATTTTGGATATTGTTAAAAAGTGTCAGTGGGCTCTGGGCAGCTGTGTGAGAAGCTAAGCTTAGGGGCTGTCGCAAATTATCCAACAGAAAGTAGGGTTGCCTGTCATATAAACCTTATTTGTGACATTTATGTTCTATGAACAACATTTCTTTCCTACGCCTTTAGTTAAGCTTCAGTAAGCTGGTTAGCTGCTAATATAAAAATTCCAATGATACTGTTACGGTCAAAATAAAAGGTGTACCTTCAAAAGATGTGAAGTTGACAGACTCATTCTCTAGGCTGCTGGGCTCAGCTTTTGCATACATAGATACAAACATGCAATTCTGATAATGTGCTACACCAGGGGCTAAGCTGGTCTTTGATAAGAGTAAATGGGTTCCACCAATCAGAACAAGGAATACTTCTGCCAGATGACTTGCCTATATATTGTTAGTATATTGTTTGCCTGCAAAAAGTATACTGATACTGACTGCATCTGTTTAAATATCACTCTTGCCAACTTAGACTTTCACTGACTTCTCCACAGAGAAAAGATTTATCCCTCATTAATCGACCTCAGCAGAGTAACAGTTGGTAGGGTCAATCAATCAAGTTACCCAAAACTAGCCTATATAAGGCCACGTATACAAAGAGACACTGATTATTGTCCAAAGTGCCCCCAAGCTTCCACAGTAAGCCTCTATGTGAGCATATATGCTTATTTACAACTTACACAGTTCTGAAGTTATTTGAAAGGGCAATGAATGATGTGGCCTCCATGGGACAGTAAGGTTATATTACAGCTCTACCACCAAAATATCTTTAAAGACCTATAAACTACTGAAAGCCTAAAATGTCCACAATACACCTAACCCTGTGGCAGCTTCGGCTTCTTACTGCCCAAATCCTGAACTAATCTCACCCGACTATGCTTGGCTGCCAACTTCTGTGTATACTGGACTACAGTCACCATGACAGCAGCAATGCTTTATTGCCAAGAAAGTCTGTTTATAAAAAACGTGGGCCAAAAAGCATTATACCTTCTGTGTCGCATAGAATAGAATGGTTCCCTGAATAATGTCTCTTTATGCCGTTAAATACAGCATTATAATTCAACATTTCATTTCCATCCTGTTATATTTAAAAAAAACTCTATAATGGATTTGTTTAGAAATATTAGAAGCAATATAATTCATGTTGATGTATTACCCTCATTTCAATATCTCAGCTTCATGTGACCAGTTAATGGTGCCTTATAAAATGACTGCCGACAATTTCATCAGAAGAAATATTGATCTGACTGAACCATTTCAGGAAAACAGACGAATTTGATGCTGGATGTTCCAACATCTGAAGAAAAATTGACCTGACTTGCTGTACTCACTGAACTGAATATAAAGCATGGGGTTGCATACATTAACTACAGCAGTTAATTGGCTAATAAGGACATGACTGCAGTTATTTGGCTAATGAGGACATGACAATGAAACTGTATAATACAAGAGGGCTCACTTACTAAAGGAGTGCAAACATATTATAGTTAGTGATGAGCAACATGTTTTACCAGTTTTTGCAGCGAAAAAACACCCATAGATTCCAATAGCTGCATAACGTCACACAGCATGGAAAAAGTTGCTGCAAAGAACGTCTCTTGACTTCAATGTGTTTCACAAATTTTCACTGTTTTTTTGGAGTATCAAAAAGGGACAGATTCGCTCACCATTAATTGGAGCAATTTTGCCATAATGTACCAACAATACAAGATTATTATCAATGTGCCCTCTCTGCATTAAGGTACAAATATTTGTGCCAATTAGTGAACTTAGTGTAAATGGGCAAACTTTGCCCCTGCAAGAGATGGGATGGCCCAGACTAGCAATCTGTGGATTCTGGCAAATGCTGCTTTAAGATGCCACAGACAGTCACTATTTATTGGGCTGTTTGGGCCTCTGTGCACTTAAAATGCGAGTGATGCAGGCCATGACCATACTGTGCACAGTGACTTGCTATCCTATTGGTTTAATAGTTTCCAGGTATGAAATAAAAAAGAAATATATACTCCTTTAGATAATTAGCGGCAGTAATTTCCTGGGGTGTGTTATCAACATTGGAATTGCAATTCTAAATATGCGATGGAAAGATTTCCAAACGAGACAATAGTGCTAGCTATTAATATCTGTTTAATCCATGTCGCTTAATTAACCTCCCAAGCTCAGGACTGTCAGCTTTTCCTTGCCTGACATCCTGGCACAATACAGTCATTTCCTGCACAGGTTTTATTTGCAGTACATTTGCATGTACTGCCTTACTCTCTCCATAGGCCTAATAAAAACTGCACCCAATTATACCAGTTTGTTTTTTTTTAATAGAAATTATAAACCAGATGTGACATACTGTAGATAAATTGTAGGTGGGAAAGCTGTAAAACAGCTGTGAATTTTACCCATAATTCTGCTGCTATACAGTGTATTTTTTTTGGCATGAACATTTCTGTCTCTCTCTCCAGTCTATGGGAAGATTTATGGACTTATTTATCAATTTTCGAGTTTGTAAATTCGAGAATTGTTTTCTTATTTGAATAAATGTGCAAACCCCAGCCCAGGGTTTCAGGTAAGCGATTACAATCCCTGGGGGGTGCCTAACATTTGGCACCCCCTAATGATTTAGGGGCCTTTCCTTTTCCTTTAAGTGATGCATATATAGATATCTCATTTTACTTTCATCCTGATCTACTGATCCACAAGCCAGACTTATTTAGTCGCATTTTATGAGGAGGTGAGCAGGAACCTCGATGCTGGCATGGCAGTTGATGTCATCTACTTGGACTTTGCTAAAGCGTTTGATACAGTACCTCACAGAAGGTTACTGATCAAATTGAGGAATATTGGCCTAGAACATTATATTTGTAATTGGGATAGAGAACTGGCTGAAAGATAGATTACAAAGAGTGGTGGTAAATGGAACATTTTCTAATTGGACCAGTGTTGTTAGTGGAGTACCGCAGGGGTCAGTCCTTGGTCCTTTGCTTTTTAACTTGTTTATTACCTGGAGGTGGGCATAGAGAGTACTGTTTCTATTTTTGCTGAGAACACTAAATTGTGCAAATCTATAAGTTCCATGCAGGATGCTGCCACTTTGCAGAGCGATTTTACAAAATTGGAAAACTGGGCAGCAAACTGGAAAATGAGGTTCAATGTGGACAAGTGCAAAGTTATGCACTTTGGTAGAAATAATATAAATGCAAACTATCTGCTGAATGGTAGTTTGTTGGGGGTATCCGTAATGGAGAAGGATCTAGGGGTTTTTGTAGATAACAAGTTGTCTAATTCCAGGCAGTGTCATTCAGTGGCTACTAAAGCAAATAAAGTGCTGTCTTGTATAAAAAGGGCATTGACTCAAGGGATAAAAAACATCATTTTGACTCTTTATAGGTCCCTGGTAAGGCCTCACCTTGAGTATGCAGTGCAGTTTTGGGCTCCAGTCCTTATATTAATGAGCTGGAGAGAGTGCAGAGACTGCAACTAAACTGGTAAAGGGGATGGAAGATTTAAGCTATGAGGTTAAACTGTCGAAGTTGGGGCTGTTTTCTCTGGAAAAGAGGCGCCTGCGAGGGGACAGGATTACTCTGTACAAGTACATTAGCGGGGATCATAGGCAGATAGGGGGTTTTCTTTTTCCGCATAAAGATGATTAACGCACCAGAGGCCACCCCTTTAGATTAGCGGAACGGAGCTTCCATTTGAAGCAGCGTAGGTGGTTTTTCACAATGAGGGCAGTGAGGTTGTGGAATGCCCTTCCTAGAGATGTGGTAATGGCAGATTCTGTTAATGCCTATAAGAGGGGCCTGGATAAATTCTCGAACAAGCATAGTATCCATGGCTATTGTGAGACTAATATCTACAGTTAGTATTAGTGGTTGTATATATAGTTTATGTATGTGAGTGTATAGATTGGTAAGTATAGGTCTGATTGTTGTTTCCTTACATATGATGTTGGGTGGTATGTAAGTGGGTGGTATGTAAGTGTATTTATTATATTTATTACTTGTAGCTCAGATAGTTCTTATGCAGCTTATACATAAGCCCACCGGAAACCTGTTCTGTACAGAAGCAAAAAGAGCAATTACCCTTCATACTACAGTTCATACATTTAAGGTGATTTTATTATCATTAATTAATACATGACCGTGTACTGTATATGCCCTGCAAATGCTATTTCAAGTCGGTTTGGGTAAGGTTAGCATGTCCTATGAAATATCAGAGACACTGAGAAAATCCAGCTAGAAAGTTTACATAACAGCCACCGGCAGCCAGGTACTTAATTGTCAGCCTTCAATCAATGGCTTGAAGTATCCATATCATTTTGCTATAAACAGTTTATAATGGTTCATGGGAATTAAAGTCTCCTTTTGGAACTAAGAAAGCATCTCTTGCATGTTACTGTAGGCCTATATCAGTTCAAGTACTGTGGGGTTGGTGGTATATGACTTGAAAGGCAAGCACTCTTTAGAGTACTGTAGGAACTAGGTAGACAACCAGCACTAGAAGACAACTAAATACATGGAGATTACCTTGTGCCTATTATGTCATCATCTAATGTTGTAGGATAATGCAATAAAGGTAGTGGAAACTCCTTGCATTAAAATTGCCCTGCCTATCTTGATACTATAGTGGTGGGAATATATTTTACTGTATATTATAATTTCAGCAGAGCAGGGCCCCTCAGTCCATGTTTACCCATGCCTCAGATACTTATTATTTAACATCTAGGCCTCACCCAAAATCTACATTTAGAAAACCTGTATCTCCAGTAAGGCATTAGCATTTAACTTCATTTAAAATGGAAATGAAGCATTTGTTAAGTAAATGTTATGTGTGTGTGGACATGTGTATGCGGGAAGGCAAATGACAGATTTGCATGCAGGCTGGCAACAGCTGTGATTCCTAATACCATGAAAAAATGAGTACTTACTGAGTGACTGATAGACCCTTTATTGAACTTTTATTTACTGTAGCCCCAATCTATTTATAGTAGAGAGGCAAGGGAACACCAGAACTGAACTGCAATTCTCACCATTGCTTTTTGGCATTCACTGTACCTAGAAGGTATTTTTTTTAGTATGATATAGAATGGGGAATTATTTTTGCTTCTGGTTGTTGAGTGGGTCACTGACTAAGACAATGTTCTGTGAGGCTACAATTGTATTTATACTTAATTTTTATTATCTATCTTCGTATTACTAGACGTGCCTGCTCCTACTCCTATTCAATAAATCTATGGTTCATGGTTCTATGCTTGCTAGCTTTTCAAGTTGACTATACTGGGCAGGTAAGGGACAGTCCTGTGTGTTGGTGGTGTGTGATGTAAATAGGAGGAGCCTTGTCTTCAAGGGGCAGGAGTTATGACATCAAGAGGCAGACTAGCTTTTACAAATTTTCTGGCAAGTACATTACTGGTACATGTGTAATACTTGTCCTAGCCTTGGCTGGTATTTGACAGTGACATAGCGGCCAGGTGGTGACCCTATCTCATTCCCACCCAAGCGCCAAATTAATTATTTCTACTAAATCTGTAAGTAATAGATCGGGTACAATGCCCTTTCTCCATCACTTCAGCGTGGACCTTTTTGACTAAAAGTGTCTCATGTAACACTTACTTTACTAGGAGTTGTTGGGAGTTGTCAAACGCCAAGCATGTGACAAGTGATAAATAAGCAGGGTACTGAAGGAAAAGGCATGGTCCTAAGTCACAGAAATAGCCCAGTGTCCCAATAGCATTACACTCCAATTGCCTGCAATCCCCACTGCCAAAGAAAATATTCTTTAATTTTTTAAATGAAATGTCCTGGGCAGAGTTGCTCAGGCAGTAACATATATTTTAGATGCATTTGGGCAGCAGCAGCTCTGTATAGTAAAATCCTCTAAATGCAAGGGCAATGCGCTGGCAGTTCCAATAAAGTGTCCTATGATTATTGTTGTTGTATATTTATACAGGGCATATTTAGCGGTGTTTTACAGAGATTATACACCATAATATGTTGTTTATATGCCTAGGCTGCTAATTATGTATAAGGCCATTACACAAACCCTGCCTTCTGTCACTATGAATGCTATCCATTCACTTTCTACGGCACATAAAAAGCACAAGCAAGTAAGTGATAGTGGCTCTATGGGTAATCAGACAGAGTGATGCTACGGCAAGGGGCCACATCTACAAAATAATGAAGCTGATACAAGTCTGTTCCCCTTTAACTCATTTTATAACAGAAGTGCAATTCTTGGGTTTCCCAAAATAGAAAGCACGTGCAAGTGGATCTGCCCACCTGTCTGTCTGCAGCCAAATGACTTGTCCATGCGTTCCTACAGAAATAGCCAAGCACTATTGTTCTGCACCAGTGCTAGCGACCTCTCAGAAGCTCTGCTTTGTGTATTAATACACGTGTGGGTATAAGCTGGCAGCCACTGCCTGCTCTCAGTTGGTATAATAGGAGATTTGCTTTCCCTACAGCCTACTGAATCACATGGAAATCAGCACAGTTTCATTGTCACAGATCTGCACTGATACCTCTAATAGCACCAACACTGTGTAGAGGCAAAAGCACAGCCATTCTCTCCAGCACCCTCATACATATTTTCTAAACCCTGGGCACTTAATACAGAAATATAGTGCTACCAGCTACAAATATCTCTGTGTAAAAACACAAGACAGACAAACTAAAAATATACAAAAATATAATCTTTAGGATCAGATCCAGAGTACACAGAACACAAAACACCTCCATGTCATACAGTATCTATTTCTCAGTTGGCTTAATTTATTTCAAATAGTCCTGAAGCATTCTGGGTAAAGACTGCTGTCCCAGCTGTTTGCAGTAAACCCTGTTTATTTGCTTTTTGGACAGTTTGCATCATAATACTATGTCATTGTGGTTTAACACACATACTCACTTTCCTAAAATGATAGCACTGATTCCTAAACCCTGTGGTGTTTTCCATACAATACAAATAAAAACTTACCCCACATTGTGAAATGGATTCAGGCTCTTGGGCTGCTTCAGTGCTGCAGCAGGAGCTGCCATCCATCTGGAGCTGACAGCTTGCCATTTTAATGGCTCTCCCAGGCACTGTGTTTAAGCAAGGACTGACTGTAGTGTGGCACTGAGAGCCCTTAGCAGGACCATACAAGCTGGGGGGTGTGGTCCTTGTGTCAGTTATTTTTGTTTGTGTGGCCTTTTATATTTCTTAATGAGAACCTTTCTGAGCAATTTAGACTAGAAAGGGAAAAACATTTGGAATGACAAACATCTCATTCTACAATTTGCCAATTGATTTTATTGGATTTAATATCTGGATTTTGTTCAGCAACATTTGGGGTCTGCCAGGCAGATATATACTAATTGTGAGTGTTTCAGAGCTACTGTGTGTTAATGTGAGAATGTAATGTGTGTTAATTACAGAGACGTCATCGTTCCAACTCTACCTCTACACAAGGCACACTCTTACTGCCACATAAACAAACAAAACCCCAAGCATACAAGTAGTCCATTCATTCTTACACACATGTATGGGGGATATTCCTCCTATTACAAAAACACCCCCAGAGGCAAGCTGTAAAGCACATTCTATTTTCTTGATAAAAAGGGACATAAGGTTTTAAACTACATGAAGGACAGTGCCCACTGCTGAGTATTCACAAATCAGTGGGACAGTCTCTGTGCCTTTTTCATTTAAAAGGGCTTTAGGAAGAAATTGAACTACAGCTCCCACAGGAATATGTAGGCATGTGGGGTGAATACCTTACAACTGGGCTGTCCAACTGGCGGCCTCAGCCCTATGCTGCCAGTGTGTGCCATACACTGCCCTATGCTGTCTGTATGTGTCATACTCTGTCTGTCCTATGCTGCCTGTGTGTGCCATACTCTGCCTGCTCTATGCTGCCTGTGTGTGCCATACTCTGCCTGCCCTATGCTGTCTGTGTGCCATACTCTGCCTGCCCTATGCTGGAAATTCAATAGCATTTCGAAATTGCCATGGCATGGCCCCTAAGGTGAGTAATTATGTGCTGGGGGTTGCTGTACTACCCACAGGGGAGAAGGAGGCATATGGATTTAAGGGTATGCCTTTCAAAAAATAAACCATTTGTTTTTTTGCCGCACTACCACCATTATTGTTGGAATGGTCTTAAAAGCTCTTGTGATAACATGGGTGTGGTTTGAAGTGGGTGTGTTTTGAAAGGGGAGTGGTCTAAACTGGCTTCCATTAATCCATTACTGAAAATCAGCCAGATGTGGATCAGGCAGAATAGATTGTCCCATCAGATTGAAGACCGGATCTGTATGTGGTCCTCGATCCAACAGCCTGCATAGCGGCAATTATGATCTGATCAATTGGGCCAAGGGCAAAACAATCAATATCAATATGATATCATTCACCTCAAGGTGGGCGTCTGGGGGGAAAACCCCACTTGTATGGTGGCCTTGCTAACGAGCGGATCTTTTACTCCATGGCGACCTTTAGGCTTCCTCTGTTCTTTCTCTAAAGAAAAATAAGTGAATGCAGTTTTTCCCAGAGCAGGATCATTTCCCACTAGGGCTACAGACAGGTATCTTGTTTACTTTGTAGCTCCCTGGAGTAGCTAAAATAGCTTAGGATATATTGCTATATTCAGCTGCAATTACATTGACAAATAACCTTAAAACCATTGGAATTAATTGATTTATGTTGGAAAGTTGCATAAAATTACCTTTTTTATGTCAGAATGTACCTGCCAGATTTTATCTGTTTGACCTGTGGCACCCTGTTTGTTGCGAAACTACAAGTCTCCAACACTATGGGGGTAATGTAATAAAAGGCACTAAGTTTGCTCAAGAGCAGTAACCCATAGCAACCAATCAGCAGGTAGCATTTACTGGTCACCTTATATCAAATATCTTATTGGTTGCCATGGGTTAGTGTACATGAGCAAACTTAGTGCCTATAAAATATGGGGGTTTATTATGATAGCTTATTATGATAGCTTTCACTTGACAAAGAACATGTGGTGAGACACCTTCTGGTAAAATATCAAATATAATTTTTCTTTTTAGATTCTATCTGATCTTGTCATGCAACAAAACACAACACCAGGCAACAGCATGAGATTTTGTAGGATCTTTGGGCCCAGATTTGTGGGAAGGCCACAAAGGCCAGGGCCTAGGCCAGTGCAGTGTTGGGGGGGTCATGTCTGTCAGACACCATCAGCTTAAATCTTGTCAGAAGCAGATGTGACATGCAGCATTTCTGTCCCACAGGCATGTCATGTTGGATGGCAAATCTTTCATAAAGTTTAAACATCAGATTTTTGTATTAGCCGCATTATACTTTGACCCATGCAACTACATCTGACTTGGGGAGTGCATTTTGTCGATCTGACACTATCCGACAAAAGGAGTTTAGCCTACTGAGCACCATTCAAAAGTTCCAGTTCTACTCTACTGGGCACAGTGCTAGATTAGTACCCTGGGTTAGTGCATTTTTTCAGCAAAGAGGGCACCGTTTCGGGAGTTAAAACTTAATGATTATACAGAAGGTTTCTAGGATTTAACCCTTTCCTGGTCTTCTAGCAAGGTAGATACAGGGGGAAGTGTGTTATCTACGAAATTCTTCAAAATATTTTTTTTTGGTACAATGGTGGTCTGTTAATCTTAACATCACTTGGGGTTGTTCAGAAAACTTGTACACAGGAAGCACCACACTTATCTCTCCCATTATCCGTTACACAGGGGAAACACTCTAGATGGCAGTATCACAATGCCTATTGGGATGCCTCTAGTACGGTTTTCCTCTCCTGGAATAATACCATTTTTAGTGTAATTTATATCTCTGGTAAGTAACTCCTCCAGAGGCCCATAACGTACAATGGATCTTGCAGCAGGTTACCATGGAACCTTTGTATAGAACAAGCCGAATGACATAATGATTTAAATGGCTTGGCTGGAATAGAACTTCACAAGTGCAGCCTTTTACAGTTCATTTTATCGCACTGATCACTTAATTACATTACACTGAAAATATGCAGGGAAAACAAATGAATCTTTTAAGTTTTTGAGGAGCACAATAATTTCTCACTCTAAGTAAGAACCTCTAAAGCACTTCAGAAAATCTAGAACTGAGATAATAATAAGCGTAAGGCATGTATCCAATCAAAGTTTCAAAATATGATAATGCTTGTTACCCGCTGACATTAAGATGGGTGCTCATCTGGAACTGTTTCAGTGATCGTAGACACCCTCTGGGCAATGGGAAATTAAGGTCATACACAAGGGCATATTTTTGTTATTAACTCCAAAAAGTGCATTAATAAATCCAAAATCAGAGCAGTCTCTGAATCAACATTGCACTATGAGTATTACCTTGTATCATCAGTAACCTTGTACTTTCTCACCTTCGAAACTGTCCCTACACTTGCATCACTACATCTGACATGGTTGCCTCACGGTACTCGCCTCCCAAGTGCAGTTACCACCTGGGCCTTTTAAAAGATGCATGCTGCTTTGGAATCCAGGCCTATTCTCCAGTTACTTTACTCCTTCTGTTGTGACCCACCCTGTTCCTGACCCTCGCCACTTGCTGCCACTTCTGACCTCTGCCTGATTATTGTTGCTAAACATGTGCTGCCTGCCCCAACTTGGTTTCATCTGACTACATTTTGCCTCTCCCTTAGGTACCGTGACTTGGTCTTGTTGGTTACTCTCCATTGCCCTGGCCCTATTCGACACTTGATCTGCTATTAAATATATACTGTACAGCGCTGCGTACATAAGTAGCGCTTTATAAATAAAGTTATACATACATACATACATACATAAAATCCTCGACCCTTCTCCACAAATAATCTTCTTATGTTAGTCCCATAAATAGTATAAATATCCAGTATATTTTACATCTCAGGCCTATAACAATGAATTCATCATTTAACCTCTTGTGCCAATAAACTGCTCAGATTGCCGGGGTGTCCAGGTCCCACTGTAAATATTACACATCTGAGTCACTAGCAAATACAAATACATTGCTTTAACACCCGCCTCCATGTCAAAATAATAATAATAATGAATAATAATGAAACCAATACAGAAAATACACTAGCAAATACAAATACATTGCTTTCAATACCGCCTCCATGTCAAAATAATAATAATGAAACCAATACAGAAGCCTGCAGCTATCCATTACAGTATGTATATAGTGTATATAACCATTACTGTTGCATACGCACAAGCCATTTATCAAAGGAAAAGTCAATATATCAAAAGCAACAAATAAAAACATAGGTAAACAGAAAATAGGGATCTGAAGAATATCTCTTAATCTACTAACAACTGCAATACATTTAATAGCCTTCATAAATAGATAAATTGTCATACTTCCTCAAAGGGGAGGTTCACCTTCACAAAATGTGCTATTTTCAAGCAGTACAGCACAAATAAATACTTTCTCAAAGACTTTCTATGTTCTATGTTTTAACTTTTTAATATAAATTAGTTTAATTTTTAGATCTCATGTTTTGCAGCTCAGTGAGGTTGGTTGCCAGCTCTCTCAATGGATACAAGTTGGTAAAATAACATTTCCCAGCAGCTATAGAATCTTAAGCAGCTACTAAGCCCAAGCACATAAAAGTCTGTAACAATGCAACTGTTCCAACAGACACATCACTCACTGGGATGTCTTTAATGGTGCTAATTAGTTGATACATTTCTATGTATCAATTAATACAGTATATCAAATTTATATTTGATTTTAACAGAACCTGTGTGACAGGAAGGAAGAGGAAACAATTTCATTTTGAAAACTTTTAGAAAAATTAAAGGGGAACTTCACTCAAACACAACTTGAGCTTTTTGAAAAGTAAAAATAAGTCTCAAGCAACTTTACAGTATGCATCAATTAAAAAATATGCTTTTCGTGATTTTTAATGTAAAAATGTACCTAAGCCTGGCCACCTGTTCTGCTCATCTGTTTGACGACTTTTAGAATGTTGACTGTCTTGAGCCGGCCTTCAGCCTACATCCTCCAAATACCATAATTCCCTGCACACGTGATGTCAATAAGGCAATGAACATCATAGTGCAGTGCATTGTGGGTTATGTAGTTCCTGCATGCTGTCTGAAAGCTGTGGAGAAGTTGTTACCATTTGTAACACCAATGTTTTAGTCCCTCCTCCCTGTCAGAATTTCAAATGGTGCAGAAAAGGAACTGTTTTGCATCTTAATTTCAGCATATAAATATGCTATTTATTCATACTTTTTGAAGGAACAAGTTACAGTGATAGGTATATTAATCTTTAACAAATTTTGGTTTGGAAGTCGGAGTTCGGAGTAAAAGCAAATAAAAATTGTCCTTATTTGTTTTATGTTGCTTAAAACACGTTTTGAAAAAGCTAAACTGCCACTTTAAGCCTCTCCATTGCCTGCCATCATTATTTTGATGTCTCGTGGATACTGATTATTTTTATGTATTCTAACATAAGAAATAGCTGCCGTCATCAAATCTGCAAGGCTGTGCTTTCAGGAGCCAGTGCAATGCTAAATCATTCTGGAAAGGCTCAGACGAAAGCAATTCATTCAGGGTGAGTGATGTTTAAGGAACAGGACACAGCAACATCCAAATACCTAGCAAGAGTGAAGAAATCACTTTCATTATCTTGAGGGATAAAGTTATAGGTCCTTGGTAAGGCCTCACCTTGAGTATGCAGTGCGGCTTTGGGCTCCAGTCTCTAAGAAGGATATTAATGAGCTGGAGAGAGTGCAGAGATATGCAACTAAACTGGTAAAGGGGATGGAAGATTTAAACTATGAGGTCAAGGTTGGGGTTGTTTTCCTGCGGGAAATAAAAACAAAGTTGCCTGTGCTTTCACACCAGTGATTCACTGTATTGCTGGTGGAATAGCATTTTGGGGAGATAATTTGCCCATGGTAGCCAAGACTTAAGCAGTGGCAACAAATGCCTATGCGACTATCCTTGAGTAAATTAGCCCAACAGAGACAAAATATAGTATTCTTGTCTATATATATATATATATATCAAACTCAACAGTAGAAAGCACTCACAGCTACAGCATCAATCAGGTCAGTGATTTATTTCAGCATACCATCTACGCGTTTCGATCACCACAGGATCGTCATCAGGATGATAGACAGGAAGTGAAGTGTCAGGTTAAAAACCCGCAGTATCCAATCAGTGTTTATACAACATTAACCCATTCAATAACATGTGCAAAGTGTAATCAAATACCAGGCACTTAAAAAATCCCCATATGATCAAAAATAAAATTATCATCAAACATCTAGACATATTAATACATAAACTAGGACATATCCCATATATATCAATGTAGTAAGCCACATGGCAAAGCTCATAGTGAAATATAATTTTAAAACACATATAAGTCAATCTATCAAGACACATGACAGTCACATGTCATGACTAAAAATTGAATTTATAAATATCACCATTAACTTCAATACTCATCTAAACTCATAATAGTGCATAAAATAGGACATATCCCATATATATCAATGCGATAAGTCACATGGCACAACTCATAGTGAAATATAATTTTAAAACACATATGAGTCAATCTATCAAGACACATGACAAAGTCACATGTCATGTCTAGAAATTAAGATGATAAATATCACCATTAACTTTAATGCTCATACACATTAGCTATTACATATTAATAGGGAAAAATAAGTTACCCACCCAAAGTTATAACGTGATAAAAACTAGCGTGTTGTAAAAAGTTATTTCATATTCATAGTGAGATTTAGGAAATGTGAACAGATAAACGGACAAAAATTGTCCAATACTAATAAAAAGCATTTCTTACAATCTTTATAAAGTTAAAAGCAGTCACACTTAAAAACATTTAAGGAAGTCACTACATAAAGACCAAGAAACATCACTTAGGATAGTGGATGATCAAAATAGCATCAAATATCTTAAATTAGGATCACGTTAATTAACTGACTTCAAATTACATAAACCAATGCTATCTAAAAAATTGGTCATAAGGCCATCATATAGGAAATACCCAGGGACACAACAGTCAGTTTATATAAAACAAGATAGTGATAACATTAAAACCGGAGATACCAGACACATGGCTAAGGAAGAGCAAACCTGGTTGTTATCGATGTGGTAATTGCAAAACTTGTGGTTGTCTGATCACCGGAGTGACATTTGCTCATCCACACTCCGGGAAAAAGTATCTGATTAGACATAGATTGACATGTATTTCAGAATATGTGATATACTGCATCATGTGCCCTTGTGGCCTTTACTATATCGGTAAATGCATCACAGCTTTTCGTACAAGAATGAACAATCACAGGTCGGTGATTCGTCTGGCCCTGGCATCTGGGAAATCAGATATTCCACTGGCCCGACACTTTGTACAGTGCAAACATTCACTGCCTATGTTGAGAGCAATATTGATTGATCATATTCCCCCCCTTGCACGGGGTGGAGACAGATCCAAGCTACTGCTGCAGAGGGAGGCCCAATGGATCTGGAGACTTGACACAATTGCCCCTAGGGGATTAAATGAGATGTTATCACTATCTTGTTTTATATAAACTAACTGTTGTGTCCCTGGGTATTTCCTATATGATGGCCTTATGACCAATTTTTTAGATAGCATTGGTTTATGTTATTTGAAGTCAGTTAATTAACGTGATCCTAATTTAAGATATTTGATGCTATTTTGATCATCCACTATCCTAAGTGATGTTTCTTGGTCTTTATGTAGTGACTTCCTTAAATGTTTTTAAGTGTGACTGCTTTTAACTTTATAAAGATTGTAAGAAATGCTTTTTATTAGTATTGGACAATTTTTGTCCGTTTATCTGTTCACATTTCCTAAATCTCACTATGAATATGAAATAACTTTTTACAACACGCTAGTTTTTATCACGTTATAACTTTGGGTGGGTAACTTATTTTTCCCTATTAATATGTAATAGCTAATGTGTATGAGCATTAAAGTTAATGGTGATATTTATCATCTTAATTTCTAGACATGACATGTGACTTTGTCATGTGTCTTGATAGATTGACTCATATGTGTTTTAAAATTATATTTCACTATGAGTTGTGCCATGTGACTTATCGCATTGATATATATGGGATATGTCCTATTTTATGCACTATTATGAGTTTAGATGAGTATTGAAGTTAATGGTGATATTTATAAATTCAATTTTTAGTCATGACATGTGACTGTCATGTGTCTTGATAGATTGACTTATATGTGTTTTAAAATTATATTTCACTATGAGCTTTGCCATGTGGCTTACTACATTGATATATATGGGATATGTCCTAGTTTATGTATTAATATGTCTAGATGTTTGATGATAATTTTATTTTTGATCATATGGGGATTTTTTAAGTGCCTGGTATTTGATTACACTTTGCACATGTTATTGAATGGGTTAATGTTGTATAAACACTGATTGGATACTGCGGGTTTTTAACCTGACACTTCACTTCCTGTCTATCATCCTGATGACGATCCTGTGGTGATCGAAACGCGTAGATGGTATGCTGAAATAAATCACTGACCTGATTGATGCTGTAGCTGTGAGTGCTTTCTACTGTTGAGTTTGATGTATTATTTTTGTCAGCACCCAGCCTGTGCCCGATACTGGTGAGTGCCGATTCTTTGCAAGACTATATATATATATATATACATTTATCATACACTTTAAACCTATAGAAAGGATAAATTAAAAATAAAAATAAAACAACATTTTAACATTTTAAAATTATTTCCTTCCCCTTCTTTGACTGAAAGCAAAGTGTGCTCACACTTGCCTTATGAAAGTACACAACTGCCTCCATATATTATATTATAATAGATATGTTAACATTAGGGGATGCTTCCATAGAAGTATACTGCTCTGTAACTGTAATCTAATATTGAAGATTGCAGTGCCCATTATACATACAGTACATATTGAGAGAAAGAATTTGAGGTTACTGGGTCAAACCCAAGATGAATGATCTGTACTGGGTGCATATTGAAACAGTACCTTTTATTTTTCTTGGGGGTGCTCTATATTGATGGGCCCCTGAACAGGACAGAAAATATAGCCTTCCAATAAATAGCAAAACCGCATCCTTATCTTAATCACTCTGATTTCCATACTGAATGGCCCACCGCCAGGACTACAGTTGCTGTACATCAAAGAGAAAAATGTTTATTAGAAAGTAAAAAAAAAACTAAATCCAGCAGTGTTGATGTATTCCCTTCATATCACAAGCATGATGAGTCCATTAGTAACCCCAAATCTTTTTCAGCAAAGCAATTCTATTATAATACCAGAAATGGGCACTGTTTTTATAGCACAGGTTTGATAACATGGGTGCATGGAGATTGCATCTGGGCCCCTGGACCTGAGAGGGGCACAAAAAAATTAAGTCTTTCCCCACAATCCTAACATGCACAGTCTGATGGACTCAAAGTGGATATAGACAGCACAGTGAGTAACCAGGAGGTCACCCTTGACTATAATGTATACAAAGGCTCAGTGCCTACAGTGTAATTCCTAGCTATGGCAATTCTAGGATTATTAGACATGCCTATTAATTTAAAATTGGTTGAATGCCTTCACAAGGGATCCCAAAGTCAACTAACTTTATTGGATTGAGCACTGTATGCCATGCCAGTTACATGCCGGTTACTCAGACTTTTCCACTTCACTTTTGTTTCTTTGCTGATTATTTCTCATTACATTTTCCAAAGTATTATACATTTACAAAACTGCTAGATGGAACATGCAGTGAAAGGTAAAAGTAGAGGAAGGTTTGTGTTAAAATCTTTGGAAATGCCATTGTTACAATGGTCAAACCTTTTCAGCAATTTATCCACTCTTCTCTAGCTAAATTGCAATACATTAGGTCAGAATGATATCATAGGCCTGAATCAGACCTGAAGAAGCCTATGGTGAGAGAATGCAGGTATATAACCTATAATCTGTAGTTGCATAGCTAGACACATAACCCATCAAGCATGAAAAATTTAGCTCTTAAAGGAACAGTAACATCAAAAAATTAAAGTGTTTTAAAGTAATTAAAATATAATGTGCTGTTGCTCTGCAAAAAACTGGTGTTTTTGCTACAGAAAAGCTACTATATAAATAAGCTGTGTAGCCATGGGGGCAGCCATTCAAGCTGGAAAAAAGGAGAAAAGGCACATGGTACATAGCTGATAACTAGTAGATAAGCCCCATATAATGGGGGTTTATCTGTTATCTGCTAAGTAACCTGTACCTTTTCTCCTTTGAATGGCTGCCCCCATGGCTACACAGCAGCTTTGTTTATATAAACTATAGTAGTCTTTCTGAGGCAAACACACCAGTTGTAGCAATGCAGGGCAACAGTACATTATATTGTAATTACTTTTATACATTTTCATTTTTTGGTGTTACTGTTCCTTTAAGGAAAGTAACACCAAAAAGAAGTATATCTAAGTAAGTAAAATGAAATGAACTTTTGCCTGCACTGGTACAAGTTGTGTGTCTGCTTTAGAAAAAGAAAGAGAAGACAGCTCTGATTTAACCCTAAAAAAATGCCTAATGGAAAGCTGAATGGAAGCTCAGTCAAGGTACTGCTGGCAATGTGCAGGCTGCGAGTCCAGTAAAACTATTTCTCAGGCCAATTCACCTAATGATATCAAGCCTAATGAATTGTTTAGGTCATGGGGATTTCTACCCTTCTTCATTTGAATGAGAACTGATTAGATATATATGAAGGAAGGTGCTATTTTGAGCCCATGTAAAGGCCACAGTTGACATTTTAGAAGTTAACTAAACCCCAGCTTGTCTGTATCTATTGTTATATAGAAAGGCAGTCACTTTATTTATTTTTTGCAAGAAAAAGTGTATATAATTACCAAAGCTTGATGTGGCTGTGACATGATTTATATTATTGTTTCATTTCCTTGAGTTTTTGGTAGGACCAACTATAATGTGTTGTTCAGTGCACCTAACATAGATACCTTATATATTTACTTTATATATTTACTAATGTTTTCTTTATCCTCACAAAACACCAGCTTGTGTTTTATGTTTTTACCTTCCAGCAGAGAATGCAGCCTTCAGTATTTAAAAAGATGCTTTTTATGGAAAGAATCTTTGACTTTCTTCTGTTGCGCTTTTGAAAAAAGACAAAAGCTTGTTTGGAATAAGAATGCAAGCTTGGAATAAGAATGCATATTAATCAATAACCAAGCAGCCTCAGGGCAAAATGTCTGTGATGCACTAAAAAGGCACAGAAATAAGTGAGAAACAGCGACAGTGCTCTTGGCTTCCCTGTAATTACAGAAAGAAATGAGTTGTCGGGTTTGTGCTTGTATTTGTGGACTGCTGATTCCTCTGATCAAACTGTAGCCTATGGAGTGCAAAAGGATAAGGAAAATACTAAATGTGATGGTAGCAATAACATTGTTGAGAGTAAAGGATGGGTGCCTAAAATAGTTTCGGTAAGACTGGAATGATATGAAGACTTAAAGCTGGTCACACAAATGGAGAGTATTCTATACAATCAATGGTCAGAGATCCAAAATTCAGTATAGTAATTTAAGCCTTGCATAAAATGATTTATGGATGAATGCATGTAAATGAAATATAAGCTTCAAAACAAATTAACAGTTACTCAGAGCGCTCTTCTAAGCACTTATGCAATTTACATGATTTGTAGTTTTCAGCATATTAGCCATTCTTAAACTGCTATTATAATGAATTTGCAAAAACTCCACCTAGATCCCTTCGACCAACTGGCTAGAGTCGGGTAAAATTGAAAAAAAACGTTTTGTGATGTTGCTCAGCTTACAAAGCAGTGTTAATGTGATGTTTCTCTGCTCAGTTCCAAGCGGAAAAACATTACAAGACATTCCTTTTCTAAAGAAATGCATTTTTCTGCCACCTGTAGCCAGGGGCTAAGATGACCAGCAGATGGAGCTTTTTCAAATTCATTATGTTAGTTTAAAAACTGCTAATATCCCAAAAACTAGAAAAAAATAATGTAAATTGCAAACAAGTGTGCTCCCTTGAAACTAAATTCCTCTGCAGTTTTGTGCCTTTTATCAGTTCTAGTATCTGGCTTACTGATAAAGAATTAAAATCAAAATCTTAGTTCCTTTAGAAAACGTACGCTTTAACAAAACATTTCATTCAAACACAACTTTATTATGTATCCTTATTTATAATGCACTTTTTCATTTTCTTTGGTATATATAATATGATCACCATTTGTCATTATTTCCTGGGTGAAGATGAGTAACTTATTTTAGGAGAGATGAGAGCAAAAGCCATCAATATTTTACTACCCAAGTGCCAAGTACACAATGGTAGTTCATCAGTAATTTACTACTTCAATAAAATTTCCATTACTTCATGATCTTCAACCATTTCAATATTTCTGTGACTGATAGGATTTATAGGGTTTAAATTGCTTAATGCTGAATTTACACAATTTTGTTTTCAAGCATGAAGGCCTGTGAATGTGTTACTTCAATTGTTATGATTATCCTCACTATCTTGTCTTTGTCCAAGTTGCTCTTGGCCTTGATTATCTCAGCTAATATTCAAGGCTAAGAGATCATAATAAAGCTTCAGCAGCTAATTAAATAATTTCTGTATTTCTACTAATAATTGCAATGTACCCACCCATGATACGTAAGCATAATGGGATGTGTTTTTCTATCTACTATATAAGTAATATCAAAACAAAATAAATTTGTACTTGTTTGCAATACACATACTGGTTGTATCGTTTGTACAAGTTCCCTGATCAGCGCACATGCGCAGACGATATCAGATGTTTCGCCGACGCACAGATTAAATCGGACCGGTCCGTGACTGCTTATAGGGACAGTGCTACAGGTGCACAGACAGAGTTACAGAGATTTACCCTAACAGTTCGTGCTACAGGTGTTACGAACAGAGATTACAGGATTTAACCCTTACAGTGACTACCATGGAAACATTATTAAAAACAGGCAATTCTAACATCAGCGCACACAGTCAAGGTGCTCTGAAGAAGTAAATAATGCTGTTATATGTATAAACAGGGCATTATGGGGCTGATTTATTGAGTTTCAAGCTGTAGGATTCATAGTAATTTTGATTTTCTCCTTTTAACAAAACTTTTCTGATGGTAAAGAACATTAGAAGTCAAATTTATAGTTTTCTTTTTCTTTTGTGCGCCCCAGCTTTGTGAATGTATTGCTTTCACTTCCAGTCTTGTGCTTTCTATCCACAGCCCTCCTTGCTTGTCTGTCTTAGCTCTCCTGTACTGTTATTATGCCATTATATGCAGTCAGACAAGGGTTAGCCTAGTTATTAACAATGAGCAAAATGTTTCGCCAGGCATGGATTTGCTGCAAAATTCTGCATTGGTGAATTTTTTTGTGAAACGTGTGCAAACATTTGGCGCAACAAAAATTTGCAGAGTGAGGAAAAAGAAACTGAGAAAGTCGCAGCTGCGTCAAAAAAGCAGCAGTCACGTCATAAGAGAGGATGGAGAGTCAGGTAGAGGTGGGCAGAAGAAAGAGTTTTAAAGTTTAGAACAGAAGTTTTGCATCATACAATTCTGTGAATATTAATTCTGCAAGATAGGTTTCCTTGGCAAGACTGAGGGCAGTATTGTAACATGAAACATGAATTTGTAGAAAGTCTGCTTTTGTGTGTAGTTTTCCCCAATGACCCAATTCAGTTCTAGTGCACTTCTGGCGATACCCAGTCAGGTGTGTTTGAGCCAGGGCTGAGCTTGTTTGGGTGTCTGTGGTGAGTAGTGAGAGGTGCTGTTTTGACAAGTGTGTTGTATTGTGTAGTGCTATAATGTATAACTGCTGTATTTATGCTGGAATGGGAAGAGATTTCAGACAGCAGGTACAGAATAGTTAAACTTTATAGCATAAGTTTTAGTATTGTTTGAAATATTTATGGTTTATTTTGTCATTGCAAGCATTCTGGATAACTCCATCCCCTTAGAGCCATTGTATATACCATTATATATATATATATATAATACACAGGGAGGAGCACACCCTATACAAGTCCACATGCCCATGGAAAACTGATAGCTTTAACATATCAGATATATTTTACTTTCAACATCTCCTGTTTTGTCAAACTATAAAATACAGTGAACACATTTGGATTCTGAAGCACTTTTGCTTCCCAATTACCCCATATGTAATAAAAGGCACTAAGTTTACCCAGTAGAAGTAACCCATAGCAACCAAAAAGATGTGTGCTGATTGGTTGCTATAGGTTACTGCTCCTGAACCAACTTAGTGCCTTTTATTACATAAACCCCTTAATATTTTATCTCAGTCATTAGACTTATTTTTGTATAACTTTCCATTAATAACCCAGTTTACAATAGACATTTAAACATCTTGAAATCTGCCAATAGTTCAACATCAGCATGGAAAGGATAGCTTTTGCCCTTGGGCTGACACTGGATAGAGCTAGAAAGTAAGAGCTTAATATTTATAGTCCATTCTTAAATGTTAATAGCTTGTGCCAGTATCCATCAAATCAGGTGCCCCATTAAAGCACAGTTAGTTAATACGTATTGAAAACAAATTTTGGGGAGACTAAAGGCATCAGTATTCCTGTTTTTATATTCTTTTCAAGCCATGACATGAGTTAGCAGCTTTGTACTGCTGAAACGGAATGGCATTAAAATTTAACAGTTAAGTTGAAAGTGCATTCCAGCAATGTTATGGATGCCTCTCAAATGGAGCTTCAAAAAGAAAAGATAAATACCGTTTTTTATGATCTACGATATAATATTGCTTTGTCAGAAAATATTCCCCAGAAGAATGGCTGGTTTCGCCGGCCTGTTTAGCAAATTTTTAAAGTGGACCTGTCACCCAGACATAAAAAGCTGTATAATAAAAATCCTTTTCAAATTAAACAAGAAACCCAAATTCATTTTTATATTAACACATCTATACCCATTATAAAGGCATTTAAAAATCCCAGCTGTCAATCATATATTGCCTGCCCCGCCTCTATGCCTTAGGCATAGAGGCAGGGCAGATAAGTACTTTAACTTTCAATTCAGCTCTCACTTTCCCCCTCCCTCTTAACCATCTAATTGTGTAGCCAGTACATGGGCATGGGAGTCAGGTCCCCCATTCTGGCACATACACAAGATTTTGGCATGATACAAAGCTTGCCTTAATAATCCACAAAATGGCACCTGCTTATTTGCTGTGATTGTGTAATTCCAGGACTAAAGGAAACAGGATTTATATTATTTATATAATGTAAGTGAAGTTTATTTTGCTTAACATACACAACAGGAAAGAATTTCAAATTATTTATTAGGGTGACAGGTCTCCTTTAAAGTAAGACTTGACGAGTAAACAACCCGAGCATTAAACTATTGGCCAGTTTAACAGTCTAATTTGCATTTTATTGACATTAATATTTCGTAGGAGCAACCCATTTCTAAGGCTACAAAAACAAGAACTGAAAGTCACATTCCTTACTGTGTTCTGCAACATTCCAGATATCAGTTTTGTTGACTACTGACTGTAAGGGAGATGGATTGCTGTCAGTACTATGTGTATGCAAAGTATGAAGCATCGGGGAAAAACAATTCTGCTGAATAATGGTGGCCATACACATTACTATTATGATCTTTCCTGCAGGTACAAACAAAACAATTCTACTCCTGTCTGATGATTCAGTGCTAAATGCTCCCGATCAGCAAGACGACCGATAACCAAGACCTTTGCCGATATCGGTCGCCTCATCTCCCGCCATTCACACACCAAATATTGTACAAATACGATAATATTGGTGCATGTATGGCCACCGTTAGTCACATTTCTGAGTTAATATGACTTGTACTTACAGATACAAATATATAAAAATATGATAAAGGGAGCTATGTAGCCTTATTCTAAAATCTCCTCATGTTCCTTGAAGATATAAAAGCATTACATAATCCATACAGAACGGGATAAAAATGGGAGTGGAAGAAATTGTCGGGCCTGCACAGAGCATGGCTTCAACTCAAATCAACAACTATGGGATAAACTGTAAAGCTGACAACCAACATCAGTGCACAACTGTAACAATTCTCTTGTAGCTAAAGCAAATCCCATAAAAAAATTGTTCCATATCACGTTCCTATTAAAGGGATAGTTCACACTTTTGATGCAAATCAAAGCTTTAAGTTCTTTGTTCACAATTATTACCCAATAATTACAAAACAGAGCAATAAATTAGATTATACTTAGCTTTAATGAATCAATTTACATTGACAGTTGAACCTGTAAATGCCAATTTGCTGGGTAAACAGGCTCAAAAGGATATTAAGCTTGGATCAACAAAGAACATCTACACAGAGCAGGGCCAAAGCTGAACAGCGCCCAAGGAAAGCCCCCGCTGACATCCCCTATTCCACTGCCCACTCCACAGCTTACCTCTCTAAACTTGGCAACTTGTTGCAACTTTAACTTCTCTCATTGTGCATAAAACTCATCCATCACTATTTACCAATGCTGACATGCCGGCCTGGAGTGAGAAGATGCAGAAAAAGTGAGTGCCCCCAACCATTGCGCCCTAGGAACTTGTCCCTTTTGCTACCCTTAGTTCTAGCCCTGCATCCAATAACTGAAGATATCCAAGTTAACAAAAGACATTTTCAAGGAAAAATACCCCAAAGCGGAGGTTTATTCCCAATAAAAAAAAAGGTTTACATCACTATTTGGTAGCACCTATGTGAACTGGCAGCCTATAGAAGCCTCTCTTTGGCAATTACACTGGGTTTTATGCAACCAAAACTTGCCTCCAAGCCAGGAATTCAAAAATAAGCACCTGCTTTAAGGCCCCTGGGAGCAACATCCAAGGGGTTGGTGAGCAACATGTTGCCCCTGAGCCACTGGTTGGGGATCACTGACATATAGGGTGAAGGGCGAAATGGTCACACTGTTAAAGGGTTGGGTCACCTTTGAGTTAACTTTTACTATGTTACAGAATGGCTAATTCTAAGAAACTTTTCAGATGACCTTCATTTTTACTTTTTTATAGTTTTTAAATGATATGCCTTCATCTTCTGACTCCTACCAGCTTTTAAATTGTCACTGACTTCTATCTTAAGGAATGTTCTGTAAAGCTACAAATTTGTTGTTATTGCTACTTTTATTACTCATATTTCTATTTGGGCCCTCTCTTTTCATATTCAAGTCTCTCATTCAAATCAATGCATGGTTGCTAGGGTAATTTGACCCTAGCAACCAGATTGCTAAAACTGCAAACTGGAAAGATGCTGAACAAAAAGCTTAAATAACTCAAAAACAGCAAATAATAAAAAATGAAAAGCAACTGCAATTTGTCTTGGAATATCTTTCTCTACATACTAAAAGATATATATTAAAGGTGAACAACCCCTTTAAGGTAAAGTAAGGTAATAGGTGGTGAAGTGGAGATATGCAAAAAGGAGGATACAAATACAGTAGAATGGTGAAGATTAGACAAACTACATATAAAAGGAAAATAGGAATGTGAATGAAGAAGGAAGGAGTTGTTTGTGCTTTCCAGGGATGTCTAGTGAATCCCCACTGTATAAAGCTGGCCATACATGTACTGATAAAATCGCACGATTTTCAGACTGTGTGTGGGTTCTGAATTATCATCCCTATAATTTTCGCACCATGATGATCAGTCATTTTGTCAATCAGCCAGGTTAGAAAAATCATAACAATAAAATCTGTGCATGTATTATGTACCAGACAATATTTTTGGGGTCCTACAATGGAAGTCACTTTGGTACAATTGGTGTCTGCCAACTATTTCATGTTCAAAACATCCTCTGATTTGTATCTTAAGGGCTTTATCCTACAATTTAATCCTGTGTTTATACGTACAACCGATATCCGAACTTCAGAAGAAGACTAAAATCTGAACGTGTACGGCCACCTTAAGTGTGCCACTGTGAGTATAAATCTGCTGGGTTACAGGCTGTAGCCATAAATAAAATAATGTCTGTATATATCAAATAAAGAAATAAAGGAACTTGCTTAGCCATAATAAGGTTCATAAGTTGAAGGTAGTGAAAAAGCAAGTTATTATTAAAGTTACATAGTTTGCTAAAGGGCACCTGTCACCCTGAAATTGTTCCCCCCACCAGAGGTGACCGCTAATAAAGCCCACACTCCTGTTGGGGGAAACAATAGTTATTTTAAAAAAAAGCCCCTGCCACTGCTAGGCAACCTCTGGTGGAGGAAATAATTTCAAGGTGACAGTTGCCCTTTAAGTATAAAAAAGTGCAAATCCCTTGAGTTTAACTAGCAAACAAATCCCACAGCAAACCAGCCATCATATGTCAATTGCCTAAAATAGGCTATAGGCAATATTGATGATTGGATGTGTTACGGTTATCATAACTATACAAATGGTCACTTTTGCTAGAAACTCACAGCCCTTCTTAACGCCAATCATAACGTTATTATTGTCATATTGTGCTCATTCTGCCCTCTCTAAGGTACATCTTTGTCATGCTATAGAATTCTCAGTCATCTCCTGTAGGATAAATCATTCATTCCCTGAATGAAAATGGTTTCTGTTCTCTGAATATTCAAGTTGTATGTCCCTGATGAAGTGCTTGTTGACCAATACCTACAATGAAACATGGTAGCATCATTCTGTGGGGCTGCGATTCATCAGCATGGACTGGGAATCTTGTAGAGTGTGAAAGTGGGAATCTGTGAGCTGTAATATTTAAATATAGGTATAGGATCTATTATCTGGAATTTGATTCACTAAACCTTAAGTCTACTAAAAATCATGTAAACATAAACCCAATAGGATTTGACTCCAATAAGGATTAATTATATATTAACTGGAACTATTACAAGGTACAGGTATCGGACCCCTTATCCGAAAACCCATTATCCAGAAAGTTCCGAATTAGGGAAAGGCCATCTCCCATAGACTCCATTTTAATAAAATAATTCACATTTTTAAAAATGATTTCCTTTTCCCTGTAATAATAAAACAGTACCTTGTACTTGATCCCAACTAAGATACATTTAATCTTTATTGGAGGCAAAACAATCCTATTGGGTTTAATTACTGTTTAAATAATGTTTTTAGCAGACTTTAGGTAGGAGATCCAACTTACGGAAAGATCCCTTATCCGGAAAACCCCAGGTCCCGAGCATTCTGGATAATGGGTCTCATACCTGTACTGTTATATTTCTACAAAGGAAAAAGAAATAGTTTTTAAAAAATAGAATGATTTGCTTAAATTGGAGTCTATAGGAGATGGTCTTCCTGTAATTTGGAGCTTTCTGGATAACAGGTTTCTGGATAAGGGATCCCATACCTGTACTGAAGTGCAAAGAGTTGCCTGTTTAACCTGAATAAGTCTGCAAAAATGCATCCCAATCACTCCCAAACAGTGCAACGTTGGTTAATACTAGCATAAAATGCAGCTCTACAAAAATTTAAAGCTGAATTTCATATTTTATGTAAAGCAGCATTTGATGTTTTCTATTTTCCTTAAGATGCTTTTCTATCATAAACCAACATCACATAAAAACACATTTCAGTTTATTGCTTTGAATAAAAACAAGGGAGAATTGCTCGAGGGTCTGAATACTTTTGGCAGGTACTATACTTCTTCAATCAAAGAAACACATCATTTATTTATTTTTCACAATTACCTACATAGCTCTAGTGCAGATATTTTGCCTGCTGCCCGGTTGACATCTACCCAGGATCATGTTAAAACTGCTGTCCAGTATGAAAAATACTTGCATTTAAATATGCTCTCCATTCTGCAATGGTAACGTCCAGAGACTAGTGGGGGATATATTAAACGGCAATACATTTTCCCAGGAACAGTAACCCATAGCAACCAATTAGATATTTCATGGGCAAACATAGGGGCAGATTTTCAAAGTGTGAAATTAAAGCTCACTACAGAAAAACTCGCGTATTTATAAAATGGTAAACTCTAACTTTTACCCATTGATAAATATACTTCTGAAAACCCCACAACAATGAATTGAATGTGAGTTTTTCTAGTGAGCTCTAATATTACACTTTTATGCATAGAGGCTTATTTATCAAAATTTGTATTTATGTTTTATATTTTTGTGTTTTTCCTACTTTAAAAAAAAAAAAGCAACTATTAAAAGAAAAATTAAAAGAACCGTAAAAAAAAACTGAATACCTTGAATTTGTAATTTTTGTGTCATTTTTAATGGGTCACTCGAATTGACTAAATAGTTAAATTTTTTGCCTAGCGCAGCTTCCATTGACCTCTACATGTCCTTAATAAATATTGACAATTTGCATTTTTAACCATGATTTTTACAGCAAAAAACTGGAATTGCAGGGAAAAAAAATATAAAAGTTGGTAGATCAGCCCTTTAGTTTCTTTTATTTCCTAAACCCATTAGAGTCTAGGTCAGCATCTACTGGGAACCTGTCCTAAAAAACTGTCCAGATATAGTTCTTGATAAATAGGTTTATTTGCCGTAGGTAAACGTAAGCGGTATGTTGCGGTGCAATGTGCAATCACGCATCTTTATTCTGCTGTGTACAACAGTGAGTCATTTTATCTTTTCTTCCTCTTCTTCTATCCCTGGGCTTTATGTCTAAATGACAGCAGTTTGTCTCTTTTATCGAGTGAAGGTCTGGACAAAATAAAGTAGCACAAAAGGGATACAACAGCAATATGTTGTTCTCTGATGCTCATCTAAGCAAACAATAGGAATTTGCTTAGCTATTACTTTCCTTATGATTCACAAGTAAAAAATGAAAGAAATAAAACTGTTGGGGTTGGGTATACTGTGTTTTGATTTCTCCTGAGAATAAACTGTTTAATTCAGATTCCATTTTACAGAAAGAATAAATGAAACAGTAGAATAAACAACAGATTGAATTCACCCTGAGTGTGTCACGTCTGTCTGGTGGGAATCAGGATATTATCAGGAATTCCTCAGGCTACTTGTCAATAAATATCATGTATAATCAGAATCTGTAGGATAATGTACTATTGGGAAATGAAATACCGTACACACACACACACACACACATATATACATACACTAGCAACACCCAGGTGTATTTTACCAGATTAAGCTTATATTCAGGTATAGCAATAAAAAAAAAAATACCCACACTTTAAAGTGTCTTTATAGGTCTGTAGGCTAGGGTCGCCTAAGAACTGCTTTATCTAATGCTCTTTATAGTATATGAACTAGGTATATCCAACCTGCAGCTTTCAAAACTTTTAAATGGATTGTTCGACATTAAATCAACTTTAAATATGATGTAGAGAGTGATATCTAAAATAATTTGCAATTGGTCTTTGTTTTTTATGTGTGGTTTTTGAGTTATTTTTATTTTTTTATTATGTATGTTTTTTTAATTATTTAGGTTTTTGTTAGAATTTCAGTAGCTACCTGGTTGCTAGGGTTCATATTACCCTATCAACTAAGCAGTGGTGTGAGTTTAAGACTGGAGTATGAATGGAAGATGCCTTAAAAGAACAAAAAGTAATTAAAAAATAACAGTAACAATAAAACTGTAGCCTCACAGAGCAATCAGTTTTGGCTGGTGGGGTCAGTGACCCCCATCTGAAAGCTGGAAAGAGTCAGAAGAAAAAGGCAAATAATTTAAAAACTATAAAAATAAAAAAGA